>NC_090923.1:1076485271-1077090584 GCF_040938575.1 Ambystoma mexicanum | reverse complement strand
GGTAAATAAACACTTGTAAAAAAACATCAATATTACAACTGTCGATGAAAGAACGCTGTACCCAAAGAAGATATTCTTGGCTTAATAAACAAAGCAAGTAATTCGAGGGCCTCATGCCCGGATGGAATGACGAACGCAATGATCAAAAAAGATCCAGAGCTTTTGGACCCCTTCCTGTGGGACTTGTTCGATAACATAAAAAGGTCGAGAAGAGTCCCTTTGTCGTGGAAAACCACAATTGTGGTCCCTATATTTAAAAAGGGAGATAGGTCAGTACCCGAAAACTACAGGCCTATCTCCATTTTGGACGTGGCAGGGAAGATCTTTGCCGCACTAATCCGAAAGGCGCTTTCAAGTTGGAGTGCAAAGTCTGGAAACTTCGACAAGAGTCAAGCTAGTTTTGTGAAAGGAGCGGGGACAGCCCTGAATGTCTTAATTAACATCTTAAAAGCACGAGCAAAGGAGAAGATGTTAAAATCTACCTAGCCTTCATCGACCTAGCTCAGGCTTTTGAGCAAAGCTCTGGGCAAAGCTAAAGGGGTGGGAGTGTCCTGAATACATAATTGAAGCCATAAAAGATCTTTACTCAGGTACCTCTCCAAGAGTGAGATTGGACAGGAGTGGGCTTCTCTCGGAGTCAAATGAGACACAGAAGGAATTGAAACAAGGTTGTTCACTCGCTCCTGCATTATTCAACCTGGTTATTTCAGACGTCCAAAAAATGTTAAAGGAAGTGAGACGCTTCCCCCTGAAACTAACGGGAGAACCTTTGGACAGACGACTGTACGCAGACAACCTTGTTCTCATAGATCTAACACTGATTGGTCTGCAAAGACAGCTAGAAGTGCTTCAAGTGTACGTTCAGGAAAATGGCCTCATGATCAACGCCAAAGAGATCAAGAATATCGACAATGGACCCTACGAGCAGAAACAACAGAGGGGAAACATTCTTGGTTTTTGAACAAAGAGAAGTTGATAAAAGTAAACTTCCTCATTTACTTGCTAATGTGCCTGAACGTCAGTGCTAGAGACACCCCCAGAGATACCATATTACGAAGCAAGGTTAAAAATTTAGCAGCTTAGGCGTGGATAATTCTAAAAACATATTGTGAGTTTTCAATTTCCCCAGTGGTATCGTTGAAGGTGGTACCAATTCTCACCTACAGAGCCGATGCATTTTTTGCACTACCGGCGGAATTCTGGCCAGTAGTGGAAGGCTTATTTTGGAAGAGCATGTTGCACTTACCCAGAGGTACACCACTCCAAGCAATAAGGATGGAGCTTGGTCTAACTTCCATGTACGCAATGGTAGTATGGAAGTCTCTGGCCCTCTTTCGGAAATGCATATTACCTAAGCCTCCATTAAGCTTCAGTCCTATATGAGAACGTAGAAGGCATCCTATGTGAAAGGAAGTGCATCTGCATGGCAATATTAGCTGACCTGGAAACAACAGAGGAAATCTTAATTAACAATCCAACAAGAGTTAAACACAAGCTGTGGACCCACGATTGGATTAGGACACAGCAAGAAAGACAGGCATATAAAGTATATGGGAAAGCTCCTCATGAAGTTCAGGCTTTAAACACACTTCCCAAATACTTGCTAAAATTTCCTAGCAAATATCATCGTTCAGAGTTCATGCGTTTTCGATTGAACTTATACCCAACAAGAGAAATCCTGGTCTTAGGTGAAAACCGAGAAAGACCGGCGTGACCTGTAGACTGTGCAAGAGCAAAGACTCCACGGAATCAACACAGCACTTAGTGCTATTTTGTCAAGCAGCTACTGAATTGAGGACGATAATGGTGGAAAAACTAATGAATGAGCAACCAGTGGTGGACCCTATTGACACAAGGAGAACGAGTATCACTGACCTTGGTGTTGATCAATTTCTTGAAGGTTATCTTCACCCTAATTGATAGTTCAGACTTAATAAGGATGAATTAACTGTTGCAGGACTTTCACGTTTTGAAAGGAGTCTCCAAACATTTTAATGTTGTAGATATTTGGAAGAGTGGTAAAAGGCTTTTTTAAAAAGCCAAATACTAATAATGAAAAAATAAATAGGCCATCATCTAGTGGTTGGTGCAGAGTATTACATCTTGTTGTGTTTCCAAATTCAAAAAATGGGCATTGGCGGGGTGTACCTACAACACTATCCCTAATCTACGTGTGCAGGTCCACATGATCTTTCATGCGTCAACATCTTCAGTTTGTTTTCTGACATGATGTGTGACACATTCTTTCTAAGGGATGTTTTATACACTCCTTTTGCTCCAGTTTGGGGAGGATGGGTGGGGGCATGTGATTTTAATCAGTAACAAGACAAGACAAACAAAGGCCATTACTGGTAAGTAATACTTGTCTTATGGGGCTTGTGAATCTAATTAGATTCACATACCTTTTATAGATTAGAAAGCAGTATTCCCTGACAGCGGTGGGCGAGGAGAGGGAGCAGATGCAAATAAATGTTTTAAAATTGCTTGACCTATCGGAGAATCTACTTTTATTGTGTGAAAGTGTGCACTGAACTCCAGGTTGCTGCTTTGCAAAATGGCCTCCAATGGGACATTAGCGAGAAAAGCAAAGGTAGCTCCTGTGCCCCTGGTGGCATGTGCTCTAGGGCTTAAAACAGAAGTGTTTTGTTCACAGGAGAGTAGCACATTTGAATACACTTTATAATCCATCTTGCAATGGTTGCTTTAGTTACTGCATCTCCTTCGCTACCTGTCACCATTGATACAAAACATTGGTCAGTGTTCCATAAGTGCCCAACCAATGTCGGCGTGTGTAAAGGCCTTTTTCCTCTGCATTGTGGATTTTGAAAGAAAGCTGGTCGTTCAATTGATCGATTGATGTGGAATTTAGAGAGGCATTTTGGTGAAATTCTAGGGTGCGTTCTTAGCACTACTTTATGCTTGTGTATTGTTACAAAGGGTTGGGTTACTGGCAAAGCATGTAACTTACCAATCCTTCTGACTGATGTGATTGCAATAAGGAAGGCTAGTTTGTAAGAAAGTTATTTTAAACTAGTTGTACTTTCCACCATGATATATATTTTGTTGTGATGTGGTGTAAACTGCTAAGGCTTTTGAGTGATGAACTTTTAAGTGAGTTGTAAACTAGACCCGAGTCTAATAGATGCATAAGATAGAAAACCACTTGTGTAGCTATAGGATTGATCTGCTTTCTCATACACCTGGCTGCAAATATTTTCCACTTGTTGAAATAGCAGTGTCTGGTGTTTGGTTTTATTGCTTCTCAATATTCCTTCAATAGTGTGGGACCATGATTTGGGAACCTAGATGCAAAGTTTAGGCATTTTTTGTTTTCGTTTGTTGCACACAGGTCGATTGATGGTTGTCCACATGTTGCAAAAATCTATTTGTTTATTTATGTTGAGTTTCCACTCGTGTTCTGCATTAGAACTCTGCTTAGGGTGTCTGCTAGATAGTTGTGTTCCCCTGGAACATGTGGTGCTTGGATGAATATGTTTCTTTGTATGCATCAGTGCCAAATGTTCTGTGCGAGAATGGACAGTTGTTTTAATGTGTTCCGCCTTGCTTGTTGATGTAAACTATTGCGGTTGTGTTGTCGGTTTGCATTAGGATGCTCTTTCCCTTTAATTTTCTTGGGAATGAGCTTAGTGCCATCTTGATTGCTAGTTATTCTAGTCAATTCACGTGGTTGTTCATTTGTGTTCTTGATCATCTTCCCTGTGCGGTAGGTTGGTGACAATGTGCACCCCAACCTGTTAGAGATGCGTCTGTTGTAATTGATATCTGTGCTAGCAGAGTAGTGAAGGTTGTCTCTTTTATCATATTGTTTACTGACCACCACTGAAGACCTTTGTGTGTATTTTGCAAGCCTACCACTAGATCCCACTGGCCTGCCTTTTGAGTCCACTGCTCCACTAGCCACTGATGTATTCGATGCATGCTAAGGCAGCCATGGGTATTATGCAGGATGCCATCATGCCCCGAAGTCACATTACCCTCCTGTTTCATAAACAGACGCGGACATGACTCGTTGCTCTGGCAACAGTGGAAGACGTTTACGCAGATTGCCATCTAGGCACACCAATATGCCCCATCCAAAATGTCGACTCAAATGGAACACATAGTCACGTACCACCACATCCAAGATGGTGGCACGCTCCAACAACGCAGCCTTGGAGACTCAGTTACCCAATGCTATTGGCTTTCAAATTCTTTAATGTGATATAGGTTGAAAATAAATTCAAACTTTACGCATATTTCATTTTCAAACATAAAATAAAATCATAATCATAAATATCAACATCAAATATTAAATCCATTTCAAAAATCAGAAATTCATCAGTATACAATACATATTAGATTTAAAATATAATAAACAAATGACTAGGCAGTTATAATTCAGATCTAATTAGAGACCTAAGCCTAATTCAATCTGTTGCCAGACATTATAAAGTGCTATGAATAGGTGCATGTTGCAAGTGTTGGTACAGTAATGCCAGAATGACAGTTCGTGGATAGCTAATAGATCATGCACAAATTCACCCAAAAAGTTTATAATCGGCTCCTTCATAGCCTGGCATTGCGTCAGAAGATGCCTAGCTGTTTCTGGACACGATAAAGATTTACAAAGCCGACATGTCCGCTCATTAGCAGGGATATTTTTCCAAGCTCCTCTATTGGTTAGAGTAGGCAATTGTTCTAACCGAAACAGAATGATAAATCGTCGAAGTCTTCTGGTAGGGCAGAGATATAAATAGGCCTGTGGTTTCATAAACTGATATATTCGGTATTTCACAAAATTATGACTTGAGACTACTCAAATGGGAGAAATTTTCTAACCAATCCCAAAGTTCTACTTTTTTCGCAAGTGCATTTAAAATTTCATTAGATACACAAGCCCCTCTATGAGTCCAGCCAATGTCGGCAAAGAATTTACTCATATCTTTATAAAAAGGTGAGGTCGTATTTTTTTTAGTCAGTTCCTGCTGAATAACCGACAATACTGGATTAGAGGAGCCACTTATCATCTTCAGATAAAACCCAGCTCTTTTTTTCAATATCAACGCTTTCAATGAAGGAAGGCCGAATTCCAATCTTATCACAGCCATCGGCACACCCGGGGGAAGACCCAACATACGTCTCCAAAACTTGCCCTCGATCACTTGAAGCCACTCTAAGTCAACTGTTAACAGCGACTCGAGGCCATATATAACCATAGGGACAAAGACTTGCATATAGAGATGCGAGTCCCCCATAGAGTGAAACCGCCATGCTTGTTAGTGAAAGATGAGACTAATTGAATTACTTGTAATGCACGAATGGTCCGCCCCTGTTTGCATAATGTATAATCACCCAGTGGTTCTATTTCCACTCCTAAATAACAGTAAGAAGGGGCATAGAGGATAAGATTTTTATGTACCACTAAGTTCACACGGGCTACCCTTTTCCTGGTAAATCTAAGTACTTTAGTTTTATCCAGGTTAATGGACAAACCATTGGTCTTAGCATAGTCCCAAAAAATATGTGCTGAGCGCCTAAGGCCACCTATGGTGTTATCTAGGACTACCAGATCATCAGCATAGGCCAAAACGACACACAGTACATCCCCCAATTTCGGTGGGCAATTGTCCACATCTGTAAGTGCCGCAGGGATGTCATAAACATATAAGTTATAAATAAGAGGTGCTGTTACACAGCCCTGCTTAACCCCCCTATTTTGAGGCACATTTCTAGTCGTATTGCCCTCTTGGTTAAGTCTAAGGCACACCGAGGTATCATGATGGAGTAATCTAAGATAGTATAATAATCCTGATGGGCATCCCATTGTTTCCAACTTGGTCCAGAGCCGCTCACGAGGGATGGAATCAAAGGCGGCCTTGAAGTCAATATAGAGGGCATACAACGGGGGCTGTCCTTTACTAAGCGCTCTAGTGCGTAATATATCCATTACCAGTAGATTATGAGATGTAGAAAAATCCCGTCTAAAACCGCATTGGAATCTGCTAAGTATATTAGTGTTAGCTACCCATTTTTGCAGCTCAGTTAACAGTAAAGAGGCGAAAAGTTTCCCTGTGATATCTAACATAGATAGCAGCCTATAATTGTTGGGGTCTGAGCGCCTACCTTTTTTGAATACTGGAATAAGAATGGCAGTTTGCCAGGAACTGGGGATAGTTCCCTGGGCTAAGATCTTGTTAAAGAGTAAGGAAAATAACTCCGCCCAGAATACAGAATTATTTTTGATCACAATATTCGCTAGCCCATTTGGGCCAGGAGCTCTCGAAGACTTAAGGGAGGAAATTTTATTGAGGATTGCCTCCGAAGAGACATCAAAAGGGGGAAGAATCGGGGCCTTCTCAATAGATATACTCCAGGACTCCTCTTCTTTCGTATTACGATTTAATAGGAACTCTACCCAAGTATTCTCGTCAATTGGGTTGACCATAGGGCCTTTGACTCGCCCTCTATTCTCATTGAGAAGTGCCCAAATGCTGCGTGAATTCCTAGCACAAATCGTAGTTATGAGTCGCTGATCCCTGTTATTTCGCCCATATTCTCTTGATATTTTTAATCTCAGCTCTATATAGATATTTAGCAGTTCTTAATTTCTCACGGTACTGGGTTTCAGAAAGATTCAAAGATTTTAAACCACGGATCACTCTTCTGAGTCCTCTCTTGGCATCTCTGATTTCTCTGTTAAAAGGGGGTAGAGTACCACCCGTTTTTAACATGTGGCCCTTTTTGGCTGAAGCATGTTGACCTGAAAAGCCCGATATCCAGTTTTCAATTTCAGTATCGTCATATCGTGAAAATCATAAAGGCCCTGTATGGTGGTAGGATTGAGAGCTTCAGATGCCGCTCTGATGTTTTTCTCTGACCATATAATTCTAGTTCCTGAACAATTAGGTTGAATATCTCCAATATGTGCTAGGGGAGTGATGGGGATCGGTATAAATATTGAGCAATGCAGCGCAGCATGGTCACTCCATCCATTAGGCTTAACCCACATATCCCTTACTTTGGACTGCATCTCGGGGCTCATAAATATATAGTCTAATGTACTAAGTGATGATCCATTTGCCCAAGTATGCTTCCCTGGTCTGTCCCCAAAAGTGCGGCCATTAATCATCGCCAAGTCCCAAGTTTCGAACAATTGTAACCACCCAAGTCCTTCATTCTCCCTCTTACTATGGGTCATCAAACACTTCGCACTGAGACCTGAATTGGCGGGTATAAGAGTATCGTCAGACATATGGCAATTAAAATCCCCCACAACAGTGATAGCAACATTACTAGTTCTTAATGTCCAGGTAGACAGTAAATCCTGTATGGCCTCTTGTAAGGTGTCCCTTGCTACTGCTCCGGGAGGGTTATACAGATTGATTAATAGAAACCTGCTACAGCCACTTTCAGTAGGATATTCTACTTCCACCGCCAATAACTGGTCTTCAGCTTTACACTGTATTTTCCGGGACTTGATAGTATTGATAACCCCCGTCAGTAGGCCACCAAAAGGGAGACCCCTACAGCCTCGTTTCGCAGGTGATTGATGTATAACAAAACCATCTAACACTAAGGAGTCCAATGACCATGTCTCCTGCAGACAAATATAGCTATGTTGCGATAGGAAGGCAGAAGAACCATCTGTCCTCAAAAGATGTGAGAAACCTCTGCAGTTCCATGAAAGTAATGATAGATATCAATGACTTTGCAACAGCTGGGGTAAGGAATCTAACAAGGTCTTGAGTGCTAGTTGTACTTCTACCAATAGTGGACTATCTCCTACTCCTGTATTGCACTCATTTCCAGAAGATGATATCCCAACTGATTCCTCAGAGATAACTGAGAGATCCTTCTCCTGTGGGTCCACATCAATATCAATATCCACCGCTCTCAGTTCTTCTTTATATTTTCTCAATAATTGCACAATATTTAAAAAAGTACAATGTAGGGCAGATACATTAGGATTAGGAACCGACAGAGGTTCAATAAAAAGAAAGTCATCAGATTTTAAAATACGGAGTTGCGGAATGTGGTGTAGCCGTGTTAATAGCTCAGAGCGTGCCAACCAAGAGTTCTTGTTCCTAGGGTACAGATTCTTGATGAAGCATAAGCGATTAGTCTTGATTTCAGGCACTAGCTTCTGCTGTTCCAAGAGAACATGCTCAGTCGGGTCCTCCGAGGACCGTGTCTCCGGAGCAGGCTCAAGGTGGGAGGGCGTGCTTACTTCACAGACAGGCACCGAATCCTCCAATGCAGTTTCCTCTAGGTCCATGGCCTGGGACTTATCTTCAGGGATTAACCAATCTGTAAGCGGACCTTTTTTTGTTGCTGCTCGCAAGGCGGCTCATGTCAGTCTTTTCCTGGCTTTTTTTGAGCGAGTTTCGAATATAGGTCCTGACCCTGCCGTAGGAGATGGGGCATGTATTATAGCTGACTTGTTTTTGAGGGCCTTTCTGGCCAATCTACGTTGTTTACGCGTGAGAGGGGGTTGGGGACGATGTTCCAAATCTTGTTCCTCTGTCTCTGTGGGAGTATTTTCAATTAAGATGTTGCTATGAGGTGTCCCTTGCACCGTTTCCCTCACCTTCTCGTCTGCTTGTTCTTCCATCTCCTCGGCTATTTGGAGAGCGTCCAATAAATTAACTTCAGCTTCTTCTCACAGAACATCCTTCGAGTTTATTGTCGTGGAAATAGAATTGGTGTTAGATAGGATATGTCCCGTCATCTGTAGCAGTATCTTCAAAGCAAATTGGAGGGAAGCTACAGACGTTTGGAGCTCAGCTAGCTGTGTAGCATTGGATTGGGAACCAGTGCTCTCCACCATCTCGTGGTCCGGCTCGTCCTCCATTGAGGCCATTGCAAGGTTCGGGGAGAGGGATAGACGTTCCCCACTTCCAGCTATATTATGTCCCCCTGAATCAATATTCATGTTATTTTCTTTCTGGGGCGAAAAGACTTTAGATATAGTCTGTGGCATGTGTGTCTGCATCCCTCTCTGTATCGTCAAACACAGATCCAAAAGAGAATCATTATCAATGTCATCAAAGTTGGAAGAATTTAGAGAGGTGCCTCCTGTATTTGCCGGTTCAGTCGTCTCCTCAATTGTAGTTGAATTGGTCTTTGGAGGGGGGTTCACAGGGAAGAACTCCGTAATAGCTCCCTGAACTACAGGTAGAGCATATTTCGAGTTTTTCTTAGCTTTACCTCCCTTTCTGTGGGTCTCCTTTGGCTCTTTTATAGCAGGGGTCCTGTTTTTCCGTAAGTTATAGATCGAATGCTGCGCTCTTTTTCCCCGCTGCATCTCTGCGTTGTCTCACTCTTTCAAACGGCTAATTACTAAGCTGGCTGAAAAGGCACTGCCCAGTCAAATTAAAGCCAAAAAGGGGGAAGGAACTGTTATCACCCGGTCCAACCCTGCAGTACGGAGGGGGAGGATTTGTCCAACGTTACCCCCAACCCTCCAATAAGGGGGAGACCGTTAGCGGTAAATACTGGGTCAAAGGCCGTAGCCTGCAGTCCCCGGCTTATATACCCCCTTTTCGCTTCTTAGTCAGGGCGTAGAGAAGGGGACTTAAGGATATGCGCACCAAATATAAATCCCCCAGCGCACCCCGACAGGCTCGTACACGGAGGATTCCGTCGTACAAACACCTCCGGAGCCCAACAAGGAGGCTGAGCGGGAGGGAGCAATAATAGTCCTCCACCCCCGGCCTCCACTCACCCCCTCCTTACTTCTGTATCACCCACAAAAGCACAATGAGGCAGGTCAATCCCTGCACTCACTAGGTGGGGACACCAACAGGGTAAAAGGGGGCGGAGGGGTCACCCACAAAAATACAGTGAGGCAGGTCAATCCCTACACTCACTAGGTAGAAACACCAACAAGGCATAAAAGGGAGGTGCCGCTCCCACACCAGGCACCTCCAAGGCCCCTTCTGGATGTAGAGCCTCCTCACCTAATAGGTGCACAGAGCAATTCTATCCAGCTCTGCCCAGCTCGTCGCGGCCCTTCCCCTGCACCGCACACTCAGAGGACCGCTCCTTCCTCGCGTCGTCCTTCTAAGAGCCGGCAGCGCCCAGAACGGGGTGCACCCGCACAGCACAAGGCTCCCTATTCGCTGTACTACGGAGTGCGACTCCGTCTGCTCCTTCGCGTCTTTCGGCTCCGCACGGCTCCGCACGTTCAGTTAGAGGAAAGGACCCTCGCTCCTGCTCCGTACGTCGCACACCACATACGTGTCAAGCCGCACCTCTGCTCGTCAACAGCAGTACGTTTCAGAGGCAGCTTCCGACACAAACTCTCTCCCTATTGGCTTTATCAGATGTTGACGCCGCCATAGCCTCGTATCGCAACACTAAGGTATTATCTACTTTGCTGCCACAGTGTTGTGTTTTCCGTGGCCCTAATTCTTTGTCTGTTTGTTCTCCGTTCCTGTGTTCTCTCCTCTGCCTGGTACCTCCTGCTTCAACTCTTCAGTTCAGCCCTTCTACTCGCCTCGATCCCTAGTCTCTCCAGTCCCGCTCCTGAATTCAAGTTGCTCTCCTGCTTTTTGGATATTTTTGTCCATCTCATTGGAAACCGGGCAGGAGTATTTTCATCGTCAGAGGTTTTTTCCCTTTTGGGTTTCGTCTGTGTATTAGAGGTCCACTCCAGACAGTACCCACCTTGCTGGTCTGCAACGCTGGCAGGCTGGCGTCCAGAGAGGGTCACCCTTGAGTGTTGCCTTCATCAGAGAAGTCGAACAAGCCACGTTGTAGAGTCCTCACAATCACGCATCAAACCTCTGATTAGAACAGAACCCAACATTCTGGCATTTGGCCCGCACTGTACTGTGGGATGAGTGCTTGCAATCCCTGTACATTTTCTGGGGTCAGGTAGTCTGTTTCCGATTGAGCGTCTAGGATTGCTCCTAGAAAAAACCTTCCTTTGGTTTGGTAACAAACTGGACTTTTTCTCATTGATTGAGAAACCCAAGTTGGGGAGTAAATTAACTATCTGTTGTGTGTTGTGACGAATCTGGACTATTCATCCCTTCTCCCCAGAGGGAAGCCAGCCCCTTTGAGGCTAGGGAGGAGAGCCCACTTAGCAAGACCCTACCTAGGGGTCTGGGAAAGTGGAACCTCACTGGGAATGACTCCCCTCTAGGGGAGAAGGACTGCCCTTCCTATGAGGAACTCCCTAGCAAGAATACATTGGATTCATATAGCAGTGACAATTCTTCAATCTCTTTGGCTTCAGCTAATGCTGGATTCCTGCTGAACTCAACAGTCAAAGAGGAACGACATAAAAAGATGAGGAACGGAGGAGATAGAATCCTACGCAGAGAGGAGCCTCTGACAGGAAGACGTCCTGTGGGGTGGAGCCACACTAGGCCGCAGAGCCAGAGGTAGCATGGAGTGCGAGCTGATAGCAAAGGAGACACTGGAAGGCTGGCGATCCAAGAGGCAATGAAGCCAGAGCAGAGAACAAAATGGGTGGTAGAAGGACCGTGGTGGCGCAACCAAACCGGAGCGGTGGTGGGCCTGGGGCCTGTTAACCAACGCCAAGACCAGACCGCATTAGAGTGATCGGATCACCGACCTCTGGATGAGAAGCATGCCGACTGCTGAGATGGCCAGAAAAAGAGAAGCAAACACTCCTGTGAAAGGGAACACCAGGATGAGAGGCGTGTGGGCGTCTCCCCTCAAACCCTCCACACTCCGAGTGCTGGATAAACCAAGAGGGTTATGGGAGCCAGGAAAGCCTGAAAGCTGAACACTGGCAATGTCCAACCAAAGCCTCACTACATTAAACATATCAGATGGCCAGAGGGCTTTAGAAGTGATAAAAAGGGTTATGGGAGCCCGAGAAACCTGAATACTGGACACGGGCCAGTGCCCAAGAGAAACTCTGAATTAAGCACATCAGAACACCAGAGGGCTTTGGAGAACCCTAGAAAATGAAGCAAGATTCCTATAAGAAATGGGAGAAACCGAAAGGGTTACGCAAGCCCGAGAAACACGAACATTGTACACAGACAGATGCCCAAAAAATCTCTGTTGAACTAAGCATATAAAAGGTTAATAGGGCTTTGGGAAACTGTAGAAAAACATACAATAGGGGAAAAGACTGGGACCAGCGAGAACCTAGATGGTTCTATTGCCCAAACCCTAAACAAAAACACTATCAAAATTCAAGATAAAATAATGGTGGCCTCCCATTAAAAAATCCTTTTTCCCTTTAAAGAACGGAAAGTATAGGATGTGTTTGAAGACTTATGATTTGTCATTCAAAACCTGCAAAGGGGCCAGAGAACTGTATTGTGAACTTTGACCATTTAAAAAACCCCTTCTTTGGCAAGAACCCAAGTAGCTTGGCCAAGCAAAGCCTGCGTGGAGAGGCCATTGCTCTGGTCTATTTTTTGTTATGTTTTTGTGGGTCCAGATAGCAAGTAGGTTTTGGTTGGAGTATTATATTATTTTGAACATTTGACAAGCACCATTAGTTTAGTATGTTTGGTAAGGAAATACACTCTTAGCAATAGGGTTAGATAGGCATTTTTCTTTTTATTTAAATAAAAAAACTTCAACATGCCAAGTCCTAGTACTACTCCTTCTTCTGGTTTGCCACAGTGTGCAATAGGCACTCCTGTGCACCCTCTCCTGTTATGAGCCATTTGTCTAGGTAAGGATACACTTGAATTTCCTTGCGATGACTGCAATACCAAAAATGAGAACTTTGAACTGGTAATGTTTGTATTGTGAATATGAGTTACTTGTGATGTCCTGGGAACATTGAAATATGAAAGTGTGCAACTTTCATATGAAATGTGATCTTGTAGCTCCCTCTTGTTGGGATAATGCTCATGTAGGGCTGTCATTCTGAACCTTTGGGTTTTACAGATTTGTTTGCCGGCCTTAGGTCTAATACTGATCTCATGTTATTATCTTTTTTATTTATCAAGAGTATGTTCATATGTTTGCCTGTTAATTTGGAACATGTTCTATCGTTCCTTTCAAGATGAGAGCCTGGATCTGGCTTTAATTGTTCCTGGGGTACTAGTTTGTCTTTCAGTAGGTGATTGTACGGCTTTGATAGCAACTTGATGCAGTACTCCTGTTTGACTGTACTTAACACCCACTTGTCTGAAGGTATCCCCTCCCATGTGTGGATGCATGTTATGCATCCTCCTACTGGGAGGGGACCTCCACAGAGAAGTCAGTTTCGCAGAATAGGCTGCCCCTTTTGAGGTCCACCCTCTTCCACATGCTGTACCTCTATGAGGATGGCGATGGCCTGCATAACCTCCTCTTCATTGTTAAAAAGTGGTCTAGTAATTGGGGGAATCTTGTGGGAAACTTGAGTGGCTTGCTTACTAAGTATATGGCTGTGCCCGAAAGGACCACCTCCTTGCATGAGACCCCTTTGTTGAAACGTTTTCCCAGTAATCTGATCTAAACTTTTAATAGTCTCATGCTTTTTCTTGGCCTTTCATGAACTTCATTGACAGTGGTCCCAATGAACAGCAGTCTTCAACAGGCTTGTCAAGTAAACTTGTTTGACTCTAGGGCTTAAATCCAGCCCCCCTAGGCCAAGCGTGCCTCTTCATTACAGTAGACCCAGCTATTAACCTTCCAGCAGTATCTGCCACATTTAGTTTTTTATGACAGCATTAGTATAACGCTCCGCTTCTGTTATCACCTTAATCATGACTGATTTGAGTAATTCAACCACTTTTGATCTGTGAGGTGTTCTATTTCGTCCCCATGATCTCAGCTATCTCTTGCCAAAAGGGTAGTAGCATTTAAGATTCTGAGCTTGTGTGCTGCTGACGGAGCTATTTGTGTACCTTTCTTTATATGGGGTTACTCGCTTGTTAACAAAGGCAATCCCCCTCTTTTTTTTGTTGTAGCAGCTACCAGCGAATCCACTTTTAAGTGCCCCCTTATGTAAAGTGGGCCGCTGGAGGCTGGTGTGATGAATCCAAAGACTTCATCCCTTCTCCCCAAGGGGGAATAGGGAGGTGAGCCCACTATGCAACAGCCTCCCTATGGGACAGGGCAAGCAGGATCCCACTGGCGGTGACCCCGAACCTTCCCAGGGACGAAGAATGTCCAAAGAAGAATAACATCCCCACCTTCCCTTTGCCCTAAATCTGACATGTTCATTGGTTACATGGGAAGTGAACAGGGCAATTATTTACAGGCTCGGTTTCTGACCTGTATCTTTCGACACCATCTTGGAGGAACCAGGATGGAGGCAGGTCAGAAGAAGGACGCAGACACTCGGTGTCATGAACCGAGGCTTCCTCCCCCAACTCCTCACCTGGATCTTCTGGGAAGGATTCTTTAGGGTTGGCCTCGGGCTTCTTCTGATCCTTTCTCCTTGAGGGAGTCTTGTCCTTTGGAGTTCGGACCTTCTTATCGTGTAGGTAGGGTCTGGCCCCTCCGGAGGCCACCTTGGCAGAGATGTAACTCTGACCTCGGGGATCCCCAGAGGGCCAGTCCTAATTTCCAGGGTAAAAGCACAAATGCAGAAAAAACCCTGTTTCCGGATGGGTTCAGATGGGGGATAGTCGGTTCCTCTCAATCGAAAAGGAAGGCGTAGCTTCTCCACACCAAAGAGGAATACTTGTAGAATAGAAGTCAGATTCCTCAATTGTTCAGACTGCTGGGAGTATAAAGTGCATAGAACTCCCGAAGTTCTCCTAATAGAATGCTGATAAGAGTAAAGGATATAAGGTGAAAAAGGCAACACCACGTGATAAGAAGAAATTATGACAAAAAGAATATCCTAAACAGTTTAGGCAAGGCTGACCGAAAAGAAAAATAGAAAAGTATACGGATCTAGTCTGATTGAGTAAAGGCAAGTTTCCCAGGGTGAGGTCAGAGCAACAGGGACCCAAACCTGTGAAGGGCTAGGCAGCGCCGATAGAAGTAAGGATACCGGCACCCACAGTTCAAAATAAAATAAAAAAGGATAAGCTGAGTGGAGAAAGGAACAGGAGCAAATAGGACTAACTAAAGGCAAAAGCACTGAACAGGCAGCGCCGAGACACCAGGAGTGGAAAGATGAAGAATTATAAGGCGGGAGAGAAAATAGAGCAAGCAAACAAAAGAGGCACGGCAGGTAGGAGGAGGGTGACTAGAGCAGGAATCAAGGCGGTAAGTAGATTTGCTGAAGGCACAGAAGGATCCAAGAGGAAACTCCAACACACGAACCGAGCGTTGACAAACAGATACAACGCACCGGCTTGTGGGAGGAGCCAGCCTCTTAAAGGTACGGCGGCCATCTTGGGTAAGGACTGGAGCGCGCGCTGATCATAGTCTCCAGCGCTTCCACAATCTCCAGTTCCTGACAGTATACCCCTTCCTCCTCGGGGCACCCCCAGGTTTGCCCGGATGAAGTCGATGGAACCTCTGCACCAGACGTGGGGCATGTATATGGCTCACAGGTTCCCATGTCCTCTCTTCTACTGGATAATTCTTCCAATGAACCAAGTAGTATAACCGCCCTTTGCGGTAACGGGAATCCACCAAATGAGATACTTCATATTCTTCAGGTGTCGAGATCACTCGGGCACGTGAGCGGTTCACAGGTCTCTTGAAGGGATCATCCTTGTATTTTTTGAGAAGGGATACATGAAAGACCGGATGCACCTTCCTAAGATAGTCTGGTAGCTGGAGCTTATATGCAACCGGATTGATTTGTTGCAAAATGGGGAAAGGCCCAAGAAAACGAGAGGAGAACTTCCCCCTATGAACCCATCTAGGTAGATGCCTGGTGGATAACCAGACCAATTGTCCGACCTTCCAGCTTGGATGGGCGCGACGACCCTTGTCAGCCAACTTCTTCTGCGCTAGTTGACTTGCTTGGTGAGCTTCCTTAGCGAGCTTGTGCACCTTCTGTAGGTCTAGTAGAATCGATTCTAGAGCCGGAATCTTGGTAGAAGGAGGACTGAGCCAGGGTAGGTGTTGAGGATGGTATCCGTAAGTACAATAGAAAGGGCTCATCTGGATCGAGGTATGAAGGGAATTGTTATAAGCGAATTCCGCTTGTGGGAGGAAGCAATACCACTCTTCTTGTTGTGGACTGCAAAAACACCTAAGATATTGTTCTAAATTGGCATTAAGTCTTTCTGTTTGGCTGTTGCTCTGTGGATGATATCCTGAGGAAAGAGCCTTGTGAATTCCTAGTGCTTGGCAAAGGGAGGACCAAAACTTTGAGGTGAATTGGGGTCCCCTGTCGGCCACAATGGTCTTAAGACGAACAATGTCCTGGAGAAAAGTTGCGGCCATCTCAGAGGCTGAAGGGACTTGCTTGAAGGCAGAGAAATGCGCTAGCTTGCTAAAGGAGTCAATGGTCACCATGATTGTAGTCATGCCATATGATGGAGGGAGATCCACAATAAAATCTGCAGATATATGTTCCCAAGGACGGTCTGGTAGGGAGTGTTGTTGTAACAACCCCAGCGGCCTTCCTGTTCGGTTCTTGTTGGAAGCACATACCGAACAAGCAGACACATACTGGCCTACATCTCTTCTTAAGGTAGGCCACCAGAATCCTCTCTGGATAAGATCAAAGGTCTTCCTAATACCGGAATGACCGGATAGAGGGGTGTCATAACACCAAGAAAGTATTAGCTTTTGCAACTCCTTCGTAGGAATGTAGAGAGCTCCTTCATGATAGAACAATCCATCCTTATCCTGGTTAACAGATAACGGAATTTCGGAACACCTCTGATACTGTGGGATTAGGTTTTGAAGGAACGAAACTGTAGAAGCTAGGACGGTGAGATGCGGAAAAACCAGTTCATGTTCCTTATAGGAACTAGATGACTCTCCTAGGCTTCTGGACAAAGCGTCGGCCTTCCTGTTTTCTGTGCCAGGTATGTAAGTAATCATAAAGTCGTATTGTAAGAAAAAATAAGCCCATCTGGCGTGTCTGGCATTAGAACATTCTAACTGTTGCAAAACCCGAAGGTTACGGTGGTCAGTTCTAATGGTGAATTGATGTGTGGCTCCTTGTAGGAGATGTCTCCATTCTTGGCAGGCCAATTTTATGGCCAACAGCTCCTTTTCGATTACAGAGTAGTTGCACTCACTACTAGTAAGTGTCTTGGAGTAGTAAGCAACCGGATGCTCATAGCCGTCTTCCGTCCTATGGAGTAAGACTGCCCCTACCGCCCCTCCAGAAGCATCTGTTTCAAGAATGAAAGGCTTGGCCTGATCCGGTTGAACGAGGATGGGTGCTGTAGAAAAACATTCCTTTAAGAAACTGAAAGCTCTTTGAGGTTCGGCTCCAAATATGAACCTCACACCCTTCTTCAATAAGTAGGTCAAAGGGAGTACCTTCTTGGAGACGTTGGGAATAAACCTCCTGTAAAAGTTAGCCAGTCCTAGAAACCCTTGTAGTTCCTTGACATTGGTAGGTTCCTTCCAATCTCTAATGGCCTTTACCTTATTAGCATCCATCTCAATACCATCCTTGGATAGTATGAAACCCAAGTAGGACACTGTTGTGGATTCAAATGAACACTTCTCTGGCTTTACCAGTAAATGATGGAACTGCAGACGCTGTAGAACTAATCTGACCAATGATCGGTGCTCTGATAAAGACTTGGAAAAGATTAGGATGTTGTCCAGGTACACTACTACCGACAAAAACAACATGTCGGCGAATATCTTGTCCATGTACCTCTGGAAGATGGCTGGTGCGTTTACGAGACCGAAGGGCATCACACAGTATTCAAAGAGTCCGAAGGGGGTGCGGAACGCCGTCTTCCACTCGTCACCTTGCCTGATTCTTAAGAGGTGATAAGCGCCTCTTAGATCAAGCTTAGTAAAGTACACCGCCCCCTGTACTGCCTCCAAGATATCCCGAATTAGGGGCATGGGATATCTATCCCGGATGGTAATCTTGTTTAGACCCCTGTAATCTATACAAGGGCGGAGCTCTGTCGAGTCCTTCTTGGGAATGAAGAATAAGGATGCCCCACAGGCAGACTTGGACTCTTGGATTAATCCGTTCTGTAAATTAGCGTCGAGGTACTCTCTTAAAGCCTTCCTCTCTGGTAACGACAAGGGGTACGTTCTACCAAAGGGTACCACAGCCTCCGGAATTAAGTCAATGCAGCAATCCTCAGGTCTATGTGGTGGTAGTTGTCTGGGTATGGTGTCCATAAACACCTCTGAGAAGTCTTGATAATGTACGGGAACTGAGGCCACAGTGACAGGCTCCTGAACCCCACACTGGCTGTGTTCTAGGGTGTTAGGAGAAGCAGACCGGTTGATACAGTGGGACTCATAGAAGGTCGAATTGAAAGAGACCCTGTTGGTAGTCCAATCAATGTGAGGGTTGTGTCTCCTTAGCCAAGGAATTCCTATAACTAACGGAAAATGAGCAGCACGGATCTGGTCAAACACCAAAAACTCTTCATGTTGGCCGAGCCTCATCCTTAATGGAATGGTCTCCAGCGTTATAGGTACGGATGACAGGGGCCTACCATCGACCCCTTCTACTGGAATCGGGGTGGCCTTGGGTATGGTGGAGATTAGATGCTCAGCTGCCCATTTAGAGTCAATGAAATTTCCAGCAGCTCTGCAGTCTAGCATAGCGAACACCTCAGTGGGGGAATCCTCGGTCAACCACAGGTTGACCCGAAACACCATTAGGCTGTTATCCTCCGGAGTGCTTACTGCTCTTGTGTAGTAGCAAGGGTGCTTGTTACTTCCCCCGAAACCTCCCTTGCTGTGGATCGGGGGTGGAAGTTTCCCTGTCGTCTAGGTGGGACTTCAGGACAGTCTCTCAATAAATGCTTCGATGAGCCGCAGTACATACATAATCCTGCCTCTCTCCTTCTTCTTCTTTCTTCTTGCGTCAAGGGACCGTGAGCCGCCCCAATCTGCATAGGTTCATCAGTCCTAGGGGTAGTTCGAGGTGGAGGAGCAGGGGATAGTTGACTGGACTGTTGTGGGAAGCCTCTGGTTCTTCTTCTTTCGAATCTTCTCTCTTGAAGACGGAACTCGATCTGAAGTGACAAAGTCACCAATTCCTGAAAGGATGCCGGACGAGCCACTCTGGCTAGCTCGTCCTTGATTTCTTCACGAAGACCCCGTCTGAAGATTGTTTGCTGAGCAGAATCGGCTATGATGAACCCCACCTTAGATCTGGCAGTCTCATAGGCGTGAGGTCGGAAGGCGAAATACACTCTGCAGGCATCCAGAAATTCTTTCAGACCCCCCGGGTGACCATCATATTTACCAAAGGAAACGGGCATCGTAGGCAGGTCTCCACGATCATCCCGATGTAACACTACCTGCTGCCTGAGGGCTACATTCTCTGTCCGTAACGCCTGCACCTCTAAAGTAAGGTTCTGTAAAGCAGCCACCAATTCCTGAAACTGCTCTAGTGAGGCCATGATGGTTATTGGGCGTTGTATGCTGTCATGAACCGAGGCTTCCTCCCCCAACTCCTCACCTGGATCTTCTGGGAAGGATTCTTTAGGGTTGGCCTCGGGCTTCTTCTGATCCTTTCTCCTTGAGGGAGTCTTGTCCTTTGGAGTTCGGACCTTCTTATCGTGTAGGTAGGGTCTGGCCCCTCCGGCGGCCACCTTGGCAGAGATGTAACTCTGACCTCGGGGATCCCCAGAGGGCCAGTCCTAATTTCCAGGGAAAAAGCACAAATGCAGAAAAAATCCTGTTTCCGGATGGGTTCAGATGGGGGATAGTCGGTTCCTCTCAATCGAAAAGGAAGGCGTAGCTTCTCCACACCAAAGAGGAATACTTGTAGAATAGAAGTCAGATTCCTCAATTGTTCAGACTGCTGGGAGTATAAACTGCATAGAACTCCCGAAGTTCTCTTAATAGAATGCAGATAAGAGTAAAGGATATAAGGTGAAAAAGGCAACACCACGTGATAAGAAGAAATTATGACAAAAAGAATATCTTAAACAGTTTAGGTAAGGCTGACCGAAAAGAAAAATAGAAAAGTATACGGATCTAGTCTGATTGAGTAAAGGCAAGTTTCCCTGGGTGAGGTCAGAGCAACATGGACCCAAACCTGTGAAGGGCTAGGCAGCGCCGATAGAAGTAAGGATACCGGCACCCACAGTTCAAAATAAAATAAAAAAGGATAAGCTGAGTGGCGAAAGGAACAGGAGCAAATAGGACTAACTAAAGGCAAAAGCACTGAACAGGCGGCGCCGAGACACCAGGAGTGGAAAGGTGAAGAATTATAAGGCGGGAGAGAAAATAGAGCAAGCAAACAAAAGAGGCACGGCAGGTAGGAGGAGGGTGACTAGAGCAGGAATCAAGGCGGTAAGTAGATTTGCTGAAGGCACAGAAGGATCCAAGAGGAAACTCCAACACACGAACCGAGCGTTGACAAACAGATACAACGCACCGGCTTGTGGGAGGAGCCAGCCTCTTAAAGGTACGGCGGCCATCTTGGGTGAAGACTGGAGCGCGCGCTGATCATAGTCTCCAGCGCTTCCATAATCTCCAGTTCCTGACACTCGGAGGACATTTTCCAAGACATATTTATTAAACATCTTCTCCGTCCCTCATCTCCGACTGTCTGTCTGCTATCCAGGAGCGGTGTGCCGCCAATGACCTCTGCTTTAATGCCAGTAAGACTGAGATTCTCCTCATCGGCACACCCACTCCCTCCTTTCCAGTAACTCTCTGGCCGGCTTCTCTTGGCCCTCTTCCTGCTCCCACCTGCAAGGCCAAAAACCTTGGGGTCATCTTCCACTCCACACTCTCCTTCTCTCCTCACATCTCTGATGTCTCTAAGAAGTCAAACTACCAGCTGCATCTCCTCAGAGATATTCTTCCTTTCCTCTCCTTCCCCCAGAAGCTCACTATCTCCAGAGCTCTGGTTCTCTCTAGGCTGGACTATTGCAACAGCCTCTTTCTAAATCTGCTTGCTTCTACTCTCTGCCCTCTGCAACTCATCCAGAATAGGACTGCGAGACTTGTCCTTGGCCTCAAGCCCAGGGATCGTATCTATCCAGGACTGAAGTCTCTGCACTGGCTCCCAGTGGCTGCGACGATTAAGTTCAAAATGCTCTGTATCGTAAACAAGGCCTTCTAGGGCCTGGGTCCTCAATAATTTCAACTCTCTCTTCCTAAATATCTTCCTTCTCGAGCTCTTCGCTCATCCGCCTCCAACTCACTCAGGGTCAGTCGCTTCTCCAAGCAACGAGTTGGTGGTAGATCTCTCTCTTCGGCTGGGGCCTCCCTCTGGAACAGCCTCCCTGCTTCCCTAAAACTTGAGGAGAACCACCTTCGGTTCCGCAAGCACCATAAAACCTTCCTCTTTGCTTCTGATTTCTCTCCCCGTCTCTCCTGCTGAATTCCTGGCTGATACTGAGACAGCACTGGTTACCTGGCCCCTTCTGATCTCGGGCCCAAGCCCTGCCAGTTGCACGCCTGCACTGCCTCCCTGGCAACCGCTGCACTTGGGGACTGTTTTCTGTATCCCCACCAGCTCTTATTTCAGCACTCACCATGCACTTGCCACCTGCTGGCTGCTCTTTTATTTATCTTGTTTATTTATCATCCCATGCACTGCACTTTCCGTTCTTTCATTATCTTGTTATTTATTATCCCATATACTGCACTCCCCACCGCCCCCGCACTTTTCTTTCCCCTTCCCTTGCGCGATCTGAATGACACCTGGCCTAGTAAGATCGTTGTCTGTCTTCCCTCTGATCCCCCTTCCTTGCCTCTTTGTGCCTTAAAACACCTGTGTATAGGCACGTTATAAATGCCATATAATATCATATCATATCATATCATATCAATACGAAACAGGCCTAACCTTCCCTATCTGTATGGGGTAATCTCTACCTATTTTACTAAGGGGCGCGTCAGTCATCAGTAAATGTCCAAAGGAATACGTTTTTTGTCCAAAACTAATCATAACTAACCCAACCACTATTTTAAACAACTACAGACAGGAGAATGACTCCCTTACCTTGATGTTTGTGTTTTATCTTGATGATTGTGTTTTGCACTGGTCTTATTTTCTTTAGACTTCTTGCTAATATGCAATACTTCAATAGTCTCTTGTTGTCCTCTATTTCAGTTAATCGAACTCCCTCATGGGATTGTTAGCTTTTCTCTCCTCTTTAGTGTGGCCTTTGTCGAATCCTTCGATCTCTGTTAAAGGGGTCTGAGTAATCTTCTAGAGGGTACTTCCTGTGGGGTTTTTGCTTTCTGGGTAATTATAGTTCACCTTTTCCTGGTATGGCCTGTTTTATATAGTGTTTATCCTAAGGGCTTCTCTGGCCTTCAGTTCATAGTTTTCTCTCTGTATTATGTTCCATTCTTTACTTCTTGGATAACGGGTTACTTTTCCCCTCTTCCCAGGGTAGTGATACACACATTCTATTGCTCTCGCCATCTTCGGGGTTTCTATGACTCTCTTTCTCACATTAATACAATTCAAGTTCATCAACATTGTTTTCAGGTTTTCGTCACTTGTACTGGGACAAGTCCCTCTGATTATGAAATTAGTCCCTTTCGCCTTCCTGTTCTCCCAGTTACCTTCAATATTGCAGGGGAACATCTCTAGGGCCCGTAGATGCTTGGGACCTTTTCCTTCCTTCCATTTCCCTGTCGGCTCGCTTTCTGGTGCGTCCACTTCTTGCAACTCTCTCTCTTCGTCTTAATACTGATATGGGTACGCAGTCCGTTTGCTGCTTCTTCCCGGTGGTGGTGTCGTTGTATGGGCAGCATGGCCACCACGATTGCTTTGTGGTCCCGCCACCACCAAGCTTTGCACTCCAGCCGTCCCGGTTTCTCACTTCTGGCAGATACAAGGTTTCCAGTGTTTCATTCTCCTATTCAGAGCAGTTCTGAACCTCGTGGGCGTCACAGCTCGCTTCAGCTTGGCCTCCTTTAGGTGTTCTGCTTCCAGGGGGCATTCTCTGCCTGTGGCTGCATTCCTCTCTCTCTCCTCTTTAATCGGCATTGTCCTCCCTCTTCAACCTACTTGCAGTTAATTGGAGATTTGTATTTAAAAAGACAACTTCCCTTTCTTACCGGTAATGGCATAAGTTAACTTTCTCTTCAGCCAAGTCTTGGAACTTGCAATGAGTTTGTTTATTAGATAGTCCCATATATGCCATAACATGGAGTGGGTTAGGGAGTTCCTCAGTGGGAACATGAGCCCTTGTAGCCTAAGGGGAGTCTCTCCCGGTGAGGTAACACTTGCCTCGACCCCTAGGGAGGGTGTTGTGAAGCAGGCTCCACTATAGAGCCTCACAGAGGGGATGGTCCCCATTGGGGAGAAGGGACAAAGTCCCTCGATTTGTCACAGCACCAATCAAGTTTCTCCTTCCTTACCAGGTAGAAACTTAAAGGCTGATGTACAGGCAGTGAGAAGTGGAGCAGCCACCGGAGAGTGAGTAAGGCGCGCTCGCACAGCCGCATAGAGGAGGAGCCGATTGTGAAACAGACGCTGTGGTGGGTGCAACCAGGAGACAGCACAGAGAACGATATAGCTTAGATGAAGGTGGAACTTCGAGCCAGAGAGGGACTGCTGAGGCAGGAAGCACCACCACTGCTGAAGGTGAGCGCTACCAGTGTCCTAAACAGAGGACTCCAGTGCTACCAGCAAGACGAGACTGCTCAGAGAAGCAATACCTAACGGGCCAGCAGAGCCCGTAGGCGAGAAGGTCCAAGCAAGAGCATACCGCAGGAAGGGGTGAAGGAGGGCAAAGGAAGCTGAACGTACCAAGAGGCATGAGTAGTACGTAGCCCAAGAAGGGTCAACTGAGAGCATAACCCAGAAAGGGGTGAACGAAATCGATCAAGCATACAGACCAGAGGAGCCTGTAGTCTGAGAAGGGCCGACTAAGAGCATACCCCACGAAGGGGTGAATGAGAGCAACCAAACGAACGCGCTCGAGTGGCCCCTAGCCCGCAAGGGGCCTACCAAAAGCCTATCCCAAGACGGGGTAACCGAAACCGCACAAACCAAGAGGCTAGAGAAGCCTGCATTTTACAACAGACAAATCCTAAACCTACCCAAGGACAGGGTGAACAAAACTGCAGCAGAAGGGCCAGAGAAGACTATAACCCGCAAGGGTCAAACCGCAAATATACCCCAGGACGTGGCAACCAAATCCGAACAGCAAACCAGGCTAATCAGGCTATAACCACCCAGAGCCCACCCAAGGCTAAGCACAGTATAAAACCACAAGAAGGAGAAGAAACAGAGAACCGGATTGAGGAAAACCGGTATCTATATGGAAACCTCAGGTTTGACAGGCCAGGAAAGGCTAGGAATGAACGTTCTGGTCTGGGGGGTACCAAGACTCCTAGTGTAATCCTACATATCCCTGAAAAAAGATAAAACCTGGAGGATGGGTAAGTACATCATGTTTTAACACCACAGGAACTTAAGACATTCTCTGATCTTGCTATTTAAGAGACTTTTGTTGAACTCTGAGGATGAAGGTCAGAAACCAGCCCTTCTTGCCTTACATGGAATGTCATTGATCACAAAACGGGCAAAGATACCTTAAGCATGAGATTCTCAGCACTCGGATTCCTTTCTGAAAGGTACATAAGTGATCCCAAAGCATATTGTTACATGCAGCATTGGGGCCATCTTTAACCTTGAGTCCTCTACCAAACTTTGGGAACTGCTCAACAGCAGGACCAGTATCCGGTGCAGTTAATCAAAAACCTGTTGTTCTGCTCCATTGTTTCTTAAGGAAGACTGGATCCTGACTGAACGAATACAAGCCCCAAGTACCTCTCCAGTGCCAACTGTGACTCTTTGTAGCTAAAAATCATGGTTGACCAGATCAAGAAGGGTCTAGTCAAAAAAGTGCTCTTACAGTTGTCTAAAATGCACTTCTCCCCTGTAATCCGCAGCAAGTCATTAACTTGCTGTTCTACAAAAAATAATGTTTTACTTCTCTAATAACCTCTGGATTTACTTTTACAGAAAGTGGTCTTGTACTACCCTGTTCTCTGGTCTACCTTGGCCTCCGCTTCAGGGTTGGACTGAGACATAAAATTGCCTCATCACCAATGAAAAAGTGGCCCACAGTTGCAAATGACAATTCATTCCTTTTGTGACAGACTGCTTGAGTAGTAACCAAGGGCGGGGATTTTGATAAAATGTAATGCAAATTGTGCAATTTAAAGAATATTCATTCAGCATGGGCGTAATTTTAGGGGGGGCAGGGGTGTTTGTCCCCCCCAACTTTCATGGCAAACTATTTTGTCCCCATTCATTCATTCAGCAAAGTTACTCCACTGCCATTCAGTAACACTGGTAACACTGGTCAAAACTAGCCGTCTGGTGAAGTAACGTATTAAAGTGGCCCACGTAGGCCCAAAATGTGGCCCACTTTGACACGAAAAACAGGCTCATACTAGCACTAGTTAGGGCATTGCCCTATAGTCCAGTCCGAGCCTGCTCTCTTAAGAGTTGACCTTGACTGCTTGACGATTGATACTAAAATGTCAGGCAGGAAAATCATACAGAACGGGCTTTCCTAGGTTTAGGAAGGCGACTTCACACCTTGAATACAGGGTGGAGAGAAGCTGCTCCAACAATCACCTCTAAAAGTGAAAGCAGAACTCACGCTCCATGCCAACTCAATGATTATTGACTATGTTGAGACCAGGACAGTTCATGCTCATTCTATCCTTGGCGCCTCAGTAAAATAGATCACGTCTAGGGGGGGTGAGGGGGGGCTCGAGCTAAGCCCTTTAGACCATGCCACCTCTATGCAGAGATCACCTGTAACCGGTAAGGGTGAGAGCGGCACTCTGTGCCCATTCAATCATTGACCCCTCCCTGCAGGGAACAACTTAATGTTTAAGTAGGGACGCTCAGGATCCGTGTAAATAGATTCCCTGGCATGTATCTGCATGGAGAACCACTGGAGTTCAGAGGGGATATCGTCTGATGCGTCAGTCGCCCGAGTGTCCGCTTTTCTAGAGATAAGGGCGGCATACAACGATCCCTCGAACACAGGTTAAACGAACAAGAGCGGTTATGCCCCTTGGCGCGAAACAGGCTCCTCATAATAGTAACAAAGCATGTTGCGTCTATGGCACAAACCGGAGATAAATATGACCCAGAGATAGAGGACATGCTGGAATGGAGGATTCTGGGACGATTTTTTACTTCCAGTCTATAATTAACTGCTGAGGTGAGCGGCGAGTGGGCGGCAGACTGGGGAGAAATGACAGGATAACGTAGAGAACTGAGAAAAGAGCGCCGGGGAGGGGAGGGCGGCAGGATGAGGTGGTGGCGGGGGAGTTGCAGAGTGAGAAAAAAGCATCACATGGGAAAGAGCACGAAGGAAAACAAACTCAGTATGGAATAAGGAAATCAGAGGAAGTTGGCAAGAAAAACGAGTCAAAAGGGATGGAAAAAGACAGGGCGGGCCGTAGAAGACTGTAAGAAGAGGTGAAATGTAGAGCGCAGAGAAGACGGCAGGGGCGGAACCAGCCACACAATTTGGGGGGGGGGGGGACTGAATGGCAGTTTTCAAAGCTGGTAGCGGGTTCATTAAACCTATTTTGCTTTTGATCCCCACCTGGAGCCCAGTAGGCCGAGTAGATATTACGCCATTATTCTGTAACAAGTGGGGCCTGGAGCTAACGCAGTAGGGCACACTCTAAGGGGAGTTTGAAGAGGGAACTGGGCTTGTTCTGCCCCCAACCAAATCTGTAGGAGCTACTGAGTGTAGCAAGGGAGAGCGATCAACCCAGGTTGGTCCAGAGGGGTTCTCTCCCAGTGAAACCTTTTTTAAATAAGTGGCTGAAATGGTGAATTTTAGAGTACACTGTGATACATTAGGTAAAAATTCACACAGTTTACAATTGATTTTGTAGGCTAAGACATGTAAAAGGACCATTAGATGTCAGGTCATCAACAATGCACAGTACCATTTTCCAACACATTTTCATAATGCCTTTGCCCACTGTATACCAGTACCCGGCAAGAGTAAGAAACCTTTTCATACTGATTGTGGCCAAACACACCCAATTCTGGTGCTCCTATACATGCTAGCATTCCCACATCAGAAAATACTCAAGTTTGCTTTACACGTAATGCCAGTAATGATACTATAACAAAACATGTTCATGCTGGCTCTGCCAATATATGCCATATTCCCTCGTAAGAACATGCTGTTGTTATGCCACAGTAAGAAAACATGCCTTTGCTGGTTAGCTAGTACAATAGCTCAGCGGGTTGAGCACTTGTTGCTGCAATTTGTGTGTGATCTGCAGGTCACAGGTTCAAATCCCAGTAAGGTCCACTCAGCCTTTCATCCTTCTGAGGTCAATAAGGTCACCATTTTATATAAATATGTTCTCTGTACAGTACTTTAGTGAAAGCGCAATAAAAATAACAAACCATTGTCATTACATAAATCCCCAATATAAAAAAAATAATTTTGTATTTGCCCCCTAATGCCAGTAGAAAATGTTATTCAACAGCAAGAAAACATTGCTTTACGGGCTGCACAAAGGCTCCCTGCCCCCGCCTATTTAAGAACAATTATCATGTTGACTTTGACTTTAACACCAGTAAAACAATGCCATGCCACACTCTCAGAGCTGGCTTTATCCTTAATCTGTGTACAAAATTCAATGTCACTGTAGGACACAGCCAGCCCCATTGCAGTACCCGTCCCCTACTGCAACCCCTCCTTCACATAATAGCACTCAAGTTGGCATTTCTTTGCCCAAAAATGCCAGTAGAACATGCCATGCTCCTGGCAAAAAATGTTCATGCTCCAATGCCCGCGCCAGACTCAGACTAGCATATAGGGCAATGCCCGAACCAAAAATGCAACTGTGGGCCCGTTTTTTTGGTTAAAGTGGGCAAACGTGGACCAGTTTGATGAGTTACTTCATTATGCGACTACTAGTTTTGCTGGATAAATATTCTTTAAAATGCACAATTTGCATCCCATTTTACCCCTTCCCCCCCACCCCTTGCGTACTACTCACACAGTTTGTCACAAAAGGAATGAATTACCATTTACAACTATGGCCACTTTTTAATTGTTGCTCGAGACAATTATATAGCCCAGTCGAAGCCTGCCACATACGACACACACACACACACACACACACATACACCCACACCATTTATTCATACTCAAGCACTTAGACACCCCCTCACATACACTTAAGAGCAAGTTGTTTGTGTATCATATTGTGATAGGTTTGTTGATAAACAGTGACACAATAAATACATAAATAAATAACATACATGCACTTACACACACCTTAACATGCACGCATGCATGCATACAATCAACACAAACAAAACAGCTTTTTTCCCTTACCCGTTTCCCTCTGGACCCTCTCAGACCCTTCCCCGTCTACACCTCTGCATCTCACAGGCTATTTAGTTAAACAAAGGAACACTCATCATTGGGGGCACTGGCCAACTAAAAGTTTAGCCCTGCAGTTCAACGTAGGGGGCCTATTTATATCATCCCCTGGGTAGGGTTTTGTCTTCCGCACGTTTATTGATGCTGCAGTCATAGTAAAAGACTATTTTCTCACCAAGGAGTTTAAAAGTAAGTTAATACACTGCTCTCCGAGGTGACACATTGAACAGCTTTTTGCAGTCTGAGTCCAGCTGGGCCTCAGAGCATACTGATAAATGTTGCATCAAAGTGGGAGTGCTTCAGCCCTCCCAAGCCCATGCCTGGTGCCACCCATGGAAGAAGGAGGAGAACCATCTCCTGTTCCGGAAGCACCTCAAGACCTTCCTCTTTGCTTCTGCCTTCTCTCTTCCTCTCCCCTGCTGATTTCCGGTCTGATACTGCACTGGTCACCTGGCTACCCTCTGATTTCGGGCCCAGGTGCCTACCCGCCCAGTTGCACACCCACACTGCCTCCCGGCAACCCTTGCACTTGTGTCTGTACCTGTAACCCTACAGTCCCCCTACCTGCACTTTTGGACACCTGCTGTCTGCACTTACACTTGCACCTGCCACCTGCTGGCCACACTTCTTGTTATTGTTTTGATCCCAAGTACAGTACTGCTACCCCACCCCCCCTTTCCCCTGGCCCTTTTCTCCTTCCCCCTCCCCTGCACTTGCGCGATCTCAGGGTCACTTGGCTAGTAAGATCGTTGTCTCTGTCCTCCCTCTGTTTCCCCTCCCTTGCCTCGTTGCGCCTTGAAACACATGTGTATAGGCGCGTTTCAAATGCCATAACATATCATAAAGGAAAGCACATTAAAAACAGAAACAGATGCAGTCAACAAGAGAGTGCTACCAAATGGGAAAATGGTAGACCCGGGTTGAGATTAAGAGCATAGCGGATAGGTGTGAGGGGTGGCAAGGAAGGAGTTGTAGGGTGAGAGGGTTGAACTTCAAATATTGAAGTAAGGAAGGAGAGAAGGGTTTTGAAGAGTGGTGGATCGTGAGTGGCACTGGGGAAAAGTCCGCGCAGGAAGAGTTTACGAGAACTGAGAGAGGGAAGAAGGGCAACGAGAGAGCTGGAACGTGAATGCAGAATGAATGTTCAATATTTCTGTCTGAAGGAAGGAAGTAGTGACTGCCGAGTGAAGGCGATAAGGAAGGACAGGATGTGTAGGAACACAGGAGGGACCGAAAGGAGGAAGTGGGACTGGATCAGAGGAAGGAGAAGCAGTATGATGACTCGATGCGCCTCATTCCCCTTTGGACCGAGCCAGCCCTCCCTGGAAGCTACATTGCCGACGCGTGTAGGGAAGAGGTGATCAGGCATGTCTGAACAAGGGTCATTCACTTGAGAGAAAAAACAGGTCTCTTTCCGTTCCTCTAATCCAAACTCCTAATTGGTCCTGTGACATGCCCAAAAACTGCCATCAGCGAAAGAATAACGGGTTCTTTGAATGCGAAGCAAGCTGCAACATAGTTGGTACAATAACTTCTGGCTCACTGCGGTTTCCTCGTATTCCTCACGACATTGTTTAATTCTAAAGAGGTAATCGATCGACGAAAAACATGAACACAAAATGGTGCGTAGGGGAGACTGTGCAAAACCCAGTACAGCTACTTTCCAATTCCCTGTCAGAAGCACCTACACATGTCGCGCTGGCCGTTTTACTGAAAGGTTGAATTAAGTTGAGGCAGCCGGCCGCTCCGTGATGCCCTAGTCATTTTTGCTTTCCTGATAAAAATCTAAAATAACATGATGCCGTGTCCACCTGCTATTTATTTTAATTGTTGTGTATGGCGTGCAGAGTTGTTCATTCTGCGAGAAGCCGTGCCTGACCTCTCGCGAGAAGACGCGACACGGCGGCGAGGGGGTTGGGAGGGGGGACCTCCGTGGGAAGCGCCATTCTGAGCTTGGGGAGCAGGAAAGATGCCACGGCAGCCCCGGCGCTCCTGCTGACACTGGGCCAGATCAGCGTGCAGCTGGTCCCTCTGTACAGCAGGCACCAACACACGCACATGACTACTTACCAGAATTGAGGACAGTAAGAGACAATGGGCATCATTCTGACTGTGCCGAACCGGCACAGTACGACTTTGCAGGTGGGTGCTGTCCTGCCCGCCAGGGTCTGATCTGGCGGGCGGAACAGCACCCGCCCGCAGAGTTTCATGGAAGCACTGGCACCGTTATGAACAGTGACAGTGCTTCTGTGGTCCTCATTCCCATCGTGTGGGACTCAAATGGGAATGGGGATTTACAATTTACGGCGCCTGACTTCCCGGAATGCCGGGTTGTAATCCCCCCCTGGTGTTACCAGCCACCCAGGCGCTGGTAAATCTTGCAAGTCCGGTGGCAACCTGCGGGTTGCACCGGCAGGTTTACAGCCAGACTTGTAATGAGGCCCAATATCTTTTTATTTGCAAGTTGGCAATAAAGCCCATGTTACAAGTTACCAGTCTATGCATGTTCAGTGAGTGGGCCACAACAGACGCCACACACCCTGGGGTCTCTGGGCACCAGGACTAACAGACACAAATCATAAAAGACCAACAATCGCCAATCAAGAAGAGAGAAGTAGAGAGGCACATCAATTAGGGTTTAGCAGGTAGCATCGGTTTAAAGCACCTTTTCTCAGAATAGTTAACCTGTTGCATAGTCAGCATGGCGCAATTCCAGCTCATTTTCAGAACATACCTCAACGTCTTTGTCACTGTTCAAATGGACCGTATGCAGAGTTACAAAAAATGACAAATTGCAGTCTAGAACTTTGTGACGCTTGCTACGTAGCGGTTGGGTGAGTTATCTTAAAAGCATTCGAGGTCTCCTTACACCATTCAGTAAAATGCTTCAATAATAAACAATCAGTGAGACAACAGCACAGGCACCTTCTGCCACATTTTGTCGCTAGGATCACGTTGCTGACTTGCAAGAGATGAGTGGGGAGGCCAAATCCCAGTTTAGGAAACCGCCACGCAGAAGCCTGCCATGTTTTGCTAAGAGGGTGATCCTAAAATGCAGGGGGTGCCTGGGGCAAGAGGATGATGATCCAAATGGGCATAGCCTGAGCCCTCCCCTGTTCGTAGACATGATCCTTTTTACAGAGGGGTGAGAGGGTGATGATCCCTGCACCTCTTTAGTTAAAGGGATGCCTAGCCGGAGTCAGTGCCACAAAAAAGGAGAGGCCCGAGGTGGCCCTTACCTAAGCCACATGCCGTCCCATTAGGCCACGCTGCTTGTAACAGCTCACTGGGCCTCATTACAAGTTCGGCGGCAGCCTTGCCAGTAAAACCGGCGATTTTTTCCCGCCCCTGGCAATTAGGAAATACAGGGCAATTACAACCCTGGCGGACCCTGTATTTCCCCATTGCCAAGGGCCAGAAACGTTTAATCCCCATTCCCACTTGAGCCCCACAGGGCTCAATGGGAATGGGTAGGCCAGAAGCACCGGCACCATTAAGAATGGTGCCGGTGCTACCGGCAGTGTCTGCTCGCGGGTGCCGGTATGCCTGCCAGGTTCCACATGCTGGGCGAAAAGGCACCCACGAGCAGAACTTGTAGTTTGCCGATCCGGGATCTACGGTACCAGCAAGCGTACCGGTACCATAGTTCCCGGACCGGCAAACTTGTAATGAGGCCCACTCTCAATGTCCAATCCCACTTAAAGCTCCTTCTACTGGGTGGTGTAGTCCAACACACCTAGAGAGCCAAAGGTTGCAGAGCAATATGACATAGCCAAGGAAGCATCTACAGGCCAGCTGGAATGACTACTTTCTGTTTCCTTTCCAGAAAATTGATGAAGACTGCATCACCAACAAAATGGTTGGTATAAATCACAGAGGCAGGCTAAAGTTATTAGCAAACCTAGGCTAGCTCACTACGCCAAAGCTACCACAACAAATAAACATGAAAAGCAAGTGGCTACAAAATTCACTTTTTAATTCATAAATAAAAAACAGATATACCAGGAGCAGGTTGTTAAAATAATTCAGGATGGAAAACAAAGACGAACAGGTAAACACTATGCTGCAGCAAAGAAAGTAGTGTAAAGGTGCAGGAGGAGGAGACTGACACAGGTGGCATGATTGCTGGCATAAACATTTTGAAAATCCAAATAAAGTGGAAACCTATCCCTCCCTAACTCAACTAAGGGACTAAGTGTTAGGCAGAAACCTGTGCAGTTCCCTCTGGGACCACTGCAAAAGATTTAGGACTACAGGTGTTTGGCAGTAAACCCAATTGGTAGCAGTCTGTACCACACAGATTCACTTGGTAGCTGTGGCTGAGCAGTCAGACTTTCCTCAAGAAGAGTTAGGCAGTATACAGAGTATTCACAATAGGTCAAGAGCACACAATAGAACAAGTAAACACTGACCAGTTGGGCTGGGGTGCGAAGAAAGAAAGGTAAACTGGTTGTGCCCACCAGTCAGGGGAAGAAGCCTCTCCAGCCGGGAGATCTTCTCTGTCGTCGGGAAGTGGTGAGTCGGTTCCGCAGGGCTCCACCGGTGGTGTCGTCGTGGTAGGTCGGCTCAGCTTCTCCCTCGTTGGATTCTCAGGTCCTGTGGCGACTTCTGAAGTTCCAGTCCCCAAAGCCCTGCTTTTATGCAGAAAACCCCCATTCACTCAGCCTAGCTGTCACTCAAACATGCTAAGTGGTGAGCCGGCCGGCTCACCACTTGGGCCAATCACACAAGAGTGAGACTTGAGTTACCACGGTAACTCAGTCCAGGGTGCCTAAACACCCTCCCACACCCCCTGTGGTACCCAGACAGAGTGGCACCACTTTTGGAGGCTTCTGTGGAGAAGCCCGCCAAAAAGTGGAACAAAGGGCTCGACTTGGGTTGGAGTCACAGAAGAGAACACAAATGCCATTTTAGAATCGAGTCTTGGCAAAAAATACCAACCACAGAATTAATATTAATTAAATAAACCAGCGGTATGTTCGAGGCTATGAGAATTAAATAATTAAAGCTGGTAGCCTCGAACAATGGAAAAATCCCATAGGAAAATATTTGCGGTCGAATATAAAAAGTAGTTTCCACTGCCACCAGCCAAAACTCGATCAGGGGGGACGGAGACGTGCCCCCTCGACTAACAGACCCTGGGGCAATAAAATTGCCCCGACCAGTACGTCCACAATATGATGGTTTGTACTGGTTTCTGTTAATAATTTGGGACTAGTAAAGCCAATGGTGACTTTACATGCCCTGGGAGACAGTAGTCAGTCCCAGGGTATGGAGTCTATGGTGGGGTGTCATTATGACACCCCTGTGTTACTGCACGGAGGGTGTTGTGTAACACACATAGGAAAAACGCATGAGACCCTATGGAGTAAAGGACCCCATAGCCCATAAAACACATTACCAGTCAAAGGAATACCATAAATCATGTCCAAGAGTGGGAGGAAAAGAGTCTCACTCTTGGCAGGAGGAAAAAAACAAACTCCAGAAATCCAGCAAAGCTGCTGGGGGACTCACTAGGTTAGGAAATTCAGCCTAAACAGGGAATCCTCCCTAACACTAAGGATTTGGTCACAGTCCACCGTCATGTGTCAAAATGCCTACTTCTGTCCCTCACACTTGTAACTAATACTAAAGAGGTAGTGGATCTTCTTGGTCCAGAAGAATGGCTCTCTTCTTATGGACAACAGACTATAGTTCCAATTAACTTCACCTGAGAGAATTACTCCCTTCCCCAGCTCTCAGTACCGATAAAAAACAAAATGCCACCTTGTGATGCTGTAAAGTTCTCAGCTCCAACTCAAAAAGTAAAGTTCCAACTCAAACATCACTACTTATTGCCCATAGTTTTCCTCACTGTTGGGTTCCTGGAGAATGTCTACCTTCCCCAGGTATCTTGTTCTCAATACATTCAAAGTGCCATAGGAATGACTCCCTTCCACAGGCTTTCTTCTGCTTGGTTTCACGGTACACAACAACAGGGGTATAGCTTCCTTCCCCTGAACTCTCTTGGTTTGCTGTTTCACTGTAGTAAGGGGAATGACTCCCTTCCCCGGGCCTTTCTCAGGCTCTTTACCACAGTTCCCAAAGGCTAGGGCAATGCCTCCCTTCCCCAGACCGTACTCAGACTCTTTGTCAGGCTGGGGAATGACTCTCTTTCCCTGGCCCTTCTCAGGCTCTTTGTCACATTTCACGAAGGCTGGGGAATAACTACCTTCCCCAGGTTCTTCTCAGGCTCTTATTTTGGGTGCAGGTCCCAGACTTGTGCTGGCAGACCTGGTTTACTTCCTTGCTAGGTACTGCGACGAGGAAGAGTGGTTGTGATGATCTCTTTATTCCGTTGCGGGTCCCAGACCCTTCTCTCCTCTTTATATCTTGCTGGTGACTGAACTGGTTCACTATACTGTCAGGTACTATCTTGTCTCAGATTACTTAAGAAAGTCTCTAAAGTTATGTATGGGTCCCCACGCCTGGTTTCCAGGCTTCCCTTGGCCTTCCTTCTTCCCCCAACAGCCCTTGTACCTTTTGGATCTCTGCCTGGTCTTGTTCGCCAGATGCAAGCACTTCTGTTGCTCCGCTCCGCTCGGCTTCTCTCTCTGCTTGTGCGACTACTGTGGCAGCTCTGCAGCATTTGGTCCTGGGCGGGTGGCGAGTCTCTCCATGACAACGTGGTCCGGCGGCTCTGCTCTGTCAGACTTCCGCTCTTCCAGCTCTCCGGTCAGTCAGGTTACTGCAGACTGTGTAAGAATGCCTATTTTCCTGTTCTCACGTCCCAGCCAGCGGCTTCCTCTCTGCTCCATGCCGGACGTCCTCCAGGCTCGCAGATCCTCCTGGGAGGGTCTGACTCGCTGCTTGGTTTTCCCTCTTCTATTTTGTATTGGCTTTGGCCAATTAGAACTCTTGAAACATTAGATAGCGGTTATCAAGCCTAATCCTACCAAGCTACCCTACTTCCACTTAAGCTCTATGATTGGAAATGTATGGAAAAACCCTCCTGATGAACCAAATAAATTAATTTGGACAGACACGTGTTGAGGGTAAAACAACAAGAAAGTAAAACGAAAATAAAACTATTATTCATACAGCAAATTACATCAAGACCTTTGATTTGATTTAAAAGGGGGCAAGCAAAGGTGTTTTCTCAGTTGTCTAGTATTTTAACACACTGGGCAGCCACAGTGTTCTAACACCCAGCATTGCAGCCCCTAATGATCCATTGTAAGAACACAGACTTGATCCATACAACTTATACTCGCCACAGGTTGTTCCACGGCTGCACTTCCCTCTTTTTGATTACTCCTGAAACACTAGACTGCTCCATAGTGTTTTGAGTATCGCTCCTCATACTTCTGCACCTCCTCGTCATCCCAATATTTCCCTGAGAGATCCCTCTAAGATGGACCTGCCTTTTCTTCAGCTCAGTACTGCTACTACTGTGTACATGACACATGTACATGGGATGGCATGGGAAAGAAGGGTTAGGGGAGGGGGATTGATGGGAAGCATACCACGTTCTCCCTGAATAGTCGTCCCTAGTCCCATAGGCAGGGGTGTTGCTAGATCTGGAAAAGACCTGGGGCTACGCAAATGTGGGAACTGTCGGGACTCGGAGCTAGCCTTTTGGTTGTAGCCCCATAGCTTCTATCCGGGGCTATAACCAAAAGACCCAGATCTGTAGCCAGCCTAACTCCCGTCGAGCAACGCTTCTGCCCATAGGGGGTCCCCCCAGGAGATCCTCCCACCGTATACCATCTCCAGGGGGACTATCGGGTAGCAGCCTTACCTCTCTGGCCTCATGGAAACGAGCTCCCCCTCTGGGACAAGTGATGACATCCAAGAATTTGTCACAGTGGACATAGTTCACATCCATCCTAACACGAGATTGGAGAGCATGCAATGGTAATTTTAGTTTTGGCTTCCATTGCACATTTGGATGACCAGCCATTTAATTGGTATTAAGTGCTCCTGGCATGTATGGGGCAGAACCCTGTGCAAAATGTGGCTCCTCAGATGGTTTGGACTCCAACTACAATGAGCCCAATTCAATATAGTCAATATTGAGGGATCCAGGGAGTCAGTCTAAAACATCCTGTGAGCCGCAGGGTGCAGACCCCTGAATTAATCACTAAAATGTGGATTCTTTGATTTTAGTTGTTTCCTTCCAGCTGCCAAACACTAGCACCCACAGACCTTTTGGAACATTGCTATTTTCACTAAAAAAACATTATGTTTGAATAAAGACTGTCTCCATCAATACCTCACGGAAGAATGGAGCTGCAACAAATGTCAGTCACCATCTTACTGCATGATGAAGAACTGTCACCTCAGCATGGCTATCAGAAATGCATTGAAAAGTCACAAGAAGAGCAAGGCCATCAATGCCAACATCCAAGTCACGCATAGATCCAAATCATCATCTCAGATTGACCCGAAAATAATCGCTCTGCCCAAAACTATGATGAATTTTTAATTCATAAATATATTGTTCTGCGATTTTACGAATTAAATGAGTTTCTGAAAAAATGTACTTATGATAAAGGTTTTACAAAGGACAAGGCATTATTTGAAGTGGCCAAATCATTTAAAATGCCTCCTCCAGGAGTCTAAGCAATGCTAAAAACACAGAAGGCTGTGTTCTCACCCTCAAACGGCGTAAAAATATATCCATAATGAAAGTGTGCGAACACTTGTCAAAATTATTCTTCTTTAAACATGAACTTGATCACTTACACCAAATAGAATTGGACCAAGGTACACGACAGACATCGTACGTACAGAAAATATTTTTGCCTCCACTGAAACCAGTTAGTGAAGAAATGCGCATATGCACGAGAGACGCTCTTAAATGAATCTCAGATGCCTCCATTCCGCCTATCGAGGTTCATGACACGTTTAGTCAATATTCTCCACCCATGCAAAGAAAGGTATTACAAGTTATGGTCGAATATTTACAGGATGAATGTTTGAGAAAGAAATTGTGTTGTCCAGCTGATATTATGGTAATTTATAAACTTGTGTTTTCTGCTGACACCGCGCAAACCTCATTGTCACACGATTTGGCTTTACTTCTTAATAAACAATCAGAGTTTCCCACTGTACAGTTGCCTATGAGAGAGGTCCCTCCGACTCTTGTGCCGAATGTAGAGACACCTGGTGCAGATGGAACACCTGCTACGACTATTACTGCACATTATATTGCACAGTTTGTTCATGTTCCGTTCTCACGACAGGAAGTAAACACTCTTAAGCAATCTATTGCAGAAATTAGAAAGAATCCTACAGGATTCTACAAAGAAATTGAATCTTTTCTGAATTCGTCAGGTTTTACTTTAGGTGACATCAACTTATTATTCCCTGTGATTTTGCCAGCGGATTTATGGAAGTAAATTAGGACCGTGGAAGCAAATTAGGACCGTAGATGATCAACCTGCTATCGGCGATACTTGGGTTGCACTGGAACTAGCCAATAAGTCTAGAAAAGCTAGGGGAAAACCACCTCAAAGTATATTGATGTTACCGAATCACATTGTGACCAAACTTAAAACTTTAGTGCCTGAAAAGAGAATTATTTGGGATAAAGTAACCACATGCATGCAAGGGAAGACAGAGGGAGCAACTGAGTTTTTCAACAGGTTTGAGAAAGTATTTTCAGACTTGAGTGGCCAATATTTGAGTATGGAACCTGGAAAGAGCTTGTTCGTTAACAAATTTGTGCTAGGGTATTGCCTGTCATTCAGTCGCAGATCACTGTCTCTGAAAGTGCATGGCAGGCTAAATCGCAATCTGAGGTTCTCCATATGGCTCAATATTACGAGAACAGAGTTAACAATGAGAAACAGAAAATTGAAAAGAAAAAGGGAGATTTAAAAATTAGGGTACTTTTGCAACAGATTGCGAGAGAGCCACTGGGTAGGAATGCACAACCAAGAGGACAATTGATACCGCAAACAGGGCCTGTTCATATGAACCAATATGCATATTGTAAGCAAGAAGGTCACTGCAAGGCACAGTGTCCGATCCTCCAGCAGAGAGCGAATGGTACGATCAGTAGAAGATCGAGAGCACGCAATGGCCTTCCAGGACCAAATAGGAATCAGTTTGCTCAGAATCAACAGAACCAACCACAGGATAACAATGCGGTTAATCAGGGGGGGCCAGCAACAGAATACTGGAAATACGAACACTTTTGATAACACTACACACTCTTATTTCACTGAAGATTTCACATCTGACAATGTTTTGTTCCGCTAGGCCAGCCTGAAGCAGAGTCTGGAACCTATTCCTATTCCTGTAGAGCAGAAAGGACCCTACGTAGAAATGAAAGTCGGGAATAGGGCGCACGTTTTCCTAGTGGACACAGGAGCACAGAAATGGTCCATTGACCATCTGCGGGTTCCAGACATTCCACTGTCAGGGCAGAACAATGTTTCAGCAGGGTTTTCTGGTACTACAGTAGTAAGTCCGGTTTCTCAACCGCTGCCTATAAGTTTGGGTCCATTCACTGATTCATGTCCATTTATATTGACTACGAATTGTGGTGAGAATCTGCTGGGATTAAATTTGTTGAAGAAGTTGCATACATTGTGTGATAACTTGGGTGATGTGGAGGGAATCAATGAAAGCCCGGAACTCACTTGGTGGGACAAGGACTCAATCAGTAGGGAAAAACAGTTACAGACAAGTGTCACTAACTCGAACAATAAAAACGGTAACATTCAGGCAGACTGCAACGGGACTACGGAAGAAAGAGGGCTACGCAGTACATGCAAAAACCACATTGCAGAGATAGGCGAGGAGAAAGGAAGTCTCAACACGCAGCAACCGAGAGGTATTGCGGGGCACAAGCGGCCAGGACGCCGTAATGCTACTGGGTTACTAGGAAGGACAAGAACTACATATGAGCTACCTCTCGGAACACCGTTCAGTAAAACGGAAGGAAATGCAAACACTCATTCATAATAAAAAGTTGGGTAAGGGCTTCTACAACTTACCCAAAACTCTGTGGCCTGAAGGCGTAAAAGGCAGCCTCCTCCACGAGTCACCAGTGCTGGTTCCATTATAGCAGCAGGCCTCTACGAACAAAGGGGGCAGGGCTTGGGGGGCTTATCAAGACTACGCTCGGTGAAGGGCCCTGATTGGTCTATGAGACTCCAGCCCCTATTTAAGGCAGACAGAGAGAAGGGACTGATGGATACTTCTCCCTTCTGTTGCAGAAGCAAGTTGGAAGCGAAGAAAAAGCTGCTCCGTTCCGCTGAGCCTACGAGGACTAGACCCAGGTTCTTGCCATATCCGTCAAGGAACCCTAATTCTACATTACTTTAAGGAGAATTGAGATCCAGTTCTTTTCCTTATTTTTTTCTTTTTTCTTAAAGTCAATAAAGACTATCCTTGGTTTAATCAGAACACCTGGTCTGAGTGTTCCATCACACAGTGATTTACTGCTCGCCAAATTGAGTATATTAGACCATTTCACCATGCTGAATTCCACCTCACAATTTATTACGTTGCCTTTACCGAGTGAATTATAACAAGTGCCTACGCATTTATGGGCAGTTAATGACAACAATGTAGGTATACTGAATGTTGAACCTGTACGCATTGTGTTAAAATCTGGTATTACGTTAGCAAGCTTTCCCGCAATATAAAGTATCTGTTGAAGGTGAACAAGCACTTAAAAGTATACTTAATGCATCATGGTGTTATCGAAGACATTTCTGGAAGCACATGCAATTGCCCGGTTTTGCCTGTTTATAATAGTGACAATACATTACCCTACCGTTTTGTTATTGATCTACGCGTGATTAACAAGGTAGTAGCACCACAGTTTCCCATTGTCCCCGACATCACCATCATCTTGACCACGATTCCTGCTATGGCTACACATTTTTCTGTCATCGATTTGAAGAATGCATTTTTCAGCATACCCATTCACTTGGACAGTCGATACTTTTTTGCCTTTGCCCTTGGTGGACGCTCTTTCACTTTCACACGAATACCACAAGGATACACTGATAGTCCTAGCATTTACAGCAGAGCCCTTAAGGAACAACTCGATATGCTTGAATTGCCTTCCACTTGCACATTGGTACAGTACATTAATGAACCTCTTATTGCTGCCGATTCAGAGAACGCTTGTAAGGAGGGCACTGTTTTATTGTTGAAGCATCTACCCGAGCATGGCCATAAAGCATCTTTGAAGAAGTTCCAATATTGCCAACATGAGGTCGCTTATTTAGGCTATCGCCTGTCTAAGGAGGGTAGGTGCCTTGCGCCTGAATGCATACAAAGCATCTCTGGCATGACTGTGTATTAAGAAGTACAGGCCTTTATCGGCATGGCGTCATTGTAAACAATGGATTCCGAATTTTTCACTTTTGATTAAGCCAATGTTGGCATGGACAAGGAAAGATGTAGCTTTACTGCTACCTTGGGATATGGATTGTCAGGAAGCTTTTGATCTGCTCAAAACGGCATTATGTTCCGCGCCAGTATTGGGCACAACAAATTATAAAAAAGAGTTTTTTTATTTGTGCATGAACGGAATGGATGTGCTTTTGCTGTTTTGACACAGGAACGTGGAGGAAGAAGCAGACCATGCAGCTGTTTTTCTTCCACGTTCGACCCTGTTGCATGCGCTTTGCTAAAATGACTCAGGGCGGCAGCTGCTGCTGCCGCCTCAGTGAAACAAAGTGAGGGTATGGTTTTGGGTCACTCCTTAACAGTGATGGTACTTCACTCAGTAGATGTTCTGTTAAATTGAACACAAACTCAGCATCTCACATCTGTCCGACTCACGAGGTATGAGTTGATCCTATTTGCACGTTAGATCAAAATTAAGAGATGCTGTTCTTTGAATTCAGCAGAACTTTTGCCTCCTCTGAACAAGGATTGCAATAATAATGTGTCCCATGACTGCCTGTATGTTACTAAACAGGATACTAAAGGCATGATCGATTTGATCGATACACCATTGACATCTCCTGATGGGGAGCTATTCTGAGATGGGTCTTGTTTTAACTGCCTGATGGCACTTCCACTGCTGCCTATGCAATGACCACTTTAGACAATATTATCGAAAGTAAGAGGCTGGGGAGATAGTTTCCTTGAGTAGGAGCCTGTCAGATATCCCAAGGGCTCAGTGTAAACATTTATACTGATAGTCAGTATGCCTTTGGGGTAGCTCATAACTTTGGAAGACTATGGGCTGAAAGGGGATTTCTAACACGTCACAGTACAAAGATTCAGCATGGTCACTTGATAGTGCAATTGTTGTCCGCACTGGACCTTCCCAGACAACTAGCTATAATGAAACGCGCAGAACATCAGAAGGTGACTGATGACATTGGGAAAGGAAATGTGTTTACAGACAAAATAGCTAAACAAACTGCCACCGACCCACACTCAATAATGTATGTGTTAGATTCTTCTAGGTGGGTTGCGGAAACTGGGATGATGGAGGAGGGCATTAGTAGTGTGAAGGAGATTCAGGCTGAAGCCACGAAGGAGGAGATTGAGTTTTGGGCTCCACGGGGAGCCCCAGCCCCAAATGGGAAAGCTGCTGTAGGCAGAAACACTGCGGCATGGAAACACAACCGCGTTGTGTTTCTGCCTGCCTTGGCTTTCACTTTGGATCTCCGTGCTCCCCTGGGGGAGCACCGGAGACCCAAGTGATAGCTACGGCAGGCAGAAACACAACGCGGTTGTGTTTAAAAAACGCTGCGGTTTTTCTTTCTAAATTTCTCAGGCTCCTCGGAGGAGCCTGAGAAAGTTAGAAAGACAAACCGCACCGTTTTCAAACACAATAACGTTATGTTTGCGGTAGCTTCAAAAGCTACCGCAAACATAAATACAACGTTTTTAAAGCTGTGGTTTTATTTCTAAGTTTTCCGGGCTCCTCCAGCCCGGAAAACGTAGAAAAAAACGCAGCTAGTGCTTATTTTTTTTTAAAAAAATAGCACTTACCGAGATGCAGCTGCAGCTTTTCTGCCTGTAGTCTCCGGTCTCTGTCCTGCGAGTCCCGGCACCAATGAAGGAAAAGCCACCCAGTGGTAGCTTTTGTTTACTACAGCTGGCAGGCTTTTCCTTCATTAGTGCCGCAAAAGCAAGCATAGGCGGGCATCCATTTCACAAAATTGATGCCCCCTTGTGCTTCCCTTTGAGCTTCATTTGCTCAAAAGTTTATATAGGGACTTAAAAAAAAAGTGTCAATATATTTTTTTTATTATTGCCCATCTGTTATATAATAATAATTTTGGGCGAAACATTCCTTTAAGAACAAACTAGCAAATGTATGCGTTCAGGCGCAAGGCACCTACCCTCCTTAGACAGGCGATAGCCTAAATAGGCGACCTCATGTTGGCAATATTGGAACTTCTTCAAAGATGCTTTATGGCCATGCTCAGGTAGATGTGCACATAGCAAACTGAAATGCTATGTGCACATCTTACCATTTCATTACTGTCTATGAGAACAGCAGCTCAGACAAGATCAGGGCTTTCTCCCTACGAAATTGTTATGGAGAGACCTGCTAATATATGGGACGCACATAGGCCGAGAAAACTGTCTGAGATAGAGTACCCGTTATTAACTGATTATTGTGACCAATTGACTCAAAACCTGTGTTTGATTCACCAACAGGTTCGAGCAGCTTTGCCCGAGAAATACGAAGGACCTGGTCATTGCATTCGACCTGCAGACTTCGTGCTAATTAAGGACTTCGAGAGGAAGTCCCGTCTTGCAGCTCGTTGGAAAGGACCCTATCAGGTGCTACTGGCTACTCAGACGGATGTCCGAGTCGAGGGGAAAAGACATTGAATCCATGCGGCGCATTTTCCCTATGACAAATGGGTTAAGGAGGGTTGTGATGATTCTGAAACCAAACGTGTGCCTTTGAATGAGAGCACCCATTCTGATCCTAAGCATAATTTTGAACACAAACAACTTGAGGATTCATCACTTTCTTCAGATTCTGATCCCTTGTTCACAGACCACTCTGTACCTAGAGTCACGAGGTACAATCTTCGACCACGGAAATAGTTAGGGAATTACATTTTTATAGACTATGAAAGTGTAGTATGTATACTACACCCGCGAGAAACCAATGACCTTCCCTACAATCCCCCTAAAGATGGTTCAAGGAGTTCCAGAGGGGGGCAGGGTAAGAAGAAAACTACAGGCAAAATTGGCCACCTGGTCAGGTGCCACCTACGGATGAACTTATAAAACCTGTTTTTGTGAGGCTTCGTAACGGACACTGAAAACTATGCCTATATTTGGGAGATGTAAGAACGAGGACATGGAAAGCATTTCCACTGGAAAGGCCATATCTAGAGGGCTATGGTCCACAAGGGACAAGTTAATAATAATAGCAATTTTAGCGTATGTTGTAATCACATTGAAACCTGTATTATGGTACTTGGAGAGTTCACATCCGCTTAATATACTACTGCCTACTGTCAGCACCACTTTGTTTCCTCTCTATGTACACTCTCACACTCTTTGTCCACTTGATCTCAAACACAGGGAAGTATATCATAATGATGCATTCATACAGATTATGAATGCTACACACGCAATTATGGAAAAAACTAACTGTTGGGTATGTTCTCACCTACCACAACACAGTGAGAAAGGTCTGGGATGTTATATATATCCCCTCCCACTATCAACTTCTTGCTATGCATCGTTCAGAGCTCTATTTTTTGGGAGATGGAACGATAGTGCCACTCTTAACTTTGATGGAACCAACATCAATGAATTTGCCCAACTAGTTTTGTTACATCTAGGGTGTTCCGTCTTAGCGAATAAAAGAATGACCAATACTGCCCCCACTAAAAGTTCTGATAAGAATGCTAGACCCTACCAATCCATGATCTCATTTAAGATGTCACCAGTAGGAAACAGGGAAGCGATTCCTCTGTCCTACACCATTAACCATGATCCTGACGCAGTTCCATTCTGTCTATGAAAAGAAGGTCCCGGTATATGGGCTTCTATGATAAATGTGTAAACACTGCAGTTTTGGTGAACAAGAATAGGCCCTTATACATTGGGGGATCCATTTATTTGATCTGTGGCAAGGAAGCTTATCCATGGTTACCTAAAGATTTGAAAGGTAATTGTTATCTGGGGATATTATTGCCAGGAGTTTATGTCACATCCACTGCTGACATACTAAAACATTGCCCTGGGGGGGGGGGAGTAGATAATGATACCCCTCTCCAGGTATTGGGAGATGTAGCAAAAGCCATGGTTCCTTTTCGGGGCCAAATTATAAACTCGCAATATATTAGGAGATTGGCTAGAGTATTAGAGACACTATCAATGAAACAACTGACATACTATTCAACATGACGCTGGAACAAAGAGCGATTAGGTTAGTAGCTCTTCAGAATAGGATGGTTTTAGACGTCATGTTAGCAGAGCATGGTGGTGTATGCAAAATGGTTATGTATGCATGCTGCGTGTACGTACCTGACTCCTCCCCTACTGTGTTTCAAGTGATCAAAAGGTTACATATACTGAGCTCTGAAGTTTATGTCTCTGAAGGGGATTGGGACATTGAAACATGCTGAGAACTTGGGGTTGGAAAATATTCTCAGCATTCGCTATTATCATTGGGGCAATTTTGTTCTGCTGCTACTGCATACAATGCTTGCATGCTCTAGGTTCTGCACTAGGTAATTGCTGTTCAAATCCCTCATGAAGCTAAAATCTGGTCCTCATCTTCCTGTCAGTATGACTAATGCATGCCTTGATCATGCAAGATGTTGCTATCAAACAGTTTATGGCTATCAATGTATATGACAGTGATGATTATGGTTGTTCTGATGACGATGATTTATGATCACATAATACTAGCAATGTGTTGGCTTAGGCCAAAAGGAGGGTTTGTAAAAATACATCCATTCTGTATTGTTTTATATTGGCACACACACATTGAATCGCACGATCGCCCCTTCCGAACTCCATCTTGGTTGTTTTGCTCACTTTGCCGGGTTTTTACTCTTAACGCGGTAAAGATTCACAAAGTCACCTCTTCGAAAGCTCTCCAAACATTCCCCTACACAGGAATGCTAAATCAGCCGAGTACATATTTTGTCTTTAATTTAGAGCCTTGAAGAACTGGCTCGAATGTAACTAATCTGTAAATTAGGTGCCTTCCTGTCTTCCGGACTGTCTTGCATTTCCACGGCTAATAGTGAATATGCATCTAGATGATTAAAAGAAGCACAATTCATGCCATGTGTTCCTCTGAAAGCCCAAGCTACTGAGTCGAAATGCAGACTGACCTTTTAGTCGAAGAAACAACATAGATAATGAAGCACAAGGAATGTTACCTTGTGTTAGGAACAAGATATACTCCTACACCCCACTCTGCTCTGTTCCCAGGCAGTAAATTGTTGGAAAGATGGTGCAGAGCGCTACAGCATGTGTTGCCATAGTAAAATGCCCACGTATGTAGGTCATGAACCCTCATCACATGTTGGACTAGAACGAATTCGCTATGTTGTTAGTTTTGTAAAATGTATGTATTCTCACTCCCTCATGCCTTCGCTCACCTTCTCTATGCCTGTACACATGCATTGATGAATTTGGGTCCGCTTAAGTGATAATAATAAATTGTTGTTATATATTAGTTTCTCGGGGGGCGCTAGAGAGCCCGACTAAAATGGCCGTTGGTCTGTGACGCTCTCCAGCACCCGTGAATATCCAGACGCTTATCCTGCTGACTCCCGCTTTGATTTGGCAATTTATTGCTGCCCCGTAACATCGAGCCCCCATGGGGAGGAATTCGGGGCAAATCGGGGCTGCAATGACGGTGAACGTAGGCGGCTGTAGGTGGCTGTGAGCGGCCGCATGGTGTGGAGGAGGGGCGGCATGGCCGCGAGCAGAGCGCAGCAAGGAATGCTGGAGTGAGGAGGAGACAGGTGCTTGCAGGCGGCGGGGTAAGTTAGCCCCGGATGCGCAGTGGTGAGGTACGGCGTGGGACTCCTGGCCACTTGGGTTCGGAGGTGCACCCTGTGGAGGCGGTCCCGCTCAAGGACCGGGCTGTGGAGACGGGGGCGCGGCACTGTGCGGCTGGTACAGCTGGCTCCCAGGGTGTTGCTGCCTCGGCCTGGATCGGCGTCGGTCTGGCCTCGGAGGGCCGAGGAGGACAGCTGTTGCAGTGTGGCGTCAGAGCAGGGAGACCCCGCGGGTGCCCATGGCCCGCGCTTGGCCATCCAAGACTGCGGCGCTCCCATGGCAACATTCGGACTGTGCGGAGTGACCGCAGGCGGGGGAGCGTGGCAGCCGGGGTCAGTGTGCGGTGCACTGGTGGTGGTGATACGGCCTGCGCACCCCTGTGGAGTCAGGGGAGTGTGCGAGGGAGGCTGGCCCCGGAGGACTATACGGACCTGGCGCTGCCAGGGAACCTAGGAGTGGCGCTGCACACAAGGGTGTCGTGGTCTGAGACTGGTGGGTCCCCCCTGAGTGATTTGGAGCTGTGCTATGGGGGGACCGGCAGAGACCCTGGTTCGGCCTGATAATGCGGGGTCGGTTGTGTGTTGCAGGCTGAGCCGAAGTCACCCCCTGGAAGAGGCTTCTATCTGACTGTGAGGCCGGAGAGGTCGGCCCTGCGGGGCAATACTACAATCATCGTGCTCCGTCCAGCTGGCACAAGTGTTTGTCTACGCATAGCAGCTCTATTGTCACAGGCAGCAGGAGCATTGTGTCATTGTCACCCCTGTCCTATCCTCAACCATAGGCGCTGCTGGGATTTGGCACACAGGGGGCGTAGGGACTCAGTCTGGGCACAGAGAGCAATGAAGGCCAGCCAGCACGGCGGGAAGGACCAAAAGTCTAAGCGTGCTGCCCAGTGCTTGCCCCCCACCGTCCGTGCACCATGTCAAAATCGGGTAAAGGGGGCAAACAGCAATCCAAGCTGCATTTTGAAATCTCCGCCCAGGCCAAAAACAGTAGGGCGATGGCAGACTTGCCCCAACAGCGTACCCCGGAGTCAGACACGGACCCTACCACAGCGTTTCAAGGCATCAAGGTCATGTTCATACAGCTGCATTCTGGGATACAATCTCTCGATGGGAAACTTGACACATTGACCTGTAAGGCTGACCATATGCAAGTCAGCCTGGATAAGCACAGGGAGAGACTGGATGAGGCGGAGGGACGGATATCCGGAGTAGAAGACATGGCAACCTCAGTCTCGGGAGAAATGTCTGGAATGAAGAGGGTCCTGAAGGTGCTCAAGGAGAAGCAGGAGGATCTCGAATCGAGGTCGAGAAGAAATAACATTAGAATTGCAGGCTTGGCTGAATCGGTGGACCAGAGGGAAATGGAGGCTTTGGTTGAAGGAATACTGAAGGAGGCGCTGGGTCCAGAGGGGTTCTCCCCAATATGTGTTGTGGAGAGGGCACACAGAATCCCTAGCGGGAGGAAACCGAGCCCTGGAGCTCCGCTGAGACCGCTAATAGCCCATCTATTGAATTATTGAGACAGGGACACTGCGCTCCGGAAGGCGAGAGAGAAAGGGATTGTTACCTACAAAGGAGATACCATCAAGCTTTTCCCTGATTTCTTGGATAAAGTGCAGGCGGCTAGGAGGACATGAAAAAACGGATGAGGGACAGAAATACGAAGTATGCAATGTTGTATGCGGCCAAGCTCCGAGTGGAGCATTTTGGCAGGTCACTCTTTTTTCAGACCCCTGCGGAAGCCACATCCTTTCTAGATATGTTACCGGGGGTACCCGAGCAGCGGGGCAACAATGCCTGACATGGGGGGGGCACGAGTGTACTTGATCTCCGGGCAAGAGGTTAGTCATGATGTCCGGGCTTGATTACCTGAACAGGAGTCGGAATACCCAGAGCAGTGTGCTGGAGGGTCGGGCTTGCAGCTACCCCCGGCGCGAAAGCTGGTTGAGAGTATGTTGTGGGCAACTGGGGAGCTGGATTGTTGGGGCGTCCAGCGGGGGAGGGGGAGGTTTTTGGGGGGTAGGGATGGGGGGTGGGTGGAGGAGGTGGGTGATGCACCGACAAGTTGGGGGGTTTGTTGGTAGGGGAAGAGGGCGGGCAGTCAGGGGCACAAGAGGTGCGGCTATTCGGGATGAGGAGCGGCATTTGGAAAGCAGGTATTGAGTTGTTTCTTAATGGCGACACTTAAACTTATGACTTGGAATGTTAGGGGCCTTAACAACCCGCCTAAGTGCCGGAAAGTCTTACAATACCTGCAACGTCACCAAGTAGGAGTGGCCTTTCTCCAGGAGACCCACCTGATGGTGGAGTCGGAATCTAGGTTTGGCACAAGCTGGGGGTGCCATAGGTATTTCTCCTCCTACTCTTCATATTCCAGAGGGGTTTGCATCTTGGTGCATAGTTCGGTGGGGTTCCGGCTGACCAAGTTGCTAAGAGACCAGGAGGGCAGGGCGCTCATAGTGCAGGGGGTTATTCAGGGGAGGTTGTATACCCTGATCTGCTACTACGGCCCTAATCAGGACACGACAGAATCGTTGGAGTGGGTGGAGAGGCAGCTAGGGGTTATCCCTGAAGGGGAAATTGTATGGGCGGGGGATTTTAATTCGGTGCTGGATCTGATTCGGGATCGGGTGGGGAGTACTCCGCGCTTGAGTAGTAGAAGTTTTGTCAGAGTCCGGGGCATGCTGGCGGTGTGGGGACTTGAAGATGTATGAAGGGTGAGGAACCCGGCGGTTAACCAATTTATACATTACTCTGCTCCGCACAACTCGGCTGCACGGCTGTACTACTTTCTGGTGTCTGAAGGGCTCATGGGGCAGACAGCGGGGGTGGAAATCCTGGCCCGTACCCTCTATGATCATGCAGGGATGAAGCCCCCGTGGAGATTCAGGAGTGATGAGCTCACAGACACAGTTTTTAGGGAGGAACTAGCGAGCGCCATAGACAAATATTTTGAGTTGAATGAGGGGTCGGTATCCTCGGTGGGCACCCTGTGGGAAGGTTTTAAATGTGTGATAAGGGGGTAAAGCATAGCCAAGGAAGCCAGAATTTTTAAGAGGATACGCAAGGATTTGGCTGAGAAGGAAGTGGTGATACGCGCCTTAGAGGAGGCGGCTCCCACCCCATCTAGGGCTCAGCACGGGGACATAATGCGGAACCTCCAAGAGTTTCACAATCTGGCCCAGTGGGAGGTGACATATGAGTAGGATAGGTCGGCCCTTTGGAAGTACGGTGAGGGCCAAGCTCCGGGGCGATCGCTTGCTAGGGCCACTCGATTGAATAGTCCGGGGACAGGTTGGCAGTAATTATGGACGAGGGGGGGTGGATCACTTTGAGGACGAGGCGATAGTCTGTGAGTTCCAGAAATTCTATAGCCATCTGTATGATACGCAGTCACACGCTGCGCAGGCAGACTTTGACACTTAGCTCGACCAGGTGGGATTGTATTGGTACTCGGAGGGACAGAGGGAGTGCTTGAATAGCCGGTGACATTGAAGGAGGTGGTGGGGGGCATAAAGTCGTTGCCAGCTGGGAAATCTTCACAACCGAATTCTATAAGTGTTATGTTGACAAACTGGCGCCACATCTGTAGCGGGTATACCAGGAAGCAGTATCCGAGGGTTGGTTACCGGAGTCTCTTAGAGAGGCGCTGGTGGTAGTGCTGCTGAAACCAAGGAAGCCCGGGGGGGATTGTTCTTCGTATTGTCCGATATCGCTCATTATTCTGGACAATAAGATCTTAGCCAGAATCCTAGCGTTGTGTCTGGCGCCGCCAATTGCCAGCGCTGGTCAGGGCTATCAGGCAGGATTTATTCCTGGGAGGTCGACATCATTTGGTTTGAGGAGAATGTTTGGGCTAATGGCCACCTTGCTGAGAGATGTTCCAGTGGCAGCGGTTTTATTAGACGCCACTACGGCATTCGATTCTATTGAGTAGCCGTTCCTATTCACGGTCCTGCGCAGACTGAGTTTGGGGGGGGGGGTCTCCTTTCCTTGGTGTCACTCTTATATGAAAAGCCGGTAGCAAGGGTGAGGGTGAACGGCCAGACAACTGAGTTAATCCTGCTTGAAAAGGGGACACGCCAGGGGTGCCCCCTGTCACCTCTGTTGTTTGCCCTGGCGATATAGCCGTGGGCCGAAAGGGTCAAAGAGCTGCATATACACCGGTGGATTCAGCTACACACTCATAAGATGGTGATTTCGATATATGCTGATGATATGGTCCTGTTTATTTGTCACCCTGAGGTCAATCTAGACCCAGTCATGCTGGATGTTCAACAATTCGGGGAGCTGTTGGAGCTTAAGGTGAATGCTAGCAAGTCGGTCATATTTCCGTTGACGGACGGGTTGTTTCGGTTTCAGGACATATGGGGGTTCCAGTGGGATCTGCTTAGTTCCTGCTACCTGGGAATCACGATAGCCAGGGATGAGGAGGAGGTGTACCGCAGTAACTATGGGAGGCACTTAAGTCGGTCAAACTGGCAATGCAGAGATGGAATTCGCTCCCGCTCAATTTGTTTTGTAGGGTTTCTGTAATCAAGATGTCTATTCTTCCAAGGCTTCTTTATGTGTTCCTTAATGTTCCTATAAAAATACCCAAGAAATACTTCTGAGACCTCAAATCGTCGGTGGCACAGTTTATTTGGGCTTGTAAGCAGGCACAGGTCTCGTGGCACAACCTCACAGCGCCTGTACAGGAAAGAGGTCTGGCCCTTACTGATTTTGAATTATATTATAATGTAGCGCAGGCCAGTTTTCTCAGGTATTGGTATAGGATGGCGGCTGAACCTAGACATGTTGAGGTAGAGCAGTCGATTGCATCCCCGGCACTGCTAAAGTCGGTTATTTTGACTGCTCAGGTCTGTCCGAGGGGCCCCCGGAACTTGGTGGAGTTGACGTGCAGAGCTTGGTCCCTTCTGGAACGTAAACCTAGGGGTAGTGTACTTTACTCGCCAGAGCTCCCGATCACATTTATTCCGGATGTCCCTGTGACTAGCGAGGCAGGCTATGTAGCTTTGACGAAGCGGTTAGGAGTCACCAAATTCGGGGACCTGTTCCCGAATGGGAGGTTCATCTCCATTGACCAGCTAAGGGGAAAAGGGGCCCTCTCGGCGTTGGACTTGTTCCTGTAATTTAGGCTTCATGTGGCACTGCAGCGGCTGTTTCCGTCTTTCCCTGAGCAACCCCAAACAGCAGGGAGGTTGGACAAGGTGATAGGGGGGGGCCTGGATCGGAGGATGCTCGCGATGCCGTATGCAATAGCTTTGAAAAACAGGCCATCAACTGCAACGTCACCACGGGAGGAGTGGGAAAAGACAGACGCTGGGTAGGGAGATATCAAAGGGCACATGGGATATTGTTGCGAGATGATTAGAAATAGCGCGATCAATAATAATTTTAAACTCATTCATTTTAAATTTTTGCATCAATACTACTATTCTCCGGCTCAATTGAACCAGTATTTCCCTCAAAGATCTGGGGCATGTATTAGATGTGGGTGTGAGTCTGCAGGATTTCTCCATGTGGCATGGGAGTGCGTAGTACTTAACCATTTCTTGGAGAGGGTGTTTGAGGTGATTGGGGAAATAGTGGGTCAGCGGTTCGCTCGAGATCCTATAATGGGCCTGCTGGGGTACACCGCACAGGTACCGAAAGAAACTCGGAAATTGATAAGCCTCCTGCTGATCCTGGCCAAATGCAGGGTAGCCATGGGATGGGGTAAGAAGCGTGCCCCAACGATTACCCAATGGTCTCAGGATATTCTGTATTGCAATAACATGGAGACAAGATGGGGCGCAATGCAAGGGATGGTTTGGGGGGACAGGCAGATGTGGGACGCGTATACGGTATATCTTCTCAAGCAATCGGGTGGAGAGGATTCCAACCCTTGTTCCTCGCAATAACTTTTGAGTCAGCCCCCAACAAAATAGGAGGCCCCTGTGCCACATGGCGTCTAATATGGTCACGCAGCCCTGGACAAACTGAAGTATTGGGAGGGGAGAAGGGGATGTGCCAAACTCCAGCCCTCTGGAACTGCTATCATTGAATCCTTGGACTTGTCGCCCAATAGCATATAGCCTTAATTAATGGACGATATATTCCACTTGGTGTTTACCCTGATTCGCCTTAATCTGTGACAGTTAGCACCTGTGCCTATGTATTGGGGTGGGGTGATGGGTGGGGAGTTGTTGTTTATACGAAATGTTAATAAAGAAAGTTTAAAAAATATATGTATATATATATATATATATTCGTTTTTCTCGTGACTGGTGTGTCTTCATTTATTTACAGTAGCCTCATATTTGGGACTAGCAACGGTTATAAAACATCTCTAAGTACAAAAATGTTGGACAATGTACAAATTGTCTGAAACACTTAATCCTCAAACTTTGCACAGTATGACAGTGATGAACCAGATGTTTAATTGCCTGTCTTACTTCCTTACAAGTGCATAAACTGCAGAACAACATGTCAGCAGTTATCTTATTTCTCGGGCAATAGAACCTCAAGAGTAGGTAATAGATTGAAGTGAAATCTTACAAAATCAGACCTTGCTTTAGGACATGGAAACTTTGCTGTATAATGAGATAATGTTCCTACTGTGCACCCTCCCTTTGTGCAGAAATTGATTAATCATACAAATCCAGTTAAAGATCCATGATTTATGTTTTTATAAGAGTCAGATTCTCCCAAAAACTAGAAGTTGAGACATTCAGCTGTTGATGAATGGTCTCATAATAATCTCCAAAAACCATGCTAGATTTACAATTTTCTTTGGACATCGTGGCATGTAGATTTTCCAGGGGGGGGGGGTCAAGATCTTACTATATTACCCCAATGGATCTCCAGCCATGAAACAGTAGCTTGGATGGACGCCAAGCCCAATTCATGTCATATTATAGAGACCGGAACACATGATGGTAGTAACAATACCTTTTGACAAATTAACCCTTCTATCATCAGCAAACAATGCCAATCAAAATCCATTTTAACTTCCATACCATAAACAAAACTAGAAACAACTTTCAATTTGTAATATGAAATTAATGGAAGAAGTGATAATCTACAGTATTTGGATCTAATTTTCTTCATCTGAGCGATGAACAGAAACGTTTTCATTTGCATGTGCAAGAACAAAATTAATTTGTTAGGTCTACTCATAATTTACCCAAGTACATACATTATTTCATCACAACTAAAGGAGTATAGTTAATATACCAGTTTAGATTTTTTTTAATCCCCGATTTAGCAAAAATAAGAGATTATTGTTTTGCTAATGTTAATATTAAAATCATAAATATCTGCATAGTATTGTTGAGCATTTAAACACTGCTCTTAACCAATGGGGGGGTTTGGTCTAACAGAATAAGATCATCAGCATAGGCCAACCACTGAAGACATTTAAGGCAGGGTACAAAAATACGGTGTTGGCTAAACCCTTGAATGTCTCCATTGGATCAATGTGACTACCTATTGTATTCAGCGACTTCAATGAGTAGGTTTTTTGTGTGCAAAAGAACAATTAATCTCAGGAGTCCATCTGACAGAACCCAATCATGCAATTTTTGACGTAGCAAATTTATGATTTACTCTGTCAAAAGCTCGAGGAAGGTCGATATAGGCAAAATATATACACTCAGATCTATTACTTATGGCACCCATCCAAAGCAAATTCATAATTAAGCCATTAAGGGAAGTTCTTTGAAAGTTCTTTGAAAGCGGTGAACACTTGTTTGAAATTTTGATGATCGTTTGGTGGCAAATGCCCAGTGTTTAAGATGGTGTAATATCAAGGAAGCAAAGTCTGTGCCCCTGACATCTAAAAGAGCAATTGGATAAACAATTCAACGGGTTGGCTCTGTCCCCCTTCTTATAAATCAGCACAATATGGGAAGTGTGCCAAGTTATGTTATGTGGTCTTGTACCGCGCACTGCTGCCACTTGCGTGGTCTCTTGGCGCTCTGGTAGTTCTGCAATGGAAGGAGGGTTGGGGGGTTGTTTGTGGGGTTGAGATGGCGACGAGCAAGAGAGCTTTGATGTGCTATTGGCAGCTTCAGTTAGGAAAAACGGGTCACTGAGCATTGGTACGTTTCGGTTGGTAGCCGTCATGTGGTGTTGAGGTATGACTGTGCATGGGTGCTTTTGTGTGTACTTGTGTTTGCTTTCTTGTTGGGTGTTGTGAAGTGTGTGCAGTTTGCAGTGAAGTAGAGGTAGGGTTGTGTTTAATTGAGAATTTGAGGTTGAGTATTCAGAATATTGAGTTTTTAGTATGGTTCGTTATGTGTAACACATTTCCTACCCTCAAAAATCCATCCAATTGTGACACATTTCCTATCCCCAGAGATCCATCAAAGTGCAACACGTTTCCTACCCCCAAACTACAGCGAAAGGTGACACATGCAACACATTTCCTGTCCCCAAAAATCAAAGTGCTACACTTCTCCTTTCCCCAGACTAAGGGTGACACATTTTGTACCCCCAGCAATCCATCTAAGTGCGACACATTTCCTACGCCCAAAATGCTGCCTAGTGCAACCTGTTTTCTAAACCCAGAGATCTATGCAAGTGTGACACATTTACTACCCCAAGATTCCATCTAAGTAATACATTTCCTACCCCAGACTACAGCTAAGCGTGACGCATTTCTCACCCTCAAAATCCAACCCATTGAAACGAGTTTTCTATCGCCAAAAATCCATCAAAGTGGGACACATTTACCACCCCCAGAATCCATCTAAGTAACACATTTCCTACCCCCATACTATGGCTAAGGGGGGCACATTTCCTACCCCCAAAATCAAGCCCAGTGAAACACGTTTTTTATCCCGAAAAATACATCCAAGTGCAACACATTGCCTACCCCCAAAATACTGCTAAGGGTGACATTTCCTACTCCCAGCAATCTATCTACGCGCAACACATTTCCTACACCCAGAATACAGCCCAGTGCAATGTGTTTTCCTATTACCAAAAATTCATCTAAGTGCAATGCATTTCCTACCCCCAAAATACAGCCCAGTGGAATATGTTTCCTATCCCCAAAACACAGCATAGGGTGACACATTTCATACCCCTACCAATCCATCTAAGTGCGACACATTTCCTACCCCCAAAATACAGCCCAGTGCAATGCGTTTCCTAATCACAGGGATCCATCCAACGGCGATACATTTCCTACCCCCAGAATCCATTTAAGTGCGACACATTTCCCACCCCCAAAATCCATCTGATTGCAGCACATTTCCCTTTCCAACATTTCCCGTTCCAACCCATACAAGGGTGACACACTCCCTACCCCCAAAACACATCTAGGTGCAACACATTTCCTATCCAGCAAAGATTCATCCAAGTGCAACACGCAGATAACTACCAGTAAATCTATCAGGCTATCTGGGGGGTGAAGCAGGTAATCTACACAGTATTATAATAGGATGGTGGTAATGTAGAAGTGGCAGGGTTTTAAATGAGCACAGTAATGGCTGTGTTCACCGCCCTTGCAAAGTCTGGGGGATGGTCGATTATGATTTTATTGAAGAGAATCTCCAAATCTTACCCCAAAGGTTAGAGAGACCACCAGGCCCTGCAACACTTGAATTTTTGGCTTTAAGAATTATTTCAATAATTTCATCCTTGGAAAAGGATAGTTGACAACCTGGCTGATTATTGTTAACCAGGCAAACTAGAGAAGATTAGAGTCCAAATGTAAATCTCTACACTATTTTCCCCAGATAATAGCGGGTATAGTGTTTATTTGTTTATGAGCTTGATTTACATTTGCTCCATTCATCAATTTCCTAAATAGTGAGGATTTTCTTTTTAAAATGTTATTTTATTAAAGATTTCCAGTATTGTAAATACATGGAGCCCACAACATCAAGGCCCCTCATACCACAATTATATCACCACTTCTTAAAACACGCAGAACAAAAGCATGATAAACAGGGGTCCTCCTTGGTGTCCACTTTATTATTATGGGGGAAGGTAGCAGATTATACGTTTTCAGGAACCAGATTTCTACCTTTGAGCTCTTCATAGAACTAAGTCACAAAGACGAAGAGAAATGAGAACAGAAGAAAAAATAAATCCTTCAAACTCCTCGCCATAGGGTGTGTATTCGTTCTGTTAGTGTAACCACCATGTCTCATTGTCCATCATGAACGAAACCCAGCAAAGCCATTACGCAGGGTAAACCACAGGTCTATGTCATTATAAAGACTGTTTATCAAGGGAGACATCGGAGACAGTATGTGGGGAATTCTGTGGATCCCTCACCAAAACCTTGGCTAAAGTCTCCTCAAAGGTGGCCAGGAGAAGGCAGATGCTTCCTGATCGCAATCCTAGGGTGGTTTACTGCAGGAGGAATACCTGGGTGAAGACAAGGCCCAGGGTGGTGGGGAGATTCTGTGGGATGAGACACAGTATTTCTTGCCACAGAGCTAAAGGAGGAATTGGTTATTGTCCCTTTGATGTAACACTTTGATGTATCTCAACCTCCTAGTGAGGCTGAAAGGATAAACTCCAGGGTTGTAACCATGCAATGTGGTGTATCAAAAGAAAAGGTCTTTTGTATTCCTAAAATTAAAGGCAAAATCAACCTGTTTCAACAACAGGATTGCTCTTGCTAAGTCCAGCTCAATGTTGCTGTTCTCAATCCTGAAAGACTCTGAGGGCATATCCGTCAGTAAACCTGTACCCAACAAAGATTCTGTGTGGTGTCAGATTGTCCATGACGAACTTTCCTCCAAAACCACCGGTCATCAGCAAGCAATTCTTGCCCAAAAAAGGAATACTTCTTAATGCTGGGAATTGCTCTTACCCCCCGTCCAGTCTCCCGAGTGATGCGAGATAACAAATCATCCGCAGAATTTGAATTTAAGCACTGCACTGAAGCAAGCATTTGCAAGATCGTAGCTGAATGATACCAACCTCCTGCCTCGGTGACAGCTGCCCCTAATGTGTGTTCAAGGATTGTATGGATGTTCTGGCCCCTTGGGTAACCAAATTAATCAATCTTTCCTTCACTAAAGGCAATGGTCCCCACCTATTAAAGGAGGCTTGGATTACTCCACTTCTCAAGAAGAACAATCTTCCTCAATAGCCAAACATTACCGCCCAATAACAAACATTCCCTTTTTACTGAGGATCATCAACCTTGTGGCATACATCCAACTGCGGGAGTTTATTGAAAGCAATGACATCCTCGGTCCTCAGAAATCAGGCTTTAGAGCCAGGCATGGCACTGAGACCGCTATGCTGGACCTGCAATCCAATCTTGCAAGCATTGTGGAGAAAGGTCATCCAGCCCTCCTTATGCTATTGGACCTATCAGCTGCCTTTTACCTGGTCGACCACTCTTTGTTGGTGACCAGGCTAAAAGAGCAGGCTCATTGTTCCAGCATGGCCACACAATGGATCTCATCTTTCCTGGGATCACGGAATGCTAGAGTGGCCATGGAAGACGCCAGCTCCCTACCGGCTGCCATTACCTGTGGGGTTCCGTAGGGGTCATGTATGGCTCCGATGTGGTTTAATATTTACGCCATGCCCCTGCTCTCTCTCCTTGATGACCTGGATGTTCTGTATACCAACTATGCTGACAACACTCAGGTCATCCTCGAGCTGTCAGGCATCTGTGCTCAGGATGTCCTGGCCATCGACTCAATCTATGAGTAATCGAGGATTGGATGCTAACCAATTCTCTTGCACTTAACACGGGCAAAACTGAGTTACTTATCATTGCCTCAGGGCAAAGACTCAAAAAACTCCACCCAGACTATTAGAGTTTTACAATCTCAGACAGCAGACTAACAGTGGCTAAGAATGTGAAGACATTGGGTAACATTCTAGACTCACAATGAGACCACAGGTTGCTCATATTTGGGCCACTTGTGGGTACATCACAAAACGTCTGAATTACATTCAGCACTACATCTCTTTCAGCAATAGATCTCTGCTTGCTACAGCCTTGGCGAATAACCGCCTAGACTACTTCAATTGCTTGCTGCCAGGCACATCGCAAGCCAACATCAAGGCACTTCAAGTCATCCAAAATGGCACTGTGGGGGCGGTCCATGGACTATCCCAGAGAGACCATGTTACCAATGCCAGAGGAAGCTTCACTGGCTCCTTATAAAACATTGAATCACCCACAAGCCTCTGTCATCGAAAGACAGGATCCACACTCTGCTGTCTTATGATCGAATCCCAAAAACCACAGACACATCATATGGGGGTCCGCAAGAGAAATCTTCGCCCCAGTGTGATAGCATTTTTGAAACCCCGATTTTGGAGTTGATGATGGTGGCATTATTCACTCGCTAGATTTCTCCAAGGAACCGAAGCGTGCCAATCTACAGAAGTGATAGCTCTCATGGAATAACCGATTTGAAGCTAACGATCGTTATGTACGCTATATGTATGTTAAGAAGGATTTCTGAACTATGACCTGGAGGGGCAGAGGTTCAGAAGGCCAACCTAGTTTCTTGCAACAGGGTAACCTCTGGACAAGCCAGACCAATCAAAGTAGCTATGGCAGGCGGTCAAGACTAAGTCTCAGGAGGGGTGAGGGTGACTGAAGGACCTCAATGAGCACACAGAGCAAGGACACTCACAAATTACTCCAGACAGGTGTTATATCAAAAATATAGACACATTTATTACAAGGCCTTTATAACATAGACCATAGCAAAAGAATCACAGTATCACTCAGTAAACCAATACATCGCACTCAATACAATATATGTACAAGACCATGGGGGTCTAAAGGGGTGACTGGACGAAATATGTCGACAACCTAGGAAGGAAACAGACAGTGCAGGTAATCTTTCGGTCCAGTTCCACATCAATAATACACCTGACTAAGAGGCAATCCAAGCCCTACGAAGAGAGGAGCCTTGTGCTCAATAGTACATGCACGCGCTTGTGCCAATGGGCGGAATAGGGTCTCTTCAAGGGTCTCTAGCAGCTCAGGAAGGTGGATGAGGCGATGCAGAACAAGTTCCCATTATTCAAGAAGGACCTCCACTTGAAGGCAGAAGCAGTTCGAGAGTGTGGGATGGAGTCGGTATTTCGCAATAGCTGTGGAAAGGAGAGGGGCCCTGAGGGGCCAATCATGCATAAAAATGGGCTCTTGCGCTAGGGGCCACCGGTTGGGCTAAGGAGTACTCATCGGTCCCCTACGCAAGCAGTCCCAAACTTCGCCCGTTCAGTCTACTTCACTGGCAGGTTCGAATGCGGCAAACGGGACGTCTCGGCACCTTTCAGTTCCTGGGATACAGCGATGATTCCCAAATGAGACAGTAGCGATTTCTCTGCTCCGGGTGGATGAATCGACCCAGTTTCACTGCAGCAGGCTTCAGGGGCAAGAGGGTCACAAATGCAGCGGCAGGGCAACAAGGTAACCGCGCTTACTCCGGTCCTGGCGTACTCGTCTCACTTCAGACCTGGGAATGCCAAGTGTACGAAATTCGGTGTGAGGGTTCCGTGGATACAGAGCTAGCAGTTTACCAAGTCTTGAGGGCCTCCTCGAAACGGCGGCAGTGACAGAGCAAAGCAACTGGGTAAGCTGGTCAGTCCACTGGTTGGCCCAGTGACACTTCCGAGAAAGCTTACTTGCAGGGATTGATGAAGGTGCCGAGAATAGTTGGTCCCACTACTCCAATGGGTTGAAGCGTCTTCGCAGACCTTCTAGGACGACCAGATGCAGAGGGGTCCAATGGGACGACAGCGGGCTCAGGGTGCCAAACCTTCCAGCAGGTCACCAGCGGTTCCTCGACTCGGCTTCGTGTTGCAGGATACTTGGATCCTATCCTTTGTTCAGTGAGGACTCAGGAGATCGACCTGGTAGTTGTGTTTTCAGCCTCCTCTTATCCAAAGTTCCCTTCCCGCCAAAACGGAGAGGACCGAATGGGAGATCTGCTCACAAACACACACTCCATACGTGGGCCAATCACGGACATTCATGGCACTCCAGACTCTCTGGCACCCAGGAAGTGTATTGGAACCAGACACTCCAGCCCACATCCTGGAGGCACACACACAAGGCATGCAGAAGCCCGCAAAAGCATTGGAATTTGTGGGAAAGTGCATGACCAAATAAGGACTGGCCCGAGTCGACTTGACCTGGGGAAGGTGAAGGGGCAAGATGGCCAAAGGACAGGACAAAGAACCTCGTGGCATTGCCATTTTGGAGCCAGGCCACCTATTCGTGCCAAACGCGGTTAACGCGGTTAACATGAAAGGAAAGGGTTAAAAATAATGCAAAAAGAGAGCTGCCACCAGTCCCGTCCATGACACATCTGCACAGTTCATAAAAAGTCCAGCAAGAGTATCTAGGGCCTTTGGAAATGACTAGACACACAAGTGTGCTGTATTTTAAGATACATTGCACACTTGTTACATGTTGCACAAAAGCTGCAATATGAGGAAAGGACTAAGGGAAACAAAAACTCCCAGTAGTGACTGTTTTGAGGGCATGTCAGTTTCCCCATAAAAAGTGAGCGAAAGCCCAGATGAGTGCAGCTGAAGGCTGTGCTTCTCTGGCAAAGTCAGTCAATGCTGTCTAAACAGCAGCAAAATGTTTGGGGGTTGACGCATGGAGGGAAAATTACATACAATTATGACATCTATCCTAACAATGTACCAGTGGTGACGTCGACTTTAGGACAGAGGCCCTCGAGTCGACCGGCATCGACGTGCAGCGCCCCCTGCCAAATTCTTTTTCCGAGGCAGCTAAAGCTGAATATGGATATAGCAAAAGATGAGGAATACATGCGAGGACAAATTGCACTAGAAAAAAAGGTGTATTAAAGGCGGTAATAGGTTGTAGCTTGGGCATCAGTGAGAAAGGCTAGAGCTGCAGAGATTCAAAGCCCCTTCATAGTCCCATGTTGCCAACATTTCGTATCCCAGAACGAATGCGCCCTGCAAGGCCACAAGGGGGTTGAGAGCTGTAAGGAACTCATGGTGGCAACAGTAAAGACAGACAAGTGATCACAGCTCAAGGGTGTTTATTGAACTATATAAATGGGTGAGAAAAATGCCTAATTTAAACCTAAATCTAAGATGGGAGCACGCTACGACCATCAAATAATAAGGCAGTCCTAGTGGCGTCTTGTCAAATAAAAAGGGCCTATACTAAAAAACCTATTGCCAATCCTTACCGCTAAGTTTCAAAATAGTGTGGGAAATGAAAGAAGTTTTCCCAAAATGTTAAGTCAGGATGGTATGGCTGTGTCTCGCTTCCCCACGTTTTTAGCACGACTCAAGGTGGGACTCCTGAGCACAGCACACTCCTGGGCCTCGCCAGCACAAAGTTACAGTTAGTTTCCAAAATATCAAGGACTTCTGTGTCCATGTCTCTTTCAGACAAAGTCTCTTGCCTCAGAGGACCTGATGTGTTACAATCAACAAAAACAAAAGTTCCTTCAATAAATCTTCATGGGGCAATTACTCTTCGCCTTAGGATCCCCTTCTGCTGGGCTCTGATCCCTTGCACAATGTGGGCCTCCTTCCATCGGGTTCACTACAGCCTTTCATTCACAATGTAACATTCAAGAGTCTCAATGTCTTTTTAAACAACCATTCACTGTGGACAACCCTCAGCCAGGTTCACTCTTGTCGACACAATGTTCACGGGTGAAATACTGTTCACCCCAATTTGCAGGCATCCCTCGGCCGGGTTTACATATGCCAAATACACAGTTCACTTTAACTCTTCACGCCGGCCTCTCTTACGGCCTCCTGGTACTTGTAGTTTCAACAAAGGGGACCAGCCAGAGTCCTTCAAATGAGCACCCATGTGGCGCCTGACCACTCTACAGCTGGTCCTTCGCTGGACTTTCTTTCAAGCTTTCACACACAAGTTCTTTGTTCAAAAGTTCTTACAGTGTTGCCCTGTGCAACCTTGGGCTCAACACAGTCTGGTTTTCTATCAGCTCTCTTACCAAATCACCGGCAGTGCTGAACCCATTGGCGTTTCTTGCCTCTGGAATCAAGGACAGTACCACGGTAGCAAGCACATCTCCCCGCCTTGGTTATCAGTGCAGGAGGGCTCTGGGCACCATTGATATCTGATACACCACACGCCAACTGAACTCCCCGGTAAGATGATTTCTCTTTCGGAGGCTTTGCAGGTCTGAGTTGAAAAGGGCAAGGGCAATTCCCTCCTCCTCGTCCTTTCAGACCTTGCTGCCTTTTTCTACCATTTGAATTGCCAGTCCGGAATAGCTGCTTCCTCGTGCGTTCAGCCTTGTTCGTGGTGTGCTCTTGTGCTCCGCCTTTTATCCCTGTGAGGAACAGAAAGGGCCACCAGGTGTGTGTAATTATTGTCAATTGCTCGACTTTACCTGACCTTTGTATTGAGACATGCCAGGTAAATGTCTCTGGTGTTAGTCTGTTGTCTTTCATGGTGTAAGAAAGTGTTTGTATTGGAAAAGGGGGTCGGGGTAGAGCTTCTACATATCCTATTGGGTATGATGGGGAACAGGTATTAATATGGAAGGGGTACCGCATTTCAACCTTCGGTGTCCCACTTCCACTCCCCGAAGACCTCCCATCCAGGTGATCCTCACCCACTGGTCCACCCCCAGGAACTGGATACAATAGCGATGGCAGTGTCCTGGCCACCTGGACGACAGATCTCCCGGGACTAGTGGGTGAGACACCTTCAGGTGTCTCACAGAGCTCACAGTGAAAAGCGATCCCACGAGAAGGAAGGCACGAGCCACTGACCTTTTCTGTCCCAGCTCTAAGTAATAGCCCCCAAAAGCCCCAGTCCCAAGACACCCAGCATTCTGAGATATCAGTCAGTCCTAGACCGCCAACCATAAAACTGTTACACCTCCAATTGATCAGAAAAGATCTGAAAACAGGCACCAGTTGCCTTCACTATATGTCGCTTGATTTCTGCTGCAAAGTCCCGGGAGCGATAAAACAACATAGCTAAAACGAGGGTGGGGAACTTTGGTCGGGCGCCAACGTGTCTGGAATTGAACTACAGTTTGTTAGAAGCGATGCGATGGAAGTATCCTCTTAGTCCATGTCTGTAGTATCAGGTGCACATCAGGTTAGAGATGGAGCCAGTATTGTTTTTCTTCACATGATTGCCAATTAGTTGCAGCTTTCTGACCGATGACGCGCAAGGAGAACTCCACATGTAAGAAGATGGACAGACGGGGCTGGGACCAATGGCCTGGCATCCCTTATGGAGCAGGTAGCCTATGTATAGGATCTTGACCAACCAATCATATGGATTTGTACATCATGTAATTTAGGTCACTGATGATGATGTATGCCTTCATAAAGTGTTGTTCATACTTATTTCAGCAGAAGCATTTCTATGTTAGTGGAAATAAAACTTTGTTTTCCTTGGAAGAGGTGTGCTGGGGCTTTTTCCCTAGTATGTTGGATTTTTTCTGGTGTGAGCATTGAGGGGCTTCTCTACATTTTGGTGATGAAGACGAGATCCCAGCAACCTCCGCGAAGTCGGAGGCTTCCAAGCAGCATCTCTGGAGGGGCCACGCACACCTACAGTGACAAGTCCCAAGCGTGTAACCAGCATTGGTGTACAGGAGATGTTTTTACAGAATTCCTGTCTGCTCTTTAAAGTGAGGTGCGGCTCCTAGGAGAGTGCATGCCATTGTTGAAACCTCGTAATGGAGGAGCTTGGGTGAACACGCAAATGTAAGTACACCTCTTGCGAGCAACAACAAAAGCGGTAAGAGTGAGTGGGGGTTTAAGGGGTGTGTGTGGGTGACAGGAGAGTGTGAAAAGGCCACGTGGCGGTTTTTGTATTTTTTTATATTAATAAGGAGATTACAAGGTGGAAAAAAGGAGTGTGGGATCCTCTCTAAGTAAGGGGAGAAGGTGGTGGCATTTTGTACTGTGATGAGGAGGATTCAAAGGTAGGAGCTCTGTATAAGTAGAGGGCTCGACTTTATGTGCCCAATATATTCTTGATCGGGGAAAGAGAAAAAGTAGTGGTTGTTGTTTAGGCTTAATATTTTAGTTTATTGTGTTAGTGTAATGAGCTATTATTGTGAATTTGGTGGAAGCCAACGCAGGGCTCATAAAGATAGTGTGAAAAAGGGGGGAAGGGCATGAACAAGGTATGACCGGGAGGTGGGAATGGAGGACTGGTAGTGACGGTTACAATAACACTGTGTGCGATGTACAACTAGAAGCTTCTTTTGAATACACCATTGTTAATATGGGGGGAAATGACTCAGTTGGAGTATATGTAAGGACAAGATAGAGAAGTTCCACAAGCAGTGGTTGGTAGAAACCCAAGGGGGAATGCCCCACCCCTGGCCAGAGTATAGTACTAATAACAGAGAGATATTAGAGCACATGGGCATGTTTCTAACGGCTACGTATAAGGGTAAACAACTGCAGAAGCAAAATGAGATTTTAGACTTGTAGAACATGGTGGAGGATGTAGACGATTAGAGGATACCGCCGGGTGTATGCCCCGAGGCGAAGATAGTGCCCCCTCAAATGTAGTGACCGCAGCAGTGCTGGAGGCAGCACCGTGGTCCACACATAAAGAATGGCTCTATCCACTCACGGCCCACCCAGCCACAGGATACAGCAACCCAACATATGTGCCCCCGTCTGACACTGCTCCACCCCCATATCAACCAACCCCAAAGAGCATTACACAGCAGGAGATCAAATCACAGAAAGAGTTAGAGGAAGCAATGTAAGCAGAGTTGGCCCAGTTGAGGGCAGGAAAAGAAGGGGAGAGCAAACCAGGGTGTCGGTTTGGATGAGTGGAGGATAGGTGACATTTTGTATAGACTGGTTAGCACAACAATTAAGGATGTGCGTGTCGAGAAGCATGGGAGTGGAGATCGAGAGGCGGAAAGTGCAGGTTATGGGACAGTGAGGTCGGACAGGCAGGTGCACCAAGAGGTACAGGAAGGAGACTGGGACAGTGTGGAAGAATTAGAGGATGAGGGAGGTGAGGCGCAAGGGGCTCCAGAAATTACGCCCAAGGTAGAAAGTTTGTGGAGCGAGCGATTGAGGAGCAGGTTTGGGCAGGGAGCAGTGGCAAGGAATAATGGAAATGGCGAGCAGAGAGCGGGGCCAGGACTAGGCAAGCAAATACCGTTATTACACAAGGGGCCCTGGAGGGCGCATTATGTGCCATGGGCGTAGATGGATAAAAACAATTTGATCAAGGCGCTCCTGCCCCTTAGTTCCGGGGCTGGAAAGTGGATATATGCCTTCGAGAAACAGACAGATCAGGTTCCTTTGGTGGTGGAAGACATGAAAAGCTTACTTGTCGTAGGATACCCTGGAGTAAAACTAGATGATGATGATGTGCACAATAGGGCACCTTTCAACAATATTAGGGCCCAATTGTTGGACGCACTGCGATAGGCATACCCTGATAGCGTTACACACAGTTCATAATTCAGTACACCATGTGGGACGATGAAGATGCTGCTCGGTACATTTTAAAAGTGCAGGAGATGTGGTGAGCAGATACGGGTGACCAGTGGGACCGATCAGTTCCTCTTTTTGTATTTCGTTATTAAAAGGGGATTGCCCAAGGAAGTTCAGAAAGCGCTTGACAAGATAGTGGGCATAGAGGCGAAGGGGTGGGCCGAGATTCAGGCTATAATAATAAGCCATTGCAAAAGGATTAAAGAACGAGAAAAGGAAACAGCTCAAAGGTTGCAGGTGGAGGAAGAGAAACTAGTACAGAAGAAGTTAGCTAAAATAGCAGTGGAAGGGGCGGTGAAGCAAACAATGAGGCAAATTCAGTGAAGCAGCCTGCAGCTCGCTCATATGTAAAGATAGCAGCGTTTTGGGCAGATTGAGGACAAGGGCAGTGCGGAGACGGACCCCCGCAGCAGCATCCTGAGTGGCACCAAAGAGGTCGGCAGCGAGGGAGAGGAGGGTTCCAAGGGAGCAGTGGGGGTGATAGGGGGTTCGGTGGGATCAGTCCAAGAGGTAGTATGGGACCGTCTCTGTGTTGGAGCTGTGGGAAATGGGGACATTTTGCAAGAGAGTGCAGAAGTAGGCAGGGTATAACTCATACAATCAACCTGCCCAAACACTACCGCAGCCGCCTAGGTTCACCTCTGTACCTTATGAAATAAAGCAGGCCTACACCCAGTTGCTCTCAAACCCCCCACACATGCAGGCCCAAGCCCCGCCTAGTGTGCAACCACAAGTGACCCAGCAGAATACCTTGTATGGAGGCCAGATGCCCATACCAAAGGGTCACTGTCATGGGAGGAAACCCCTTCACGTTCCCCTAACACGCATCTTATTAGGACAGTCCATAGAAAGCTCTTGCGTGCCCAGTCTTCTCCATGACTACCTACCCAGACGGAAAACCCTTGGTGGGTGCTGAGATAGGTAATAAGCAATTCATCTTTATGGTTGATACAGGTGCCACTAAATCATGCATCAGTGAAGGACACGCAAAGATTCTCTGGGGCTGTTGCGACGGTTCCCTACACAGAAGAGGTAGCTATTAAAATAGGAGGGAAGGTGGTGCGTGCAACCTTACTATATTCAGAGGCCTCCCACATAAACCTGTTAGGACAGGATTTGTTGAGCAAGCAGCTGAACATCACCTTTTCCTTAACGGACCGCAGGGTGGTATGCACCACCACAGGTATGTGTGCCTTAAGGGCAATGGTCATCATTCTGGCTCAAGGAAGAGAGGTGGAGGTCCGCAGCATCCCAGTAGACCCCAGACATGTTTGTCTATATAATAACAGTATTGCTTGATAGAATGCCCCGGATTGGTAAGGCGTGTTGGCAGGTACCATCAGGTTTCATTTTCCGACCAGTGGTAACCCCAGAGTTTGTGGTAGGTACAATACTGTCCTTAGATTTGCAGGGTCTGGTTGTGTCGAGTAAAAGGATTGCTGTGCTCGGGACAGATACTCATGGGTGCCCCTCAAGGAAGTAACATATGTTGTTTGAAGACAGGGATGATGATGGAGAAATTGTGTTAGCAATCTGTATCCCTTGTGACATTATGGTACAATACCAGAGAGTACAATGTTTCTAATTGGGCCTTGTCAGCCTGCCCTCATTTACTGAGAGTGACTTGGAGCAAGTACCAGAAAGGTTATTGACAACTAACGCCCACAATGTAGCCCTTTTGCAGGGGGTGGCGCTGGTTAGAATAACATTGAAGCAGGTCCAGTGTTGCCCCAAGCTAAGCAGTACCCGATGTCCAAAGAAGCAGAGAAAGCATACAGGATACCATTGTGGCACTTCTGAATCAGGGACCAACAGTGCCCTCTACTGCCCCATATAACACAGTGATTTATCCGATAAAAAAAGCAAAAGGGGGGAGTTGGAGGATGTTCCAGGACATTCATCCTCTTATCGATATTGTCCATGCACAATTTCCTGTAGTTCCCAATCCTGCAACAATACTATGCAACATCCCTAAGGAGACGACCCACTTCACTGTGTTAGATCTTCTCCATACCACCGCACCCCGATTTGCAGTCCTTACCACATTTATGCATGGGCAAATGCATTTCGAGAACACAAGATTGCTTTAGGGGTACTGTCAGTCGCCGAGCATTTTCAACATGATCTTGCATGCTGACTTAGGCAACATGCAGGTAACCAGTACCATCATTCATTATGTTGATGATTTGCTGGTGTGCAGCGACAGTGAACAGAAGTGCAGGAAGTATTCAATCACCCTCTTACAGCTACTAACACATAAGGTAGATAAGGCAAAGCTGCAATATTGTCTCCAAGAAGTGCTCCATTTGGGCCAGTTGTTATCGTTCATGATTGTGCCGCACCAGTGCACAGTACTCCCCACCCTAAACCCCACCCCAAAACTGTTAAAGAGATGCAAAAATTCTTAGGGCAGTGTAATTACTGTAGGGCATGGATCCTAGACTAAACAGTTTACACCAGCCCCCTACTACAGGGCCTTAAAAAAGGCCCAGAAGAAAGACCATATGATTGCATGGACAGAAGACATGCTCACCAATGTTAATGCTCGAAAGGAAGTGATCTCCACCACCCCAGCATGCAAGAGTTCCATCTCTTTTCCCATTCAAAGGGCCAATTGATGACTGCAGTACTGACAGAAAAGAGCACGATGGGCCATTGGCCTACTACAGCAGACTGCTCTATTCTGTAAGGCAGGGCCAGTGCGAACAAGCACTTGCATTTGCGATTGAGAAGAGCTCCACAATAGTTTTTGGAGCGGTCCAAATCAACTTCGACCATGCAGCGGGCATCTGCGTATGAAATCATCTTGTCCAGTCCTTACATTCATGTTGTGAGGTGTAAAACTTTAAATCCTGCCACCTTCTTAACAGAACCGTGCACAGAGGAAGACCTGGTAGCACATGATTGTGTGTCATTTGAGAGGGAGGAGGAGGATATCCCAAAGGCAAGGGATAGCCCCCTTGAAGGGGAGGCGGGTTATTTTCATTGATGGGTCAGCAACTATCGACCAGGGCTCAGGTTTGAGGCATACTGGGGTGGAAGTAGTACGCCTGGTGGACAGAGTATACAAGTTATTGGTGCAGAAGAGATTACCTACACACTATTCGGCTCAAGCAGCAGAATTTATAGCGCTCATCGAGGCGCTTTAAGCATCTCAAAGGTGCCATGTCACCATCTATTCTGATTCGGCTTATGTCAGCACCACAGTGCATGCAGGCCTGGAACGGTGGAAGAGGAGGGGTTTTAGGAGTTGTGAGAAACCTGAAGGTGTCTCACCCGCTAGTCCCTGGGGATTGGCCATCCAGGTGGATAGGACATGGCAATCGCTATTGGATCCCGTTCCTGGGGCTGGATCAGTGCGGGAGGATCACCTCGATGGGGGGTCTTCGGGGAGTGGAAGTGGGACACCAAAGGGTGAGACGCGGTATCCTCTTCCTTATGACACCTTTTCCCCCATCCTCCCAGGCAGGATATCTAAAGACTCAACCCCGCCACCCCTTTTTCCGACACAAACAGTTTCTTGCGGGCAGTTCATCATGAGCGACAACAGACTCACACCAGAGCCGTATACCTATCATGTCCCAACACAAGGGTCAGGCAGAGTGAGACAAATACTGATAACTACTCACACCTGACTTCCATCACACTTCCCCACAAAATAAAAGGCGGAGCATGAAAGCACACTCTGAGCAAGGCCAAATTCACGAGGAAGCAGCTATACCGTGATGGCAGTTTAAACCGAGTAGAAAGGCGGCAAGACAAGATAGGACGACAAGGAGGGAGTTACCCTTGCCCTTTTCAAGAAAGGATTGCAACTTTCAAGAATCCTGGTCTTATGTTTCTTTTCCTCAAAAGAAACATAAGACCAGGAATTACAGCTGACAAATAGCGTAGCGTGTGTCAAAGGTACACAGGACCCTCCTGCATTGATAGCCAAGGCGGGGAGAAGCGATTTCAACCATGGTACTGTCCTTGACTCTGACAGCAAAGCAATGCCAATGAGTTCAGCACAGTCGGTCAGTCAGGAGAAACTGATAGCAGAGCGGATTTTGTTATGCTCAAGGTTTCAAGCGGCAACTTTGTATGAACAAACAACTTGTGTACGATTGAACTTTATGAAACCAAAAACTGTACCAGACACAGAGTGGTCCGGCGCCATGTGGGTGCTCACTTGAAGGTCTCTGTTTGGTACGCCAGATTATTGAACAGTAAAATCAAAGTGGTCCTGCAGCGGGTTAAGTTGAATCCCATGCACATTAAAAAGTCTTTGATTGCCTGTGAACTGAAATTGGTCTGAGCTCGGAAGAGGAGGACTAGTTGTTTAGAAGGGGATCTGAGCCCAGAAGAGGGGGATCCAGGGTGAACAGTAAAACTTACCTCCGAAGATATTGTTGTAGCAAATGTGAACCCGACTGAGGGATGCCTATTAATTAAAGTTGGTCCAAACCTGACTGAGGGAGCCTAATTGTGAAAGAAGGATCTAAGCCCAGCTGAGGGGGATCCCGGGTGAAGAGAAAATCGCCCGACTTGAATATTTGGAAAGGAACTTTTCTTTGTTGTTTCAGTACATCAGGCCCTCTGAAGCAAGAGACTTGGAATGAAAGACATTAGGGCACAGAAGGCCCTGCCTGATGTTGGTAAAAGGAACTGTGACCTTGTGCCGAAGAAACCCAAGAGTGTGCTGTTCTCGAGTGACCCGCCTTGTCTCATGCTAAAAACGTGGGGAAGGGAGGCCAACGGCCTAAACATCCAGACTTATAATTTTGTGAACACTTCTTTCTTTTTGTGAACATTATCCCACACTATTTTGTAGCATAGCGGTAAGGATTAGCAATATTGTTTTTAGTATAGACCCTTGACTATACACCACTAGGACTGTATTATTATTATTTGATGGTCGTAGCTTGCTCCCATCTTAGATTTAGGTTTAGATATGTGTTTTTCACACCCCTGATAAAGTTCAATAAACACCCTTGGACTGTGATCACTTGTATTTGTCTTACTTTGATACCATGCCTTCCTTACAGAGAGCCGACGGGTCCCCGGTACAACATGCATCACGGTTACTTAAACTAATTGACATACTATCCCAACCATCCTTGACATCGGTGGTGAAATGCACCGCCCATACTAACGATACAGACAAGGTGTCACTCTGTAACATTGCCGCGGAGGCCAAGCAAGCTGAATATTTACTGGTGCCGAGTGTTTGAATACCCAGAGGTAGCGCAGAGCAGGGAACAATTTCCAGACTCGTACAATTCCTTACTGATTGCACAATTAAATAGAATTTTTGAGACGAGCCCCACAGGAAGTGAAAGAATTGTAGTTAAAGAGGGGATGTACGGAATCCCGTGCAGATTTATTGTGGTGACAAGAAACATCGGGTAAAGCAGTAATGCTGTACGAGTTACTGCTGGTCGCGTTCAACCAGCTGCATCACCCTTCCCATGTGCTTAAGCAACACATTGCCGCAGATATACAGGAGGACTGGTTTGTCCCCAATCTAAATGGGGCAATAACTAAAATGGTCATCAACTGTACCACGTATTAAAGTTACAATACTGGTCTAACTTTACAAACTGTCCGAGGTACACTGCCCTGCCCTACTGGTCCATTCCCGAGCTGCACATCGACTATGCGGACATGGGCGAAAGGTGTAACGGATCCCGCTATCTAACAGTGGTTGTGTGTCCTTTCTCACGGTGGGTGGCGGCTCGTCCTTGTGTTCACCCTGATGCGAAATGTGCAGTCACATTTTTTGGGTTCTTTCCCCGAAGGGCTATGTGTGACATTTTAAGGTCTGATAAGGCAAGCACATCTTCAATTAGCTTTTTAAGCAAGTAACCTCATTATTGGGCAACAAGCATGGGATGTGTACAATTTACCACGCACAAGCCAACAGGATTGTGGAGAGGATCAATGGTCTTCTAAAGAGTAAACTTTCCAAGATTTGCACCACCCTTAAAGAATTGGGTGCACTGCTTGCCTCTTGCTTTGTTCAGCATGCGCATGCGCACACAGCTCTGTAAGGATCATTTATCACCCCACGAAATCTATAGAACATTAGTCAGCTGCAGGACAGGATCAACAACGCCCACCAAGACCTCTATCCCAAACTTCTATGCTAAATCAGATTTTGGGGCTAGTCGTATATATCATTCTGGAGGGGGGATCAAAACTAAATCCACAGGAATCATTCCTCTTTTTACCAGGGAGAATAATTGCTTACCTACTGCTACAGATATCAAACCCTATTGATTCCTTGGTGGCAATGGAAGGGTTGGAGGCTCTCTAGCTAAGCTTTTGAAATTGTAGGGTTCCCCAATTTGTTTCAATTGAGTCGGATCCCACCCCTGACGCCACATGTGAGGAACTCATGGTGACACAAGTAAGACAGATACAAGTGATCACAGTTCAAGGGTGCTTATTGGACAATGAAAGATGGTGTGTGGTTTGGAAAAAATGCCTACTCTAAACCTAAATCTAAGATGGAAGCTGGTGTTGACCATCAAATGAAAAATAAGGCAGTCCTGCTGGTGTCATGTCAAACAAAATAGCCTATACTAAGAAAACCTATTGCCAATTCCTTATGCTGAATACAAAAGGGTGTGGGGTTAAGTTTCAAGAAAGAAAGAAGCGTTCCCAAATGATAAGTCAGGAGGCAGCAGTCTGGGTCTCCCCTCCCCACGTTTGAGCATGGGGTAAGGTGGAGTTGGTGTAGCACAATACAGTCTCAGGCGTCTCTAGCATGAGACAATAGTTCAACTGGCAGTTCTCAGGACCGTCGATGGCCAAATCTCGTTTCTTCTGAAAGTCGCTTGCCTTTGGGACCTGATGAGTTTCAACAACAAAAACAAAAGTTCCTTTAACAAATGAAAGTTTGTTTTCCAAAGTTCAATGTGGGTATTAGTTTCACCCCTGGGTCCCCCTCTTCTGGGCTGACCCTTTTTGGATCGTATTTTACAATTTCCGTTAGGATGATAGCTTCACCCTAGGGTCCTCCCCTTCTGGACTGACCCCTTTCTCAAGAGAATTTCTTTGCAATAAGTCAGATGTTTGCAGGCATCACGTCCCTTTTCTTTATTTACTATACAGTATTCACTTCCCTTACTTTCATGCCAATTCATGAACCAAAGTCTTGAATGTAATGGGCTTTTGCTTGACCCTCACGTATGACCACTTTGCGTTCCTTTGGTGGCCTTCCTATGGCCTTCTGGTTTCGGTAGTTTCTCAATATGGGGCTCGGCCAGAGTCTCTTGAGTTGACACCCATGTGGTGTTGGTTTCCCTCTGCCACTGATCTCCCCTTTTTTACAGTTCACTTATAGTTCATCAATTTCAGTTTCAAAACTTGCCACTTTTCGATTCTCACTCAACACTTTCCGGTTTCTATTGAGCCTCCCCTTGACTCACCGGGTGGGCTTAACCGCCTGGGGTTCTGCTTCTTTGGAGTCAAGGCCGGTACCACAGGTGCGGGAGCCCCTTCTGTGCTGCCTTATCAGCATAGGCTTGGCCTGCGTACCATTGACATCTGTAGCCTAACACTGGGGCTATTATCCGCAGTCTTAAATTCTCCTCAATGAAGGTTCCGCGGGTCTGGGACGAAAAGGGCAAGGTCACGTCTCTCCTTGCCACCCTCTTGATGCCTGCCGCCTTTCTCCTTCATTTGAACTGCCGCGTGGTAGCCGTCTCCTCATGCTGTCTGCTGTACTCGCCTTGTTCATACTGGGCTCTCTGGCTCCACCTTTTATCCCTGTGGGGAAGGGAAAGGGCCGTCAGGTGTGTATGATTCTGATCAATTGCCTGACCCTGGTATTGGGACATGGCAGGTAAATGGCTCCAGTGTGAGTCTGTTGTCCACTGTGTTGTACGAAGGTATTTGTGTTGGAAAAGGGGGGGCAGTGGTTTGGAATGTCCTACGTGAGAGGATGGGGAAAAGGTGTTAAAGGAAGGGGGATACGACGTCTCACTCATCGGTTTCCCACTCCCACAGGACCCCCCCATCCAGGTGATCCTCCCTCACTGGTCCACAACCAGGAACTGGATCCAATAGCGATGGCCGTGTCCTGGCCACCTGTACGACAGACCCCCGGGGACTAGCTAGGGAGACACCTTCAGGTTTCTCACACTATTTAGAAAAATAAACTTTAGCAAGCCAAATCGGGTGTTAACGTGGACACCAGGCCGCCTTTCCATATCAGGACCTACATGGTATTTCGACCATACCACAGTAAGAAAGTGAAATTGCACCCAGGCCTTACTCCCAAAACCACCCTGCAATGACTGGACTTTTACTCCACATGCCTTGACAAAGGTCCCTGAGGGTTGAAACACGTGTCTGCTGACCTCTAACAGTAAATACATCACCACCAATTGGTTTCAATCCTATTTATTTCAACAATAGTACATTTTCGAATAAACCCTGTGCTCAGGTGAACAGGGCTCAATCCCCCTTTTCAAAACTTTTCTAACCCACCCAGGGTTCAAGACATTTCCATCTTCACCTTCGAGTTAAGTTTATAGTGTGAGGGTCAGAATAGAACATTGGACATGGGACAGTTTTTGTTTGGACATTCTGACAACGACAGATCCTTAGTTTTTGTTATGCCTGTCCCTCCTACTGCATCTGCATATTCCTCTGTGAACTCCGAGAAGATGAGGCTGCTTACAGAATCGCGTTACAATCAACAGTTTGCCCATAGAACGGCAGCAATACCATTTTACGTTCATTGGAAACTCACAGGAAGGTTTCCATGGAGATGAGGGGCGTTTCTTAGATGCTGCACTCCCCGTGCCAGACATTGTTGCCAAGGGACATCACGTGGTGAGATGAACAGCATCTCGTGACCTGAATACGTCTCACTTAGAATTTAAAACAGTGTAACGCAGGGCGTCTGGTGCTTCTGATTAGCATTTCATCTCCTGAAGTTACGGCTACTTTGCTACATTGCGTCCTGTGGATATTCTGGCCTGAATCTAGCGTTCCTTGCTGTGCTCACAGCATTCCATCTGCATTCTGATAACCTGGCACTTTGACTACGGCCCATTTAAAGGTACTGCTTATTCTGAGCCCAAGGCATTTCGTCTGCTTTCTGACTACCCGGCTTTCCAACTACAGTCTGTTTGAAGGAACTGTTTATTCTGAGCCCACTGCATTACGTTACTTTCCGAATTCCCAGCATTCCAACTGCTTCTGTTTGAAGGAATGGTTAATTCTGAGTCCACAGCAATACGTTGCTTTCTGATTTCCCGGCACATCGACTACGGTCTGTATTGAAGGAACTGCTTATCCTGTGTCCACTGCTTTCTTGTTCTTCGGGGTCACATATCCTTGGTTCCTTAAACAGATCCTTTCTGCTCTTGTCCATGGATACCGTTTATAGCGCCTTGTACCATAGAGGCCACAAGTTGCAGGGATTTGTTCCTGCTACAGCGCGAATCTCATTAAAGTGCTGCATCTGGAGCCTATACTTCCAGAAGATAACCAAACATACTGGGATCCTGTTTTCCTCCTATTCTATCAAGATCCATCATTTGTGAACATTGACTCTTTACATTCTGCTTGCTTCCAAAGACACGTGCACTAGACTTGTTGGATGCTCTCAGGGGATACATCAGTGCACCAACTCGACTCTAGTGCGTCCCTCGTGCCGTACGGGTACTAGCACCTAAATAACCCCCCACCCCTTTTTCATCTTTCCTGGACTTCCTTCCGGATCATCTGGGGCTTCCTCTCTTATCTCTATGGTAAGGGGACACAGAAGGGTACTACGCATATTATGGGAACAAGGGGAGGGTGGTGGTGACAATTGTCCTATTGTTCTATACGTTGAATATGGTGATCTTGCCTTCCTAGGAGAAGACAAGGAATTGAACACCAGTCGACTCAGAAGTTTGGAGCTGTTGCTCTCGCCTGGTCATCTCTGTGTATTGGTGAATGCTTCGCCCTTTCCGGTGATTCACTCATCTAGCTTTGGTTACTATCAGCTAGTGAGGTACATAATTTGGAAGGTCTTTTTTCTTCTAAAGATTGCAAAGAGGGAACAGAGGGTACATCAGTGTCAATCAGGATCCACATCATATACCTGGTGAGTCATTGTTTACCGTCATTGTACCTTGGTGACCAATTGTGAGAGTTTTAGTTTAGGTGGGGGAAATTCCTCTTAGAGCAGGGTCAGAGAGGCATTTTCCCAACCCCTTTCATTTTCAATTAACGTCTTCAACCAAAATCATGGCTAACTTGTATCCGAGTTTCATTCCTGACTCTTCACAATAAACAGGAGAAAAAAGCAGCTCCTGGGTATCCAGCATTAACCAGTGGCCTGGAGCTACTACTGGGGAACAAGGAGCTAGTACATAGCTCTCCGCAAATCTAAATTCCACATGAGTTGCAAACATCATTTTGTCTATTATTTCTGAAGCCCCATGTTTGAAATGTCATACAGATGTGTTTCTGAATGTTTATTTATAGATTTTCCCAAATGCAGAGTTACAATCACAATAGGCTACAATCAGGAGCTAAATAGCTGCCAGCTCCCCTCAATTTCGAACCCTGAATAATGTTCTCCGGATCACCCATCTCTGGCCAATCCAACAAAAGGTTATTTAAATTATCTGCAAAATGGTGTTGGGTGTGCACCTACAGTTGCTACATCCAACAGGCGAGGCCCAGCGACCTTCATTTTGCCCCTAAGGCACCTCGTCTGTTATGTTCAGGCCCACTCCACGGCCCTTGCTGTCGATTCATCGCCTTTTCCCCTCCCTCCCTACTCGACCCAGCTCCCACCCACCCTCCCGGTGATTGGCCAGGTAACATCAGGAAGCGCTTCTTAACTGGTAGAGCTAGGGCAACCTTGCCCAAGCAGCCACTGGCCAAGGGCCACAAGGCAAAGGGCAGCTCCCTAGTAAGCAGCTTCACTCTGTGTTTTTCCGTGTTCGCCTGGGATGCATGACGCAGACTACCTACAGCGACTGATGCAGTAAGTGTTGGTGTGGGTGGGGAGTACAGCTGTTACTATACTCCAGTAAAACCCCACCACTCCTACTGCCTAATATCTTATATCTACATGCACCCAGCCTAACTGCGTAACTGGTATTCACTACTCTGCCACAATTGTCACCTTTCCCCTCCACAGCACCCACCCCACTATTCGCCAATATTAAAGGCAGCTCGGGCAGCTCACTTGCGTGCCACTCTCAAGAACCCCATTAGTTCATACGAGCCCAGAGACCTCACCACAACTCATCCCACCCTTCCTAACTCACCTTCTACCCCTCCCCGCATGCCACCCTCTCCTCAACAAGAATAAAACAGCTCAGGCAGCGCGCCACCCTCCAGAACCCCATCATTACACATCAGTTTACATCTTGCACCATGACTCCCACCCCCCGTGTCAAACCCAGTTTGTCCACTTCCTGCGGCACTGCTGCAACTCCCCTCTCCGGCCACATCCCTGCACTCCACCCCACCCCCTTGTACACTAAACTCACGTTTCCCTTCCCTCAGCGCAGCACAAGCCGACTGGCCAACACAGCCCCGTCAACCAAACCTCATGCGTCCCATAAATCACAAGCCCTTGCTCATAACAGACCGTCACTGACACATTCCTCTCCCCATCTCCTCCCTGCACCTCCTCCCTACTCTTCCCAGCTCTCCCCTGCTCTCAACCCTGTCTACTAACCCTTTTTACTTCCCCTCCTAAACCGCCATCCCAGACCAGCATCAATCTCAACCTCCCACCCTCTGTACATCTCACCCTTCCCTCCCACATCCACAAATGCCTCCTCACCCAGGCCGGTCCAACCCCTGGCCACTAACAGAACCCCACCATATTCCAGAATTTGCTCAAGCTATCATGCTTGCTCATTAAAGCCTGATCGGGCTCCAAAAATAAACACATCTTTGGCCTCATATCCACTAAACACCCAGGCATCCTATTCATCACTAAACCTGGTTCAGAGATGATTTCAATCCCCTAGCGCATGAGGCCTTCGCAACCGGCTACTCCCTGCTCTTACACAACAGATCCAGCAGAGTGGGGGATCTAGCCATTCTCCACAAGCAACACCTTTCAGTAATATCCACTGAACACATGCCTTGCAGAACTGAATGCAAATCACTTTTTCGCAAAGTTCCACTTCAACCCATTTTTCTCCCACAGCTTCCTTCTCCTATATTTGCCACCTTGCTACGACGGGAACTTTGCATACTCCCTCTCAACCAAGATGATCCAGCACTCTTTGCTCACTTTGCTAGGAGATTTTAACATTTGGTTTGATGTTCCTGCCAACCCTATGACCCGCTCCCTCACTGACAATCTTGATGGTCTCGGCCTAACACAACGATATCCCACCCTACTCACATTGCAGGGCACTCCCTCGACGCGCTGTTCTACACGTCAGACCTAATCTCTCCACTCACGCCTCACCCTCTCATCTGGACTGATCACCACGCTATACTCTTCTCGCTTCGGCACCACTACACCACCCCCACCACTTCCAGCAAACATCTGTTCAACTACCCTTACCACCCTCCCTCTTTGGAATAAAACCATCATCAACCCAGACCTGGCCAATTCCCTACTACTTACACTTCCAGATCTCTCTTGCAAGTAAGGACACCAATTCATTGACCCCTTCGACCAATGCGTCTCCAAAGCTCTCACCCCTGTGATGAATCCTGCGAAGTCCTCACAGAATCCTTGCCTAAAGACTTCTCCAAGGTGGCCAGGGGAAGGCAGCCGCCACCTGATCCTAACCCTGGGAGAGGTAGTAGCAGGGTGGATCACTTAGGGGGAGAAGTCCCCCAAGGGAATAGGAGAGCTCTGTTAGGAGATACGCAGTACTCATCTTCTAGAAGGGCTCAGAGGCACAGAACTGCAGTCTAGTTTTCCTGACAACCCACACCTGAGCACTTTGGGTTGGTTACCTTATCTCTATACAGCAGCTCCAACACCCATTTCAGCAGTGAATCTGTTTGTAATCCATCTGGAGGGTCATATACGTTAAGTATCATGGTGCTATAGTTCCTGGTGGGGAGGTTTTTGATTTCAACTGCTAGGCCATGAACACACTCCGCTCCTGAGCTGTAGGCTACCGCCTTATAATCAAGGCAGATGCAAATGCCTAAGCCACACTTGAGTTCTGCACTGTAATTGCTTGTTGCACAAATATGCAGTAACCATCCATCGTTAGAGTCGTCAACAGCCAAGACTTTTGCAAGAGAAATATATCTGAGTTAGTCAGAAGAACATGGCCAGCTATCTGGGAAGTAAATGATCTAAATGCCCTTGTGTTCGATGATAGAATAGAGCACGAGGCAGACTGCATCTATGGTCAACACGCTTGCTCCTCAACAAATGGTCTTCGATACTCATTCTGTTGAGTTTGATGGCCCATTCGGGTTTGTAGGGCTTGTTTGCCCAGCCTCTTTTTTACCCACATAGATTTGCCCATAACAGTGCCCTCCATTTTGTACAGTGAGGATATAAAACGCTCCTAATTGGCTAAACCAAGATAGAGCTGAACATAGTAGCCCATAGTGTACAATTTGTCGACAAATGTCATGAGTCTTTCAACAACTATGCAGCTGACAAATGTGACCACTACCCAGTTGGTTTGGCAGTAAAAGGTGGGAACTTTCACCCTTTCGATGTCTTGAGGCGTCATAATAGATAGCTCTTCAATCTGAACACCGTGATTAAATGTCCTCTATTTAAAACGGGCTACGGCTGGTAGGTGAAATCTCCTCCATGCACACACAGCATGGATAGAGTAGTGCAGATTTTAATGGTTTATCTCCCTGTTGGTTGTATAGACGATTCCCCATACAATAATTGTCCACTCGTCGCAGTTGGTTAGAGCCCAATTGCTCTGCAGGTGTCTACAACCTACTAGCACTTAGCCAACCCTCAGGCTCCCCAGGAGACCCTTGCCACGCTCTCTTCTAAAAAAGATCCTTACCACCACCTGTGCAGGTAGCATCGCCAGCTCCATCATCAAAAACTCCCTCGAATCTGGCATCTTCCCAGAGACCTTCAAAATTTCTCACGTCAAACCACTACTCAAAAAACCCACCATCGACCCACTCTCCCTATCGAGCTACCAGCTCCAACACCTGCATTGCATACAAGCAACTTGGCCTCTTCACGGAAGCCAATAGACTCCTTGACCCAGCCCAATGGGGGTTCCGACCTCTCTGTGGAATGGAGTCCTCCCATGTCTCTATCTGGGATGACCTAAAAAAGACTGCCGATTCAGAAAGATGCGCTGCACTCATTCTCCTCAATCAATCCGCCACCTTGATTCTGCCCTCAATTGGATCTCTTCATTCATCTCTAATCGCTCACAAATCATTCTTCTTCTAATTTCTCCTCTGCGCCTCGCCCAGTCACAAAAGGAGTCCCACAAGGAGCCTCCCTGTCACCCCTCCTCTCCAATATCTACCTAAGGCCACTGCTGGCTCTCATCCGCTCTAACACCCTTACGTGCTACAATTACACAGACGACATCCAGATCATTTTCCCAAGCCTCCAGCCTCCCCCTTCCTGACCTAGCCTCTTGCCTCTTGGCTATCGACCTATGGTTGACGGTACAACCACTTTATTCTCAACCCGGGCAAATTATAAATCCTAATATGCGGCAAATCCGCTCTCATTCCCCAACCTATACCATGGTCACAATCCCTGGAAGCTCCACCTGCCGCATCCACCTCTGTAGAAAATCTTGGATGCACCATAGACTGTTACGCTCACCTGACTCCCACGGAGGCGCAGGTCTGGTTTGGAGTGTAGTTGCTTCTTCTATGGTGAAGCGCAGGACCCGGAAGGTGGACTGGACCGGACCTTCAAATCTGGCTTGTCTGGCTCGCAGAAATATCTTTCTGTATGTGAAAAGGGAGTATTAACAATCTGCGGGAGAAAGTATAAGCCTCCCGCTCCCTTCTCACCCCTCTACGAAACCCTCCTGCGACCCCCACGTGAAGCCTCACCTTAGGGTTTGAAAGGTTGAGCTCCCCATCCTGCTTCTCATGCAGGGGCGCGTTGTATCCAGTTACTTCACTGGGATTTTGATTGTAGAGGGTTCAAGTTTTGTTTTCCCGGTATAGTACCGTAAGGATTCTGTTAATGAGTATAATTCCGCAATAATAATTGTTCGCTGTCTCTTTTTCAGGTGCGGAAACTATTCTGGGAAGAGCTGTGGAACCGAAGAATGAGACTCTGGTGAGCTTGATGAGAGTTCTCTCAGTGTCCTTGTATCAATGCGCTCACTGACGCTGATGTCTTTTTTCCCCCATAGGGGCCGGGGTCCGGAAATGCCTGGATGCGGCACCGACCCGAAACGAAGCTCAATCCAGAAGAAATCAGGTAAGTCTTTAATGGGCGTTTGGGTAATGTCTTTTCATGCGCCCACTAACGCTGATGTCTTTTTTCCCCATAGGGGCTGGGGTCCGGAAATGCCTAGATGCGGCACCGACCCGAAACAAAGATCAATCCAGAAGAAATCAGGTAAGTCTTTAATGGGCGTTGGGTAACGTCTTTTCATGCGCCCACTAACGCTGATGTCTCTTTTTCCCCTTAGGGGCCGGGGTCCGGAAATGCCAGGATGCGGCACCGACCCGAAATGAAGTTGGAATAACCCAACAGGTAAGCTTTGTAATGGAAATTAAGGTTTCCTTGTTTTCTTTCCCCTCTCACCTTTATTCTTGTCTTTTTCTCCCTAGGCACGGTGATGTGTCTACGAGTCCAGATGTCGCCGTAGAACGTGGTGGCACCTTGTACAGGTGAGTGAGATGCGGCGCTGCAGCGATCGATGCAATGTGCTTTTAAATGGATGTCTTCCTTTTCAGGACCGTCGGCGAGATGTCTCCGGAATGCGGATTTAGCAGGTAAGGACTCTTCTTTACCCTTTTCTCTTCTCTTCTCTCTTTGCAGGTGTTCCAGGATGCTGGCAGGAGTGGCAGAAGACAGAATGCAGGAGCAAACACGGTGAGCGTCCAGCTGCTAGATGCAGAACAACGCGAAGCGTGAGTTGCTGCTTGGGCGTGGCTTAAATAGCCTTCAAAGTAGTTCCAGGTATGTATCCTTCCTCTCAGGTATGTATTCCTCCCCTGACCTCACCCGTATGGTTAAGTAGTTCCAAAGATAAAGTAGTTCCATTCAGGCCTCAGAAGGCCTGGATGTTGCAGCATGGTCTGCATCAGGTAAATTAACACCAAGCACCTTTAACACAAAGTCCCCTTTTATGAGCCTGGCGCCTATGGCGCCAGGACTGTGGCCCGATATGAGCCTGGCGCCAAAGGCGCCAGGACTGAGTCCAAAGAGCCCCTACTTGAGGCTGTTGTGACTTCCCTTGAAGACATGATGTCTGCCTCTGGGGTAGCTGGGTCTTGTCTGGCACCTTGGAGGTAGGCATCATGACATAGACGCAGACCTATCTCTCTCCAAACACATCAACACTGTACCCAGAACCTGCCACTTCCAAGTCCTACAGCAAATCTTTCCCCATCTCTCCTATCCTCAAAGAGTCTCTGCAATGCTGGCCATCATCATGTGCTGCCTGGAGTACGCCAACTCCCTGTATTTTAGCGTCCCTGCACACCAGCTCAAGAACCTCCAACGAATCCAAAACTCAGCAGCCAGACTACTCCTTGTCCTCTGGCCCGGAGAACATATCACCCCACCGTCAGAGTACTACACTGGCTCCCCATTAGCCTACAAGCAACCTTCAAAGCCATGTGCTTCACACACCAAGCCCGCCATTATAAGGGGCCAGAGTTCCTACAGGAAAGGTTCATTAACTACCAACCCCCCAGAAACCTGTGATCGGGCTTGGCTTTCCTCCTCGATATTCCCCCTTACCACTCCACTAGAGTTGGCGGCTCAACCTTGTCTATCCTAGCTCCCACCATCTAGAACATTCTTTCACTGCACATCTGCCACACCAAGCACTACCTTCCCTTTAAGAAAGTCCTGAAAACCTGGCTATTTCCCAAACTATCTTGAAATCCATCCTTAACCTTCCAATTCTCATTCCCAGCATACGAACATTCACCAACAGGCTGGGCCCGCCGTTATCACAGAGGCTCGGACCTCACACACTATCAAACACCAACCATGACCTTGGTTCTCTCAAGCACCACTAGCTGGACACAGGCCATCATCACGTCTTCACGCCATGAAATGTCCCAAGATTGATTAATCACTGTACCTGTCCTGTATAAGGCAAACAGGCAAATCGCAATCAAAGTTGTTGAGATAGAACTACAGCTCTGCCGCATATCGCGCTTGGATGAACTATAGGGTTGGCCTCTCATGGTAAAGGTAACCAATTGTGATGGTTTAGTGCGCACACACACTATCTGAAGATTCGCCATGCTGTTCACCAGGGAAAAGCTGGAAAGTATAAGCTGTGCTCTACTAGTGGCAATTAGTGAAGCATAGCTTGTCGCTAACCATTTGTCACAGCCGCATGAATCGACAGAGGATGACACTACCTACCTACACACACAGCCTGCGACACACATTCTCACACACAGCACACATATACAGCCACACACACCCCCCGTGCGACACACACACACCATGCAAGCAACACACACAGACTGCGCATGCGACACACTCAAAGCCAGCGACACACAGCCCACACACACACCCCGTGCACCACACATAGCCCACGCAACACACAGCCTGCATGCGACACACCCACCCCGTGCACACACACACAGCCCATGCGACACACCGCCTGCACAGCACACACACAGCCCACGCGACACACACAGCCCACGTGACAAACACACACAGCCCGCACAACACACACAGCTTGTGTGACAGACACACACACACCAACGCGGCACACCCCCATGCAGCACACACACAGTCCGTGTGACCACATCCCACGCAACACACACAGCTCACACAACACACACAGTCCATGTGACACACACCCTGTGCGATACACAGCCCGTGACAGACACAGCCCGCGACACACACACACATCCTGCACAACACACACAGCCTGCGTCACACACACATAGCCCACGCCCCCATACACACACTGCCTGTGTGCAAGACACACAGCCAGTGTGTGAGACACAACCCGTGCGCGACACACACACACACACACTGCGTGCAACACACACAGCCTGCATGCGTGAGACACACAGGTTGCGCCACACACACAGCCCACGCCCCACACACACAGCCCATGTGTGACACACACACAAACCGCATGACACACACACACATACCACGTGACACACACAGACCGTGCAACACTGACACACACAGTCCATGACACACACACAGTCTGCGACACACATACAGCACGTACGAGACACACACCACACACATCATGAGCGTGACACACAGAGCCTGTGTGACACACACACCCTCACACAACCTCCAGGACACACAGACTGCGCGACACACACACAGAGCCCACGCATGTTACACACACAGCCAGCCCGTGACACACAAACACACCTCGCTTGGGCCACACACACAGCCTGCATGCGACACACAAACACACACAGAGCTTCCGTGAGACACAGACAGAGAGAGCACACGCACGACACAGAGAGCCTGGGTGCGACACACACACAGAGCCTGTGCATGACACACATACACACACAGCTCGTGCATGACAACCACACACAGCCCACGATTGACGCACACAGCAACACACACACACCCAGCCTGAGCGCGACAGACACACAGCCCATGTGACACATACAGAGAGAGAGCCCATGCACAGCACGCACAATACAGAGAGAGCCTGCGTGCAACACACACACGCCGAGAGCCCGCAACGACACACACAGAAAGCCTGTGCGCGAAATACACACACACAGAGCCCATGCAACACACAGCCCGCTCTACACAGACACAGAGCCCACACAATAAACACACAAGATACACAAAGCCTGCATGACACACAAAGCCAGAGAGAGACAGACAGACAGACACACCCAGCGAGACACAAACACACCAAACACACACACCAAGCATGCAAAGCCCTGGGGAACATTGCAGGGAACTGCATGGCTGGCTACGCTTAGCCACCTGAAACTTCTGACTATTCCCTCCAAAAAAAGAGCTGCCCCAGGCCAGCAATGCACTATATTTCTCCATACAAGCGGCTTCAGGCAGTGATCAGGATAGCATGGTCCATGGTGACAAAAGCTGCCGAAAAATCTAAACTACAGGCTTTGTCAATACTTACTAATGTTGCACCTCTCCCATATGACTGCCATACAGTTTCTCTTTCACAGAAAAACTCTTACATCGTTTGAGTCCTACCCTCCCCCATCTTTCCCAAACCTTCGCTGTTGACTCCATGCAAAGCCAGAAATCTATAGTTGTAGGCAAGATAGATTGAGAGTGAATGTAACCAGCGGGCCACAGTTCCAAGTCTAGGTGAGGCTGACTCAGATTTTCATTCTAGAGAGGGCAATAACACAAATGAAATTATAAAACTTTTCAATCAAGCATCCAGACCATTCTTTTGCTGTGTAAGCTATATAACTCAGAAGCAGTATTACTATATTACAGTCTACTTCAGGCCAAAAGCTAGCATTCTATATTTGGAGGGAGATATGGGGGGTGGGTGGGCAGATACGCAAAGGTGGGAGAAATATCCAAAGGTCTCAGAAAATCTATGGACTTGGATGCTCTGAGACGATCTGAGCAATTTTAAGAATGTCTTAGAACCTTGGCTACATTATTATTATCTTTGTTTGCCTGGAATAGGCGTCTGCAATCTGTGGCTCTCCAGATGCTTTGGACCACATCTCCCAAGATCCCTCACCATTGACTATGATGGCTAGGGCTGATCGATGTTGTAGTCTAACATATCTGGAGAGCCAAAGGTTGCAGAACCCAGCCATAAATGAGGTAGCAATTGCATAAAGCTGGTACATTTCTGAAAAATTTGAACTGTAAGTCATCTCTGTGCCGGCTTGCTTTCACATTTATTATATATGAGAAAGTTGCCAAACGTATAAGAAGCAATGATTGGCAATATAAGGAACAGTGAGCAGCAGTGACAGAAAAGGAAGTAAAGTGATCAGCAAAATATGAAGCTTATAAACCACCAATGGCCAGCACACTGGAAGCCGAGTACGGAGTGACCACATAGCTGTAGAACCAGGAAGAGTGGCACATGGGGAAACAGTGCATTTGGCAGAGGGACAAACGAGTGATGCAGGGTGAACAGGATACCCAGTAATTTAGACAAGTTATCCAAAGAGAATGGCACCATGGCGAGTGAGAGAGAGGTAAGGTGACCAGTGAGCAAGGAAAGGTGACAAAGGAAAGTGGGGGAGTTGATCACTGGATGAATCAAAATGACCAGTGGACATAGCAGGCTGCCAGACGCATGGTGATGCTTGAGGGGTTTGCTTAGCATTAGAGATTCTATTAAACAAAAGGTTCAAAAAAATGTGTACATGGCCATGTTTTTTACCACAAATTATTTATCAAGAATACAAATTATACAAGATGTATCTTGCAATATTGAGGCTCTATAGGCCAATGCTGCAACAGGTAACAATGACAAATGAGCCACAATCTCATTGGGATTGTATTGAGTCAGCCCACTACAGAAAGGTTGAAGGGGTAATTTGTAGCCTCAGGATTAACTTTCTGGCAAACAATGCGACTCTTCGGAAACCATACCTTGTGACCTTGTGACTAAATTAGATGCTTTCTAGACCTTCTTCATCACCAAGTACAATGACGGTTACAAGGGATGCGAGTCCAGAACCTCAGTGACATTCCTTCTGCACCTTCCTAAAATGCCAAAACTTATGAACCAAAGTCCCAGATGCGTGCTTAAATCCCCCGAGCAGATCTACGTGTCCTCCAGGCTAGTTCTGAAAATCTCTCGGGTTCCAGTAAGCATGATGTAAGATTTGTACCTAGCATACCCAGACACCCTAGTCCACAGACGTTTGTTTAATGCTGGCACATCAGCTAGTCTTCTTCTGTCACTTATGTGACCAGATCTAGATACTATGCCACAAGTAGCCTTCCATCTACTTCTCCGTCTCTGCATAGCAGGTCGTAGGAGAAGGAATCAAGGTGAGATGTATCCACCAGAAGCATAAAGGGGGTCCACACTTCGGGAATAGAGACATCCAATCTCCTTCCAGGACACCGCTTTCCTGAGCTTCCCATAGTTACTGTGTATGTGCAGCCGTCCATTTGTGTTGTGCATGTCAAGTATGTATTTGACAGTGCAAAAGAACCAACTCAACAGAAACAGTGGATGCATAAGTACCACAAACTCGACCAAATAAGAGTGTGTCTAGCCCCAAAACAATTTATATTGTTTTTATTGCAACAAGCCCCCAGTTCATTCATAAAACCATTCAGTTCCAAAAGTGCGTCTTAGTTTCCTCTATCACAGTTCTCATCAACCCACATATGATGTGCTTTATTCTCTAGTATCCCTATGGTACAATTTGCTGGTTGTAGACTACAAAACCTTGTTTTTTCTTAATTTATTTTAAGTCTCAATTTCTCTGAGACTTGGACAGTCAAAACATTTTAGAGTGTTGTGTGATGCACAGACACACTGAAGTCTTCGGTAAGTAGGTGAACTACTTTATTTGATCAGCTAAACGACCCTGTGCTCCCTCTGCCATCCACACTCTTAACCGTGACTGCACTCGCCATCATTCCTTCCATGCACCATACATTCTGCACCCATCACTCACCATTCCATTCAACACTGACGCGGGAGCACAGGTAAGGAACACTACACCACCCACTTTCCCTAAGGAAAACCTAAGGAAAAAAAGAAAATAACTGTAGTAAAATACGATCAGAACACAAACATAAATTCTGTGAGGTACGATGAGAGAAATCCAAGAGTGCTCCTTCGTATTCACAAGGAAGAGTCCTTTGCACGTCAGTACATGACAGTCTTTTGACCACACCGGAGGTTTCCTCATTCTTCCTCTCGACGCTTGGTCAGTCATGACGACCTCCTCATCACTCGAATTGGTGACAATCTCTTCCACAACTCTATTTTCCCCTACTGAAACATCCACATCACCCAATCCACTTCTATTACACTACACTTCTGAAATCTTGACCACCCACATTCGCACCTTCCCATCTCCATCTACTTACTCGATCCATATTCCAAATGGAAACCTCTTGTATTCTGACTGAATTGTAAAACACTTCCTTTACTCACACAGGCCTGGAATATTTAGACTCTGCCTTTTATACCAACCTTCCTTTCTTTATCCTAACCAACTCACCGGGTACCACACACCAATGCACAGAATCGCCCAACTTCTTTTTCAAAGCATTTGGCACTCTGGCATCTCCTCAGCTTCCTATCATTCACCCATACAGGATCAAAGCTGTGTTGGGTTCTTTGCCTCTCATCAACAAAAACAGAGATTTCCCTGAATCAGCTCGAGCTGATGTTCTATTGCTCCATAATTTCTCTTGTAAAGCTATTTCTACCGATATGTTATTCTTAATCACTTACCCCACAGCTTCAATAACTCTATTACACCTCTCCACAAGCCCGTTGGTTTGCGTGTGACAGTAAGCTGAAAATGTCCATTCAATATCGACCTTGCATACCTCATCATCTCACTACTCCTAAACTGTACACCATTGTCACTAATTACTGTTTTTGGGTAGCCCTCTCTTCTGAACACCTGCTCCAAGAATTCTATGACATCAGTAGTACCTACCTTTCATACCATTTTGATCTCAATCCATTTGGAGCAATAATCCACCATGAAATTCAAAAACCTCTTTTCACTACTCAGATTGCCATGTGGTCCTACAATGTCAATCCCAAGTTGTTCTCATGGTTCCCCTAGCCGTCACATAACCACTGGTTCAGACTTATGCACCTTGCAACTCTCATCCAAGTTTTGACAGGCGGATAACATCTCAAAAACCTTTCAACCTTAAGATCCACACAGGGCCACCAATACTTGGACCAGACATTCCGTTTGGTGCCTGTTGACTCTGGGTGTCCCTGATGCGCTCTCTCAATGAAGCCCGCTCCCAGACTCTGGGGCGGTATCAATCTGTCACCTCTCACCAACAATTAATTTTCAATGGAGCACTCATCTCTAATTTCCCAAAATGGAAGACATGCCTAGTCCAACAGGCCTTTGTTGGGCCAACCTCTCACTGTGTAATTCATGACCTAGGATAAGGTCGCGCACCCGAGCGAGTCCCGTGGAGTCCCGCTTTGCGGTAAATCTTTGCTTCTCCTGATCAAGACCGCTGTGTGTTTTACGAGTTTTGCTCCTCCTGGGACTGCAATCACCACACGGCTTTGTGGCATTGTAGTTGGAGGCGGGTCCTTAAAAGGAAGAAGGCGTGTGTGGGACTGCACCACAAGGTGAATTAACATTTAAAGACAGTGTACAGAGACTCATTAATCCAACATTGGCACTTATTTACACGCACTTTTCTATTTGTTTAGGCTTTGTGGCATTGTAGTTGGAGGCGGGTCCTTAAAAAGGAAGAAGGTGCGCGCACCCGAGCGAGTCCCGTGGAGTCCCGCTTTGCTGCGGCGTCCAGGGCCTCCGCGGGACCGCTTATTCTTCCAATCCTGGTTCTTAACTGCCTCTGCAAGTGAAAAGCACTATTAATGTGAACATCCTTTTCTCAATAACGTGGTCATTTTCTAGTGCCTTCTTAGGATCATGGCCTCGCGTTTCAATGATCCTTATTGTCTCACAACAGCCATGCCTGATAACATTAGGCACTGTATCATGTCTGAGTCCGAGTCCCTTCATGAAGAAATCCATACAGAAGTAGCGTCTAGTAACATGTGCTCTACACCAATCCAGCGAACTGCACGACCTAAAACTAAAGCACTGAACAAGAAAAAAATATCAAATGCGAATAACGTGGACATTCGTAAATACGGATTTGGAGTAGTAGGAACTGCCAATTCAGCGGAAATCCCTATTATAAATGCTCCCGCCATAACTTTGCCAAATGACGTGGCAACTACTCAGTCTGATGAAAGGTCTGGTGTATCGAGTCTGCCTGCTCAAACTAACGGTCCTCAAACGGCTGAAAATGACAAATTGCCCAGTTCTATGTCAGACAGCATGCTTTTGAGAAATGCTTTATCAGGAGCCCCGCTCCCAGTGATTCCAACTGTAAATAGAGACCCTAAAGAGGCAGTAATTGAATTGAACTTAAATAACTCTTGTTTTTCAGCGAGCACAGAAGGTTCCAACTTGTCACAATCTCCTGACATGTTCCAACGAACTAATTGTAATGCATCTGTGTTAGATATCTCATTTATTCCTTCGATCCCACGCAGGACAAATGATGATCCACAGGTTCCTCTAAAAAAAAACAATACTCCGAAAACCTCTTTTCTAACGCTTGAGGTTATGAACATCGCGCTAATGTCACTTGCTAAATTGTTTGAATCCATTGACGGTACACTCAGAGGGCTGACAGGCAATTTTGATTCACTTAAATCTGAACATGGAAAACTATTTATTGATGTGGTAGGGTTGAGATGTGAGTCCAATGAAAAACTTAATAATGTTCTTGATATGCAAAAGAGAATATTACAATCTCTGGTTGAGAAACAGACTGCTAGTGTGGGAAAAGGTGCGGCCTGTCTAGATGTTTACACACAAACAGATAAGGATGATGAGTGCTACATTGTGGAACTTATTCCAGATTCTCAAAATATGCAACAAATTCCAGCAGAAGTACAGTCTCATAAAATGAAAACATCTGTTCCGATCGTGGCTGGAATTATAATAGAAAAATGTACAGAGACGAATTCTAATCCCGGCCACTTGTTGACCCCCACTTCACCCCCGTGGATAAAACATCACGGCTGACGCAAACACCGAAATCCACTTACTATGTTTTTGACGTGAAAGCTGCTAATCAAGCGTCAGCACTTAAATCGAAGCCAAAAAAACTTCCAACCCAAATAAAATGAAAATTAAAAAATCGAAGAATGTGAAATCTTCAAAGATAGTGGTTACATCGTCAACAAAACAATTCATCAATAACCTGACACGTGCCAATAGTCGAACACAGGTGGTATCAAGCTCCATAGCAAAATAATATGCAGACCTGACCAACCTAAGAAAGAATAAACTTTTTGACTCATGCCAGGTACCAAGGACGATCATAGATCACCCTCCACTTGATGAACTGATAAAACTAGCTGAAGATCAGCAACCTACCAAACAACTCACTCACAAAGATACTCCTGCAACTGGAATGCCAAACTCTTCACATGCAATAGGAAACAACAACAGTGAGCATTCTGATGTTGCAGTAATATCAAGACAAAACCTAAGACGAGAGATTGATAGTTATCTAGAGAGTCGAAGTTTTGAGCCTCCCAAATTCCCCGTTGTAGCAAATGGCCCTGCCAAATGCACTTCTGCCATTTCACCTATATCGTTGTCAGCAACGGCAGACGCTGAATGTAAGAATGTCAGCTCAAAACGAGTCTCCATCTGCTCAAGGTGTGGCTCAGGGTATGAGAAATGATGGTAATATGCTCCAAAATGATCTTGATGAGATTAAAAACTCAATTGCTCGTCTGTGGTTATTAAACTCGAAAACAATGGATGTTGTGCCTTCAAAAATAAATCCCAACAAGAACACCACAAATATACAGGTTATGCATAGACATGCATCTCCCCCTCCTGGTACCCTGCCTTTAAGACAACTGAAAGTGATTTCAAATAAGATGACCCCCAAATTTGAGAACAGACAATCCTTGTTATTGACTTGTCGTCAAGGCCGTCAATATATAATGAACCGTCAGAGTATTCTCAGTGTGTTCTCTGACACGGTGATGCTCAGAGAAATTGCGTCGGATGACCTTGATCAGATTGAGTTGCCAGACAAGGATAACCTTAGTATAGCCCTTGTTTGGACTCGCTCTTTGATCATACACAACATGATTTGGGCTGCTCGGGAGGTGTTGTTCAATTTGGGCTTTGTGATCTCACTGAACTCATATACAAAACATCCACTAAAATCATGCCTTAAAACACCCAAAAAAGCCCAACGTTACACACCAACCTATAACGCTGGAGATAATGCACCTGAACAGAAAGACTATACCCATATTACGAGAGTTTAACTAGATCAGACAAAAGAGCAAGTGTGTGACTCTGTATTAAGTTGGAATACGCGAGGTCATAGCCACCTTATTAATAATCCTAAGAGTATTCTGTGTGACTATGATATTATTTTCCTGCAAGAAACATGGCTCTCTACGCCCCCTACTTGGAACAACTACGACACACACCTTGAACCAGCTCTACGAGCCACCAAAGGGAGGCCTATGTCCGGTCTACTTAGTGCCATAAATACATTAGCCAATATACATCTTGTTCCATTACCTGCAATTAACCCGTTCATTCAATGTTCCATCATTAACATTAACTCTTTTAAAATTGCCTGCATTAATGTTTATTGGAATCCTTTAGGAATTACAACTGCACTGTTTTTCAAAAATGTAACAACCACTCTGGAAAATGTTGTGCTGATACATGGCACTGTTTATATTATCATTGCTGGGGATTTGAACTTACATCTATTGAATGGAAACACAGTAAAAAAACAAGAACGGGTGGGATTATGGAACATATTTTCGAAAGCTTGGAACTTGGTCATGTTAAATGGTACGAGTATGGCTGATTCTCCCCCTCTTGCGACTTGGTGCAGTAGGAAACAGTCTGCCATCATTGACTATATTTTTGTATCTAGAAGTCTGTCTGAACATATAAAGGACTTTGCAGTAAAAACCTTTTAACATAGTGACCATCGGCCTTTGACTTTCAAGCTTATGTTGACCCATGCTCCAGCTCCACAAAGGCAAACTTTTAAGGGGGTAGTCAATGTTAACAATTCTTTAAACCGGCTAAAATGGTCCAAACAAGCATTAGTTCAATATAGTGATCATCTAAAAATATATGAGAAGAGAGACTCTGACCTTGCTAATGTAGATAAGCTGGCACCCTATCAGCTAATGCAATTATATGCCACTAAGCAGAACCCCCATAAGAAACTAAATCAAGCATATGGAAATGCAATTTGTCTCAGGAAAGCTCTGTTCAGAAAACAAAAGAGGCATGCTCAACATCTACCATTGGCTGTGAAAGAGACAGCATAGAGAAACATCAAAACTGCTTACAAAAATTGGATGCGGGAATATAAGCTCACTAAACATCAAAAGGACGGTGAAGCCATGATAAACCACATACAAAACAAAAATACATCTCAAATTTGGCAAATGCTCAATTCAGTCTCTGTAACACCACAACTTACCACCCAAATAAATGGTGTATCGGAGAATCACTGGGTATTACACTTCTCAAATCTATATGCTGCTCCATCTGCGCATGGGACCATGGACATGCCTGACACTGTATTCGGCCTTGAGTTTGATGAAGACAACATTCGATATCTCATCAATAAATCCAGCATGTCCCTTGCGCCAGGTCCAGATGGACTTTCTAATGCTGTTTTGAAAAAGAATATTGATCTGTGGGCTCCTATTTTATACACCTTGTTTAGGTTAATTATTCGCTATCAAAAACTTCTGATATAATGGACACATTCTATCATTGTTCTCATCCACAAAAAAGGAAACAGACAAAACCCCATGAGCTATCGTCCGATTGCCCTTTTGGACGTTCCCGGTAAAAGTTTTTTCAGAATAGTCCTACGTGACTTTAACTCTTGGTCACTCTTAAATCAGCGGCGAGACCCGTTTCAAACTGGGTTCGTATCAGGGTTAGGGACATCGATAAATCTCACCATTCTGAATGCTTTAAAGATGTCATATTCCATGCGGAAGAAACCTCTATATGTTGCCTATGTTGACTTCCGCATGGCCTTTGAGTCAATTGATAGAGATCTACTTATCAGAAAATTGTTGAAATTTGATTGTCCTAAATCCGTGATAAAAATTGTGAGCCTCTTGCACACAAACACCTCAGTACAAATTAAGTTGAACATTGAAGACCTTCTATCTACGAAAATCACAGCAAGAGGTTTAAAACAAGGCTGCATGCTGGCCTCAACACTGTTTAACTTGTTTCTACTGGACGTAGCTGATGCATTTGCCTCAGCTCGCTCTGATGCCCCAAAGTTAGGGAAACTTGGCTCCTCTATGCGGATGATCTTGTCTTGATTTCCCAAACTCCAACTGGGCTACAGACTTTGCTTGATGTACTTGATGAATATATCTTGGAAAAACAATCTAACTGTAAATCAAAACAAAACACAAATTGTTATCTTAGGCAGATCTAAAACAACCTCCCAAAATAGATTCCAGTGGACACTATGCGGCCACAAATTACAAGTGGTCTCAGACTATAAATATCTGGGAATAAACTTTAACAATGCAACAACTGAAAAATCTCTTGAAACAGCAACACGATCCAAACTAATGATGCTGACATCGCAGGCTAAAATTGTTCACGCTAAATTTGGCAAATTTACATGTGTTCCCATAATGTCCTTCTACCAGCAAAAGGTAGTACCAGTTATTACGTAAGGGTTGGAATCTGTCTTACCTAAATCTGAACAATTCTGGAATCAGCTCAAAGCCAATATTTGGAAAACGGTTTTAAATCTGCCTAAAAGCACACCCAATATGTAATTAAGATACAAATTAGGTCTTCAGTCAATCCAAGTGCAAGTAACCTTGAAAATGTGCACATTGTTCAGAAAATGTATCATGGGTTTCTCCAAAAGAGATAGCTTAGCTATTTTAGCTGAATATCTGTTAAGCTCTAATCACTCATTTCCTCTGAAATGGAGAACACACATTGTTAATGCCCTTGCAGATGCAGACATTTCAATTGATTTGCTGGTAACAAATCCCATTCGCGCTAAGGTCACAATTTACCAACTAGATTGGCTAATGACTCAAGAAAAATGTCTGAGAATTAAAGATTTCAATAGAGACCTCTTTCATCACAATCAACTACGAACAATGGCTGACTATCTTGTTGAATGCTCCTCCCCAAGTTTAAGAACAAAAATCTTAAGGTTACGCCTGAAATTGTGGCCGGTTAATGAAATATTGATAAGACGAGGCATTGTTAAAAAAGATCTAAGCTATTGTCGGTTTTGCAATGACACATCTATCAAAGAAACTCTGCATCACATTATTCTGAAATGTAAAGCTTTTGTATCTCAGCGTATCAAACTTGTCAAATGCATGACCCCAAAATATCGAGATCGTTCTGAAGCAGAAATTTGGGCGGATATTTTTAACACTACTAAAACATCTGTCAGAATAGCAACGATTTGCATCTTGGATGCTGCTTTCCCATATGAACAGAAACATTTTAAGACTCATAAATTGATAACAAGGCAGTGAATCTTGATAGCAATTAGAATGTGGGTGCCAAAGGGTATTACATGGTTGCTAAGAAACAAGTTACTTACCTGTAACTGTTGTTCTCCAGCATGGGTCTGGCATGGATTCACATGCTCATGAATATTCCCCATCGTCAGGCCATGAATCCTCGGTATAGAACAAAATCAGTATCAGTTTCGTTTCTGATCTGTCTTTGTTAGTAGTAACCAATCACTGGTCTCTGGGTCATGAAGGTGTGCGTCGACCTCCACGTCGCAGCCCTGCAGATGTCTAGCAGGGGCACACCAGATAGGAACGCCGTGGGTAGCAGCCATCGCTCTGGTCGAATGGGCTCTCGGACGGCCGGGCAGCGGTCGGTTTGCCAACCGGTGACAGTGCATGATGCAGCCAGAGAGCCATCTGGAAATGGAAGTCTTCGAGAGAGCCTTCCCTTGATTCACCGTCCCAAAGTTCACAAACAGCTGTGACGTCTTCCGAAAACTCTTCGTGCGGTCCACGTAGAACTTCAGCGCTCTAGCTACATCCAGCGAGTGCAAAGTCCTCTCGGCCGGCGGGAAGGCGACGGGAAGAAAACTGGCAACACCAAGGGCTCATTGAAGTGGCAGTCCGACGGCACCTTGGGCATAAAGGAGGGGTGCGTCCTCAGCACCACCCTCGTGTCATGAAAAGTCAAGTATGGAGGCTTGCAAGATAGGGCCTGGATCTCTCCCACTCGTTGTGCGGAGGTGATGGCCACGAGGAAAGCTGTCTTCCATGACAGGAACTTCAGAGGCGCTGATGCATAGGCTCGAATGGGGCCCCCATGAGCCTGGTCAGCACCACATTAATCTCCCACGCCGGGGCAGGAGCCTTCACCGGCGGAAATGATCGGAATAGTCCCTTCATGAATTCTTTCACCAGGCGATGAGACCACAAGGACGCCCGTCCCGCAGTCCAGGTATATCGGGAGATTGCAGCCAGATGTATTTTGATGGAGGCGTGAGCCAGTCCAGCTTTGGCCAGCGACAGTAGGTACGGCAGTACTTGAGGGGCCGTAATCCGCAGAGGGTTAATCTTCTGTGCACGGTACCAGACAGAGAACCTCTTCCATTTATGTCCGTAGCACTTGAGAGTTGAGGACGCCCTGGCCTTTGCAAGAACCTCTCTGCAGTCGGCCGGGATGTCGTACCCTCCAAAATCTAGTGCTGCAGGAGCCAGGCCTGCAAGTTCAGCGACTATGGGTTGTGGTGAAGAATGGCGCCTCCTTCTCTGGAGAGAAGGTCTGCGTCCATCGGCAGCTTGATTGGTGTGGACGTTGACAAGTCCAGAAGGTCCAGGAACCAGATCTGTCTCGGCCACGCCGGTGCGACGAGGATCATCCTGCACCGGGACCTCTTGAGCTGGTTGATGAGCCGGAGCAGTAACGGCAGCAGAGGGAATGCATAAAGAAATAGGCCGTCCCAGGCGAACGAGAATAGCATCGCCCATGCTCCTCGGCTGGGGGAACTTGCTGGCGAACCTCTGGCACTTGGAATTCGTCGCCGGTGCAAAGAGATCGATTTGGGGTTCGCCCCATCGTCGGAAGTCGATCCACTTGATCCTGGCGTAGCTCCCACTCGTGGCAAGAGCGCAGCTCCCTGCTGAGTGAGTCGGCGATCGTGTTTTTTATCCCTGCCAGATGAAGAGGCACCAGAAACATCCGTTGGGCGACGGCCCAATGCCACAGATCCTGGGCTTCCTTGGATAGGACCTAGTCCTGCCCTGCTTCCGGATGTAGAACATCGTGGTGGTGTTGTCGGTGAAGATCCTCACCACCTTGCCCTTGAGGGACGGAAGAAAAGACCTGAGGGCCCAGAACACTGCGCGGAGCTCCAAAATGTTGATGTGGAGTGACTTCTCCTCCGGGAGCCAAAGGCCTCTCGCATGAAGATCTCCGGAGTGCGCTCCCCAACCGTCCAGGGAGGCGTCCGTCGTCACCATCACCTGGTGAGCTGGGATCTGAAAGTCCGTGCCCGCCGCCAGATGGGAGCGGGTACCCCACCACCGGATCGCCTGACGGAACGTCTTGTTGAGAGGGATCCTGTCCTCGAAGCTGCCCGTCGACTGGACCCAGCGAGCGTCGAGGAACTCTTGTAAGGGGAGCATCCGAAGCCTGCAAAGGCGCACCAGATAAATGCAGGAGGACATCATCCAGAGGAGGGACTTGATAGATCTTACCCTGGCCATGTCCGTGGCCAGCACACCTTGCCCAGAATGGTCCTGGTCCTTTCCTCCGACGGCGAAGCCAGCCGCGCCACTGTGTCGAGCTTGGCTCCCAGAAACAGGGCGACTTGCGATGGAACCAGGTGGGATTTTGGAAAGTTGATGGAGAATCCCAGGTCCGTGAGCAGCTGGACGGTCTTCGCAGTGTGCTCCACGGCGAGTTCCCTCGTCCTTGCCCGGATGAGCCAGTCGTCCAGGTAGGGGTAGACGTGGATCCCCTGTAGGCGCAACCGCGCCGCCACCGGTGCGAGGCACTTGGTGAACACCCTGGGTGCCGACTTCAATCCGAACGGGAGGGCCTTGAACTGGTAGTGCCGCCCTTGGACCACGAACCTGAGGAACCTTCGGTGTCTTTTTAGAATGGGGATGTGGAAGTACGCATCCTCCAAGTCCAACGACGACAGGAAATCGCCCTCCTCCAGCTGTCCCAGCATGTGCTGGAGGGTGACCATACAGAACTTCTGTGCTTTGATGTACTTGTTTAGTCGTCGTAGGTCCAGGATGGGGCGCCATCCTCCTGTCTTCTTTTTTACGAGGAAGTACCTTGAGTAAACTCCGGAGCCCCGAAGCCTCTTTGGGACGAGCTTGATGGCACCCTTCTTGAGCATCGCCCTTACTTCCAACAGTAGTTGAGGGACGTGATTTTCCTTCCTGGCCACGGGTGGAACGCGAGGGCACTTCTTCTGAAACTCGAGGGCGTGCCCTTGGGCCAGGGCGTCCAGCACCCAGCGGTCGGTGGAGATGGACTCCCACACGCTGACGAACCTCGCCAGCCGGCCTCCCACCGGGGTGCTTCAGCGGGGGCCCGACCCCACGGTCGGTTCAATCTTGTTTAGAGGCCGCCTTGCCTCCTTGACCTCCCTGTCGACGACGACGGGCACCACCTGACTTGCCGCGTCCCCTGTAGGCTTCTTGGGATGAAGATCTTGCTGCTTGGCGGTAAGTGGAGGAGCCACTGCCGGATCCCTTGGAGGCACCTTGTCTGCCTCCGGAGCTCCGAAAGGACGGCCGTCGTTGTTGGAGCACTCCCAGTGCCCGGGCAGTCTCTGTGTCCGTCTTGATGGCCTGAAGGGACTCATCAACCGCCTTCCCAAAAAGGTTGTTCCCGTCGAAGGGCATGTCCAAAACCTTGGTTTGTATGTCCTGGTGGAAATCCGTGGCCTTGAGCCATCCTCATCGTCTCAAGCAAACGCCGTTGCCCAACTGATGGAAACCAGTGTCGGCGATGTCCGTTGCCATCGTGATGGCGTGGTCCGAAGCAATCTCCCCCTCCTGTAGGATTTCAAGGGCCTCAGCCCTTTTGGCGTCCAGAAGGAAGTCTAACAGAGGGGCGATTTTGAACCACAACTCCCTGTCGTAGCGGGCTACGATAGCCAGGGCGTTGGCCACCTTGATAGTCGTCGCTGCGGATGAGATGATCCGTCGTCCCATCGTGTCCAACTTCCTGCTCTCGCCGTCCGGCGGGGAAGTTGATGTCGAGGCCGATGCCCCCCCAGCTTTCTTCTTTGCCGCCGCCGAGTTAACCGAATCCGGGGTAGGTAGTGCCCGAAGGCACAAGGAGGCAGCGTCGGGGACCCGGTACTTCTTCTCGTACCTGTCCCTCTTTGCCGGCGCCGTGGCAGGGTTCTTGAGGAGGGTGAGCCCCTCATCCCAGATGTCATCAAGAAGCGGTACGGCGAGGACCGTCTTCCTTTTAGCCTCGCGCCGTTGGTAAAGGAACCCTTCTTTCTTCTTTTCTTCTGGGCAGAGCTGGAAAAGCTCGGATGCCCTGGAAATCATGGCATGAAAGGATCCGATCTCGTCGGGCGGGGACGCCCGAGCAGGGGGCGACGGGAGACACGTGTAACGCTCACCTGATTCCCGTAGAGGCGCCGGTCTTGACTGGCGTATACCGTATCTTCAAAGGTGATGTGTAACACACGGCTGGCTCTTTGGGCTGGACCTCTGTGCACTGTATGTCTGACTCGAAGGGTAAGATGCCTGCAGATAGAAAATATGGGATTAAGGAACTGGGTTATTGAATGTCTCTCTCTTCTTCCCTTTCTCTTCTCCTGTAGAACCCCAAAGGTTAACGCTCTCACCTTAGGTAAGTGAACGCTGTGCTCTCCATCTGCCTCGGGGCAGGGTGCTGTAACCAGTTTCTTCACTGGATAAGGGGAGCAGGCCTCTTGACTTCAGAGGACTGCTGTCCGTCGTTTACTGCACGAACGGTAAGTTTCGAGTAATTCTAATGTCTTTAAAGTCTTTAGTAATGATGTCTCTTGTTTTGCAGGGTTCCGGCGATGGTGGATGACGGGCTGAAGTGAGTTGAAGATGGAGCCCGTGTGATGAATAGAAGCGCCTGGAAGCACGTAAGTAAGCGCTTGTTGCCTGCTTCACGATGCGCTCTAACTGTCTTTTTATTTTGCAGGTACAAGTTCGGAGCGGCTGCAGGGTGCCGGAATACCCACTGGGTTAGATGTGGAAAGGAGTAATGGCACGTGAGTATTAAAGTTCCCCAATGTCTTTAAACGCACCTTGTTTTGTCTTTCAGATGCGGGATGCAGCGCCGAAGGCCTCCGGAGCGTGCGAAGAGTTGGTAAGCTTTTGTCTTTCAGATGCCGGAATGCAGCGCGAGGCGTTGGTGACAACCGATGGACCAGGTAAGTGAAGAGCTGTCACTGAAGACCGTAATGCTAACCTGTTCTTTCTTGTCTTTATAGGTGTTGCTGAAGACTGGATTCAGGATGGTAAGCCTTTTTCCTTAGGCCCAGGATCAGATGCAGAAGACACGATGAGCGTTCTGCTGCAGAGGATGCAGAATAACGCAAAGCAAGATTCATCCATCGGGTGTGGTTTAAATAGCCTCCTGTAGTGCTTAGGTGTCTCCTTCCACAGCCACGCCTAGGTAAGAAAAGAGTTCCTGCTTTCCAGAAGAGTTCCAGTGTTCTGAATCTAGGGAGTGGCTCCTGCCCCACCCAACAGGAAAAGTAGTTCCAAACAGAAGAGGATCAGAGGCTGAACTGGCAGGCAAGTAAGCAGCATGGTCTGCTGCAGGTAAGTCCACCCAAGCATTATGAGCCCGGCGCTTCCAGCGCTGGGACTGGGCATATTTATGAGCCTGGTGCCACTGGCACCAGGACTGGGTCCAAAAGGTCCCAATTGGGACTGGTCGGCACTCGGAACCGGGGTTATGGATCTGCTTCCAAGGGAGTTGGGAAAACCCTGACCTTTTGGAAGCAGAGATCATGACACACGTCCCGCCGTCGCCTCCGTCGTCATCTGTACCTGTCGTAGCCGTGTCCGTGCCTGTATCATCCCCATGGGTAGTAGACCAGGGGGAAGGCAGAGCAGGCCGCAGAGGTGGGAGAGGTGGCGTAGGATGCGTCGTCCTCCTCTTATGCGGTGGACTCTCTGAAGGTCCTGGCTCTGGTTCCCCCGTCGGGTCTGGCTCAGGTACCTCCGTCGGGGGAAGGGGCAACCTTGTCCTTATCTCTGAGCATAAGGACTGAATCGCTGACAAAATGGCCGCCGAAGTGTCCTGCGGCACCGGAAATGACAGGCGCGAGAGCTCTTGAGGAGCCTTGTCGGCGACACCGTCGCTCTCGTCGTCGCCCTCGTCGGGATCCCTCCTGATGGGCTGTGCCTCTTCCACGACTTCGATGAGCTCTTCTTCAGAGGTCGTGTCCGTATCCACGATGGCCACCAGCCCCTCCCCCACCTTTTCCAACGAGGACTTTGTGGGGGTCTTCTCAATGGGCCTGAAAGACGACTCCCTCTGCGGAGGCAGGGAGACTCTGGGTCCTGAGGGCGCCTCCACTGGTGTAGCCTCCACAGGCTGAGCCAGGGCCGCGGCGACATCCTCAATCGAGGTCTTAGCAGGGTGAATTAAGGCCATTGCCACCTTCTGGACGCCTGGGGCCTTCACCTTGGGGGAGGGTCCGAGCCTCGCTCCCCCTCTGCCGGAATCTTCGAGATCGACCGGGGCCTCTCTCGAAGCTTTGCCAGGTTCTCGGACTTCCTCTTACCCGAGCCAGAGCGTTGGCTCGTGGTTGATGGTGCTGGGGAGGGTGCGCCATGCCTGGCAGCCAAGGAGCCCGACCGTTCGGCGCTCCCGGTGCCCGCGGACTCGCAGTGCTTAGCCTTTTGTTGGGCCCCCGTCGCCGGTGCGCCCTCACAGGACTTAGAAGACCGCTCTGACTTCTTTTTCTTCTTCTCGCCTGACGGGCTCTTCCCTTCCAGCCAGTTGGCGAGACGGAGGTGGCGATCCTTCATGGTCCGCTCCGACATGTTCCCACAAAACGCACAGTCCTTCTCTTTGTGCGTCTTGTCCTCATGGAGACAGTAGAGGCATAACGAATGCTCATCCTCCTTGAAAACATTCTGAAGCTGTCATCCAGGGCAGGTCCTGAACAGCTTCCCGGGCGTCGAGCTTCCTTTTCCCGGGCCATGTCCAGGGTAGGCCTCGGAACTTCTGGAATCCTCCAAAAGCGTAACTCGACGTAAACTTCACCCTTGACGGGCGTAGAAAACTCCGAAACGGGTCCCCGTTGATCGGATGTAGAAACGGTGAAGCTTGAGGCTCTATTTAACCGGAAAATGAGAAAAATCTCCTGAAAAAGCGCGAAAACGCAGCAAAAGCTCGAGAGCTACAGCACTCCCAACACTTGAACGTGCAGTAAAAATCTGAGGATGGCTGCCAAATCTGAGGCGGGGCTTAGGGAGAGGGCAGTCATTGGCTGGGGGCAGTATGACCCAGAGACCAGTGATTGGTTACTACTAAGAAAGACAGATCAGAAATGAAACTGATACTGATTTTTTTCTATACCGAGGATTCCCAGCCTGACGACGGGGAATATTCATGAGCATGTGAATCCATGCCAGACCCCATGCTGGAGAACTTGTTTTCGTCTTGTTTTATTTTAAGGAAGTGTCTACATAATTAACTTGATGTACAATGTAGATAAATGATAACATCTACTGCTCTGTTTTGAATCCATCCTAGAAGTGAATGTTGCCACATTGATCTTTTTAAACGCTTTGTGAATGTAAATATGAGCATACAATGTATTATATTCTTAATAACTGAATTCTTCTTTTATTTCTAACATATTTGTAAAGTTGAATTGTCAACTAAATCAAATTAAAAATAATTAATTTAAAAAAGACCTTGTATAACACCTCATCACTTTGCAGCTCCTGTATCCACCCTTCTCTGGGAATAACATCCAAAATGACAGCATACCTCAGACTCATCATTCTGAAATCCTTCTTCCTACTTCAGAGGCAATCTCGAAAGAAACACAGCCACCTTATTCCTATTCCCAGGCTCGTACTTGACCTCAAAATGGTAATCCTGCAACCTCAAACTTAGCCTCACAAGCCTGGGCATTGACTTTCACATTCCTTGCACTGACAGAACCTCCACAAGAGGTTTTTGATCGGTGCATATCATAAACCTATTGCCCCATACATACTTCCTAAAATAGTTTACTGCTCTTACACAAGACAACAACTCCCTTTCAATCACTGAATATCTACTCTCCACGTCTGTTATAGCTTTAGAAGTATGGAAATAATCCCCTCATGTCTGTCTTCAAACACTTGCGACAACATTGCCCCAAGCCCAAGCCACTTGCATCTACCATGAGCTTTGTTTTTTTCTACCAATCATAAATCCTCCAAGATTTACCAACTCACACAAACTATTCTTTATACTCTCAGCCGACTCTTTACATTCGTCATTCCACTCAAATTTTACTTCTTTCTTGAGTAATCTTCTCATTGGCTCTGTTAAGCTAGCAAAGCTCGACACAAACTTGTTATAATATTCAAATAAACCCAAGAATGTTCTGAGCTCTCCCTTGTTCATAGGGTCAGGTGTTTTCTTGATGGCCCTCATAGCATCAACCATAACTTTTGACACTCAGTAAATGGCCCAAATACTCCACCTCAGGTTCCTTAAGCCTGCACTTACGCTTTCCTACTTTCAAACCTTTCTCACTCAACCTTTCGAGCACCTCACGCAGCCTTTCATCATACGCACATTCACCCTTTCCAAATACAATGATGTTGTCCTGGTAGACCAAGGTACCCTTTAGACCCTTCAGCACTTGGGTCATTGCTCTTTGAAAAACTGCAGATGCTAGTCCAAACGGCATTCTCCAGTAGCGGTACACACCGATGGGTGTGAGAAAGGCTGTCAAGTTCATACAATCTTCTGTAAGGTTGATTTGATGGTACGCATTTGACAAGTCTGACGTGGTGAACAAAAATGCTCCTTCGATGCAATTCAACATTTCCGAAATTATGGGCAGTTGATACTTATCTACCAAGATATTCTTGTTTAAGTCTCTGAGATTGATGTGAATCCTCAACTTTCCATTCCTTTTGACTGCAACAATAGGGCTCATCCATTGGGACGACTCAATTATTTCAATGATCCCTTAATTCTCAAGTCTGTTTAGATCTTCTTCATCACTCTCCACTAAAACAAAAGGAATCGGTCTTGCTTTAGAATGCACTACTGGCACTGCTCTGGGTTTTAACATAATTTTATGGGCGTGATTCTTTAGTAGCACCAACTCTTGATGAAACACATCCTCAGCATCGCTTTGAGGACTCTTTTTGCTGCTTTTAATGACTAGCACAGGCTGGTCTTGACTTGGATCTAGGCTTATCCTCAACACAGCCTGATCTTTCCATCCTAGGACATTTTTACGCCTTTCCTCTCTTACATCTGCTCACTGGTTTTAAAATTGTACCATGCTCTTGATCCACCCTGTGATATGAATCCTAGAACCTTTGAATCCTGCTCGATCTTTTATGTCTGATCGATGAAGCTTTGCTCTCAATCCTAGGCCTTTGAGCTTTTCCAAAGTTCCAGCTGTTATGATAGTGTATGGTGAACAACTGTCAACCATCACTGACAACTTCCAATACTCGATCATTATGTCAGACCTGGGACACTTCAATTCCCCACTGACTGCTTCACGTACCACCACCACGCGCTCCTCTGAGTCGGAGTCATCTTGTACCATGGACACCTTCTTTTTGTTTATACAAGCCACAGCAAAATGACCCCTCATTCTGCATATTGCACACATCTAGCTGATGGCAGGACAGTTTTTAGAAGTGGCATAATGACCTATGTTGCCACATCTGAAGCATCTATCTTTATCTCTGCCTTCAGTCTTAGAAGTGGCATAATGACCTATGTTGCCACATCTGAAGCATCTATCTTTATCTCTGCCTTCAGTCTTGAATGCAGATTTCTTCATTCCCCTCTTGACTTCCCTGCGATCCTGATCCTTTGATCTCACGTGATTGTCATTCAGTGTAACTTCATTACCATCCACTTTGTCCTTCTTCCTCCTTACCACATTCACAAGAGGTTGCTCTGCGGATTCCTTCTCCATTTGACTCCCGGATTAAGCTTGAAGAACTTCCAATTTCTCATTTTTGATCTCCTTCAAACAGAGATGTGTGTGTTATACTCTTCTAGCTATGGCCATAGATTCTGATAGTGAAGGATGTCCTACCATCCACAAGTGATCCTGAATCAGGGGGTTTGTGTTGTGGATGATGATTTGATCCCTGATTAGCTCATCCAATGTGATACCTGCACCAAATCGACAAGCGCGAGCAAGTTTCTTGAGAACTGATACATACTCCTCCACTTTCTTCATCTTTCTGAGGCCTGGTATAGAAATTATATATATTGATGGCAACATACATTTCTGGGCATAATAATTACCTAACTGTCTCAATGCCCGTTCATGTTCATCCAAGTCGCCAGCTTCGCCACCCAACAACTCCGGTAATTCACTGTATTTGCATTGGCCCTCGTGTCCCAGAGCATGTAACAAGAACAATTTTCTTTTCTGCAGGGTCAAACCTACTTGTTCAATGTCTTAATGTCGTTTTTCCAGTATTCTTTCCCTTCCACCCACAATATAGATGGCCGACCTGGATTTGGCAAGAAACTCTCTGGTGGATGTACAGTAATACCTTGCATGTTCACTTGTGCTTTCACAAGTTCACTTCAATTAGAGTAAGAACCCTCTGCCATCCACGCTCTCAACCTCTACTGCACCCACCAACATTCAGTCCACGCACTCAGCATTCCATTCAACACTCACACGGAAGTACAGTTAAGGAACACTACATACAGTCCAACTTGGATGCCATTTTAGATTCACTTGTTAGCCAATAACTGCTCTGGGAATTTGTAAGAGTACTTTTCTTATACCCCCACGGGTTTACCAATTTAAGCAGAGCTGGGATAGATAATGGGCTGAGCTCGGCAGTCTCCACCTCTATCTAGACATCATCACTTGTGATCTACCCATGTAGATAGTGAGCACTACATGCAGGGTGGTTCATCACACATCTGTGGAAGCTGCAGACTCTGGGGGGTTTGTGGTGGTTTCTCATCCCAGATAAATCACATCTGGTTGTCAGTAAGTGTAGCAGCAAGAAGACAGCACCCCTTTTGTGCGATGCTTGAGTGAGATAGGGTGAATAGTCAGTGAAGGAGGATGAACAGTCAATTAGCACAGTGGCCAATGAATAAGACAAGGTCACCAGTGAGTGAACCAGGATGATCCATGTGTAGGCCTGGACAACATTTTTCAGCGCAAACTCAATTCATCCATATTTCCAGGTGATTTGAGTTTGAATGAATACCTGAACTTTTTGATGATTCGGGCCAAAAAAGTCCACGAGTGGACCAGTGGCAGAAGGATAAAGCAGTCAAGACCCCATGCGAAAATTATTTTTAAGGCCCCCACCCGCCCCACAATTGAAACAGTCTTTTTTTTCTAGCATGGGGTGCCAAGGGCTGCCCTCATCCACAGGGTCCCACAACTAAACGAAATTAGTTCTGTGGTATTTGAAGGAAAACGATGAAAAATGTGGGTGCTGCATTACGTTAGACTGGCAACCAGCAAAACATACATTTTGTAGACTTTATTGTACTCTTCCTCTACAGTTTGTTTACACTTGTTCACAGAGCGAAAGGAGCCGTTTTCTTATGCATGTTGCACCATGACCACATTTAATATAGGGATCCTGAATCACAAAGTTACGACTTAGAATTGAGTACTTTGTGCTCCAATGAGAAAAATGCATGCACATGTCCCAAAGGGGCTTTCCTGTAAAACACATGATTGGTTTTCTGGGGACACAAACGCTGCATACACAGGTCTGTCTACTATACTGTATATCTAAAAGAAAGGGAATAAAAACGTCCTAGATAAAAAGCATTGAAACACCCTCTGTAAATAGTTTGGTGAATAAAAAGTCGACTTCAGTTCTGCTTTACAACAAACAAAATAATAACTACTAACCTTTGAGTGCCCTCCTTATGTGGCCGATTGAATATGGATGGGAGGTTGTCGGAGCAGATATTTCCAGAGCGGGGTCTAAAACAAGGATGTATTCTAGCCCGACCAATTTTTAACCTATTTATTTCAGACATAGATGATAAGCTATCTAGTGCAAAAGCTTGCCCTCCGTGATTGGCTACTGTCCCGTGCGGTTGACTTCTTTACACAGATGATCTGGTCCTTTTGGAACAGTCAGGAATAGGTCTGCAAAGACAGCTGAAGGAATTGCAAAATTACGCCCAAACAAATGACCTAGTGATTAGAGGACATCCATTCCCCCACGGCCTCCAAGCATGTCCTATGCCTGACAGCCGTCTCTGGTACCGCCAAATCCAGGCAAACCTAGATCTGGGTATCATCAGTGTAGGCATAGCAAGTGAAGCCGTAGGAGGTGATGAGCCTCATCAATGGCTGAATGTAGATGTCAAACAGAACAGGGGAGATGGTAGAGCCTTGGGGAACCCCACAGAGAAGTGCAGTAGGAGAGGAGCGCAACAGTGGTAAATAAAGAGATTGGGACTGATCCGATAGGATAAAAAGAGAACCAGGCCAGAGTTAGAGGAAAAGGATTTCTCCAAAAATGTGGTCAAAAGAGGACCGACAAGAGCCTCAAGCAGTTTCATTAGGAAAGGTAGCAAGGAAATGGGGTGGAAGTTAGCCAACACTGAAGGGTCAAGAGTGGGTTTTTTAAGTAAAGGATACACCAGTGCGTGCTTAAGTGAAGTTGGAATGAAACCAGTTTTAAATTAATCATTAACAGCTTTTGCTACCAGCGGGGCAATTTGACCTATCGTCTCCTTTACAACCCACAGCGGAACAACGCTGGTCGGTGAGGCATATTTCAATCGTCCCGTGGCCAGCACACTATCCTCCAAAGAGAAAGGAGGGAACACGTCCCAGCACGTGCTAGGGTGGGACCTCCATGATTGCAGGAGAACTGCAGGGGGAGGGGGGGCAGAGGCTGACAGGCCTGCATGGTATCGCGAATATCAGAGATTTTCTTCAGAAAAATAGATGAAACAGAATTGCACAAAGCTTCTGATGCAGGAACCCCTTCAGAGGGGATAGAGGAGAGGGAGCGGACCAATTTGAAAAGCTCCCAGGGTTGGTTTATATCTGCTTCAACTTGGAATAGAAGACACCATTTGCCTCTCTAATAGCTTTATGATAGAGGCCAAATGCACTGTGTAAAATGTGGCCTGGCTGATTGACAGTAGTTGGTGCGCCTGGCGCGCTCAACCTGCTGTTGCAAAAGGCAAAGGACCCGAAGATGTTCAGTAAACCAGGGTTTCGATTTTTCACCCCAGATAATCTGCGTTTTGAGATGGGCAACTCAGCCGGTCACCTACAGAGGTGAGAGCCTGGTCCAGTGTGTTCAAATCAAGGGGAAGGCTGTTAGCACAGGAGGAATGTAGATGACGTGCAATAGATTCTCGCGGAAGTTCTCGAGACGTTGTGGCAGTAGTCTGATACCAAAATAATTATATCAGTAGATGGTCAGACCAACAAATAGGTATCAGGTAATATTATCCCCATATATATGGTCGCCGTAAATAATATCGCCGGGCAAAGGTCGCGGCGATATTATATGGGTGACCATATATATGGGGAGAGGGGCAAAAAAAAAATGTAAAAAAAAAAAGAAAACTAAAAGTTTGGGGGTTGCGGGGGTGTCCCCCGCATGTTCCATGCAATAATGTCGCCACAAAAGAACGGCCATTTTTCGGCGATATTTTTGCATGGCGAGATTTTTGTGGCGACATTATTACAAGGAACCAACAAATAGGCATAATGGAATGAATACTGATGAGTCAAAATCAAATCATGGGTATTTCCCCTTGCATGTGTGGGGCTTGTCACCAATTGGGGCAGAGCCAACTCCTCTATGTTCCCCAAAAATCTCATAACTGCAGCATCAGTTATATCTTTAACTTTAACGTTAAAAATCGCACACAATCGCCCACAAATCCATTAGGCATGCCCGCTGTGCTGTCTGCGCTCCCATCACATTAATGCCAGAGGGACATCATGTGACCGCGAGAAGAAGCGGAACGTGAAGAAAGGCTTCTGTTATAGTCCCACCGGTGAAAAGAAAAGATGCAGTGCAAACCCAGCAGTAATTAAGTACGACAATCACTAAAACTAAGGAGGACATTTGGGAACGGGAAATACAATTTTAAAAGCTTTTCCTAAAACAGAGTACATGAAATAGCGCCAAACATCTGCTTTGTCAAACAATACATGAAACGAACGTGAAGCACCTGGCGTTTCACACACTACGTACGTTGAATTATGTATTATGTGACAGTATAAAATTGGAGTGATAATTGTTTATTGTTTGTAATTTTATTTTTGGGGAAGGTCCTAATTTTGAGCCAAGCACAATCAAAATATGTCTTTACTACAACTTAAAATTGAGCGCTTAATGCTGCAATTAGAACAATTCATGCACATGTCTTTCCTGTAAGACACACGCATGGGATTTTGTTTTTTTCGGGACACAAACGATTCATATGCAGATCTGTCTCCTATACCATATATCAAACGAAAGGGGAAAATAAAACTTCCCACATAAAACGCATTTTAACACCCTTAGTCAATAGTCCTGTGAATAAAAAAGTCGACTTCAGTTCTGCTTTACAGCAAATAATAACTATTAACCTTTGAGTGCCCTCCCTGCTAGGAGTCCAGAGTGACAGGAGCTGTGGAGACTTGGGGGGGAGGGGGATGTGAGCGGCACTGTCCTTACTCCTTCTGCCCCCAAAATTAGGACGTTTATATATATATATATATATATATATTGGTCTTGTGACAAAATGAGACTGCTTTTAGGGTATTTGTATTTTTATTGTTTTATGTAGCGCCTTCATCCAAGGCACTTTACAGTTAACAAGTAATACATAAAACATGGAACAGTAGAAGCAAAACAGTAAACACGAATCAAACCATAAAAGCTAAAAGGGTGTGCATATATAGACCAAAGCAGAGCCGGCCCAGGGCGAGTCAACAAAATCTGGTGCCCCCCCCCCCCGCCCGGTCCCTGCAGGGGGTCAGGGGGCCTGGTGGTTGGGGGGGGGGAGATTTTGTGGAATCGTCCCAGGTGCTGCCAAAGTGAAATAGAGCGCCACCGCAAAACCAGCACTGGCGCTCTATTTAATGAAGTATTCAACTCCCTGCCCCCATATGGTCTAGGGCGCCTGCCACGCCTTCACCCACTATGGGTTGGCTCAGGAGGATAGCTCAGGGGCAATGCGCTCGCCTTGGAAGCAAGACGACACGGAGCCATACAGGTTCGATCCCCGGGTCTGCACTTAGAAACCTCTGGGGATTAAGCATGTTATAAATAACCAATCATATCATGCCAGCTCGGAGGAGCCCTTGAAAGACTCCCCTGAGGTGGCATGGCAGGTGGGCTAATGTGGCACCCCGGGAGGTCGCCCGGCCCTAAAGCAGGCCCTGGAAAAAACTGCAATGCACCCACGACTGAGATTCAGGATTCCAAAAACAGATTGGTGATACAAAGGAGAAGGAATAATAAGTTTGTTGTAATAAGGTAGGGAGGCACACAGTTGTTTGACAACAAAAACTGCTACGGTGTACGGGAAATACAATAGAAAGCCCTTTGGGAACATTTTAGCAACAGAAAAATACCACTTTAGATTCGCGCATGTAACTGACTTTGTACTCGCCCAAATGGACATTTCGGAGGGAACAACCTTGTCGGTAATCTTCCAATTATCCATACACCACAGTCATACTTTGAGTTCGAAAAAGCGACCCATTTCACACATCAGTGCATCTCTAACCTAAGGTGTGAGGTGAGCCCGCAGGCTGCCTCCGTTGCTCTGCTGATCCGCCCAGAGCACGAAGGAGCGCTGTGAAAGCACCCACATGGGCTGCTCACTGGTGGTAACTTCTCACACCTGCTCCGTAGCCCGGGAGGAGACGTTAACTAACTTGGGTAAATATTTCAAACGTTCTGTGCAACAGCGGAAGGAAGGATGAACACAGAAATATTCAAAGTGGAAACAATTAGACTTCGAAAGTAAAAGAAATGTGACATGGTTCCTGCAAGTACTTCTTGACGGTCCCATTTACGGTCGGTTTTAAAGGGCCTGGTTGGGAGGGGGCCTAGAGGGATTGAGGAGCTAATGAGTACTGGGGGGCGGGAGGTGTTGCTGTAATAATGAGTACTCTGTGGGGGTACTGGTATACTGGCCTACTTGCAAGTCAGCGGGGTGTCCAACAACGTGGCAAGTTTACAAACCAATCTCTGGGTAGAAATATGGTCTCTGCATTTCGTTAAAATTACGTAAGACACAACAAGCGAACGGCGGTTTGAAAAAGGGAAGTCCCTGTGATCAGGCTAACACAAAAAGGGAAGGGGAGGGGTTAGAGGAAACCACACAGTCGGAAGTCAGCTAAGTGGGCTCTGCACGAGTTCCGGTACAGCAGGCCCAGCACAACGCCAGACTCCAGTGGCATTCCGAGTAGGTAAACCAGGGTCTGGCACTGATACCAACCCAGTGGAACCTGCAGAATACCAGACTTCACTGGCCTATGGTTTATGTTAGAGCACGGGTCTCCAACCTTTACACTAGCAAGAGCTACTTGAAGGTAATGGGTAACACGCAAGAGCTAGGAGATGTGATGTCCACGCATAGCTCTCAACCATTTGTGTTGCAAAGGCGGGTGAAACCACCCGATTTTGTTTTTGGCGGGTGAGACGCCCATTGGAATACATGGGCGTGCAGGAGGCTTGGCGGGTGAGTCAGCCCTTTACAAGGCGGGTGACACCCGCCAAAAGCGTGTGAGTTGAGAGCTATGTCCACGAGTATTTGTCCCAAGATTTTATTTGGGCAGTTTATTTGCTCTTTATATAAAAAAAAAGTAACATATGCATTTACCATGATAGTTATAACTTCAAAAACATTTTTTTTCATTATGTTTCATTAGTGATTGTAGCAGGTCAATTGAGACATTCAGTTTGAAGGCTGGCACTGCAAGCTATCCACCAGTGCTCAGTAATCAGGTGTGTAGCTTGAAACAACAGCACTTGGGTGCTGTCAGACCGGATTAAAGTTTTGATTTCGGGAAGTTCATGTATGAAAAGAGCAGATTTGCAGAGACAGGCAAACACATTGGATGATAGTGCAGATACCCTCTGTGCCACAGTATTTGCACCTAACTGCACACCTGACACGGCAGACATACATTCAGGATAGTTTTTAAAATCTCACAATTCCACCATTTTTCATCAAATAATTGGCAATTTTGAAGGATGTCTCTAACGTTTGCATTGCAGTCTTTAGTTTACCTACTTTTTAGGATCGCCAACAGCTTCCTTTAGGAACATTATTTTCAGAATTTGCGTGTAATATTGCAAAATGCCTCAACGTTACTCTCCCCCCCCCCCCGGACTCCACTGTAACTTGGGCACTAGATTAAAGATGCACATTTTCCTTTAATGCCAGAAGAAATAAAAGCAGTTTCCCACTCTGGATGAACACGGTACATCTTTTGCCTTTGCCTGTTGTTGGATGGTGCATCTGCATCCAGGATTTCAACTAGAGTAGTTTATTTGTTTATTTTGGGGCTGCATGGACAAAAACAACAATCCAAGGACTATTTCAATCAGTGTTATACGTTATTTATTTATTTTTTAAATCAGAATATACCACATTCTGCTTTGTCAAAAAATAAAATCCACTGGGTTTAGCATATCCCCAATTCGTGCAAATTGTTCACGTGCCAAATCCCAGAATTCAGCCAACAAAAAGTAAGCAAAAGCGTACTTGTTGACTACCCTTAAATGTTTATGTCAAAATCATTGATCAGGTTATATACACGAAAGGTGTAAATCACACGGCTAAAATCACATTCAGTTTTATAGCAGTGACTTGAAACTTATAGGAATCATGCAACAAACCAACCAGACAATATATGAATTGTTACATTATCATTTTGAGCAAATAGAGCATGGTTGAAGCAAGGGGTGACTTATTCAGAATGTGTGATGACATGTCACCTCTTTGCTCTTTATGAAGCACGCAGGATCACAGAAAAAAGCTCACAGGAGCGCTGCCTCTCCCCTGCAGGAATCCTTCAGGTTATTCTGGTGCATAACCAATGGGCCATGTCTGGCTTGTACGTACAGCTCTCTCAGACATATTGACGGCTCCAGCATCACAAAAATAGTTTTAAATGATAATTAGGACATATTATTTGCAAATGGTATACTGTTACTGACCAGCATCTATTGGAATGTGTCATGTGTTAGAGAATTACTTGAAATAGTAGAGTGTTTTGCCCCTTTTTTAAAAACCAAATACAGTGCTCATAAATGTCACTATTTGAACCCAGTATTGAAAGGCTGAAAACTCACTGCCAGAATTTTAACATATGCGTAGAGGTTACCCAAAGATTTCTGTAGGTCTCCCCGTTTGTGTACATAGCCAAAGCAAATCAACCCTGTTAATTGCTCTCCCATTCCACGGCTCTCCTCAATGTTCTTTCCCTGTATTCACCACCTTGTTGTGTGCAGTGCTCCATTACGTAGTAACTAGGTTTAAGCTATATAAATCCTATACATATCAAAATAGACACATACAAATCACTGCTCACTTTTCTCACCCAATTCCTTCATTCATACTCTCGTTTCATAAAATATAGACTGAAACAGAACTCTCAAATCATGTTTTTAGTCATGGCATTGACAGTACATGCCATTTTACATTCCTGTTTAGTTGTATAAATGTAAGTGGGCAAGCACCAGAGTGCAGTGCAGGCAGTAATTTTCCACATTTAATTAAATGTAAAATTGCTGTTGGCGCTTGAATTCCTGTGTTGGTACACACATAGAGGTGGGCTCTCCCATATGTTGGCAAATTCCATGTTAACCTTTACAATTGGGGTACTACTGCCTTAAACACAGAACTTGGAATCTTTAACAAAAAGAATTCACAATTTTATCATAAAAAGCAACATGTACTGCTGAATGTACCTTTTTTCTTGCAAGCCTGGACTCGCATGGATGGTCTTTTCTTTTTCCTACACGCGCACACACATGCACAGAGCAACAATCAGCTGTAACTATTTCCCCCATTTTGATTGAAAGCATACAATTACCAGCCTGCACAGTAATGCTAACAGAAATACATCTAAAGAAACACTGTGAGAATGAAATAATCACAGCCCCAGCTTTGTTTCCTATGGCATACGGATGTATGCCCCCTTCCCTTTCCAATCAGCCATCCCTTGCTCCTCTTGGTGACAATGGCTGCAAAACACATTTCCCATCTACATTTCTTTATTGATAGCTAACCCATTGTTGGGACACTGCCCCTAGCCTTTTAAGCATAGATGCAGCCCCTCCTCTCACCATGCACACGTCTTTCGACTGTTTGCTTTGCAGGAAAACGAGAGGGAGGGGCAGGGGAAGAGTCCCAGTAACTTCAGACACCAAAATAAACACTGTGCTTATTATTTTGGTGTCTCATGCGAGGAGCTACTGGGAAACCTAAGGCGAGCTACCAGTGGCTTGGGTCCCTGGCGCTAGAGCCTAAGAGTGGTATACTAAAGCCTGCAATACTAGACTCCATTCCACTTCCCTGTAGAGGGTATCAGATCTGAAATCCAGCCCAGTGTTACGTACAATAGGGCAAGCTCCACTGGCACACAATTGATGACAGATGCTATTCAGCTCTGAGGGACATGCACAATGCCAGATTCCAATGGCCCGGCACATGCACAATGCCAGATTCCACTGGCCCGTACAGGAGGCCAGATCTGAGATCCAGCCCAGTGGTACAGGTACCAGAACAGACTTCACAAGCTGAGTCACCGACAGAGCCCAAAGGGACATACCCAGTTCTGTACTCTGGCGCGCGCGCACACACAGGAGATCAGATCAAAGATACTCCAGCCCAGCCAGACTTCCACAATGGCAGCATCCCTTGGCACACCCAAGAGGCTTGGACAAGGACCCAGCCCAGCGGGACTTGCACAAGACCAGACGCGATTTACGTTAAGAGGATGCCAGGTCAACCACCCCAGTCGACTCGCACAATGCTGGACCCCACTAGCATGCAGAGGAGGCTTGGCAACAGATCCACCCCAGTCAAACCTGCAAAATGCCAGTGGGCCTCATTACGACCCAGGCGATAAGGGGTTTACGGCAGCGTTAACAGCGCCGACCCTTACCGCCTGAGTACGAGGTCCCTTAGCGCCATGGCGCTTTTAACACCTGCTTTTAGCAGGTGTTAAAATCCATGGCGCTAAGGGACCATGGAGTTAATTACGCCACCGTAATTTACGGTGGCGTAATTAACGCCTTCCCCACTCCCATTATGCCCTATGGGGCAAAAATGGGAATGGGGAAGGGTAAATGGGGATTGGGGACTTACCGCCCCGCCAAGGTCGGAATGGGGCGGTAAGTCCGCCAACCACCATGGCGTAAACGTAGTTTACGCCATGGTGGTAAAGTCACGGCCCAGGCGGTAACTTACCGCCTGGGTCGTAATGAGGCCCAGTGTCACTTAACTGGTCCATAGAGGAGGCCAGATCAGAGATCCAGGCCAGTAGGAAGTGCACAATGCCAGACTCCACTGGAAGGGAAAAAGAGGGCAAGGTAAAGTAGGTTTATGCATTACTATTATTATTGTGCTTACCACAGAACTCAATTGTTTCTAGGCACAGATACAGCGAGTGCCACTGGTTATGTTGTGGAGGTTTACAGGAATTGGAAACTGAATTTCTTCTAGTGTATCACAATGGAAGTCCTGATGTTTTGGTTCCACTCAGGTATAGTGCAGGAATATGGTTGGATGTTCCTGGACACGGCATCTGTCAAACTCATCTCCCTGGATCTCGGAAAACCAAAAGACCATGTCTGAGCCACCATAGAACATTCCACCCCCAGAGCCTGAACACCAATTTACGAGCTCAGAAGAGCTCTGCTACGATGTGACTTTTGGTTTTGTATTTAAGCACATTCAAGTAGGACTAATGTTGGACAGCTGCAGGCGCAGCAGTGAGTGGGGATGGTTTGTGGCATGCTATCTCAGGTTATATTAACACTTGTTTTTAATGCGGCCATTAACCCTGTTGTAATCTTATGGTGCAAAGGCTTGTCCAAATAGTGGCACATTATGTCCCTATTGTGTGAAACAGGACTACAAGCAGGTGTCTTATGGTTCATTTTCTTTCACTATTTTTCGAGTCTCAATAGTCTACTTGTAAAACCCAGAGATTTTATTCAGGTTCACATTACTTTGTATGCTGGTAATGGTAGTCTTCAATTCAGGAACGGGAAATAAAGCTCCAATTATACTGTTACTGTAACTGTTTATTTTGTCTGGTTGGTTTCTTATGTGATTTGTGCATATTCAAGCCATATCTATAAAATAGTGTAATTTAAGCCCTGTTTTTGCACACTTTTCACAAGCCTAGCCCTTGCAGAGAAAAGCCCTTGTTAGTAGGCAAGGAAGTAAAATAGAGACATCTGGTTTAGAAGGGCACCAAGGTAGCAACAGTGGAGAGTAGGGGAGCCGACAGGAACATTGTTGTTTGGGTGCGTGATTGCTGCGTCATGAGGAGGACAGAAAGAAACTGATGAAGACCCCTTTCCAAGAGTGCCACTGAATTACGTGTGACTTCTAAGAAGTCAACTTTTTCTCTCTCAAAATACAGCACATGCTCATAAAACGTCTGCCACAATACACTGTTCTTAAGGGTTCATATCGTGCATGGAAAAACAGCAGCCAATGAACCCAACAATTCCCCTGCCTAGGATGTAAATATTGACTCCCTCCCCCGGCCCTGTAATCTTCATCTTCACCCTTCTTAAATCTATGCGTGGCCCTTTCCCTCAACACCACCTTTGCTGGTGGCTCATCGTCACAATGACTCATGCCTCTGAAAAGTCTGTCTCTTGGAGACCAGGTCCATGCCCCCCACACCCTCTGTGACACCTTGATATGTGGAAGCGTGTTCTGCTCCTATCCCTTCAAGTGCTAGGCAGATAAGGAGTCAACCCACTAAACACAAGTCCTGGAGAAACCGTGCAACCTTGGAGATGTCCTGGCACTTGTTGTTTAGAGCACTATGAAAAGGAGGTGGGGAGGTAGAGAGGAGGGGAGTAGAGGAGTGGTGAGAGACCCTACATCGGCGCATGGGGATAAGCAACCTTGTCCTACCACGCCAACCGCCAGCAGTTTGTTCCGATGGATTCCTCTAGATCGCCAATGCTTCATGTCACCTGTGGAGTCCCGCAGGATTCTGTCCTCTTCCCAGTGATCTTCAATCTACACATGGAGCCGCTGGGAGCCCGCCTAACCACAAACAACATCCACATCTACCAATACGCTGATGACACACACCTATACCTCAAGATCAACTCCATCAAGGACATCCATAGTCTCACAACCTGCCACTCGCTGATCCAGTCTTGGATGTCCAGTGCATACTTGAAGCTCAACCGCGCCAAGACCGAATTCCTACTCCTCATCAACAACACCGAAACCCCAGACCTGGCTATCAACACCTCCTACGCCAAGTCCCTCGGGTTCCATATCGACAAATATCTCTCGTTCAAGGCACACATAGCCAAGACATAAAGCTTGGTATCTGCTCTCCCTCCTGCAGAAGGTCAAGCCCTTCCTCCCTCTGGACAGGTTTAGATCCACCGTTCAAACACTGATGCTATCCCACCTGGATCGAGCCAATGCACTCCTCAAAGGCCTGCCATCATCCTCCATTGTGCCCCTGAGAAGTGTCCCACACGCGGCTGCATGCCTCAACATGGGTCTACGCAGATACAAACAGATCTCCCCAGTCCTCATCGACCTTCACTGGCTCCCACTGCACGCACGAATCACGTTCATGTCTTGCTGTATCACCTATAAGGCAGTCACCCTGATGTCACCCAGCTACCTTACAGAGAAACTCAGCATCTACGGCAGACAGCGCACCACCAGAAGCCAGGACACGTGCAGAATTGAAATCCATCACTGCAAAAAGGAAAGGACCAGAAAACAAGCCTTCTGTGCCTACGCTCCAAGACGTTGGAACCCCCTACCCGTCAGCATCAGACTCGCCCCCATGCTCCTACAATTCAAGACTCACCTCATCAAGATATCTCTCCTCCTCAACATCTAGGCCATCACGTTGCCCCTCACGCCTCCTGACTTGCTAGATGCCACCTGCCACTCTGTATATCTGTTCTGTTACCTCTGTAAAGCACTCCTTTATGTATATGTATTGATGTATACCTCTGTAACGTTCTCATTGGTTCTTGAAGCTAGATCCGCGCTTCAGAAATACCATAATAATAAAACAGAGAGGCATGGTGTACTTAGTGGTGTGGGCATTGGTAAGCTCTTTTTGATAAACCAGGCTCTCCCACTATGAAGCTTCAGTCATAGGGCCAAGTGGATGGCCCCATCTCTTTGCCAATGGCCCAAAAGCTAAAGTAGCTGAGCGCTGGCCTCAATGCCCTCTACACAAACATATGCAACTCAAAGCCCTTGTCAGGGCAAGGCTGATAGGACTACACTATAGCAGCCACATAGACAGCATATGGCCAGGTCTAGAGCCCTTCTCACCTAGTGTCGGCCAACCTGAATTAGGAGACATTCAGAACCGGCCTTTTTGATTAGCCAGTGGATGGGTATACCCTGACCTCCGATGCATCTCTAAGTGCGAGCACCTGTGTGATGTGTAGCTTTACAGCTCTTCCATTCTAAGGCTCCCCCTTCAGCTAGGGAATCTGCAGGTAAAAGTAAAGAGAGAAAGAGTCAGAGGGAGAGGGGGGAAAGAATGTGGAGAGGCTTGGAAGGGAAAGGTGTGAAAGGGGAGAAAGAAAGAGATAAAGAGAGTGAGAGAAAAGATGTGGAGAGCCATGTTGCAGACACAGAAGACTGACACGACGTACCGCTTCCCCTGGTTATCTCTATCGGGTCATGTACTTTACACTTTACTTTACAGGAAGTCAGTCAAAGTTGCCATCCGTTGCTAGACACTTAGAGTTGAGCCGAAAGTGTGAAGGTAAGCTCATCTGTGTGAAGGGGCTTGGAAGTATGACAAACTAAGATAGCAGAACAGCTTCCTGTTCAACATATAAAAAACAGGGCGGGTAGAGCGGGTGGCCAGTTGAGAGGTTCTGCATGATAACGTCTGCATTGGAGCAGAATAGACACGTCATGAAAAAATACTGACGGCAAAAGATTGCCAGCTTGCCAAGTTTGCCGATGAGAGATCATGCTCACTTGTGGAGAAGTATGCCTGGACGGCCGTCTAGGTTACACAGGCACCAGTGCACATCCCAAATGGAGATGCAACGCCTGTTGATGAAACATATTCGGGGAGGCCTACAAAAAGAGGCACATGCTCCTTAGTCCAGTGGCTGGCAAAGTAGAAACCCCTTTCTGATAAGCTGGTACGGTTCCTTCTTTGAGAGGCCTACTGAATTTCGCTGTTAGTGCCACTCGTTGACACTTTGAAGATTCGCAGAATCATACGACGTTTACCAAAGGCACCTTTAATAGTTCTATGGTTCAACTCGAGGGTTTATTAGGCTTGTGACTGATGGACAAGTCGATTTTACTGCAGTGTGATATTTATAGGCGTTGGGAGGATTTTCAGAACCACTACTGTTGTAGGGTTCTGGCAAGCCAATTCAGTGGACCTACAACGGGTTTTCACACAAAGGTCTAACCAAACTATCACTTGGTAATGAGGCTGAGGAGTAGGGCTTCGATGTAGGGGATTGGTGTATGGCACAATTAACTACAAATGCCATTCCCTAGTACTACAATTTCCACACAGCTGTATATAAAAAAAAATGCTATTTATTAACAAGCACACTTCCATTCCAACAGACACTATCTACTCTACACACATATATCCACAGTATAGGAACCAAAAATAGGTTACACAACACTGATTAAATACTGATTAAGTTAGTGAAAAAAAAACACTGATTAAATACCAAGGGCCTCATCAGGAGTTGGGTGGTAGCCCTTAAATGCAGCGGTAACCGTGTTACTGCCGCATTTACCGCTCCGCCCAATCTCGAATCTGGTGTGTTGTAAACATGCCGGGAAAATTCCCATTTTCGGTGCAATTACTGGAGTAATTGCACTGAAAATACCCAAAATGGAACCAATGTGGAATGGAGAGTAACGTTTAGCGCCCAAATCTGGCAGTAATACCGCTGGACGGGTAGGCGCTAATGAAAATAAAGTTGGGCGGTATCCCAGTTGGGATACTGCCCAACTCGTGATGAGGCCCCAATAATGCTACAGTTTCCTGTGTGGAAAAAGGAATGGTCACCCCTCCTATTCTTTTCTTGAACAATCATCGGTACACGCACTTCACACTCCTAATGATTTATTGCAACTATCTTTTCTACGAAGCATCACTTCCATTTGCATGCTTTTAACACTGCAACCCAGCCTTGTTCGCCATGGCCCTCTTGCTGGAACGGCCAGTCAGACCCGAGCGAGTTAATAATGCAGACTGCTTTCTTGTCAGAAACCATAGCACACGCCCCAGCTTTTGACGCTGGAGCGACGAGAGGAAAACACTCTTTCAGCACCAATATATAATCACGTGTCATCATGAAAAGGTGGAAACGCTCTTGCCTCCAATGCAAACCAACACAGCCTTTGACAGTTCTCACTTTAGTATCCATGTTTGTGTCTCGTGGCTTTTCTCACTGAATTGAAGTAGTTTAAACGCTGCACGTTTGCTGTACCATCTTGGTGAAGGTAGAACAGGCTGCATCATCCTCTACAGTTACGGAAAGCCTTTTACATTAAAAAATAGAGATACTGTACTGATGCCGGATGTATTGGTGGACGAACGCACTGAGGGAGGAATGTTTTTTTAATTCAATTTTGTGGAAGTTGATAGATGTGTCTGCATTTCATTAAGAATTCTCAGCCAATATGGTGTGCAAAAACAAGGCCGTGATCATTTGAAAGAAGTTGTAATAAGTTACACATGCTACCTTTTCTATTGGCCGCTCTCTCCCCTGATGACGGATTGGCAAGGAAATGAATCCAGTGGGCTCTTACAAATACTGTGAACTAGTCGGGCCCCGTGTGTCCGCTACCAGTTCGCCAGCCAAACGCTGCAAGAAGCTACGCCACTGCACGTTCTTCAAAACATCTTAAATACAGTGAACTACAGGAAACACTTGCTAGCACGGAATGTCCTTACTGCTCTCTCAATGGAACAACAACACTGCTGCTCGATCATCTACTGTAGATGGCTGTGTGTGCTTTTTTCTGTCTGATGTGGCTTCTAGTAATGGATTTGCAAATGAGACCTGAGCCAGATGTCTCAGTGGGGTGCGTACCAAGTGTCCAACTTTGTTTTAATACTAGTATTTTTTTAATTAAAAGGTTTTATTTTGTCAATCGTAGCATTCGTTACTGTAAAATATAATTGCAAATTTGCTTTGGTTAGTAAAATGCCACCCTGCAGCATTATCAACTTTGGAAACCCTACCAATATCAAGAAGCCCGACTAAACATTTTCCCAACAGATATTTAACTAATTTGACAATGGCTACCTACTCAACTGTGGGGTTCGACGAAATTATTTTCATAGGTTGGAGCAATGAAATCTTATTATATACAAGAGGAAATAGACACCATGTATGCAATCATCATTTTAGCACGAAAATGTACGAGTATAAAGGAATTGAAAAAGAAAGTCCATCCCAGACTGGATAAGGTTACTTACGCTTCTGATGTAACAAGGGTTTAAAAAAAACAGTAAGTAGAATAAAGGCACAAGTACTACACCACTGGGTGTGTATGTGTGTGTCCGAATTGTCCATTTTCCTTGTGGCCCATTTCATTTCTTGTAGGCAAGAGGAGACCGTGGGAGCCAGTGTTCTTTCAGTGCCTCCAGACACATGGCAGCCCGTGCCTTCAAACCTCACCTGTATGTATCGAGGAACCCCTGGAAGCAATGGATGAATACACACAATAGTCTGACATCTACAGGAACCCCTCTGGAATTAAAGAAGAGGACAACCGGTGGCTTCCACGCAGAGGCGTAAAGCAATGCCACTTCAAATAAAAACTTCCCTTGCAATTTGCAGCAGTGCCAGACCTTTGGGGAACATACCTGTAGTCCCCTGAGATATAAGCTCACCCATCAAGCTCTTCTCAGTGCTGTGAAGAGCATTTGAATGTTCGCGGAAGAGTAGATAGGGTGTTGGCAGAGTCCGGCTCTTTTGCCATGGTACAACCAAACCTATGACATTTAAAGCACTCCTTTGTCTCACAAAGCAAGGTCAGCACTCAATAAATACCCCAATAATCATGCCACAAGCTGTTCTCTCTACGGAAATCCAAAACGAATTAAAAAAAAAAACACACATTTTGTATAAGTTTTTCCATGAGCCGCACAGCGGTGATACAAGTTTCTTCTACCAACTTAGTAGGTTTCAACAAGAAAAATAACAAAGGCTTTCTGGAGTACTCTACCTGGCTTGGAAGCATGGGCATCCAAAAACAGAGGTACATATGACCCAGAAGTGTCCCCCCCTCACTGGAGCAGACCCCTCTTCTGGCCTCAAAGGCTCACCTGCTCCGATGCTCAGGGCTTCCTCAGCGAACTCTGCTCCTCAACTCCCAGCCCAAAAGACACTGCCTCGGTTATAAAGCCCTGACCATTCTTCCACTGGCCAAGGTAAACTTTAAAATTGATTGGATAATTACCAGCCAATTTTAAGCCAGGTAAAGAAGCTTTGAAAAGGCTTTACCCCATCATGGATCTCTTTCCGTTGGTTGTAAGTGCAGGAGCTTGTTATTAGCTGCTCTGCTCCTGCCTTGGCTCTTGGCTGTCCCCAGAGGTTCGGTTTGTGGGTTCCTGGTGTTGAACAGGAAAACCGCCAGTAAGTTCCCACCTGTGCTAAATCATTTTTCTCATTGGAAACTGGGAATTACATTTTTATTTTAGATACTGCAGCTGCATGGTTGGGATGAACCATTTTCCTTCACAAGCACAGGTGGGGGCAGCGGGAAGGTTGGTATAAGTCAGGTTTTTCACTTCGAGGAACTGCACCCGTCGCCTAACGGGTCTCTCTGGGTGTGCTCCTGTTTCCCACAGCGTATATTTCCCTGAATCCCTGAAAGACACTACGGAATCTGCTTTGAATTTTGGATCTCTAAATTGTATGCATGTTGGGAGATGTAGTCCCGAATACCTAGTTTCTTTGGGACTTAGTTGTTGTCTCTGGGGGTTTGGGAATTGTTTAGGGCTGTTACTTTCAGTCTTACTCTCAGGCAGATTGGGGACTGTATGCGATGTTTGTGCTGTGACTTTGTCACACTGTACACATGCACTGGTTTTGATCTCTTGGGTCAGCGAGATTAGTGGTACTTGAAGTGGGGAAGGGTAATGCTAGGCTATCCCCTAATCCTGCCAGCACAAGTTTGTTGAGTTAAAATATAAGCGTGTGTGCAATTCCTTTTTTGGTGTTTCAAAACATTCATGACACCAGTGGCAACACCTGAACCCCTTACTTTTGCAGTATTCACATCGACATTCTGCTGGCTGCTTGAAGATAATGAGGTTCCATGAACGCCCGAGTTTACCACAGGCCACTGCTTCCTTTACAATATCAAGTTCAATAATTGTGGAGAGGGGGCACACTTTCCCTGGTAACCGATAGGAGGTGGGAGGAGAGGCCCTAAAGTAAAAGAACATGTTTTCACTTTTCTTCCTTTCTTTGAGCAGCTTATTCAACGTTCACTTTTTTTTTATTGGTTATTTATAACGCTCTTAATACCCAGAGTTTTCTAAGCGCGGACCTGGGGATCGGACCTGTGTTGCTCTGTGTCCTCTTGCTTCCAAGGTGAGCGCGTTGCGCCCTCCCACCTCCCCCCGAGCTATCCTCTCGAGACTTGAGTCTGGTTGCTTCCCCGATGTTCTTAAAACTGGACATGTCTCTCCACTGCTAAAAAAAAATCCAATCATGATGCTGACTGTATGGCTAATTATAGACCAGCTAGCTCATTACAATTTTTAGGTAAATTCATTAAGAGAGTTGTTTCAGATCAACTAAATGACTGGACTCTCAAACAAAATCTACTTGGTTCATTTTAGTCGGGATTCCAAACAGCCACACTGTATATTCTGGATGATATGCATAGAATTTTGGATGATGGTGGCTCTTGTCTGCTTGATTTATTGGCAGCTTTTCATAAAAAGAGATTCTTTTTTAAATTCTATCATATCGCAATCAGAGAATGATCCTGCCCAGCACCCACAACCATGATCATATCCCGGCCATTGATACAGCATGTTCCGGCCATTGATACAGCAGCCATGAGTGGTATCAGGTAATACATTTGCGGCAAAAATGCAGATAATGGTAAAAAAAGAAATAAATAAATCGCGGTCAAAATGCTGTGGTTTGACCCGGGAAAGGTGTACCCCATTATACCATTTAAGGGGAGCAGGGGTTGCGGTGGTGTCCCCCGCTCCTCTTAAATGGTATAATGGGTTCAGGGGTTGCGTGGGTGTCTCCCGCATCCTTTACATGATTGTGGCAGCAAAACCACAGCATTTTTGCCGCAATATTTTATATACACGGCCATTTTTGCCGCGATTTGAAGACATGGAACCCCATGAGTGCACACATGCTTTATTAAGTAAAGCATGGTGGAAACGTCGACCTGGCAAAGCAGAAACCACTTGTTCACAATCCTTTGAGTAGGATCATACCTTGAAGGGAAGGAGAAATGAATTTAGCTTCAGAACATTTGTGTGAGGGGCTCTGGGCAGAGCCTGTTAGGTTATAACAATCCTTATTCTGAGTATAAGTAACAGGAACCACAGTATCTGACGGAGAAAAATGTAAACACTACAATGAAGATGTTTGCATCTAACTAGCAGTCGATGTCCCACAGAAAATCTTCAGTTATAGGAAAATACTCTGCAGTGTGCTCATTGTAGCACCACCTTCAGATGCAACTGAAGGATCTTTATGGCCAACAAAGTAAATTTGCACCACTAGGAAACATCCTGCTGTAAGGCCCAGAAAACTCAGGAATCGCCATTCTGCAGTGGAGAGGCAGGAGAGGAAATGCCTGATCAGTGAGGGAAAGGCTTCCCAACCATCTTGTCTATTACAGCGCCAATGAATTGTCTCATCTACGTAGCATGAAGGACTTAAGGAGGTTCACCAAAAGCCATGAAGGATAACCATCACCTAGGAGAGAGAATGCACTGCAGATTGGAGGGAGACTGCCCCAGAAAGAAGTAGATTGAGATCTCACACAATGGCCACAATCAGAATCATGATTAAGTGTAAAGCTTTTGCACAAATCGCGCTGGCCAAAGCAGAGCACTTTGTGCTGTTTGTGGCACAGTGGAATAAATAACACAAAGATATTCATTGGTCTTAATGTGTTGTTTTTTTATTTTATTTTATCATTACTATAGGTTGTTTTCTCCTCTGCCAGGATTATTCAGTCTTCCTGGGTGTACTCATCCACCCTGATGCCAGAAAAGATAATGAAGTGGGAGTATTCTACTCCCTATTTTTGTGAGCGAAATATTTTTTTGCAATTAGAAAAAACACAAACTAAAAAGTGATTCCTATTCCAAGTGAGTGTACATTTTAGCAGAGTAAAGAAACAAATGTATTTCAACTCTAAAACTGCTCTCTTTTTGTGATCCATAATCTGTTGCAGCAACTAATAGCATGCAAATTAAATTATGCATTTTACCTTAGAGATACTCTTCACATTTAGCAGTAAGTATAGTAGCGCTCCTTCCTGTGGCACTGCTCTGATTTCACTGATCCAAACAGATCTGCGAGTTTGTATAGTGAAAACAGGGGCAGCTATAGGTCTGCTCTTTCCTATTTTTAAGAGCATTTTACTGAAATTTTCTGTCTAAAGTATTTGCCTGTTTTAGGATGTAAAGGTGTGTGGCACGCCACTTATCTGACATGCTGTTTCCACCAGGTGACTTAATTCTTGATATTGACACTCTGTAGTTGTGTTTTCCATGTCGAATGCTTTCGTAATTCTCAGATTTATGTACTTTTGGTTACTCAGCACTTTTCCCAAGCTCTAGGTATTTTTCAGGGTTCTCCAGAATAAACCTATTGCATCAGCCTTTCCACATGGCAGCCAGGAACCAGCAGTCAGTCGGTACCACCATCACCATCAGCCTCTCAGTACAGCAGCTCAATACTGCCTTGTCCTCCTGACGACAGTAATACAGTGTTTTTTTTACTCCTCCTTTTGAGCACTGATCATGGAGCTTCCCTCCCATTTCTTTCAAATTCCACTGGCCATGAGAGTTTAGGATCTGCCTCCTATCCCATTATGCTCGGCATTCTAGTTCTTGTCACATAATCGTAGTGTGTCAGGAAATATAAAAATTTTGAGCAATTTTGTATTTTAACATTAATTCCATCTGTACGTTTAGTGGCGCTCATGGTTTGCTCTTATGGAGTCATCGCAGCATTGCCACATAACCCCCACTCGCAACATCTCCATGGAGTTTAAAAAGCGGACTGGTCAAGCCTTCAAGGGTACTCATTGGTCCCATTGTGGTTTTGAATTTTCTCCTTTGGCCAAACATCGCCAATAAAAGAGTATCTGGTTCAGGCCTTCCTGACAACAATTTCGTGTGCATTCCCCTCCTCAGCCCCACCCCTTCACCAAACCTTTTTGGCGTTTTCATTCTGGTTCTTTGTTAACTGTTGCAAGAAACCTGAGGGTATCCTCACTCCTATTCCCCCTGGATCCTCTTCTTAGGTGGTCAGGAAAAGGCCATCACTTTTTGATCCTGACCGTGGTGGTGGAGAAGCGAGGGAGAATCACCTGGGTGGAGGGTTCTTGGGGATTGGCAGTGGGGTACCCATAGGCGAGACATGGTATCCCCTTCCCCTTATGAAGACCAATCTAACACTTCATCGGCCTGTACAGGCTATTGCAACCACATTTCCCCTCATTCAAACCACTCTAGTACTGAGACAAGGAAGAGGCGACTAAGAGTGGTGAACACTAGTAACATATTTCACCACTCTAGTACTGAGACGAGGAAGAAGCCTGCAGATTGTTGTAAGGGTCAGGTGCGTCCCAATATCTCCTCTAATTGCAACCAAGCAATTACAATTTGGAATTCACACCTGCAACCTGTCAAGTGGTTGCAGGTGTATAAGGGAGGAAACCAGCAGTATCAGAGACCAAACCAGCAGGGAAACCTGTTTGCGAGGAGGCCGCCGAGGTGGGACCTGCAGCAGAGACAGGACGCAGGCAGAAGGAGACCCCAACGGACTGTGGAGCCCAGGAGTCAATGGGCTGCGAGAGAGGTGCAGGCAAAAGCGGAAGCAAGGTGCACAGCTGCCCGGTGGATTTGCAGAGGACCAATGAGTGCAGAGAGAAGCCGCTTGAGCCGGGGCACTCCTGGGGCTGTAAGGGAAACCCCAAATGAAAGCTGAATGAATGAAATGCATGCGCATGAGAAACTGAGCTGGAGAAAATATTAAGAGTCATTTAACCCGGGTGAAAAATTGTGCAGATTGAATATCAAACTAATTTAAAGCTTTTGGGCAAAGTTATGAGCATATGACAAATGTGCATAAACTACAGATACAGCCCATTTGAAAGCCAAATATAAAACTGTATGAATCACAAAAGAAAGCAAAAGTGGGAAATTGAAAGGGACCACAAGAACAAAGTGGTAAAGAAACAAAATTGCCATGAAGTGAAATATATGCAAGAATACAGTGTGACAAGGCCAAAGACTGGCAAAGAAGTTTTGACACTGTGTCAAAGCCAAGTGGCTAACAAGGAGAACCTATGGTGTGACAAATCAACTTCTGGGCCACCAGTGGTACAGGGGTGAATATCGGTTTCTAAACCATCAATCAACCCACACCTCTAGTACACCAGAAGGGATCCGAAACAGATTGGAATACAAGTGAATTATACGACCTCCTTGTCCAATTTTGGTAACGTAGACAGAACACCAGGCTTATGTTTATGTTTTATCTCTGCAAGGTCGTGGATCGTTGGTTAGTTGCCACACAGCGAAAATACAATTATTACCCAATGATAAAAGGGACTGTCCATTCAATATTGTATACACATATCTACTTTATTATTACTACAACAGACAGTGCTAGCACACTACATACTTTTCTATGGTTGCCCATGAACCACTCTCGAACCTCTCTGATTTGGGCCGCGAAATAATAGCGCCAGAAGTTAGCCACCCCCCACCCCTCCCTTGCATTTGGGGGCCATTAGTAGTTTCATGGCTACCCTCAGTCTTTTATGGTTCCAGATAAATGTCCCCAACACCTTTTGGAGAGTTGTAAAGAAACTCTGGGGTACCGATACCGACAGGGCCATAAAGTAATATAAGATCTTACGTAAGATCACCCTTTTGAGGACGTTAATCCTCCCTAGCCATGATATGGACAGGGGCTCCCACTCGGCTAGTACCTGCTTCGCCTTCTCCAGCAGGGGTATGTAATAAGCCCGGTATAGGGAATCTAGGGTACCAGTGACCTGCACCCCCAAGTACTTGATGCTGTCTTCTGCCCACCTATAAGGTACGTAGCCCTGCATTTCCAGGATCTTCGTGGGAGGGTTGAACAAATTCAGCAGTTCCAATTTATGAGCATTGATATTTAGCCCTGCTGCTACACCGAATGCCCCAAGTTCCATGGAGATCCCCGGGAGTGTTATTCCGTCTGAGATAAGGTGGAGCATATCATCAGCGAAGGCTGTAACATTGTGCTCTTTGCCTCTGAAGGTGATCCGCTTGATGTCTAGAGTTGACCTAAACCTCGCTAGTAGCAGCTCCAAATGGATCGCTTAAAAAAGCGGGGAAGTGGGAAACCCTATTTAGTACCTCAAGAGGCCTTTATCCCCTGGGAAAGATGGCTGCTAACCGACAGACGCAGGGTAGGCGATTGATAGTTGGCTCGGACCCATGAGCGGAATTTAGACCCAAATCCCATAGCCTCCATTGTGTGGAAAAGAAACTACCATTCGACTTGCTTGAATACCTTCTCGGTGTCCAACGCTAGTATCATTGCAGGGGTATTGGTTTTGTTGACTTTTTCTATTAGGTGGCACGCCCGCCTTATATTATCAATAGTCTGCCTTTGCCCGATGAATCCCGACTGATCAGGAGCGATCAGTTTAGGGAGAAGCTTATCCGAACGCAAAGCCAGCACCTTGGTGTACATTTTTGCATCAAGAATAATGGGAGCTGTAGGGCTGTAGGATCTGATTAGCATGCGGTCCTTACCCGGCTTGGGGAGCAACACTACTTAGGCCTCCTGCATGGATTGGGTGATGCGCCCCGCTCTGCCAAAGGAATTGATAGAGGGACCAACCATGGGATCAACACCTCCTTGAAAGTCTTGTAATAGCTCGCCGGGAAGCCATCTGGTCCCGGTGTCTTTCTAGGTGGTAGTGAGGCGATCGCTGTCTTTATTTGATCGGATGAGACATCTTCTTCTAGCCCCTCCCTCTCCCTCTGTGTGGTCTTTGATAAGGAGCAGCGGCAGAGATACTCTGTCTGGGCACGATCAGCATTGGAGTCTGACAAGTATATGGTGGAATAGTATTCTGTGAACGCAGGTATTATCTGCCTTATTCGCTTTGACATAGTGACGAGGGACTTTCCCAGAGTCTGTTGGTACTCTTGTTCAGAGGAGAATTGCCTAGCATTTCGGTGCTGGACTGCCCCAGGCAGGACAAGGACTGATATGTTTGGGATATTTCTTCTCTGTGAAAGATAGTGAGCTAAAGACTCTGGGTAAGTCTCTCGTAACCAGGACTAATGTCTGGCAGAGGGACTCCCAGGACCCCCCTTGTTAATTTGCATATTTAAGTAAATTTGGGTCTCACCCTAAGTTACTAGGGGAATCCAGACGTGGACCCCTTGCTCAATATTCTTAGAGAGGCACAGATCCACCCTACTGATGAGGTCCAACCAGACCGAAACTCGTGTCTGGGGTTTCTGTTGGTACTCTTGTTCAGAGGAGAATTGCCTAGCATTTCGGTGCTGGAATGCCCCAGGGCAGGACAAGGACTGATATGTTTGGGATATTTCTTCTCTGTGAAAGATTGTGAGCTAAAGACTCTGGGTAAGTCTCTCGTAACCAGGACTAATGTCTGGCAGAGGGACTCCCAGGCCCCCCCCCTTGTTAAAAGGCCCATAATGACTGCCACTGTTGGGTCGGGATATCTTCTTCCAGTGTCCTTTCCCATTTTTTCATGTATGCCCATTTTAGTTCAGCGTCCTGAGTGTTTATGAAGTTATATAGAGTGGAGACTAGTTTCTTGTCTCCTGAGTTAGAGGAGGAATTTTTCAAAGGTAGTCAGTTCCCTTGTCGCCGCCTGTGATATTTCGGGTGTCGTTAGCCAATGTCTGAGCTGTTCGTATTTGTATCTGTCGGCGTTTGTGAGATTCCATAGTGTCTTGCATTCAGCGAATGATCTCACTTCCTTGTTCACAAACATTTCCCCTATTTCCTGCCTCTTCCCAGTTTTCGAAAGCGCTGTGTTCTTGGGGCGGTTGCTGTGGTTAACTTTCCTCTCCGCGTCTGCTCGTCCCATGCACTCAATGTGGCTTTCATGATCTCGCTTATGCGCAAGTTTGGGTGTCTTTGATGCTTAGGTTTCTGTATGAGATCCTCCAGAGGAGTTCTTGCGACCGCCCTATCCTGTGATACCCAGATCGTTCGCTGATTGTCCCCCAGCCATTCTTTCAGGATCCATAGTTGCGCCGCATGATAGTAGTTTCTAAAGTGCAGAAGTGCTAATCCCCCCTCTCTAATGTGAGACGTGAGGACTGTTCTGGATAGTCTTGGGGGTTTCCCTTTCCAAATGAATGACGAGATTGCTTTTCCCAGTGACTTGAAGAAGGAGGTCGGGATTATTACCGGGAGGGCCTGAAAGTAATACAGTAGTTTAGGGAGAGTGTTCATTTTCACTGACTGGATTCTTCCCCACCATGAACTATTTAGCAGGGACCATCGTTCCAGGTCTCTTTTTAATTTGGTCAGTAGAGGGGGGTAGTTCCTTTTGTATAGGGCTTCTATTTTATGTGTAAGTGTTATAGCCAGATATTTAATGCCTTCCTCCGCTATTTTTATGCCCGATTGTCCTGCCACCCTGTCTAGTGTGTCTCTATTCCCAGCTAAATTTAGGATTTCCGATTTATTCTTGTTAATTTTTAGACCTGAGATGGCCCCAAATGATTCTAGCAGCTTTATTGCACAGGGCAAAGTGTGTGCAGGATCCTCAAGTGCCAGTAGCATATCGTCAGCATAAGCTATCACCTTATGTTGTCTGCCCGCCATCTCAATCCCCCTAATTTGGTTTGATTCCCTAATCTTGATTAGTAGCGGTTCCAGGAATAGTGCATAAAGGAGTGGAGAGAGCGGGCAGCCCTGTTTCGTTCCCCTAGGGATCTCTACCCTTTCCGTGATCTCCCCATTTACTGCTATCCTGATCGAAGGGGAAGTATAGTTGGCCTTGACCATGTCCATATATTGTTTCCCAAATCCCATGTATTCCAGGGTTTTAAAAAGAATGGACCATTCCACCCGGTCAAAAGCCTTTTCGGCATCCAGTGAGAATAGCACTGCCGGGTGTGGGAGAAGTTTATTTTTTCTATCTGGTGTATTAGCCTCCTTAGGTTATCATGGGTCTGCCTCCCCAGGATGAAACCTGATTGATTCAAGTTAATTAGGGAGGGGAGAAGCGGGGAGAGTCTGGCTCCCAAGATTTTTGTATACATTTTTGAGTCTAGATTTATCAGGGCAATGGGTCTATATGAGCCTGGGAGGGATGGGTCTTTCCCCTTTTTATGGAATACTAATACCTTTGCCCCGTTCATGGATGGGGTTACATTCCCACTGTCTTTGAAGGAATTTAGCAATCTGGTAAGGAATGGGGTGAGCATGTCTTCATATATTTTGTAGAATGAGGCTGTGAAGCCATCCCGGCCAGGTGCTTTGTTGAGCGGGAGGTCTTTTATAGCCTTCTTTACTTTGTGTTCGGCTATCTGGGCATATAGTGCCGTTTTGGCTTCTTCCGATATTTTTGGAATGGGGATTGATTCCAGGAAGCTTTCCTAATCTGCCTCATCCGGATACTCTGTTGCATAAGGTTTCTGGTAGAATGCCCTAAATGTCTCAACGATATCTTTGGTATGCGTTAGTGTATCCCCTTGTGTGTTTTTGATGTTCCGGATGATCATAGTCTTTTGCTTCGCGAAGAGTTGCCTAGCTAAGTATCGATCTGCCTTGTTGGCTTTAATGTAATATCTCTGCTTAAGATATAGAAGGGATCTTTCTGCCTTTTTTGTTACGAAGAAGTTCTAGTTGCCCCTGCTTGTGTTTCAGTGCCCTTTTAGGTGTCTGGTGGGAGTAGTTACAAGTTCATTACGGATTTCTGACAAATTCTTTTCCAGCTCTTGTTCCCATTGACGCCTTTGTTTGTCCCTTGTTGCTTTCAGGGCAATGATGTGACCCCTGATTACCGCCTTGAACGCTTCCCACGGTGTGCCCAAGGGGACATCTGTGTCAGTGTGCTCAAAGAATTCTGTGATTTTATCCCTTATGGTCTCTCCCATCACTGGGTCTGATATTAGATCTTGCGGCAGCCTCCATCGCCAAAGGCCACCCTCTGTCCCTGGAGTCGTCAGCTCCAGCCATAGTGGTGCGTGATGTGACAGTGATATGGGACCCAGCTCCATCCCTCGTATCTTACCCAAGATCCCCACTGACACCCAAAAGTAGTCAATCCTCAACATTGTATTGTGTATGTGCGAGTAGTACGTAAATCCCTTGTTTTGACCTTCTTGTTCCCTCCATGCATCACAAAGTGCCATACCTTCCGTGATTTTTTTGAGGCGTTCAGAAGGGGCGCCCTGGTGGTGGGCTCCCCCGCACTCCTGTCTATCAAAGGACACCATGCCATATTAAAACCCCCCCTATTAATAGCTCACCTTTTGCATACCCCTCCAACCTTCACATTGTATCCCGTAGGAAGCCATCTTGGCCTGTGTTTGGAGCATATATTGATGCCACAGTTAGCGTGGCATTGTGTATTTTGATATTTTGGCGAATGCGTATCTTCCCTCTTTGTCCGTCTGCCTGTCAATCAGAGTTGCTTCCATTCCCCCTTTTGTAGCTATCATCACCCCTGCTTGTTTCTCATTTGCGTTAGATTGCGCTAGTACATTGTACCCTCTGAGGCGGATCTTCTCCCTATCCTGCGCTCTGATGTGTGTTTCCTGGAGCAGGAGCACGTCAGCCTTTTCCTTCCAGAGCATATTCTCCACCTTTTTCCTTTTCACGGGTGAGTTCAGACCCCTAACATTCAAAGTCAGGATTCTTATCTTCCCCATTACGGCCGGTCCCTGTGAGCTGCCCTAATAGTCCGGGAGCTTTGGCCCCCACACTCTTTCGGATAATCCCCCCCTTTCCCTCCGAACTCCCCAACTATCCCCAACCATAAACCGTTTAACATTGCACCCGAGGAGGGCCTGGGTACCTATGGTAGCTCTGGCGTTGTGCCTATTGCTCCCTGCCCTCTGTGTGCTCGAGGCTAACATTGCGGGGGGTCCTAAACCCTGCACCTTCCTCAGGCCTTGATGCGAGTCGTTCTTGGTCCTCACCGGGCCTAATGTATCCGATAATCACTATCCCCTCACTGGGGTCCCATTCCGCATGCCACGGGTAAAGATCGAGCCCCTTCCGTATATTACAGTATTGGGGTCTCTATTCTTTTGCGGATGGTTTATGAATCCCTCTCCCATTCCTTTTCTTTTTCTGGCAGACCATTTCCCACCCCTTGGCCTCTTTTGTTGTTCCCCTTTTGTCCTTTCTGCTCCAGTCGGTGCATCCTCTGCCTGAATGTCCATAATGTGTAGCCCCTCCTCCCAGGTGGTCACCCTCCTTTGCTTTCCTTCCCAGTCGAACAACAGCCTGAATGGGAATGTCCATTTGTATTTTATTTCTTTCGCGACCAGTTCCCTTATCAGTGGGGCCATTTCCCTCCTCTTTAGGAGTGTTACAGCTGACAGGTCTTGATAGAGCTGGATGTCTACCCCTTTCATCCTAATTTGATCTAGCTGCCTTGCTTTCCGTAGGATGAGCTATTTTGCGGATACAAGGATATAGCTGCAAGCACATCTCTAGGTCTTTCTCCCGGTGCCCCTGTGCGTTTAAGCCCCACTCTGTGAATACGGTCTATCCCTATGTCTTCTGGTTCTCGTGCTTCTATGATGTCCCTGAAGACTTCCTGTACCGATCTCTTCAGGTCCTTGTCCGATACCGATTCAGGCATGTTTTTAATGCGAATGTTCAATCTGCGGGACCTGTTTTCTAGGTCCTCACATTGGAGTTCCAGATTGTGGGTCAAACGCACTAAGTGCTCTTGTGTTTCGCTATTTTGTAGGGCCTCGTCTTCTACATTCTGGACAATTTTCTCGAGAGTGTCTGTCCTTTCTTCGAGGGTGGTTATATCATGCTTCACTTCCTGGATTGCCTGCTTCATGTCGTTTTTGATGGCAGTGAATTGGTCCTGTACTGTCGACATGAGCTTGTCCTGTAGTTCTACAAACCAGGCATGCATATCGTCTTTTGATGGGGGCTGGGTGCCAGAGGAGGCATGGCTCTGGTCTGCTGTATGTGCAGTAGAGTCTTCCTGCGACCTACCTCTGGTTGCCACTGGGGTATCTGATGCCCACATCTGTAGTAGACTGGGGTCTTGCTTGGCAGACTGCTGCAGGTTCTGCTGGGCTTCGTCCCCCCCCCCTTTCCCCTTCGCTCTGGACATTGGCTCGTCTATATCACTCTGCCCCCTTGATTATTTACCCCGGGGTCTTACTGGTTCTTGCAGGGTGGCTGCGTTGCACTGTGCTGCGGCCCATAAGGGTGTGCCTCTGGGAGTCTTCTTCTGGGTTTAGAGGTGTCCCCACTTGGTAAACCTCCATGTGGGATTTGCTGGGGAGGCAATGGGCCTAGGCACTCTCTTGTTGCTATCCCCTTAGGTAGGGGCCTTGGCGTGGATGCCTCTCAGTTGTTTATGGGTAACGGGGAGCTGCTCCTTTCCTAGCCGTGTGTCCGTGCAGAGGACGTTGGTGGGTCTGGAACTGCCCTGCGTTCTGTATTGGCCAGTTTTGCTGTTAAATGGGGCTTGAGGGTGTCCCCCCCAGCTTATGATCGCTGGGTTCCTTCACAGTTCCACTGGGGCCACGGGGGAGGGGTGGAGGAGTGGGGAGGCCTCTCACCTGTTTACCCGCCGGACGGCGGCTGCCGCAGCTGTCCCCTGCCTCGCTGTGCCGGCGTTAGGTCAAGACCCACAGTGACGCTCTGCTATCTTTCCTCATCCTCTGCAGTATCCGTGAGGTCCGAGGGCCGCCCTGACCGTCCCCTGCAGCCGCCGACGTCAGTCTCACCCCGTGGGGCCCTGCGGCGCCAGTATCACGGCCTGGATCTCCCTCTGCCTCCGCACTTCGTCAGGGGAGGCGTGGGGGCAGTAATGTCCTCGTTGCCGGTGAGCTGTCCCGGCTCACTTCCCATGCGTGATGGCCCCGCGGGCCACGAAGCGCTGCTGCCCTGGCCGCTGTGCTGTATCAGGGGGAGCTGAGGCCGCGGCGGAGGAGGGGCGCTCCGCTCCCACCGCGCTGGCAAATAGCTGGTCTCGGGTAGATCGCTTCCCTAACCGGTCCAGTGTCTCTGGGGATCGACGGGTGCTCGATGGCAGAGCTGGAACCCTCCGGTTCGTGGCTTATTATGGTGCTGCTGAAAGGCCCGGCAGGAGCGAGACTCACATACCTCTCCCTGCACCGGCGGCCATCTTGGAAGTCCCCTTCACCGAGACCTTTGTCCACTCCCACAGTTTCCGTTTGATGGGCTCTCTCTTGGTCTCTGCTCCTGCCGAGGGGTCACTTCTCTTCCATCTTCAATACATTCAGACCTTCTTTTCAGGCAATGACCCGGTGCTACCTCTTTCCCCCCCCCCCCTCTGATTCAAATAACAGACCAAAAGGAAAGGTCCATCTGTAGTGCACTTCAGCTCGCATCAGTGTCCACACCACCGGGCCCATCAACCTTTTCTTCACCAGAGTAGCCTATGCCAAATCTTGGAACAGCTGGAGCTCTGACCCATTGTAGTTAATCGACCTTGCCCTTCTGGCGGCTGCCAAAATCGTTTCCTTCTGACCACATTGGTGCAAAGCTGCCACCCACCACGTCCCTGGGTCCAGCTCCTGGTTCTCCCCTCTTAGGCCCCACTCTGTGGATTCGGTCTACTTGTATCCCCGACCAATCCTCCAGTTCCAGCAGGTGCGCAAACACGTGTTGCGCCATCTTCCGCAGGTCCTTATACGCTACTGCCTCAGCTAGGTCTTTTATTCTTATGTTAGATCTTCTCAATTGGTTCTCGAAGTTCTCGATTTGGATTTATAGGTTCTTTGTGACCCTTGCCAATTGATCCACCAGCTTGTCGATCTTCCGGGTGTCCTCTGCAATTTGCTGTATTGCGTTCTCTGCTGCATCGGTCTGCTTCTCCAGATTCGCTATGTCGCCTTTCACTTCCTGCAGCGACTCGGAGAGTTCTGCTCAGGTCATGCTCAGCTGTGAAAGAATCGTTTCTGAGATTTTGTACCTAAAATCCTGAAAGCAATGGCGGAGCACGTCTTGGGTGACCACTTGGTTCTTCATCGGGGCAGCCATTTCCACAGGCTCTTCTTCTGCGTGGGGCTATTGCTTGCCTCTTATTTATTTTATTTTATTTATTGGGCATTTGTAAGGCGCTTATACATCAGGAAATTGTGCTTCAAAGCACCCACAGGGCAAAGGGAAGGGCACAAGGGAAGCAGAAGACAATGTACTATACAAAATACAGAGACGGCAGACCTACTAGGCCTTGTGAATATTTGGATCGTGCACGAGCAGAGAGAAGTGGGACAGGGCTGGGTAATTGCTAGAGACAGGGGAGTGTGGGAAGTTAAGTGCTAGAGGGTCCACAGAGGGGTGAAGTACCATGGAGACAGTTGCAAGGCAACAGGTAAGTGCATGAGCCGGTTGCTAAGGCACCTGTTAAGTGCTGGGCAGTGACCACTAGATGAAAGAAGGGGTTGCCAGCACATAAGATAAGTGCAGGCCCCCGAGTCAGCACAGTCCACGAAGTGCTTGGAGGCAAGTGCAAGGGGCGGGAGGAAGCTGTGGGAAGATTGGACAGAGGTCCAGGACCCAGAAGGACACATATGGGCCTAGGCCACCAATCACAGCTACTGTGGGGTCTAGCATGGGAGGGGAAGAGGGAAGGAGGGGGAGAAGGGAAAAGTCTTGAGGTGCTTGCGGAATCTGAGAAGATCCGGCTCAAGAAGTAGCGAAAGGGGGAGGCTATTCCAGAGGAGGGAGCTAGCTGAAGAGGAGAGGGAGTGACGCCCGCTCTCTGCTTAGAGATGCCCTTGACAAGCAGAGAGTTGGAGCCGGAGGATCAGAGGGATCTGGAGGGAGAGTATTTGGTGAGAGCAAGTTGCAGATAGCATGGTCCCCGGCCCCAGACAGCCTTGCCAGATCCCCTTCTTTTCTCCAGGGTCTGTGCAAGTTGTCCTCTTGGGCCTTTTTAGAAGATTTGGGGGCTGATCGTGAGTCCAACCTTTTGTTTTTGGACATTGGGCGACAGACTTTGGTGGAGGAGGGCCAACCCCTCAATCCCTCTCCTTGTTATTTTGCATCCCCACTAAGTCCCCACCGATCTTCTGCTTCAAGGTCTTGGAGTTCCACCTCTATAGGTCAATGTTGTCCCTGCCAGGCTTCCAAGCCATGCCACTGCACTTCTTCCAGGCACTTTGCAGGCTAACGATGCTGCAATGTCTGCACTCATAGCTCTTTGAAACACGGCTGCTGCCAAAGCAAGCCCGAAAGGCATCCTTTTGTAACGAAACATTCCAAACAGTGTGATAAATGCTGTCCAGTCTCTACAATCTTCCGTCAAGTTTATTTGATGGTAAGCATTCAATAAATCCAATGTAGTAAACACATTCACCCCATCAATACAGTTTAACATTTATGAAATGATGGGCATCGGGTAATTGTCCACTTGGATGTTCTCATTTAGGTCTCTGAAATCTACACAAACTCAGTTTCCCATTTTTTTCGTTACTGCCACCATAACGGGACTCACCCATAGGAACGATTCCATTTTTTCTATTACAATTTCCTTCTCCAACCCGACCAATTCTGCCTGCAACTTATTCATCAATGCAAAGCAACGTATTCATCAATGCAAAGGGAACAAGTCTCACCTTCTTATCTATAACTGTGATTGCCCTGGGTTTCAGGATAATTCTATGTGCGTATCCTTTCAGCAAATCTACCTTTGCTTGGAAAACATGTCTTCTTGACCTCAGGTACCATTGACTTTGCTTTTATCTCTGCCTACATAAGGTACAGGATCACTCTCCCATGGATCCAGGGGAATCTTCAACTTGGCCTGATACTTACAAGTCAAGGCAATTACACCTTTCTAGGCCATATACATTTTAATTTCAGCTATGCGACCCTTAAATTGCACGTTGCTCATGAAATAACCTATTAAATGTATCTTCGATGCTTCAAATCCTCCTGGATTACGAATGTCTAAATGGTGCAATCTTTGTTTCAATCCTTTGAATGCCAACTCCTAATACTTGTTCTACGGGATTATTGTATATGGTGAACAACCATCCACCATTAGCTTCAGCGACCAATTTTCAACAATTACTTTGCATTTAGGACACTTTATGACATCCTGGTTACACTTTTTTCTGGACTCACACACTACTACTACTCTCTCCTCCTCAGTGTCTTCTTGGACAACTGACAACCTCTTTTTATTTCTGTACACTACAAGGAAACCCTTGCAAGCTGTGCAAAGTTTTTCGATGGCTGGACAAATTCTGGATGAAGCATAGTGTCCTATTCGTCCACACCTAAAGCACCTATCTCGTTCTCTTGTTTCTCCTGACCGGTATGTGTTCTCCCTAACAAATCTATTCCTTTCCCTTGAACGACCACGATTACAATCATTATTCTTGGGCCTGGCCTTGCTACATCCCTCTTCTTTTTCACAACGCGTCTCTTTTTTTTTTTTTAACCAATGCCACACGCGTTTGATCATTTAATTCTTCGTCCTTGCCACCTACCGATTTTTGCACTTTCTTCTTTTTGTTTTTTATTTCCTTTGGGCATCTCTGAGTGTGTTCTATTTGTTTCGCGATTGCCAAGGCTTGTTGTAGAGATGGATCTCCCGCCATCCATAACCTATCTTGAATCGCTGAATCTTTAGTGTGTATTATAATCTAATCCTGTATCATTTCTTCTGTTGTTATTCCTGCACCAAACCTGCATGTTAGTACCAGTTTCTTTAGTGAACACACATACTCTACTACAGTTTCCTCTTCCTTTTGTGCTCTCGTACAGAAATTAACCTGTTGATAGCAACATTTGCCTCCGGTGCATAATAATTAACGAGTTGTCTTATTACACACTCATGTGCATCCATGTCTCCAGAATCTAAATCTGTTAGCCCATGCTAACTCCCTATACTTTCGCTGTCCTTCTGGGCAAATGGCATGCAACAAGAGTAATTTATTCTTCTCAGCCGTGAGTCCATCTTGCTTGACAGTTTTGATATAGTTGCACCAATAATCCCTCCATTCTGGCCATGGTACTGCTGGTTGGCCTGCATTAGGAAGAACACTTTCTGGGAGATGCACTGTTATGCCCTGCATGGCCATGTTTCACTCGTGAGAATGTGACTTCCCAGAATTCCTCCTATTGCTTCTTTATGTATCTAATTTCTTTTTTTCCCCACAATTATCTTCAATCCTTTCACTTGCTCAATTGTTCATTGGAAAGAGAAAAAAAAACTCCCAAAATATTTTTTTCTACTGCGATGAGGAGGATTACTGTTCGTTCCCTTGCTTCGAACGAAATTTCCCGATTCAAAATGGCTGTACATCACGTGATGCTAATATGGCCTTTCCTCTAACACCAGCCTTGACGGGATATTACGCGCACAACCCTTAATGCTCCGGTTCCTCGCCTTGCTTTATATATTCTTTCCACGCTTACAACCAGGAAGGCTTTTCTTCGTTGTGCCGCATTGTGCTTATACTGCGCTTGATACCTGGTGTCTTCCTACACCGCCAGGCCTCAGTGGACAAATGGATACCGCACTACAGACAGAGTTTCCTGGATGACCACACAGCAAGGGTCTGCTTAGCTGGCGCTTGTCCCCAAAATGAAGTGATGAACTACCACACAGAATCAGTGAGTAGAATTACAATCATGTATTTATCCACCAGCGATCCAGCACATCACCTACCTTCCACTCTTCCCCAGCACTCCCCCAACCGCCCCCCCCGCAGCATCACACATTCCCCAACATTCCACATTCTAGCCCCTCGCGGCAGAGTGAGCAAATTAATACAAAGACAGCGCAAGCAACTTAATACAAATGGCTACCACAACATGATTGTTCTTGGAATAATTTCATATGGAGGAGTAGGTTTATATTTTGCAGTGGACTTATTTATTATTTATTACTGTTGAGTGTAGCTACTGGCCTCGATTTATTTTGTATTTTAGAGCAATGTGTGCAGGGTATGTAAACACTCAATTGCAAACTGGCATCAGTACATTATGTACATACAGTACCACAAAAAGTTGTGAGCTTCGTGCAAGCTATGCATTTAACTCCTTGTATGTGTTCTATGTCCGATACAAAATGTAAGTACAGTTGCTGCTTGAAGCATTTATATGTGCTTTTGCAAAATCCATTTACCCCAACAGTTTTGTAGTGATGACAGATAACGTCTAACTCGAGCAACTTCAGTTTGGATACACCTGCACTCACTTGTCCTTATTAGACAATATCTCCAGGTGTGTCTACCGTGGACTTTATACAGATTGATTCCAGTACAGTGTGTTGCCGCAGATTAAGATGTGTATGCATTGGGAAAGTAAGGGTTTGCTGGGGATGGTGAAAGGATCCAGCATGCCTTTAATTCACTTCTGTCTGTTGTACTAATAACTCCGTTCTGAAGGTTGTGAAAATGACAGTACTTGGGCATTTGGGGAAGCACTTGACATAGGATAACAGCACCCAGCCCCTGTACTTGCTTGTGATGACTATATCTGGTATGTAAGGCAGCCACTGCTGAATTATGGCAGGGATTCACATTTGACACATACGGTGGAAGTACTTGGGCCCAAGTTGCACTTGGCATATGATGGCACTAGGTACCTTGAAATATACAATGATCATACCTTTATTATTAAAGCATTACATGGCATAAGATGGCAGTATGTTCACATTAGAAGCTTCATATGGCATATAAGGACAAGGGAAGCTGACGTTGTATATATTGAATGTGATCACAATACCCGTCATAGGATTGCAGTAACTGTACCTCTGAGATAGCAGTGCCCCGACCTATGATGTGTGCGCCCCAGGTAAATTATTGCTATGAACTTGAGATATCATGGCAGCACCCTTGAAATATATGGTTGATAACTAAAGTAACCTTTTTATTTTTATATAAATATCAGTTGCTGTTCACAACAATTATGCCACTTGACATTTGTATAGCACAGATAACCCAAAGGCATCTAGGCACATTTTGCTTAAGAATTCGGTTACAGAAAGTGCTTGTGGCCACAGGTTACAGTCATTAATTGGAGCGGTCACATGGGTAGCCAATTGCAATTTGCAGTGATATCATGCAATAGTTACAGGTCAAATGGAACAGTAGAACAGTAATTAGTTCCATTAGTTACAAGCAACATTGGGATCAACGGAATAAGTTGAGGAATACCATAGGTGCTCATGGCAACAGGTTACATTTATTGCACAAAAAGATTACATGTGTAGTAAGTTACAAGTTACAAAAATATTTTGCTTTAGTTCAAGGTCATATGAAGCAGTAATTGGTTACAATGGTTGCATTAGTTACAATAGTTAGTCAGCCATTGCATCAAGTGAGTAAGTTGTGGAATACAGAGGATGCATACATGATTGCCTAAATGACAACTGTTGGCTACCTGTGATGCAACATGCCTTATGTTAGATGAGATCTTTAGTAAAAAGTCATGGTTTGAGGCCTTTACGGAAGGACCATAGCGATGGGTCTGTCCTCAAGGCTAAGGGCATCGAGTTCCACTGTTCAGCTGCAAATACTGGGAAGCTGGATGCACCTACTTTTTGTCGTCTGAAACTAGCAATAGCAGCCAGGCCAGCGTAGGAGAGAGTTTTAAATTTGATCCGGTCTCGTACCGAAAGCCAGTGGATCTTGCGTCTGGCTGAGATGTGTTATGTTTAGGGATACTGAGTGCTGCTCTGATTGCATTGATTTGCACAATTTGTAGCTTGTTGATGTTTCAGGCATTAGAACCGGCAAAAAGGGAGTTGCAGTAATTGATAGCATAAGTGCTCTAGCCAAGATGAAAGTGCTCTAGCCAAGGTGATGCAATTATCTGTGGACAAAAAGGGCCTGCTAGCTGTGATCAATTTTGAGGTGTAGGCTGCTGAGGAGACTATAGCGTTGACTTGCCTTGTTAGTGTGAGTGAGGAGTCAATATAGGCACCTAAGGTTTTTACCTCCTTGGCTACAGTTATGATGTTGCAGTCAATGCTGAACGATTTGTACGGCTGGGGTAGATTATTCAATTTCGATTGGCTACCGATGGTGAGTAGTTCCGTTTTCTCATTCTTCAGAGATAGCTCATTTTGTGCCATCCATGCTTGGATGGTGAGGTATATTTTGTTTAACCGATTAGAGTCAGTGTCGTATATTCCTGTGATTGGTAGGAGTATTTGTGCGTCATCCCCGTAATTGGTATATGTGACACCCGATTTGTCTAGGCAGTCAAAAAGAGGCTTGGTAAACATGTTATATGAACTTGGTGAGCGCATGAGCTTTGGGGCACTCTGCAGGAGACCAGGGCTGGTTCGGCTGCGGCTGAGGTGAAAGAACTCTCATCGTGTGGTTGGAGAGGAATGATTCAATCCATTCTATGGCTTTGGATGAGAAGTGGGCAGCTATAGTGAGGTGTTTGCATAGAATATTGTGGTTAACTAGATTGTACGCTGCAGATAGGTCGAGTAGGAGGAGGATGGCTAAATCTCCTTTGTATGATTTGGTCCATTTGGATTTTGAGGTCTAGAAGTGCTGTTTCGAGGGGATTGAGTCCTCCGACGTATTTCACATCTTTGACATTGATTACCATAGCTGTGCTGCTTCGGAAACTTTTTTCGGCGTAGGTTTCCTGCGTCAATGACGTCGATACGCTCCCTCAAGGACCTCCTTCGACGGCCGACATCACCAGAAGTTATATGGAGTACTCGCGACACCCGTAGCCTCAGTTCCGTTTTTTCCGCGAACGTGTTTGGTTCGAAATCTCGGCAGAGGCGTAGACAGGGTAGGGCATGAGCGGGCAAGGCCCACTCCAAATCTGTTAATGCCCACTCAGCAGCGCTGTGTGGGCATTTTACAGATGTTAATGTCACTGCGGTGGGCCCAACTACATTAGCTTACGGGCCAGGCTACGCCTCAATCTCGGTGCACCTCGGTTCTTGTGTATCGGTTCTTCTGAATATTGTTGTAAAGTTCTACGAGAAAATGTCTGTCTTCTGCTACCCCGAAGTCAGGCTTCAAGAAATGCCTGCCGTCCCTTCAGGACCAAGTTATAAATGCTCGGCAGCACTACTATTGTCTTGCTGTGCGCGGCATTATCGCGCGCACGGGTTTTACTATCGGAGCATTTATAAAAGGCAGAATCCATAGTCAGTTAAGAATGATTTGTAAACCTCAATCAATACTTCTACAGAAGGAATAAGATATGGAAAGGTAATGAAAGGGCATTATTTTCTCGAAAACATATGTATGAAATTGATGGATAACGCACAGGATTCACAATATTTTAACGCTTAAGAGTTAAAAGAAACACATTTACCTTGGGGAGTTAGAGAATTACTATCTTGCAATATTAGGTGATAACTATGGTGAGCCAGCACACACAATTGGAGGTGACATCTTTTGATTTGTATTTTTTCGAAGGGATCTAACCCGAGACTCGAAGAGAAACTACTATTTGCTTTAACCCATAAGGGGCAGTAGATGAAAATAATGTAAAGAGACAACTTGAATCCAACTATCCTTGATTTTCGATGTGACACTACATGTAGCATTGACTAACAAAAATGTGTGTTTGTCTACCTCTTGACCCCCGACATTCCTCCCTATTCCCCACTCCATTTTTTGTCTGGCATTTTGGTTTACTTTGATTTAATAACTGTTGTTATTTATCATGGTTTGCTTTAACCCATCAAATACTGTAATAATTGGTTAAACATGTGAATGAACACTTCTATTATTTTTTTATTTGGCTTTCATATTATTTTGTAAATATCTGTATAACTTTGTGACCTTTTCTTTTGATTGATATATAAAATTAGCCCTGATTTGAAAAGGTCCAAGAGGGACCGAAACACGTGTCCTCACAAAGGGTATCAATATAATAAAACACTTGTTGAAAAAACTGGGAGCAGTCTCAACTTGGGATCTTTTCTCTTTACTTAACCATTTATATGTGGTTTTCACTTGGCTAAACCACCACCCAAGGGGACGCGACCGCAGGGAATCTGTTGTAGAGAAAAGAGCATTTTTTACTCATTAAAGATGTCGCCATGTTAGACCTGACCAACATAGCCAAGCTCTTCTAAAATTACTTTAGATTAATACTAGGGGGTATATGTACAACAATACAGATTAGTGTTTCATTATGTGTAAATATTGGTACTGTGTCTCTTTGGCCATTACTTTGCAACAATGTGAATATGATGTAATATTTACTCCACAAAGCAATACTAACACACTCTGGATTTATACATTGTGATGTGATTTAGTTCTATGTAGAAAATCATACCATCCATACTTTGTTCATTTAGTGTATTATGAATATGTTTGATATAAACCCAGTCTTGGGGACTGGTTTTGCTGAATAAAAGCTACATGATTTGAGCATGAAAATAACAGCTCAGGGTGTACATTTGGAATTCATATCCAGAATAAAATACCCCTGTTTTTGGATACTCAGCTTACTTTTGAAGCACTATTAGAAAATAATGCACTGATAAAGCACAGTAGAACACTCTAAACGAGACTAGAGTGATAAACATTTTTTATGTGGTTAGGAGCCCCCCCTTGTGTTACCTATCTTTATCATCTGTCCGTCACCTGCCACTACCTTCACAAGCTGGGCTTCTCCCTCAATTTAAAGAAGTCCCACTTGATACCTACCCAGCGACTCCAGTACATCGGAGCAGTGCTAGACACATCCCCGGGGGAAAGTGTTCGCCTCCCCAGGTGAGGGCTCATCACATTCTGCAAATGGTGGACAAATTTCAACGTGCCCAGAGTCTCCCTGAGTTCGAGTTCTTGAGATTGCTCAGCCTCATGGCCTCCTGCATTTTTCTGGTGCCGGAGGCCAGGCTACGAATGAGATCACTGCAGTGGGCACTCAAGATGCAGTGGTCGCAGTTCTCCGGCAGGATGTCAGACCCCGCTCAGATTCCGTCCTCGGTTGCTCAGGACCTTCTGTGGTGGGCCGTCGAAGGAAATCTGTTCAAAGGGGCTCCGTTTTGGCAACCATGGCCGGAGGTGACGATCATGACGGACGCATCCCTCACGGGTTGGGGAGCTCATGCCAACGAGTTGACAGTCAGCAGGTGTTGGTCTCCGTCGGAGTCCAGACTCCACATCAATCTGTTAGAGCTGCGGGCTGTCAGGCTAGCCCTGAAGGCTTTTCTGCCGTCTGTGCGGGGGAAGAATGTCCTGATTATGACGGACAACACAGTGGCCATGCACTACCTCAACAAAAAGGGGGGGGCAGGGTCTCTCCCACTGTGCAGGGAGGAGATGCAGATCTGGTTCTGGGCTATCCAGCAGGACATTTCAATCTCGGCAGTTCATCTGGCCGGAGACGAAAACGCGGCGGCGGACTCTCTGAGCAGGCAGGGCACGGTCTCTCACGAGTGGGAGCTGGCTGAGGAAGTTCTGTTGGAGATCTTCGCCCTTTGGGGAACCCCACAAGTGGATCTCTTCGCACCAGTGTCAACCGGAAGTACGACAGATTCTGCTCGCGGGAATTTCCTCCAAAAGGAGCCTTAGGGGACGCGTTCGTAGTGGAGTGGTCCTTCCCACTGCTGTATGCGTTCCCGCCAGTCCCCGTCATCCTGCAGGTGTTGCGGAGGTTGCAGAGGTTCGGTTCCCAGATGATCCTCATTGCTCCGGCATGGGCCAGGAGAGCGTGGTACCCAGACCTTCTAGATATGTTCATCTACCCTCCATGTTGTCTTCCCTACCGAGACAATCTGCTCTCACGGGACGGGGTCGAGTTCTCCATCCAGAGGTCAAATCTCTCAGCCTTCATGCTTGGTATCTGAAAGGCTGAGATATAAGGATTGGGACCTCCCTGAAGACGTGATGGAGGTGTTGCTTTCGGCCATAAGGCCCGCAACAAATTCCCTGTACCGTTGCCGTTGGAGGAAGTTCTGCGACTGGTGCAGGGTACAGAATGTGGATCCTTTCCAATGTTTCATTCCTTTGGTTTTGTCTTTTTTGCTTTCTTTGGCCCACAAGGGCGTGAATGTGGGTACCATTAAAGGTTACCTGGCGGCGCTGTCTATATTTAAGCGCTCGTCTGAGGAATGTTCTTATTTTAAAATCCCTTTGATATTTCAGTTTCTAAAAGGGCTAACTCATGTGTTTCCACCGTCGCCTTTCCAGGTGCCGGGATGGGATTTAAATTTGGTTTTAAAGTTCCTCATGGGAGCTCCGTTTGAGCCTCTACATTCTTGTCCATTGAGACTGTTAACCTTTAAAACTGTACTTTTAGTTGCGGTTACTTCCGCACGCAGAGTGAGTGAGTTGCAGACACTTTCCACCAAATCACCCTTCACTGTGTTCCATAAGGACAGGGTTGTCCTTAGGGTACAGCCTTCCTTTCTTCCTAAGGTTGTGTCGGAATTCCATCTGAGCCAGAAGGTAATACATCCGGCATTCTATCCTCCTCCACATCCTGGTAAGGAAGAGGAGAGGCTCCATAGGTTGGATCCTAGGAGAGCTTTGAGTTTCTATCTGTCACGGATATCCTGGGTCAGATTGAACGATCAGCTCTTTATTGGTTACGCTGGAAGGCGTTTGGGTCAGGCTGTTTCTAAGCAGACCTTGTCTAGATGTATCATTTTGACGATCTCTGAATGCTATCGTTTGGCAGGGAAGGACCCTCCTGTAGGCTTACGGGCCCATTCTACTAGGGGTATGGCTACCTCCACTGCACTGTAGAGGGGGGTTCCGATTCGCAATATTTGCGATGCAGCCACATGGGCCTCTGTTCATACTTTTGTGAAACATTATTCGCTGGATTCTATCCATGGTCAGGATTTGGCCTTTGGCAAGGCAGTCCTCTATTCTGCAATTTGATTGGGCATTCTAATTTTTCTAAATTCTTTTCCCACCTCCTTACGCTGGTACTGCTTTGGGAGTCTTTCAAAGATATGGAATACGTCGGAGGACACAATCCCCTCGAAGAACAAGCTACTTTCTTACCTGGTAACGTTCTTTCGATGGGGTGTTCCTCCGACGTATTCCACATCGTACCCACCCTACCTGCCCCGCTACAGAATTTCCTTTGCGATTGTAGCTTCCGTTTCCGAAAGGTTTTCTGTTGTAAGACTGGCAGAAGATTGGTGCCACATGTTCTGGGGGAAAAAACTACAACTGAGGCTACGGGCGTTGTGCGTCCTACATATAACATCTGGTGACGTCGGCCGTAGGAGGAGGTCCTCGAGGGAGTGTTTCGACGTAATCACTGCAGGACGCCTACGCCGAAAAAAGTTTCCGAAGCAGCACAGCTGTGGTAATCAATGACAAAGATGTGGAATACGTTGGAGGAACGTCCCATCGAAAGAACGTTACCAGGTAAGAAAGTAACTTGTTCTTCTGTTCCGTGGCCAGGGCGGAAGCCTGACTGTCAGAGGCCTAGGAGATTGTTGGATTCTAGGAATGTTTGTATCTGTAAGTAGGCTACTCTGTCAAGTAATTTCAAGAGAAATGGAACCATGGTGATAGGCCGATAATTGGTAGGGACATTGGGGTCCAGAGTGTTTTTTTTAAGTAATGGGAGTACCCAGGCTTCTTGCAGGAAACTTAGAAAGAAAACCACGGCAATTATAAATACAACACAGTTGTAGCGCATCTTGGCCTGAAATCTGGAAAGTCTTCTGTGTTGTTTCCAGTTCAGAAGACTTTCCAGATTTCAGGCCAAGATGCGCTACAACTGTGTTGTATTTATAATTGCCGTGATTTGCTAAGGAAAAAATTATAATAAGCACTAACCCGCATGCAGCCTTCCTGTCTGCTTTCTGTGATCTCCGGCAATAATGAAGCAAAAGCCACCTACTGGTAACTTTTGTTTATTACAGCTGGCTGGCTTTTGCTTCATTAGTGCCGAAAGGGCAAGCGCAAGAGGCTCATCCATTTCACAAAATGGATGCCTCCTAGTGCTTGAATTTTCGAGTTTGAGCCTCATTTGCTCAAAACTTTACATAGGAACTTTGTTTAAAAATATTTGTTATATATATTTTTGATTATGGGCCATCTTTTTAGCCAATAAAGTTTTTGAGTGAACTATCCCTTTAATTATATTGTTATATGAATCACCATCAAACTGGTTTACAACACTTTGGCACACTGTATTGTTGTGTGAATCATTATTGTACTGGTTTTAGTGCTTGATGTACATAAACGTTATGCATTAAATACACATATTCTTTAAAAAATTAAGGTTTGTCTGCCCCATATTGCACCAGACTGTACTACTACGCATTTAAAATCAAGCAAAAGGTATATCAAGGCCCAAGGCTCTGGGAGTGAGTCCAGGCAGGGCTATTCACGCTGGTGAACCCTTCTATGTGCTGTTCCACCTAAGACTTTTTTTTTTAAACAAGATTCCTACGATGTATTCGATGGAACGATTGGCAATAAACCATGTTAAGTTTCCATTGTGAATGATGGATAGCATGTTTGCTTTACCCATATATAAAAGGTCGATTGTTATTGTTCTAGTTACACAATGGTTTGTTTTGGCGCTTCTGTGTCCGTGTGACTTGCAAACATCATCAGCAGGGCTTCACTGGTGCGCTGCTTTCCCAGGTTCCTCGCCAGCCTTGTCAATTTGTCTAAATCGAGGCTATCAGGAGTTACAAAATCAGCAATCAGGAATACTTAACCCATGCTTGTATATAATGTTGTAAAATTGTGCATTATGAAGCCACAGTGTCCGTATAAACCCACTTTGACCACATGAGATTAATGGCCATTGGGCGTTACAATTAGATGTTTTGTCAAATTATCAGAAATCAAAAGTATTCCAGAGAGCCAAATTGGCTTCCAAAAATGGTGTTCGAGTCCTTTCAACTTCCATAAAATTAGCGATCTTAACAGCGTTGTGGAATAAATGGTCCATGTCTTACAAAGTTAAACGCGAGTGCCAAGCCACACAGGTTGCCTGCCACCCCTCTACTATATCTAGGCAAACTGCAACTCACAGGAGGTATAACAGCCGAGACAGGTGAAGTTATGCAATGATACATGGAGGAGTGCTGTGTGAATTCTTCTCTGAGAAAAGTGCATGGTAAGCAACAAGTAAAGTCGTCAATTTCGTTGATATAGGATCCAGAAAACTGCCATTCCTGTGTCATTTTTAGAGCAGTTATAGCATCTCAGAGTATGTCAATGTTTTTTAATAGCAGTATTATTTTAGGCCTACAGTATAATGAGGATTATTAACAGTTTCAGCCAATATATATTATATGCACCCATCTTCAGGTCCTGTGCATTTGAACATATCAGTCTTTTAATCAAGTTGAAAATGTCTGTGCATTGTCCATCTTATGGAATTGTACGGCCTGCATTAATGGAGGAGCAGCCAGTGTCCGGAGCATGCTCCTGAAAGGGGAAGGATCGGGCCTGGACTTTAGTGCACATGTTAAAGAGCAGTGAAAAGAGGGTAAGTAAAAAAAGTATTAGTGTTCATAAAGTGCTGTAAGAAGCATACTCTTATGATGCCAAGAACCTCCCAACGACAACCCGATATATGGCTTGCAATGCTCTCTCTTGGTTTAAACATGGTGGTTGATTCTCATTGCAAATAACAAGGGGGGGACCTGGAGTCCCTCTGCCAGACATTAGTCCTGGTTACGAGAGTTTTACCCAGATTCTTTAGCTCACTATCTTTCACAGAGGAGAAATATCCAAAACATATCAGTCTTTGTCCTGCCCTGGGGCAGTCCAGCACCGAAATGCTAGGCAATTCTTCTCTGAACGAGAGTACCAACAGCAACCCCAGACACGTGTTTCGGTCTGGTTGGACCTCATCAGTAGGGTTGAGCTGTGCCTCTGTAAGAATAGTTTCTGAGGTTGCTGTTGGTACTCTTGTTCAGAAGAGAATTGCTGGCATTTCGGTGCTGGACTGCCCTTGGGCAGGACAAAGACTGATATGTAGTGGAAATGTCTCTTCTGTGAAAGGATGGTGAGCTAAAGACTCTGGTTGAGACTCGAACCCGGGACATAGGCCGGTAGAGACAAACTCCCAGAACCCCCCCTTACTCATGGTTGACTCTCATTGTACAGAACACTCAGAGCAAGATTGTTCCTAAAAGATATCGTAATCAGTTGAACTATTCCTGTTTCCAACTACGTTCAAGAAAGCCAGTTTTCCTATCAATTCTATACTTGCTTTCGCCTTGTTTGTTCTCGCAGGTGTAAACCTTTGTCGAAATCTGGTTTTCAAGTAGGAAAGAAGAAATATATTTGAAGAAAAACTGACTGCATATTAGTTATTTCAGAGACATTGTGACATTCCTTTACTTCCGGGGGACCAGCAGGGGATATTGTACAGCACCAGCCAACTGTTCACTTTCATCGCCTGCATTTTCATCCCCTGGCATTTTAACATGCATATTACAACGAATTTGCTCATCAAATTTTTTAGGGGGGGTGGGAAAGGGTAGATAAGGGTTTGGGCGGGTAGGCAATAGCCAAAAATAAGTGTGGTAGAGGGATTCGGGGGGGGGGAACCCCCCCAAACCAAAAAACATGAGCATTTTCAATGGAATGTACACATTAAAATGACAGGGGATGAAATTGCAGGCGATGAAATGACATGGAACCCTCTCCAATACCATCAGCCATATACTTCCAAGAGTAGCTACTGTGGAGCATTGGTGTCAGATACTCTACTGCATCAACTGGAAAAGCAGACACTATACAACAGGCTGTTGCTTCTGGAGTAGCAAATACTGTACAGTACCAGCGTTTCCCTTCAACAGGCGCAGAAACTGTAGCGTTTATTGCCAGGATCAGCCACTTCCATACAGCCAAATGTTCGCTACCGGACTTTAACATCAAGAGGAGGAAACATTGCGCAAAACCAACCACTTAATTCCGGAGGGATACTGTGGACTACACAGGAGAAGCATGTTACTTTCCAGGAAATACATATTTTATGGACCATACTTAGCCCTTAATTTCACCGCAGTATACACCCTATGGTAACAGACTTGGACAACCAGAGGAGAGGATAACATTCGGTATACGGGTTGTACCTCTAGAGGAGCAGATATAATACAGCACAAACCTTTTACATCCGGGCAGGGGGGCGGGGGATAATGTACAGAGAGTGCAAACAAAACGGCTAAACGAGCGAGCATTGTACGGTTTCAGCCTGTTGCTGAATAGAACGCAGACACTAGACAGTACCAGCCTTTTGCTTCCAACGGCGGAGCCCTCCCGCAACATAAGCTGCTGTGATGCCTCGAACAGTCAGTGGATGCATGACTCACAAAGGGGCGACGGCAGGGAGCGGGGGAACGCACATGGGCAGCAGAACTACAGCTTCATTGTTGTAGGCTTCCCGTGGGGACCAAGATTCGCCAGCGCACCGGTGGCATGCCAGACTGAGGCAGACGAACCATGCCAAGTGTAAGAAGGGGGTGGGGGTGGAGGGGATTAACATGGGCATTCTTGGGGTGAAACAAACATGGAAAGTGGAAGAGGAGTGTGTATAACCAGCCTACAGATAAGAAATACTCCCAAATTGTGCTCATCCTCCAATGCAAGAAGGGGGAGGCTAGAAGTAACGGAAAATCCTGTTTTGCTTCTGAACACTGGCAACCTGCAGTTCTAGCAACTTGGAAAGGGGATGCTCACATGAATACACTATGTACAAGTGGCAGGCATATTTTAATGGTATTGCCTTCCCAACACTACATACCACGAACACATAATGACACGGATTCCTAGTACAATGGACAGAGATAAGAGAAACCAGCATTGGCTAAGTCAACCGTTTTAGTTTAGGTATTTCTCAGGAACTGCCATAACGATTCTGCCTGGCCATTTGATGGCAGCCACTGCCAAATGGTGCGAGTACCTGGGCAGATGATGGCAGTGCCTGGCAAAGGGCCATCTAACGCCTATCAAAAGAGTCAAATCAAACTGATGGCATTGTCAATGCTCGTTTTGAAAAGAAATTCAATGCAAGGAACAGACGACAATACTCAAAGTTGGTTCAAATTAAGTGGATGAACGCCCATTTCGTTAAAACATTTTAATCACATCAGAAGCTTGGAAATAAAATTGGCAGCCCCATAAAAGTCCACAGTTTGATCTTACTGCACAATAGAGCTAGCTCAGAAAGATGCCAGGAGGGTGCGTTTTGGGTAGAGATGGGCAAACAGAGGGTGGAAACGGTCATAAGGATCAACATGGCCCTGGGCAGTCCATGAGTGTAAAAATCCAAACAACCACAGTGTGTGGCCCAATTCGCATGCCATTTCCTTCCCCCTATACTCGTATGCCAATAGTTGTGGCTTTAACAGTGGTGCAAAAGCGCCCCTAATGGCCAACACTGCAAATACAACTTGGGAGGACGGGGATTCAGTTGTATCAACAGTTGAGACGTGTTTGATGCAAGTATCGAGTTCAGGGGGTGGGGGCATACTGATGTTAATCAAAGCTAAAGCTAAACAAATAATTAGGTCTGTAGTGACTTGGGCAGATGCGGAGACTTGATGGCGGAGACTTGATGCGGAGTCTGAGAGCAACTGATCTGTGTTTTTTCTGAAAATACCCCTGCCGTGCAATGGGGCATCGGCTTCCGGGAAGTGAGACAGAATGGGCAAACTCAAGCAGGTATTTACTTTGCTTCGCACGTTATCGGCATTGGGGTGCCCAACAAACAGCTGCTCCATGTTTTCACCTTCAAGGCCCTAGTTTCTGTACATTTATCGTTGCCTGTCCCAAATGACTGGAGTGGATTCAACACCTATCATGCCGAATGTACATTCTGAACACAATCCTCTTTATTTTTTTACGTAATCAGTTGCTATTTTGTGGCCTTTCAGGCAGATCATATTAGGGGGGGGAATGTGCCGTAGTCACAAACGTACAGAACGGCGGGCATCGACATCAATAAAAGAACGTTGGAAAAGGTGATACAGCTTTGTAAAGTGAAAACGAACAGTGCAAAATAAAAGTGTGGGCTCATGGGGCGAATGACTACCTCTGGAATACATAAACATGTGATAATAGCCCACTCGAAGAAAGCACGCACACAACATATACGGGACATGGTGATTGTCATACATGCCATGATGTAAATTAATTGGACTGGGAAATTAAACCTGCACCCTTCTTGAAAACTCTGCATGAGCAATTTGTGGTGTGTGTACAAATACATTTCGTCCGGTCATTTCTTCTGCAGAAAACTAAAAGAGTAGACAATTTCCCCCGCACACTTGCACTCTAAAATTAGAGGACGGGCCCAACCACGGAATGTGGTAGGCATTAGAGACAGGGTACCCTTGATATTTCCAGAAACTCAGGGAGCATAGAACATAACCGCTTCAGCCCACTACCGTCCGTTTCCTGGATGTATTGAGTGGTCAGCGGCTACCATGAGCGATCTGCACGACCCACCAACACACATTAAATAAGTTCTAAGAAAGCCCTGATGGTGGTGGACATATTCACTGAACACTCAATCAATGGCTCGGCCAGTGCCACTTCCCAGCTACGGTCTGTTTACTCCTGTTTCAACTGCATAGCATGGACGTGCAAAGGCTTTACTCTTCCTTTCCTACCATGACCCGTGCCACCTGTGCAATGGGGCGGCACCACCATCCCCTATGACCCACCGTCATACGGAATGGCACAGTTACCCACCCCTCTCAGTCATGGGCTGACCCTGGCTTTCACATTACACAGTATGTCTCCTCAACCGTGGTGTCTCCAGGAATCAAATTTAGAGGGCACAGAGGGGGCCACAGACAAAAGTAGGGGGGGCCACCTATAAAAGGGCAATGTGTATGATTGTCCCAAATTGATGTGAGCAAATTAGTTCAAAGTGGCCCGGGGGAGTCAAAAATCATGCATTTATACAGCAAGCAATTCTGCTGTTTATCTTGATGTTACCAATATTGTCTCATCCTATATCGATATTGAAAATATATATCGGTATATCTCTAAAAAAAAATGGGAAACCGGGATGTGGACAATTTAAGCAACTGGGCACATCTTCCCAGGTTCAGTTAACATAATTTATATTAAGGTTTTGCTTTGCAATTCATGTGCTTCAATAATACTTAATTTATAGCACTGCCTTGGAAGCAAACCACATTACATACTAAACTATCCTTTCATAGTAAACAAACTATACACTATAGACATTGCCATAGAAATGTTGAGCAATAAGAGCATGGCTTTAGTTTTGTTCTCATCTGCATGGAAAGTCACAATAGGATCTTGTAGATTAATGTAGCCGAACAAATCCCCCTTGAGTTTTAAAGCCATAGTAATTTTATGAAGCATCCAACATTAAGCACCCTTCTCACTTCTGATCCCTCCCTCCCATTCCGAATCTAAAGGTACAAAAGTCCCAGCTAATAGTCCCCCCTGCCCCACCCATCAGTGCCTAATGACTCACATTGAAATGTTCTGTTGACAGAGAGCAATGTGAGAGCCCCTCTGCTACCCAGAGCTCCTTGGGACATTGTCCTGGCAGCGGGACACCTTTCCTGTTGGGCACCCTCATTGAGGTGCCTAATGGGAGTGGTGCCCCACTGACAAATATCCCGGTCCTGCTCTCCCTACCCCCCCCCAGTATGGCACTGTAGGAGGTCAAAGGGGGGGGGGACAGGATTTCAGTGGATGGGCCCAGGGAACCCTCTGACCCCACCATAGCGACACCACCCACCGCTCGACACAAATTCGCTCTAGCGTCCACCATAGCATACGAGCATCATGATTACCACTCCCTCAGAGAAATGTATCTTGCTGACAGTTTCCAGTGGGGGGATGTTGGATACCGAAACTGTGCCTCATTACTCCAATTTTCCTAGTTGAGACTGTAGTTTTGGTTTGACAAGCTTCTTGATCTGTGTTCTTGTCACAGAGTAATCTGTGTTCTTGTCAGAGTAAACCACTCCCTCGTTCCCTGTGACCGAGCCTATATACCAACTGGCCCCCCTCCCCCTCCCCCTCTAATCTTACTTCTCCATGGGATACACACTTCATGGGATGCACCAGCTCTTTTATTGGCTCGCGAGTCACACCTGTATGAGGGGAAACCTCGTTCTCGTCGGCCAATGCCATACCAACCAATCCCCTCACTCACAGCGGATGCCCCACCTCTCACACTCTATTGGGCGCTCCCCTCCCTACTGCCCCTCCATATGATGCCCGCTAGCCACGACAGTCTTGTATATTCCACGGACAATCGCACAATTAGACGGCATAATTGTGTTACTCCTGGATGTTTTGTGCAGGACTAGATGACCGTCCCTCCCATCCCCTCCGACACCTCACTTTTTTGCGCGCACCCCTTCTGGCAGCCTTCTTACCTTGAAGACATCCCCGTAGGTGCCGCTGCCCACCCTTTGGATGAGCTCGTAGTCCTGCAGGGGGTCCTGCAAGGACACATCCCGCAGCTGTAGCAGGGGTGGGCCCGGAGGGCCGCTCATGGCCCGGGAGCCGGTGGTTCCGCTTCTTCGGGGTGGCTTTCACAGAGCAGCGGGGAGAACAACACAGGGAAGGCGGGGGAGCGCAGATCCGGTAGGCGTGAGCGGCGAGGCCCGTCCCCCAGGACTGAACCACGGCCCACAGTTACGCCTCGACCCGCCCATCGAGGCTTCTGCCTCGAAGCCAGCCCTGGCTTCAGAACGTACCCACCCAGGCCCGGCCTGTAGCGCTGCCTCTAAAACGGCCGTGGGATGTAGTTGCACTGTACTAATGAATGATCAACGGGAAAGCAACGCACCCGCGAATGGACGATTCCACTCATGCTCAAGAGTTATTCAGTGTAGTGTTAGGAATGCCACCTTCTACTTAAAAAAAAAACCTATTATTAGATACGATTCTCTTTAGTTAGGACATGATGCATTATTGTAATATACAATTTTGAATTTTTATTTCTACCTGTTGAGGGATGGGTGCCCCCTATCCGTTACTTGCCAGCTCTGAAATTAAATGACACATACGCGAGTACCAAAGCTTTAAAAACCCGAACCCCCTTCATGTTATCCAGCGTTTTAAATAGGGGGAAAAACGTGCCGGTGTAACGTCACTTTGCTATCTGTCAGAAAATCCTATCGGTAGGACAATCTGACAGGAATTGTAATGTCATTTTTTGCTACCTGTCACAAAATCCTACCGACAGCAGGCATTGGCCAGCCCATCCAGGAGTAGGAAAAAGTGACTGGGTAGGAAAATCTGACAGCCTGGCCTGTCATGTTTTCCTACCCGTCAGAAAATCCTACCGGCAGCAGGCGTTGGGCAACCCACCCAGGGGTAGGAAAATCTGACAGCCTGGCCTGTCATGTTTTCCTACCCGTCAGAAAATCCTACTGAGAGCAGGCATTGGGCAACCCACCCAGGGGTAGGAAAAAGTGACGGGGTAGGAAAATCTGACAGCCTGGCCTGTCATTTTTTCCTACCCGTCAGAAAATCCTACCGACAGCAGGCATTGGGCAACCCACCCAGGGGTAGGAAAAAGTAATGGGGTAGGAAAATCTGACATCCTCGCATGCCACTTTTCCCTACCCGTCAGAAAATCCTACCTAGAGCAGGCATTGGTCAACCCACCCAGGGGTAGGAAAAAGTGACGGGGAAGGAAAATCTGACAGCCTGGCCTGTCATGTTTTCCTACCCGTCAGAAAATCCTACCGACAGCAGGCATTGGGCAACCCACCCAGGGGTAGGAAAAAGTGACGGGGTAGGAAAATCTGACAGCCTGGCATGCCATTTTTTCCTACCCATCAGAAAATCGTACCTAGAGCAGGCATTGGGCAACCCACCCAGGGGTAGGAAAAAGTGACGGGGAAGGAAAACCTGACAGCCTGGCCTGTCATGTTTTCCTACACGTCAGAAAATCCTACCGACAGCAGGCATTGGGCAACCCACCCAGGGGTAGGAAAAAGTGACGGGGTAGGAAAATCTGACAGCCTGGCCTCTCATTTTTTCCTACCCGTCAGAAAATCCTACCGACAGCAGGCATTGGGCAACCCACCCAGGGGTAGGAAAATCTGACAGCCTGGACTGTCATTTTTTCCTACCCGTCAGAAAATCCTACCGAGAGCAGGCATTGGGCAACCCACCCAGGGGTAGGAAAAAGTGACGGGGGCGTAGGAAAATCTGACAGCCTGGCCTGTCATTTTTTCCTACCCGTTAGAAAATCCTACCGAGAGCAGGCATTGGGCAACCCACCCAGGGGTAGGAAAAAGTGACGGGGTATTAAAATCTGACAGCCTGGCGTGTTATTTTTTCCTACCCGTCAGAAAATCCTACCGAGAGCAGGCATTGGGCAACCCACCCAGGGGTAGGAAAAAGGGACAGTGTAGGAAAATCTGACAGCCTGACTTGTCATTTTTTCGGTATCCCTACATATTATCCCCACCAAAAATATCGCCGTACATATGGTTGTTTGTCTTGCCATAGGCAATATTTTGGGGGGGGATAATTTGTGGGAGCAGGGGTTCCGGGGGTGTCCCCCATACATTTAAAAATAATGCTGGGGTTGCGGGGGCTGTCCCCCGCAGGGTCCATGGCTCAATATCGCTGCAAAAATACTGCAATAATTTTGTGTCGCAATATTTTTACGTGGATATTAACCCATGGAACCATTTTTTCCTACCCGTCATAAAATCCTACCCAGAGCAGGCATTTGCCGGTGTACAAGTAAAGTGGGGTAAGTGGAGTAAGAGGTTATGGTAACAATTGCTCTTTTTTCATTTTGATGACATACCCAAGTGGTTTGAAACTTTTTGGGTCACCGTACTGCCTCAAAGTGCATTTTTAAGGATGGCAGCTTGCGCAACCTCTATATGCCCCACCACTGCTTTACTATTTTGATCATTAGTATTGCGAAGACACAATACAAGCACATGAATGTTGACGGCTATAAGCTCAAACAATATTCAACTTAGAGATTTGCCAACAGGTTGAGCTTTGTCTTCACCTTTTCTGGCAACATGTCACAACAGTACTTTACATATTGAAATGTCCATATCATTGGAAATGTTATGTTATGTTAAAGCTACTTATATAGTGCACCGTCGCCAACGGAATTGGTCCCCATGCGCTCTGGCGGATCTGTAAACAAGATGAGGGCGGTTAGGGGTAGTCGAGGAGGAGGGGAGTAGGAGAGTGGGAGAAGTGGTGTGCTGTTGGCAGCTTCAGCTCGGTATACACAGAGTGCTGGGCTTTGGTGCAAGTATCGGATCGGGCGAGGCCTTGTGTGCTGTAGGTTCGCTCTATGTGTTGTTGATGCGGTATGGTAAAATGCGATATGGGATTGCTGGGATAGAAATAGTTATGTGAGTGGGTTGAGTATGCAGAAAATTGAGGGTTGGGTTAGTGGGGACTGTATCCTGGTCCATGTACTTCTGGTTCCGTTTGGTAAAATGCCACAACCACTGCACACATAGGGTACATATCTGCATGCAGGTGTGCACTCACTTTTTTATAGCTCGCATGTAGCCGTACAAGAGGTTGCAGTAACTGGGTACACTAATATGGATGAGAAGAGAATTCAGGGAAGGACATAGAGAGAGGGGTACAGGGAAGGAAAGCCGACCGCGGCTTCATTGATTTGTTGGTGGCTCTGCAGCTGTGCTCCTGCTGAAGCCATGTTCCTGTGAGGGCACTACCTCGCTGATGCCATGCTCTGCCCTCTTCTGCCGAGGTCAGCGCAAGGCAAAGCCTGTGGTCTGTGCAGCTCTCTGCACGCATGCACAGGGACCTCAAGTTTACTTCCGCTCAGGCCTGTCTCTGGGGCGCAAAGTCTGCACAGGCACAACTTTAGCCACCAGGGGCATCACACATCAATTATGTATGGGGCGCAGTCTGCGTGCAAGCAGTGGAGAGGAGGCATAGCTCATGGGCGGCGTAAGCCCAGTGTGTGTAGTCTAGGAGAAAGCATAGATAAACTGGCTGCATTGTTGTTCAGTAGCAGAGAAACACCTACCTTGACAGAATTGCGCATCTGCTCCACAAAGGCCAGCCTTTCTGTCAGCTCCCCTGGGTCTATTTTGAATTTCCGTGGGTTCGACTTCACAATGCCAATAAACAAAACACCCACGAAAGGCTGGGGGACTGTACTGGGGTGAATGCTTGGCTGAGCTAGGGTTCCTGGGTGTGGTAGGTTGTGCTGGGGTGAGGTAGGTTTGCTGGGGTGAGCTAGGGTTTGCTAAGGTGCGCAAGGGTGGTTGGGGTGCTGTAGTGCTGGGGTGAGCCGCATGTGTTGCAGTGATGTAGCCGGGCTGGGAGTGATCAGGGAGTCATAGGGTATGGGGTGGGCTAAGGTTTGGGAGTGAGCTTGGGTGGGTTCTTGGGGTGTGTGTGTGTTGGTGTGATGCTGCAACCTAGGTGAGGAAGGGTGGGTAGATGGTTAGGTGTGATCCTGGGGTAGCAAGTGTGGGTGAGCTATTGAGATGCTTGGGTGAGCTTGGGTGGGTTGCTGGGGCACGCTAGGGTGGGTGGGTGGTGTGTTACTTTGAGGTGACCTAACATGTGTGAGTGGGGTGTTGGGGTCAGCTATGGTGTTCTGGGGCTAGTTATGAAAAATGGGTTGTTGTGCCTGGATGAGCTAGGGTAGGTGGGTATCGTGCTAGGGTAAACTAGGGTCCTCAAGCGTATGTGCTATTGTTAGCCTAGGTGGGAGGGGTCTTGGGGTCAGTGAGGTGGTGGGGTGATATTATGTTGGATGAGGCAAGCTAATGTGATGAGGTTGGGTGAGCAGGTGACATGGTTGGGTGAGTGCTGTAGATGGGGTGATGTGAGGTAGTGGGGGTTGGCTTGGTTGAGGCGGTGGTTGGGTGGAATTAGGTGTATTAGTGGGGTGATTGTGGGCGGTCTGAGATTTCTGGGTGAGGGTTTAGGGTGAGGTTAGGTCGTTGGGACAGGCTTGGTGGGTTAAGTGAAGTTGGGTGGGGTTGGGTGTGGTGAGCTTTAGGCTGGCATGTGCTAGGGTGCATGGATGGAGAAAGGGCAAACCTACCAGCGCTTTGAGGTCATACCAATGATATATAGAGCGCTATATAAATGCCAAGTAATATAACATACCATAGGACTGGGGTGTGCTCGGATGGTTGGGATTCACTACTGGGGTGATCTAGAGCGAGTGGGTTTCAGTGCTAAGGTAAACTAGGCTAGGTGTGTTTCAGGAGTAGGTAGGGTGACAAGACGATCTAAGATGGGGTGCTAGGTTGAAGTAGGTGAGCTGGGGTCAACAAGGGTTGGTCGGTGGTTGAGGGGCTAGTGAAAGTTTGGGATTCTGGGTGGGGGTCGGCTGGGTTAATGAGTGGCAGGCCAGGGCATGCTAGGGTGGGTGAGTAAAGGGGGTGCTGTTAGGTTTCACAGCCATTTGGAGTGCTCCGGTGAGGTAGGATGAAAGGGTGGGCGGTAGGGTGTGTATACTGGAGGTTGGGCTACTGGGGTGATCTAGTGTGGAAGGATGAGCTGCTGGGGTGATCTAGTGTGGAAGGATGAGCTGCTGGGGTGATATATAATGGTTGATGTTGTGCTGGGGCGATCAAGGGTTGCTGGGAGGTATGCTGTGTCAAGCTACGGTGGGAGGCAGTGAGATGGAATGACTATACTGTGCTGGGGATGAGGTAGGATGGGTCGTTTGAGGTGTTCTGGGGTAAGTTTTGTTGGGTGTGCAGGTTGGTGTGTTGAGCCAAACCAGGGTGGGTAGCATGCTGGGACGACATGGTGTGGGTGTGTTTGTGTGAGGTAAGGTGAATGGATGGTGGGCTGTGGTGAGTTAGGGTCTGTGCATGTTGGGCAAAGTGGTGCGGTAACGATGTGTGGGATGAGGTAAGAGAGAGTTTAGCTTTGGTGAGTGGATGGAGTGGGGAAGGTGGTGGGTTAAGGGTGGCTGGGGTGATGTTGGTGAGGTGGTGAGGAAGCGGACTGAGGTAGCTTGGGTGGGTTATATGGGTGGTGTGGGGAGGTTGGGTGGCGTGAGCTGTTGTGCTGCAGTGAGTTAGGGTTGTAGTGGGTGGCAAGAGTGCTTGGATAGTTCATTGCTGAGCTGAGCTTGAGGGTGTGGGTTGTAGAGCTGGAGCAAACCAGGGTGGGTGGGGTTCTGTGTTGAGGTGCTCGATAGGTGTACTTTCTCTCCTTAGTGCTATAACTTGCACTGTACCAGTATTTAAAAACATAACATCTGCGCTGTGAATACTAGGCCTTTTGTCTCCCATTCAAGAATCTCAATCCTAGTTGTGTCCGACCTGGCTTAGCAATAATGTGCTTTTGTTAGCTCCTTATCCTGAGTGCTGCCACCTTGGCCCTGGCAAACTTGCCTACCTCTCGCTGCCTTGCCTGCCTGCTCTTCATCCTCACCAGTGCCCCCCCTCTCCCTTTCACCTCTCTCCTCTCCCGCCCCACCTATGGTGCTCTCTGTCTCTCCTATCTTCTCTAGCTGCTTCTCTATTGACTATCCTGCTCTCCTCACTAAATCTGGTAGGAAGAAGTTTAAAAAGGACATCCTGGTATCCAACCCAGGCCTCCCTACCGCTGACACCTACACCAGTGCCTCCTCCAAGGAAACTCTCACCGACATCCTCTTTGCCGGGCCTTCGCCGGACCTATGGCCCTTCATATGGTCTCTGTGCTTTCACCTTTCGCTACTTCTCCCATTAATGGTGGCACCCGTTGGGACGCCCTCCTGGCCTCCTTCCTCTCCTCCAAAGTCATCATTAATGTTTACTCTAATGGGACCGTTCTGGTCCAAGGTCCTCAGGCCAACCTGCACCTTTTTGATAGACGCTTCCCGCGCCTCATCAACCTCCTCTCTTCTCCTGCTGTTCCCCCTCCCTCTTCCTTGGCTACCTTGCCTTCCCCCTCCCTCTCAGGCTCCACCAACACCTCCGCAGGGCGTACCTCTGATCTGTACTCCTCCCCGGAAGTCCTTCAAGGAGGGAAACCTTCTCCACATTGCCACTCTTATCTCTCGCTCCGCTGTCAAGCATTCCTCCGACATCTGCCGTCTTCTCGAAGAACTTGACCTCGATATCCCCGGTCTTATCGAGACATGGTTCACGGCCAGCTCTGTCACCAGCTTCGACACGCTCCTTCCCGACAGCTACAAGATCCTTTCCGCACCCAGGCCCAACCGCTCCGGTGGGGGTGTAGCCCTTATCTTCCCCAAGTGGATTCCTGCCTCTGTCACACCTACACAGGCCAACTCCTCTTTTGAATGCCTCGTCTGCAGGCTCTCTCTCTCCCCTAGCCATTCCCTTACTGTGGCTACTAGCTATCGGCCACCTGGTCAGATTTCTCCCTTCCTCTCTGAGTGGGCGGACCTCTCCTCCTCACTCCTTGCCTCTACCACTCAACTCCTCCTTCTTGGAGACTTCAACAACCACCTGGATGCCTCCTGTCCCCCCTCTGGACAAAGACCTCTGCGACTCTCTCTCACTAACCATTCTCCCCTCTGGCCCGACTCATTCTGCAGGGCACACTCTCCATGCTCTGATCCCTTCAGACCTTCCCTTCTCTGCCCCTCTCTCCAGTCCTCTCTCCTGGAGTGACCACTTTCTCCTATCCTCCCACCTCACCCTCCCTACCCCTCAGGCCAAGCCTCCTCTATCACTGCCACCCACATTCTCGGTCATCCGACCCATGAAGCGCGTGTCAATTGAGGCTTTCGCCGCCATATACTCAGCCCCTCCTCCCCCTTTGGCTGACTCTTACCCTGACACAGCCCTCTCCTCGCTCCACTCTTCTATATCTGATACTCTTGATATCCTTGCCCCTGTCATGAGAATCCGCCTGAAGCCCAAAGCCAAGTGTAGTTCCTGGTTTGATTCGGACCTCGTCTCCCTAAAACGCAAGTGTAGGGCGGCCGAGAGGAAATGGCGTGCTTCAAGTTCATCCACTGACAAACTGGCCTGCCGCCTGCTGCAAAGACAGTACCGGCTCTCTGTCCTCACCAAGAAGAGAGCTCGCATCCAAGCCTGCATCTCTGCGGCATCTAACAACTCAGCTGAACTCCTTAAAATCTGCAAGGAACTGGCCAATCCTGCCGCAGTCTCTACCTCTCCTGTCCCCTCCCAGGCCCTCTGCGCAGCACTGGCTTCTCACTTAATTTCAAAAACTCAGGACATCCTGTCCTCCTACCGCCTTCCTCCCCCTATTCCCTGCTCTTCCGCGGGCTCTTCTGCAGCCCACCTCCTCCCTCCTTCTCTGCCTTTCCCCTTTTCTCTGCTGACGAGGTTTCCAGACAAGTCCAATCATTGAAGGTCTCGTCAAAACAGGTTCACCTCTGTTCCTCCAAAACTAATAAGGACCACATTGACTCCCTGGCTCCTGCCTTGGCTGACTTCTGCAATCACTCCTTCACCACTGGAGTCTTCCCATCCCACCTTAAGCACTCCCTTGTGCACCCTCTTCTTAAGAAACCCTCTTCTGACCCCTCCTGCCCGGCTAACTATCGCCCAATCTCCATCACTCCCTTCCTGGGCAAACTCCTGGAGAAACTGGCCATCTCCCAGCTTAATCTCCACACTGAATCTGTGGGTTGTCCTCATGACCATCAGTCTGGCTTCAGAGCGGCCAGAAGCATGTAAACTGCTCTCCTGAACATCCGTGAAGACCTGCTCTCCAACCTTGACTCTAACACTCTGTGTGTTCTCATCTTGCTTGATCTCTCTTCTGCCTTTGACACTGTCAACCATGCCATCCTGCTCAACCGTCTCCGTGACAACCTGGGTATCACTGGTCAGGCTCTGGCATGGCTGACTTCTTTCCTCTCCAATCGAACCTCCCAGGTCCAACTTGGGTCCTTCCACTCTGACATCTTTTTCTCTACCTGTGGTGTCCTCCAGGGATCTAACCTCTCTCCCTGGCTGTTCAACCAATAACTGGCACTCCTTGCCCACCGCATCGCCGATCTCTGCCCCAACTTTCAGTGCTATGCGGATGATACCCAACTCATTTTCAGGCTACCCTCGGCCTCCTCCTCTCCTTTCCTCATCTCTGACTGTCTGTCTGCTATCCAGGAGTGGTGTGCCGCCAATGACCTCTGCCTTAATGCCAGTAAGACTGAGATTCTACTCATCGGCACACCCACTCCCTCCTTTCCTGCAGCTCTCTGGCCGGCCTCTGTAGGCCCTCTCCCTGCTCCTACCTGCAAAGCAAAAAACCTTGGGGTCATCTTCGACTCCACACTCTCCTTCTCTCCTCACATTTCTAATGTCTCTAAGAAGTCACACTACCAGCTGCACCTCCTTAGAGGTATTCTTCCTTTCCTTTCCTTCCCCCAGAAGCCCACTGTCTCCAGAGTCCTTGTTCTCTCTAAGCTGGACTACTGTAACAGCCTCTATCTAAATCTGCCTGCCTCTACTCTCCGCCCTCTGCAACTCATCCAGAACAGGACTGCAAGATTTGTTCTTGGCCTCAAGCCCAGGGACTGTATCTCTCCAGGACTGAAATCTCTTCACTGGCTCCCAGTGGCTGTGAGGATTAAGTTCAAAACCCTCTGCATTGTCCACAAGGCCTTCTGGGGTCTTAGGCCGAAATACCTTCAACTCTCCCTCCCTAAATATCTTCCTTCTCTCGCTCTTCGCTCATCCGCCTCCAACTCCCTCAGGGTCGGCCGCTTCTGCAAGCAACGAGTTGGGGGTAGATCTATCTCCGCGGCAGGGGCCTCCCTCTGGAACAGCCTTTCTGCCTCCCTGAAACTTGAGGAGAACCATCTCCGGTTCCGGAAACACCTCAAAACCTTCCTCTTTGCTTCTGCTTTCTCTCCCCCTCTTCCCTGCTAAACTCCGGATTGAAACTGCACTGAATTGGCACCGGGCCACTCTCATTGATCTCAGTCCCTTGCCCAGCCACCTGCCCCTGGCACTTCCTCCCTGGCAACCACTGCACTGCGGGACTGTCTCTGTATCCCTACAGCCCCCCTCCGAGCACTTGTTCTGCACTTACCTTGCACTTGCCACCAGCTGGCCCCTTATTTATTTATCTTATTTTCCACTCTCCCATGTACTGCACTTTGCCCTCTCCCTTGCCCCTAGCACTTTCCCTTTCCCCCCTTCCCATGCACTTGCGCGATCTGAACGACACCTGGCCTAGTAAGATCGTTGTCTGTCTTCCCCATGTCCCCCCCCCTGCCTCGTCGCGCCTTGAAACACTTGTGTATAGGCGCGTAATAAATGCCATATCATATCATATCATATCATATCATATCATAGGTGTTTGGGTGGGGTGCTAGAAGATGCTAGGGTGGGGTGTGCATGATTATTGGGGTGTGCATGATTATTAGGGTGGGCATGTCCTTTAAGCGCTGCTTGCAGTGGAAAGCAAGGCATCAGCTTTCAGCGCACTCCACCCCACGCCTTCACAGGGGCAGTGTAAGGACGCTTGGTTTGTAGAAACCCAGCAGGGGCTTGTCTTGAAGACCCTGACTGATCTTGGCTTGGGCCAGACTTGGCAGATCTGAGGATGAGCACAGTTCTCAGCAGAGAGCACTGAACTCACTGAGCTATCTGACAGATGCATTTACATTATCAATCACACCGTTTCAGGAGCAGTACAGTGAGGTTCCTTCCAAACAACACTGTACCCCACCAATAACAGTGCCTCACATAGCACTGCATGTTCTCTTCTAGCAATAATCACACCCCTTCAAGCTCTAGCTGTTCTCCTCTGCCAATAAGCACGCCTCCATAGTACTGGATGCACTAAATGAATAATGCTAATGTATCTCCAAGACTTGACTGTGGCCCTCCCCAAATTCTGACCCCTACCAAGCACTGCCTGCAGCCCTCTCCCTACGATGGACCAAACCAGGCTGTGGTGCGGGCCAATACTGCCCACATCTCTTCAAGCACTGCCTGTGTTCCCCACTACGCACTTCCTGCTATCCTGCCTCTCCACACCCTGGCTAGTCTCTTCCCTATATTCTCCTCCCTTTCCACACCCTGCCTATACTCCTTTTCCTCTTGTGGTCCTAACTACTCACACTCTTCTTATACTTCGTATCCCAGTTTAAAGGAGATCCCAGACATGACCTGCACCCCTGCCCCTCATTTCGAGCTACCAGGAAGGTACCCGCCAAGGCATGTGACGTATGAAGAGCAAATGAACCAACAGAGAGCTGCACTAGGACTCTGCCCAGTGTACATTAGAAGATCCATACCTGTTGAAGCACCCGTAACCAGACAACCCTGGGCGGCACGGTACCCTATCAGACAGCCATACCAGCTGCTGATACGAAATGAGGAGTGCCTACATACGGTCCACGAAGAGACCACAAGAGCCCTAATGGAAGGCCAGTGGAAATGATACAAGGGCCTGAACAGACTTGTGAATGAACAAAAGCCACTATCGAATATAACACGCCAGTGTAAGTGATACGAAAATAAATGTAATGGATACAAAGAAGAGACAATGTTAAAACGTGAGAAAACGGTGCTACAAGACAAGATGGAAGCAACCGACCTGTTAACCGTGTGTAAATAGGCTTGGAACACAAGATGCTAAGTAATCGATACTGCTTGCAATGCTTAGTAGAAGATAGAACGGCAAGCGCCTACCATATATCTACCTCGATAAGGCACAGTATACAAGTGCGACTCCATTTTGTAAAAGCAGAAATGTACCTAGGTTACCAGAAGCCTGACAGGGCAAGTTTCACAACCCACCCAGAACAGAGAGGAAGAGCGGAATCGAAACTCAGAGAGCGGCTCATGCCTGGGAAATCGAGGTCACACAGAGAAAGGTAGGAGAGCGTCAGCTCGCAAGAACCAAACTTCAGAGCATACCAGCTCGCCCGTGAATGTCAAGATAAGAGAGGCCCAAACAGGTGGCTGGGCCGAAGCAGAAGTAAATACAATAAAAGCTGGAAACTGAAGCAAATTCATGGTGAACAGACACACGACCAGCCAGGCGCGAAGACGTACCATCGCCTGATGTCATCCAGAACCCAGAATGCCGTATCATTTCCCAATAAGAGGCTACAGTCGCGAGGACAAACCCAGCCAACTAATTGACACATAGCCCTAAGAAACTGATTGATGAAAGGGAGACAGGGTGAAACTTGGTACACCAGGTCCTTGGGTGTCCATTCTGCATGCTGCTAATTAAAATGGGGATTTATGTCTAGGGGTGTAACCTGCCCAATCACAATGGACCAAGTTATCTGGAGTCCTATAGATAGTAGAACCAATGAGACTTTGTACTTATAGTGACGTCAATCACGTGTGATGTAGTGGGATGGGCGTAGACGCCCACCCTATTAGAGTTATCCAATCCGCATGCCCTATTATCATATACAGATATAGCACCTATGCTTAAGTTACCTTTCTTAACCAATTATATTGCATGTCGAGTTTTGGTAGAGTTAGTCGTCAATGATGACGAATATTGTCTATAAGAATTGCTGTTCAACTGAAGTTCGAGGAAGTCGGAGCGAGACAGGTGAACGCACTACTGCAGATTTCCATTTGTTTCTCTATTTGATGTACTTGTCATGAAACGGACTGCCCTTTGCCAAACTACTGAGTCCCCGTTATTGAGTCGTGTTGGAGTAAGTGAATCCTGCACCCCCAGTCCTCACATGATGCAGCTATCTTGTCTTACAAGTTCTAGAGGGTGAGCGCTGACCAATGGGCCCGTCAGTGAATTCCTCTCCTCCTGAACACCAGTATTGTCCTTGCCACACCTTGCCTATGTGCTGCCCTATGTTGCCTTCCACACCATTTCCCTACTTATGCTTCTTCTCTATGCGCGTCCGCCCCCCGTACTGCTCCCTGCTTATGTCCTTCCGTGCGCTGTCTTTCCTCTCTGTGCCCTATATATGCCCGCTTCCCATTGCTGTCCTCCCACTCCACGCCCTGACTAGGCTCCTCGTCCCAGTGTTGCCCACCCTCTCCTCCTCTTCCTAGTCTCGTCCTTCCTCTCCACACCCTGCCTTTGTCCTTCCATTGTGGTCCTCCCTCTCCATGCCCTGCCTATGTCCTTCCATTGCTGTCCTCCCACTCCACGCCCTGCCTAGGCTCCTCGTCCCAGTGTTGTCCACCCTCTCCTCCTCTTCCTAGTCTCGTCCTCCCTCTCCACACCCTGCCTTTGTCCTTCCATTGTTGTTCTCCCTCTCCACACACTGCCTATGTCCTTCCATTGTTGTCCTCCCTCTCCACACGGTGCCTAAATCCTTTCATTGCTGTCCTGCCTAGACTCCTCGTCCAGTGTTGTCCACCCTCTTCCTAGTCTCGTCCTCTCTCTCCACGTCCTGCCCGTGTTCTTCCCATTGTTGTGCCTGCCTCCCCAAGCTCTGCTACCGCCTCCCCCTTCCTCCTGTGTCCTCGGTTATTTATAACCGCTCGCTGCACAGAGATCAGTAAGCCATCCACTTGATACAACTCCTGTGTAAGTTGCAGAGGAGCCCAGGGGAGTGACAGGGGACACCAGCTGGGAAAAGGAAGAGAAAATAAACCCCAGTACCAAACTGGCAGATCTGAGGATGGGGAACACACACACCGCGACGCGAGAGCTGGGCAAAGCAGGGGCTGCTCACACAGCAGTAGTCTGTATTGGGTCAAGTGTTGGTAAACTCATGGCTATCAGGGCTGTTTGCAATGTAAGTACCCTGGGCTGTGCACAACACACGTGTTAGCTGTACACAACGCATTGTCTTTTGAGCATGGGCGTACATACATACTCCCTGTTGGGCTAAGTGGCTGAGGCTCTTCACACCGAGAGAGTTGTGCCCAGTATCGATGAGTAAAAGTACTAATACATGTTGTGAACTTTGTGTAATGGTCCCACATGTTGTTGCAGTCAGTTACTGGGGGAGGCGAGGGTGCCAAGCTGCTGTGTGGGTGTGTGCAGGGCTTCGTGTATTGCCAGTGCCACGGTTGAGTTGTCGAGCTGTACGTGGAGCAATGTAGGCTTTGTGAAGGCTTCTGATGTGCACCGATGCCTGTGTGTGCTGTGAAGACCACATATAGAGACTGAATCTGATTCATGGAATTTTTTGCACGATTCAAAGTGACTTTGCACTACTGCAAAGTCACTTTTCAGCAGTGCAAAGTCAGTTTGAACCGTGCAAAAAATTCAATGAATCGGGCCCATAGTTGGCAACGGCAAACCCTGTGCGTTCTACCGTTGTACACCGAGGGTTGTGTGTACTGTGAAAACTGTTCTGTCCCGAGGCTGTAAAGACTGTCTGTATGGTGCAAGCTGCTGGTGGCTCCTGAGCACTGTGTGCACTGTCAGAGCTGTACACGGAATGATGTGTGTATTATGAATGCTGCTGTTGTACACTACAGTGAGGAGGAATGCATACATAAGGCTGGTGTAGAGTTATGTGTGACTGTGTTGTGAAGTTTGCCGGTGTGTACACGGTGCATGGTCAAGACTGTATACTCAGTGGTGTGTGTGTATTATGAAGGTTGCTCGTGTTCACTGAACATTGTGTTTATTGTGAAGGCTTGAGCGCACAAGTTCAGAGCTGTACACGGAGACCTGTATCCTTGAGGCTTATTGAGAGATGCACGCAGAGCGCACTGTGTATTCAGGCTTCCTGCACACGCTGAGGATGAGTATGCATGCGCAGTCAGCAGGACTTATCACGAATATGTACGTGTATGCGAACTAAATGCATTATTATCACATTAATAATGCACTTAACTCACATACACATAGATATACATTTTTTATGGATTCTTTAATATGTTTTGCACATTTAGTGCTTACTAGAATCCTGGGAGCTTATAAAACAAAGTGTCCGCTGGGTTCAGGTTCTTTTGTCTGCTGGGTTTGTGCGTTTTACGTCCGTTTTGGAGTTGGTAGTGACACGGCTTCACCATGTTATGTTATTTGAGTGAGCCTGGCTCTCATAAAGTTAAACGTATTGCACCCCTGGACCCCAGAAAGACAGGCACACCACATTCCTGGTGTCAAAAAATACTATCCGTTAAGTAATGACTGAGCATGCGCACGCATGCTCATTCAGCAGGGTAGGATTTTTTGACACATAGCAAAAAGTGACGTTACACCAGCTCACGCCTTCCGGCAGGCCTCTCCCAACAAAAGGTGTTGACGCGCCAATGGGATTGCTGTGTGGTTGCTAGGCAACCTAACAAACAAAATCAGTGGCGGCCATTTTGGTGGCTCCGCGTAGCCTGTAAATGAAGATGTAGCCCAGATGAGGTAGATTCTGGTAATTTGGGGCAGTAGAAATAACGTGGCAATGGATACCTGAACCCTCCTGGGATCGGGTAGTAAAACGGCAACGGATTGTTCTGATATGCGTTCCTGGATGCGGCGTTAGTTTCTGCAGCGGCTCGGTCGTTGCAGATCAGCTGGCTAGATTGATGCATGCTGGGCTCCTGCCCACCTGATGCACCTGCCCACTTGCTACTGTGCGGCCAGACCTGCACTATGAACTATGATCTGATAATATGTGGCTAGACCTGTAATATGCACAAGCATCTTATACTATGTGGCCAGAACGGCACCATGCACTAGAATCTGAGACAATGCGGCCAGACCTGCACCATGCACTAGAATCTGATATAATGCGGCCAATTCTGCACCATACACTAGCGTCTGATGTAATGTGGCCAGACCTGCACCATGCACTAGCGTCTGATACAATGTGGCCAGACCAGCACCATGTATTAGTGTCTGATACAATGTGGCCAGACCGGAACCCTATACTAGCGTCTGATACAATCTGGCCAGACCGGCATCATGCACTAGCATCTGATACAATGTGGCCAGGCCTGCACCATGCACTAGCATCTGATACAATGTGGCAAGACCTGCACCATGCACTAGAATCTGATATAATGCAGCCAGTTCTGCACGATACACTAGCGTCTGATACAATGTGGCCAGACCTGCACATTGCACCAGTGTCTGATACAATGTGGCCAGACCAGCACCATGTATTAGTGTCTGATACAATGTGGCCAGACCGGAACCCTGCTCTAGCGTCTGATACAATGTGGCCAGACCTGCACCATGCACTAGCATATGATACAATGTGGCCAGACCTACACCAAGCACTAGCATCTGATACAATGTGACCAGACCTACACCATGCACTTTGAATCTGATATAATGCGGCCAGATCTGCACCATACACTAGTGTCTCATACAATGTGGCCAGACCGTAACCCTGCACTAGCGTCTGATACAATGTGGCCAGACCTGCACCATGCACTAGCATCTGATACAATGTGACCAGACCTACACCATGCACTAGCATCTGATACAATGTGGCCGTGACCAGACCTACACCATGCACTAGCATCTGATACAATGTGGCCAGACCTGCACCATGCACTAGAATCTGAGACATTGCGGTCAGACCTGCACTATGCACTAGAATCTGATACAATGCATCCAGTTCTGCATCATACACTAGCGCTTGCTACTATGCGGCCAGACCTGCACCATGCACTAGCGTCTGATACAATGTGACCAGACCGGCACCATGCACTAGCATCTGATACAATATGGCCAGACTTGCACTATGCACTAGCATCTGATACAATGTGGCCAGGCAGCACAAACCATATCGAATGTATAGTATTAAACCATTCTGATGGGTACCAGGGGCGTACAGACGATTACATTCCGCAAGCATAAGTGTGCCAGATGTTTACATTTCTTTAGGTCCTACCAGTGCTATTTATTAGATACCGCAAGTGCCATGTGCAATGGCATTTGAGCACATCATAAATGACACGTATCATAGCGGTATTACTATGTTGTAAATACAAATCAGTATTATAACATGATATAAGCAATGTATTGATGCTGTACATATAACAAGCATTAATAGGTGTAGACATTTACATTGAACCCGCATCAGTAATAGACTTTCGTTACTATAATTAAGCCATCATATAACACGATGGACATTAATGGCCTAGCTATTTTAAGTCTAGCACCTCAAGACACCCACATGGTGTGCTATATAAACACGATCTGAAGTTGCCCAACGGAAACTGGTCGTACGTTTTTTCTTTGCATTTTGAGACTACAGTTTTGCTTTCTCCCCATTATAAATGTATAAAGTGGTTCAAGTCACAGAATGCAAATACGAAGGAAAAGCAGGACTGTGTGATATGGAACAGCTTTGTGTTTAGTGTGAAGGCTTGAGCGCGCAGGTTCAGAGCTGTACATGGAGACCTGTATCCTTGAGGCTGATTGAGAGATGCACGCAGAGCGCACTGTGTATTCAGGCTTCCTGCAAACGCTGAGCATGAGTACGCATGCGCAGTCAGCAGGACTTATCACGAATATGTATGTGTATGCCAACTAAAAACATTATTATCACGTTAATAATGCACTTTGTTCACATACACATACCTATACATTTTTTATGGATTCTTTAATATGTTTTGCACATTTAGTGCTTACTAGAATCCTGGAGGTTATAAAACAAAGTGTCCGCTGGGTTCTGGTTCTTTCATCTGCAGGGTTCGTGCTCTGTCTGTCCCTTTTGGAGTTGCTCCTGACACGGCTTCACTCTACTCTTTTATTTTAGTCAGCCTGGCTCTCAAAGTGAAAAGTATTGCACCCCCGGGACCTCAGAAAGACAGGCACACCACATTCCTGGTGTCAAAAAATCCTATCCGTTAAGTAATGACTGACCATGCGTGCGCATGCTCAGTCAGCAGGGTAGGATTTTTTGACACACAGCAAAAAGTGACGTTACACCGTTACACCGGCCCAAGTAAAGCCATAGTGTCCCGCTCCATTTTCAGTCTCCATTTGTTTCACTCGATGTGTGTCTCACTATTCGTGTCTCATTCTCTATGTCTGGTGTCTCTTTCCCCACACTCCCATTCCTGTTTGTTTTTCACACCCATTATGACTATTTTTTTGTTGCTGAGCCTGGTCTTGGGAGCTTGATGTGCAGAAACAACTCAGTGATACCAGCCAAACTCCCAGAAAAATTCTTTACAGCAAAGGCATTTACAATGAATGCAGCCTTCTCTCAAAGTCGCTCAAAACCCACCGGCTGTTTTTGGCCTGTTTTGGTACCAGTGTTGTGATGTACAAAAGTTGGCAGGCTTTAAGAAGGCGCAGTTTTTGCAGCTAAGGCACAGTAAAATTAATTGTTTTGCCTTGGATCACACACTTTGGAAGTTTGGGTGAAAGAAGCCCAGCTTCACTGCTTAAAGAGTTTGTTTTCATGTATGGTATTAAGAAAATTTGAATATCCACACAAAAGCAATTTTTTTGCGTACAACTAGCAGACTTCATAGCTATAAACTACGTTTTAAAAGCAGAGTTGTATTATTGCTCGCTTTCATTGTCTAGTAATAAGGGATTTATTACGAGCTGTGTCTGGGCTTTCAGTCAAAAACGTTCCATCATAATTCTAAACACAAACATTTACATATTAGAGAAAAGGCACTGTTTATAACAAAGAAATGTTTTAAAAAAACAAAAGCAATTGCCCAGGCATTCTTACGGTGCTGCCTGTGCATGGGTGTCCAGAACAAATCAATTTGTACTCCAAATGAAAAATCTAAAGGGACTCCATGGCTAAAGCCCAGTTAGCTAAATGGGGTAACGCGCCTAGTGTGCTGTTTGGGTCTTTTGTTCTGCAGGGTAGGCCCTAAAGAGAGATTATGCATATTGGGGGGGTTGGGGAAGGGGAATGGAGGGTGAACATGGCACTGCTTTCCACCGCAAAGTTTACAGAAGCTTAGTCCTTCAGAGAGGTACAGTTAAATTAAATGCTTTCCTTCAAGCTTTGAGAAGCCCAGCTATCTCATGGCATGTAATGAGGAAAAAGGTACTACCACCTAAATTGCTTTTTGCGATCCAGCTACTGTTCTGAAAATAGGGCAACCATGCGCTTTGGTTTGGCGGGGGAGCAATTTGCCCGATTTGAAGTTAGGTGGAGGTATAGACAAGGTTGTGTTCTGGCCCCCCTTCTATTTAATTTGTATATTGAAGAAAACACTAAAGCATTGGCACAGGGCTCCTTAGCCAGCCCAAGATGGACCAGGACATCTATCCAATGTTATTTCATGCGGATGATGCCGTGCTTCTTTCTAGCTCCCCATTTGGTTTAAAAACAAATATATTTTATAGTAAATGCAAGGATTTGGAAATGCAGCTTAATACTGACAAAAAAGACAATGGTCTTTAAGTCCCAGTTTGCTAACCCTAGTATCATGAACATCTTTGTTAATAATTGCAAACTGGATCAGACGTTGTTTCACGATTATCTTGGTATCCATTTCCACGAAAGTGCAGGCTGGACTTCGTAGTTGGTTATAGCTTGCTTGAATTTGGGAAAATTCTCAGTGGTAACAAAATCCTTTTTCAGAAGGCACAGCAGAGGGGCTATTTCCTCCGCGCTTGACCCTTATAGTAGGCAGCCTATTATAGCCTCTACTTTTGGTGCTGAAATGTGGGGTTTTTGTTCTTTAAAAGCACTTCAAAGAATTGAAATTGGCTTTTTTTAATCTACTTTTATCACCCTTAAGCACTCCAACTCTCTTGTTATATCTGGAACTGGATATGAGCCTGATCGATGAGTTAGTTGCTCTTAGACCAGCGTATTACTGGCTCAGACTATGGCAATCTGAGGGTCTGGACAGATTCCGGGGCACATTGAAACACCTAAAGGGCCTGGAGGGTGGGATGTCTATTCCGTGGGTTGCCCATTTTAAGAAAACTAAATACGGTTGAGCTTTGGGAACATTCCAAAGAGATTGGAAAAGACTCATTTATAAAAGTTAAATTTGCTGCTTCCCTGAGGAGGAATGAATTATTGATACACACTGCAAGCAAGCTTTCTTTGGGCCCGGATTACCTGAGGGGGAAACTAACTTTTGGTTTTGAACACTACTTAGATTACATCTGCCCCTAACCCCCATGAGAGATCTTTGATTGTCCAATTTAGATTGGGTCTTCTTAAACTCGCTGCCTTTAGGAAGTCTTGGGATTATGAGAACAGCGGGATCTGCCCCTTTGTGGGATGGAGACAGAGGACATTAAGCATTTTCTGTTCATCTGCCCAAAATTTGGAGAGCCAAGGCGTTATTATTTAAGACCATTGTTCAAGGCTGCTTGCATATGGTTGACCTTGGATGCCCTAAATTTGTGTAGAAACTCCTCTGAGCAACATATTGTATTTAATGTAGCACGTTACATACATAGGACTTGGTTGTATAGAACAACATTCCTGGAGAACCTTGAAAGAATTCATTATTAGAATTTCAATTTTATAGGTTTTTACTTTAAAATCTATGAAATTATTCATTCGTTTTCCTCTGAGATTGTTAGTATGTTCTCTTTAAGGAACCATTTTATGGTCTATTTTGATTTTGTGGATGAATTTATGGTTCGATTTATAATTGATATTTAGATTGTACATACTTTAATGGTGTTTTTAATGAAAACTTGATATATAGTGTATTTTATTCTATGTATTGATTTTTCATGGCTTTGAGTGGAATAAAGAAAACATGAAATGAAGTCCCAGGTACCCATTATCCAAAATAAGAAGTACACATACTTGAGGGCCTATTCAGACCGGCCCATTTAAAGCAATTATGTTATCCTCAGAATATACCCAGTTTTGCTGCAAGCTCAAGTAGCACATCTGCTTAAATACCACCACACGGCAGCCAAAACATGAAAACCAAAATGCCCACAGGCCCTCATCAATCGACATCCAACATAGCCCTCATTAGATTTCAGGGTTATGATACCTACAGATGTTGAAAATGTGGATGTTTGATAAGCCAATACAATGGATAAACTGCCATGTTTGGTGAAAGGAGGAAATCAAGTTGAACCAACACATGCATATTCAAAAACTGCAATTGAGTATGCGACCAAATTAAAATGAAGCCAGGACTGAACTCTGACATCTGATTTTCGGTTCAATTCACCAGCCCGAGCAAAACAACAACATCATTGATTTGCGTTGCTCTCTCAAGGAACTGGATTTCTTTTGAAGTGTTTGCGCCATAAAGATAATTAAGATCCTGCAACTCGGTCACGAAGGAGGCCGAACTTTCAATTCATTCTAAGAGGGCTTCTTTATGACTTGCATCAGTGTGTGGGGGGCTTAACCTTAAAAAAATAAATATAATATGAGTTCAGCTTGACCAGTGAATCTCCCAGACCCTCCTGGAGGAAGGAAAAAAAAAAAAAAACAAAGTGTTTATCTAGAATCTGCAAGACCCGGGAACTATTGCAAGAGGAACAGGAATTAGAGTCATAAACCCCAAGAACATCAAAAGACCTTACGACTGCCAGGCTGAATTCTTTTGGTCCTGAACTAACAAAAGGCACCAGATGCTATATTAACAGACCTTGCCGCAGATGACCTACAATATTTTGTATGAAGAGAAAAATGCTATGTTGAATTCATATTTCTTGTGATGCCTCCCAAACGGAGTCATAGCAAGCACATTTTGTCTTATAAAGCGTTCAGTTTGAAAATGTCTGTTAGATGGACCAAAAATGATTTTTCTAATGGGATATTTAATTATGCAAATTAGACGAATTCACATTTAGTTACACAGAAAAAGTGTGCCATGGATTTATATGTCCGAGCATCCACAGTGACAAGCCTGTTACTTTGAGACGGAAAATCATTTGTATAGAAATGTAGAAATAAATTAAATGGAAATATCTGTAAGTTATTACCCAATTATGTTATCATGATGAAACTTGCATTTTGATTTGTGCCACAGAGAAATCTGGTGAGCGATTAGTAAAGTGGTCATGTGTGGAATTTACTATTTCAGAAATGCCACAATGTTTAATGCAAGAAATCGTTGAGATGACATCACATCAAGTGGGAGGGAAACTAGGTGTAGAATTTACTCCCATCAGAATGCCCCCTTCAGTAATATGCCCAATGACCACTGACAGGTAGGTCTACTGTGATGTCACTTTTGGAACACTGTACAATCACATGCATTGACCAATTAGATTGGGGTATATTTATTTATTTAGTATAATTTATCCTGTTGAGGCTTTTTACACATCAGCAAGAGAGTTAAAACACTTTACAATTTGATAAATGCATTAAACGATAAAAAATAAGATCAGCACAGTTAAAATTCATAGGTCAATATATTATACAACATTTAGAAAACCCATTTGAAAAAATAACTCGTATTAAGAAACAATTATATCTAAAATGTGTTCAATTACAGACCAAAATGTAGTCATGATAAATTGATCCAACATCATTCACATGCAAGACATTTTCCCACAGCAATAAAAAGAAAATCTTCTGATTTTCAAGAGACCTTCCACAAGCTGAGGGTGTTGGAAGCGGCTGCATTCATCAGTGCGGCTTGACGGCCGTGACGCTGTGAGGTCCATTCCTCACTTTATTCTGTTCATGACTGTGGCAATGCAGAACTGAGACACACTCTTGCTCTTCTAGGATTTTGAGGTCGCAGAGGATCTTTCCAAGCTGTGCCGTGTCTGGATAGCCCTGTCCCGTAGCTGCTGGCTTTGAGCTGCATTGTGTGTGGAGAGGCACAGAGTGTTGTGCTGACTCTGGGCCCCTCCAAGTGAAGCCCGATCCAGTGTCATTCCATGAATCTGCAGTGAGTGCATACCAAAATTCCAAAGAGATTGGAAAAGACTCATTTATAAAAGTTAAATTTGCTGCTTCCCTGAGGAGGAATGAATTATTGATACACACTGCAAGCAAGCTTTCTTTGGGCCCGGATTACCTGAGGGGGAAACTAACTTTTGGTTTTGAACACTACTTAGATTACATCTGCCCCTGCATTGTGCAGATGGGCACTACTTATGGGTGAAGGGAAGGCCACAGGGGGCTACAAGCGCACCTGCTTACTGCTTCCACGTTTTTATTTTACCTAGCTGCATTGTTAGACCAAAAAAGCAACCCTTTAGTATGTATAATATGTTGGCCAGAATAAATCGCATCATGTGACAAACATCACAATCCTAGAATCGTCAATGTAACCAAAGAGCGTCCATTTTGTGAAATGTCAGCCATTTGCTTTTTCTTTTCTGTCAAAATGCTTTGCAAATGTATTCTATGTTTTAGACTCGCACACCGTTCAAGGCCACGGCTTGAACGCTGAAATACTAACACAGAGAGGAATGTCAAACTGTGCAGAAATACATTGTTTTTCTCTCTCACTAAGTCCTTGAAGTCAAGCAGAAGCTGCATCTAATCAGTAGTCCAGGTGCCAGTTTGTCTTGCAAGCGCTGTTGTAAAAGGCAGTTAAACATGAATTAAATTCTCCTAACGGTGCTCCTTCGCGGAGAGTGGTATTTCTGCTTCAGAACTATCTGACCCTTAGCTCATGAGCCGAAACACACAGATAACGTAGTAAGGAATGTCTCCCTGCTAAGAACACGATATCCTTGCCGAGCCAGAGCTCCATGTTCCTCACAACAGAAAGCTGTCTCTGCTGCCTTTGCTAAAATAACCATGTTACGGCTGAATGAAGACTTGTCATAACGTGTCATAATTGTCATAATTGTCAATCACTGAACCCTAGCCTGTATGACATGTATGAGGGCGGGTCGAATTGCCTTAACAAAGGATATGTCTAATATAAATATATTGCTGCTTGAGCGCTGTTCGCTCTCTCTCGCATCTCACAGTGTTTGGGAACACACGTCGTGAGACGTTGGGACCCAGTCGGCCGATTGAGAATACTTTGAAATAAACCAGACTTGTTTGGAAAACGAACCTCGCGTCTGACGTGTCATTTTAGTATATGGTTATTGTGCCTTAGTTTCCATATGCAGTCCTTATGGCCTAGCAAATAAGGCGCCCAAACAGGGACCCTCGCACTAATGCTCCATCGTATACGTTGAAGTTGAAGGAAGGCAAAAATGAGTCGAGGACGAAGCCGTTGAACCGGGATCGGAAGGTGTTCGGGGCGCCCCTGTAGAAGTGATGAGACTCCTCCACAGATCTATACACAGCCGATCCCTGATCAACGAGCAGCGCCAAGAGATCATCAAGGGGAGGGTCCTGGAACGAGGCAGATTGATCCAGACACGCAGTCACAACTATTCTTGGTTGCTTCTGTATACGGGCGAATTGCGTCCTGAGTGACAAATTGGTTGATCAGGTGAGTCGTGCCCCGATTCTTAAACGTCCTGATATTAGTAGAGAGTTGCACTTGCAAGTTCAAATGCCAAGGGTAAGAATCAACCATGCTTGGAAAATTATCATCCTGTTTAGTGAGTTTTTTTCACTATGCTAGACAATCTTTGGAAACTGGCCAGGTTGCGCCACCCAAAGGGTCGCTGGCACATGAAATGAATATCAAGTGTGGTATTGGGGCAATAGTGTTTAATGCGATTTGGCATAGGCAGACCAGACATGTATCAGACCTTCAGTGGCCTAATAATGGGAGCTTTGCATTAGCACGTATAGAACACCTAGAATCAGTATTGCTACGTAAAAAGGCCCGACCTGCAGCGTTCAACGTTGTGAGAGACTGGAGGAAGGAAGCTAATCTCAGTTTGAGAAGTAGGGAGAAACATGCGCGCAGACATAAAACAAATGTAGAGAAAGCGCTAGAGCATGATCAGCATCAGCAGACAGAAGCCGTTAGGAACATGGACAGGGCTTTCCAATTAGATGTACAGAAAATATATCCCCAGCAAGATCTGCATACATCAGATGAACTAATAAACAAAATATTAAATGAGCGAAGAAATGAACATCAAAGTACTGACCCAGTTGCACCTCCTCCTTATGTACCTCCAATTCCCGTTATTCCATCTGCACCTGTAGTATGCAGTTCCTCTCCCCCTGTGCCTGTGACATCATTCCCTTCACCGCCTCCAGAGCATGAGTTAGCCGCTTTAGCAGGCAGTTCTGCAGAGATGGGGCCTGCGCAAGGAAGTATTAGACAGACTCGTAGTACGATTAGCAAAGTAAGTAAAGAAGAACTGAAAGAATGGGCTGAAACATATTGATGATGACAATGAAGTGGTTGTGCAAAGTTCCATATCTGATCATAGAGGCCTTGGTGAACAGCAGGTATTGTTAGAATGTATGGGGAATTATCTTGTGAAAATATGGAGTGATTTGACCGATACAGTGGAACCACAAGAGTTGCGTGATTTGGTTGTTCTTTCGAATCTGCGAGATAATGCGACGAAAGTACGAGAACACACAGGCCGAATATTTTTGTTTAAGCGAGATTTTGATCGACTGCATAAATAATTATTGAGAAAAGATAAACCGCATATGTTGTATGTCCAGCAACGGTTTTTACCACCGTTGAAACCTGTTGGTGAAGAGATGCGAATTTCTACACGAGATGCGCTTAGATGGATTACGGATGCCGCCATCTCTCCAATTGAAGTGCATGATACGGTTAGTCAGTATACACCAGAAATGCAGAGAAAGGTATTACAGGTAATGTAGAGTACCGACAGGATGAATGTATGAAGAATAAGATATGTTGTCCCGCTGATCTAATGACAATTTATAAAAGAGCATTTTTGCCTGAAACGAAACTGGAACGACTGCTTTTTCAATTGATTTAACTTTGTTGCTTAATTGACGAACGAATGTAGAATCACCTAGTTTGCAATTACCCATTAGGGAGGTGCCTCCCACGTTTGTCCCGAAAGTAGAGATTGCTGCCGATGGAGCAGCTCCAGCGCGAACGATAGAAACTCATTATATCGCACAGTTTGTACATGTCCCTTTTTCTAGGCAAGAGGTAAATACTATAAAACAGACGATCCCTGATATTAGGAAAAACCCGGCAGGAGTCTATAAGGAAATTGAATCTGTTTTGAATTCATCTGTTTTTACAGTGAGTGACATTGATTTACTGTTTCCCGGGATTCTTCCTGTAGACATATGGAAACAGGTTAGAAATATAAATGACGCGCCGATGTTCGGCGATACATGGGAGAATTTGATTAAAATTGATAGTGAGAGAAAGGCTGGAGAAAAGCCACCGCAAGTAATGTTGGCCTTGCTATCGTGAATAGTAGAGAAATTGAAAACTTTAGTGCCCGAAAAAAGAATAGTTTGGGATAAATTGACTGCTTGTTTACAGGGCAAAGAGGAAGGAGCAACGGATTATTTTAATCGGTTTGAAGAAGTATTTGCAGACTTTAGTGGTCAAGATCTAAGTACTGAACCCGGGGAGAGATTGTTTGTTGATAAGTTTGTGCGAGGGTTGTTACAGACAATCCAAAGTTTAATAATGACATCTGAAAGTGCATGGCAAGCAAAAACACAAAGTGAAGTATTACATACGGCCCAAAATTATGAGAACAGGGTAAATTCAGAAAAGGATAAGGAACTAAGGGACAAAGGGAATTTGAAAACAAGAGTATTGTTACAGCAAGTAGCTAACAATAATAGAGGTGGTGGGAACGCACCGTCCAGAGTCCAATTTGCATTAACGTCCAATATGCAAGGGGGTCCAATAGGGATTAATCAATGTGCCTATTGTAGGCAAGAAAGACATTGGCGAGCACAGTGCCCGCATATACAGAATAGAAATGGGACTTTTCCGAGAAGACAGAACAGAGGTCGTCCGGGAATACAAGGACAGAATAGAAACCAAAAGGCGCCACAATTTCAGGAAAATCAGGGTAATCAGAATCAACTGCAAAACAATACAAATGGTGAGAATGTTTTTGATAATCAGTCCAATGCATATTATTCTGGTGACTTTACATCTGACGATGTACTGTTCTACTAGGACAGCCAGAGACAGGGGTTGGAACCAGTACCTATTCCTGTTCACCTGAAAGGGCCCTATGTAGAAATGAAGGTAGGGAATAGGGAGCAAATTGCTTTAGTGGACACAGGTGCACAGAAATGTTCAATTGACCATCAGCGGGTTCCAGAAATACCACTGTCAGGGATAAAAATGTCTCAGTAGGGTTCTCAGGTACACCAGTAATTCGTCCAGTGTCACAACCAGTACCTATAACACTAGGTCCATTCACAGAGTCTTGCCCATTTCCTTTGACGAAAAACTGCAGCGAAAATTTGTTGGGATTAAATTTAAGACATTGAATGCGGTCATTTATTATTCTCCTGATGGAGTGTATTTGACAATTTCGCCACAATAGACTCCTGTATCACAATTTGTATCTATGCCACTACCAACCGAATTGAGTAAAGTACCAGCTTGTATATGGGCAGTGAACAACAATGAGGTTGGTTGTTTGAAAGTAGAGCCAGTAAAGATTGTTCTGAAAGAAGGAATTACATTGCCGCCTATTCCGCAATATAAAATTTCGACTGAGGGAGAAAAAGCGTTGAAATGCATTGTATCAGATTTAATGAAAAGAAACATAATTGAAGAATTTTCTGGTAGTATTTGCAACAGTCCGATTCTTACGGTTTACAAGAAAGGAGGAAATGATGTACCTTACCGTTTTATAATTGATTTATGCAGAGTGAATAAAGTGTTTGATCCGCAATTTACATTAGTCCCGGAAGTGAGTACAATTTTGACTATGATTCCAGCCTCTGCATCATATTTTAGTGTAATTGATTTGAAAAATGCATTTTTTAGTATCCCAGCGCATCCAGATAGTAGATATTTGTTTGCTTTTACATTAGGAGGAAGTTCATTTACATTCACACGAATTCCACAGGGCTACACTGAGAGTCCAAGTATTTACAGTAGAGCATTGAAGGAACAACTAGATATGCTTGAAATACCAGCAGGTTGCGTATTACTACAGTACATAGATAACTTGCTAATAGCAGCAGACAGAAGAAATTTGTAAAGAAAGTACAGTTGCATTATTGACACGTTTAGCAGCGCATGGACATAAAGCTTTGCTAAAAAAATTCCAGTATTGTCAAAAGGAAGTGGCCTACTTGGGCTACCTCCTTTCGAAGGAGGGAAGAAGATTGACACCAGAAAGAATAGAAAGCATATCTGATATGCCTATTCCAAATATGCAGAAAGAAGTCAGGGCTTTAATTGGCATGTGAAACCGATAGTGGCATTGACAAGGAAGGATGTTACCTTACCTTTGTTTAAAATTCTGAGGTCCACGTGGATTAGGATACCTCCGTCCCCAAGTACCAGTCAGAGAAGTAGAAGCAACTTGCTGACCGATTATTGAGGCCACGGGTGGTTGGCTGGAACAGAGAACACCGGGTCCCGGATGACTGCAAAGGAAAGCTCTGGGTTAGATATGTAAGGGACAGGGAAATGAACGATATATAAGCAGGAAGATAGGTGCACCTACCCGTGGGATGACCGTTGACAGCTGATTGTTCCCCCTGTGAATGTTGATGATGAAGGGAGTGAGAGGATAGTGTATACCTCACTTAACACAGGGCCCACCCTGAAAAATATCCCATTAAGGGTAATGATGGTCGAGGTGCTTGATTCCTGGAAAGGCAGTCCAAATATCAAAGTATCCGAGCATAGTGGCAAGAAGAGGACAATCCGTGAAAGCAAATCCAAAGGTAGCAGCAGTTCAAGAGACAGTCCTATAACATCAAATCCAATGAGGGAAAATCCAAGGGCAGTCCAGAGTCAAAACACAGTTCAAAATCTGAGATCACAGCATCAAATCCAATGAGGGAAAATCCAAGAGAAGTCCAGAGTCCAAACACAGTCCAAAACCCAAGATCATAGCTTTAACACAAAAACAAAGAGCAAGTGTAGCCAAACGCCGTCAGGACAGCTGAGAATCATCGAGCAAATGCAACGGGCTTCTTTTATGCTGAGACTTCCTGGTCACGTGATCGTTATCTTGGTCACCTGACTCGCATCACGTGACCACCGCGCGACCGCTTCTTGATGGGAGGAAAAGCGTCTTGCGAGCGATCACGTGAGCGGCCGGGACCTCCCAGAGACAAGCGCCATGGCCACCTCCAAGACAAACGCAGCCAACAGCGCCAGCCGTGCCGGACAACAGGGGAGCCGACCTGGCCGCGGAGTGGCACAGCGGCAGCGGGCGAGCACATCCCCCAAACAGGCCCAGAGCTCGAGGGTAAAGACAAGCCCCGGCGGTTCACTGCTGGACCCCCAACTGGACTCCGTGTCAGCAGAGAGGTAGGTTGCGTGGTGGCGTGTGTGACACTTTGCCATGGAACACGGAATGTCAAGAAGAATTTGACCTGCTCAAAGCTGCATTGTGTTCAGCTCCAGTTTTGGGCACGCCAAATTACGACAAGAGTTTTAAGTTATTTGTGCGTGAAAACAATGAATGTGCTTTGGCTGTTTTGACTCAGGAACACAGGGGGAGAATTAGACAATGCGGCTACATCTATTCCACGTTGGATCCTGTTGAATGTGCATTGCCGTGTTGTTTACGAGCTGTTGCTGCTGCGTCAGTAAAACAAACCGAGGGAATGGTTTTAGGTCACGCTTTAACCGTAATGGTACCTCATTCAGTGGACGTTCTTTTAAATAGAACGCAGATGCAACATCTTACATCAGCCATATTAACAAGGTATGAAATTGTTCTATTTGCACCGCATATCCAAATTAAGAGATGTTGTGCTTTAAATCCAGCTGAGTTAATACCTCCTCCAAATGAGAAAGGGGTGGAAAACAATTCCCCCATGATTGCTTAATGGTTACTGAGCAAGAGACAAAAGGAAGAATTGACTTAACTGACACCCCACAAAAAGAGCCAGATGGAGAATTGTTTTGTGACGGTTCTTGTTTTAAATTACCAGATGGCACATCAACTGCTGCTTATGCCATCACTATACTGACAACTTTTAAAGAAAGCAAACAAATCCCATATAACTCAGCACAAGCTGCAGAAATAATAGCATTAACAAGAGCGTGTGAAATTTCTGCAAACCTCAATGTAAACATATATACTGACAGCCAGTATGCCTTTGGAGTGGTACATAATTTTGGTCAATTATGGGCTGAAAGGGGTTTCCTGACATCATGCGGAACCAAAATCCAACACGGCACTTTAATAGCGAGACTGTTGTCAGCACTTGCGCTGCCCAAGCGATTAGCGATAATGAAATGTGAAGCACATAAAAAAGTCACATGGGATGTAGGTAAGGGAAACGCATTTGCAGACAAAATTGCGAAACAAACTGCCACTGATTTACACACAAAAATGTATTTCGAAAGAATAGAAGAAGTGATAGAAAACGGAATTGCAACAGTTAAGGAGATCCAAGCAGAAGCTACTGTAGATGAAATAAAAAATTGGTCTGAGGGTCCAGCAGAATTAGATTCTGAGGGTTGTTGGGTGGACAAGCAAAATAACCGATGGATGTTGCCAATTGCCAAATGCCTATGTGATGGCCATGGTAACTATGGCTCACAGTCCGATACATATACATGCTAGAAAAATGATTCAACACCTGGATTCTGTATGGCAGAATCCACACATTAGAACAACTGCTGAAAGATTGGTTCAGAATTGCATGACTTGTTTACAACATAACATTGGAAAGGGAACAGTGACACCAGTAGGTCGTTTTGGCCCACCGTCTATGCCATTTGAAGTCATCCATTTTGATTTCATAGAAATGGAGAGGTGCCAAAACTATAAGTATGTCCTTGTAATGGTCTGCGCATTCAGCAAATGGGTAGCGGCCTATCCCTTGAAAGCTTGTACAGCTATGTCCGCAGCTAAAGCCATGCTGAATTTGCCGATTCGGGCTACCCCATGTCATATGGTCAGACAACGGCCGCACTTTATTGCGGCTGTGATATTGCAAATTTGCGCAGGTCTCCAAATTGATAAATGATTCCATTCGGCCAGACACCCGATGAGTGCCGGTTTGGTAGAACGCCAAAACGATATCTTGAAAAACAAGCTGAGTAAAATTTGCACAGGGAGCAATTTGAAATGGCCGATGCACTACCCCTATCTTTACTTTGCATGCAAACAGCTGTACAGGCGAGGACTGGTCTTTCCCCTTACGAGATCATGATGGGGAGACCAGCAAATGTTTGGAACTTGCCCTGACCAAAACGGTTGAGGGATATTGAATACCCATTACTCATTGATTACTGCCAACAGTTGACTCAAAACGTGCGTTCGATTCATCAGCAGGTGCAGGAGGCTCTTCCTGTCAGATATTATTATTATTATTATTTTATTTTAAACAACACATCAAACTTAACCAACATGTAGGACATATCCATTAATGCGCATCTTGTCTTACAGTCACATGTTATGCTTTACAGTCCTCCCCCCTCCTGCCCTCTTAACTCGAGCTCCTACTTCAATGCCTTAAGGTTTGTTGCTTAGGGTTTATCTCCTTTGTTGTTTTCAGACGTATCGTCTACACCGGATTTGACCTCGGGAAGTCCCGACATTGCGGTTACCATCTGCCTCCATGCTACCAGGGGTCCTGTTTTCTCCTCCCCTCCCCTACGGCCTGCTTCATACCATGCCATCGTCTCCACCTCTGCCCACTTCAGGAGGTCACTCCACCACACCTCTAGTATGGGTCTGTGGGCTGCTTTCCAGCCCATAGCTATTCTCCGTTTGGCCAGGATATACGCCAGGTCTTTCAGTTTGCTAATGTGTTTTAAATTACGTGGTCTAGAAAATCCCCCCAACATGCTTGCCCATGCTGATTCCACCTCCAGCTTGATCCCCTTTTGGGCCAAGCGTTGTTTAACCTCCTCCCAGAACCTTCCCACCTCTGGGCACGTCCAGAACATGTGAATCATCCCGGCATCCACCTCCCCACACTTAGGGCATTTCTGTGTCATTGTATTTCCAAACTTGGCAATTTTACTAGGGGTCATGTATGCCCTATGGGTGATGTATAGCTGGATTTCCTGCAGCCGCGCATTCCGGGACACTTTCTTGTGGTACCTCTGGGCTCTTTCCCATTGCCCATCCTGCATAAATTCTTAGGAAAATCTTAGGAAGCCTTCATTCACTCCCCCCTGGGTGTTCCAGATCTGCCCTTCTTCTCTCGTTACCTCTCTGATTACCGTTCTCAGTGTCTCATTTTTATATAGCCATGCCAGCAGCCTCCCCGTCTTGTCCCCCCCTGCGTGTTGCCTTTCAATGTATTTCTTATAATTCAATTTGCATAGTCATTTCCAGAGCTCACTGTTGGCTTGCAGTAATTGTCTCACTTGTTCGGTATCCTCCTGAGAGGCGCCCCCTTTCCGCATCAGTGCTTCCAATTTCTTCTCTGTCTTTTGCAGAGATGTTGTTTCTAAAGACACCACCATGGTGGTAAGTATACCTCTATACCCCCTTGGAGCCCTCTAGATTTAGATATAGCCACACCTCTTACTACCACTTTAAACGCCTCCCATACAGTTTCTTCCGACTCCACACGCCCTGTGTTAATGTCAAAGTACTCAATGATTTCCTCCCTTAGGTCCTCACGGAATGGCGAGTCCCGTAGGGCCTTAGCTCTAAGTCTCCATGTCGGAATTCTTGCTCTGGGCGGCTGGTATCTTCACTCCACCACCAAGGGGGAGTGGTCTGATAGCGTTCTGACCTTATACTCCGAGCCCACCATTTCACACACGAGTTCGGAGGCAGCGAACATATAGTCCAGTCTCGTGTAAAGGTTTTGTGGGGCTGCGTGTTGTGAGTATTGCCTATCATTCGGATGTTGCTGTCTCCAGATATCCTCTAGCCCAGTCTCTCAGCAAGGCCTGTAGGGCTTTTGCGGCGGGGGTGGGCTTATCCAGTTTTGTATCGGACCTTTCCATTTTGGGATATAACGTGCAGTTGAAGTCCCCTCGCCACATAATCGCACCTCCAAGGAGGGGGCCAACTTTGCCATATAAGGTCCTAAAGTAGGCCGCTGTTGCATGGTTGGGGGCATAGGTATTTATGATGCTCAATTCTCTGTTCTCCAGCAGTCCCTGTATTACAATCATCCTCCCATCTGGCTCCACCGTAACTTGGAGCATCTGAAATGGGACATGAGGTGCTAGCCAGGTAATCACCCCCCTGGCGTAGGCTGAATATGTCGCTCCCACTGTGGTCTCTCTCCACTTTTTCTTGTGCTTCTCAAGTTTGTCTTTGGTGAGGTGGGTTTCCTGTAATAATTCTATGTCCACTCTTCCTCCTCAGATACGACATTAGCTTGTTCCTCCTCAAGTTCCAATTCTGAGACTTCCCGTTGCCATCTGTGTTCTTTTCCCGCTCCCCCTCTATCTCTTCCTCTCTTGAACTTATTTTGGCATGAGTATGGGCTTGTTACCCGTCTAAATTCAACATTAACTCCCAACTAACTCCCTCCCTCCCTCCCGGTTCCCCCAACTTTATTCACTGCACACATTCCCACCCCCCCCCAACCCAACTCATTCCCAACTGGTGCCCAGCTCCATCCCTGGATCTCAGGCTCTCCCGCATTTGGTCCTATCTCGGGTTGCCGAAATGAGGAACCCAGCAGGGTGCTACCGATGTGTCAGTATCCTAACTAATCTATTTGCAGGGGTATAATAGCGGGTTTCATGGGGCTCCTGCAATTTTCTCTCTATCTCCATACCTCTGTACTTATCAATGCGGTCTACGTAGCCAAAGACACAACTGCCCACACCCTATCTTATATTCAAGTCCCAATGTCAGAGTCCGCGGCACTTTAGGTTACTTATCTGCGCCACCTTCCTTCTGGGGGCCAGTCTCTGACGGACAGTTCTGCGTGTGCAGCCATCCGATGCCTCTTCTGGGGTATCGAAGAAGAGTGCTCTGTTCTGATGGTACACAGTCAGTTTCGCGGGATATATCAGCATGTACTTATACCCTGCTTCCTGCAGCCGTCTTTTCCCTGCGCCATAGTTCATGCGCCGTCTTTGTACCATCAGTGTATAATCCGGGTATCCCGTGATGTTCGCTGATGCCCTTCGTATCGTTCCTCCCTTCTGAAAGAATTCCAGGATTCTCTCCCTGTCTCGATAGTTCAAGATTTTGGCAACGATTAGCCTCGGTGGGGCCCCTGGTGGTGGCCTCTGCGTTAAGGCCCTATGTGCCCATTCCACTGCGAATCCCTGGGTCAACACCCCTCCCGTTATTTCCTGCAACAGCATTGTTTCAATGAAGTCCGTGGGGTTCGGTCCCTCTGTTCCTTCCGGCAGTCCCACAATGCGTACGTTGTTTCTCTGGGCACGTCCCTCCACTTCTTCTGCCCTATTTTCCAGGTTACTCACGCGTTGTTCTAAGATGTGAATCTCTGATTTGTGAGATGCGCATGCAGCTGTGTTCGGGGCCACCTCTTTTTCCAATTCGTCCGTGCGTTCTGCCAGCGTTCTGACGTCTTGCCTGAGGAGATTCACCTCTTCCTGTAAAGTGCGCCCACTTTAAGTTCTAGTGCGGCCTTCAGTTCGACCATGGCCGCTTCCAGTTTATTTTCCCATGTAAGTTTCAGGTCCGCAATTGCTTCCAGGATCTGATGGTCTTTGTTCCCCACAGCGGTGTCTGCGGCTGGGGTCTTTTCCTTACTTCTGGCCCCTTCTGACATTTGCAGCGTTCTCGCGTATTCCTCCAGCATGGGTTGTTTGCCCTTCGCCTTGGTCTGCTTGTTCGCCATCTTGGCGTCGGCGTATGTTTCTCTGTAGGTTCGCAGAAATATGGTTTATTTAGCGCCTCAGGGATAGTCCCTGCTTGGGTATGTTACCCTCGGGGGCTGCAGTGAAAGTTCTCGTGCTCTATCTGTGTCATGACGCAAATGGATTATGTTCTCCCACGTCCTCGGGCGCTGCTGTTTCTTCCTGTTTTACACATCCCGGGGCTTGGGGGCCTGTGTTGGTGCCACTCCAGGCCCTATAGGAGAGAGAGAATCCGTCCTTCACTGTTCGTCTGATCAATTACCCATTTTTGGAAGCGCAGCCCACGTTTCTGCTATGCTGGCCTTATGCGACAAAGTATCCATATGATTCGCCTGCGAGTGTGTGCAGGCTGTTATCGTCCCGCAGTGTGCGGTCTTCTTTCGTGCCTTCGTTTGTCCTGATTCAGCCGCCTGTACACTGACACAATGTAACCTGCATCGACCAGTGTGCCGGTGCGCCAACGGCCCCGGATGCAGTTCCTATGGTCTTTCTGCGGTTTGATATCACAGTGAGGCTGCAGGGCTTTGTGGGCACTGTGCCCCTTTTGTATCTGGCCACCTCTCTGCTTTATACATCCATTGTTATATGCTTTATCCAGAGCCCTGGCACCCCCTGCTGCACAACGAGTGGAACCTGATGCGTTAACTCTGGTCCGAAAACATTTACCTGATACGTATGTGTCACTGCCGACGTGATCTTGATGTCAATTACAGGCTTAGAGTGCCTTGTAGCCAGCGCACCCGCTCTGGCTCCCGAAGCCTGTGTCCCTGTGTTTCTCTGCTCGGCCACGGCCCCCTCAGTGCATCTGCACCACAGTCCGCTCCCGAGGCTGTTCAGGCACCCACCATGCAGCCTATACAGCGGGTCACGGTACCGGCTGCATTCCGTTCACGGTCCGCTCAGGGTGTCAGAATCCATCCGATGCCTGTAGTGCACTCGGCCGGCTCCTCACGTCTTCCAGGCACCTCTGTTTTAAAATATCTGGAACCTCTGTGATCGGGCACCTGGTCCGCCTCAGCCCGTTGTTTCCTTTGTTCGCCAGGTGGCCTCCATCTTCCTCACCGCCGTAGTGGATTATTCTGAGTCTTCTATGACTTCTGATAATGCGATGCCTGTGTCCCTATGTTTCTCTGCTCGGGCACGGCCCCCTCAGCGCGACCGCCGCATCTGTGCTGTAGTCTGCTCCTGAGGCTGTTCAGGCACCTACAATGCAGCCTATACAGCGGGTCTCAGTACCGGCTGCATTTCGTTCACGGTCTGCTCAGGGTGTCAGGATCAGTCCGATGCCTGTAGCCCTCTCGGCCAGCTCCTTGCGTCTTCCGGGCACCTCTGTTGTGAAGTATCTGGAACCTCTGTAATCGGGCTCCCGATCCACCCCAGCCCAATATTTCCTTTGTTCACTGGGCAGCAGCCATCTTCCTCACCGCCGCAGTGGATTCTTCAGAATCTTCAATGATTTCTCGTAATGCGGCCGCGCAGTGCCACAGTGTGTCCTCTTATGCACAGAGGCATACTACACCCGTCCTTTCAATTCTGGAGCGATTATTCATATTTTTCTGAGGTTTTCGTTAGGATGATATACGGATCTGCAGGAGCCTCGAAGAAAACATGTCTTCCTACATGGCTCCTTAGCCACGCCCCCTTCCTGTCAGCTATACCGGCTCAGGACATTGTCTGCAGCCTGGCGCCTGGACACTGGTAAAGATTTTTCGCTTGCACCGCGCTGGACGGGACCCTTCCAGGTGCTACTGGCCGCGCAGACTGCAGTCCGAGTGAATGGCCGCAAGCACTGGATCCACACAACACACACGAAAAGAGTTCAGTTTCCTTTGCCACATGAGAAAGAGATTGATGATCCTGACGTCGAAAGAAAGACAGCTGTACTTGATCACAAAGATATCATCGCCAGTTCCCTGTCAGAAGTACTTCCTAAACCCGAGAAAGGGCCTGGGGAGATTCCAACGAAAATCGAAAGGCCAAAGTTGCCTCAACTTTGTCCGACTGCTGCCTCACCATCACGCAGTGCATCACAAGTTGGCACTGATCCTGCATCTGGAAATGAGAGTGCATTGTTCATCGATCATACTGTACCTGGAGCTGTAAGGTACAATCTACGTTCACAAAATCGGAAGTGATCAGCTTTTGAATCGCCTTTGTTCTTAGCTCATGGATAAAGCTGGGAACAGAGGCCTAGGGAAAAGGCGCATATGAGCTGTATCGAGTTGAAAGCTCTGACACGCGATTTCCCGGTGCTGCCATTGAAAGTGAAGGTCTTTGCAACCTGGCACGGACAAGCCGGGGCAAATGGTACCGACACTATAAAATTGATACTTGCTCCTGCCTTTTTGGAGCTTTGTGCAGATTAACATCAGCTTGCTATCATCTATAAGCAGGCTAGCCTGGACTGGCCTGAACGTTTGTCGCCAACGTGTGTTGCTGTGGAGAACTTTCCCCGACGGACACTGTAAAACCTTTCCTGAGAAAAACATTACAGACAATGCCTATATCCGCTCCTGCTCCCTCCTGCACCGATGCTGTTGATGAGATAGAGATAGAGATTAAGCCAACTCCAAGAAAGACTTGGTTTGGAAAGAATAATATGTTAATGATTATGATACCGCTTTGCATTTTCATTACACTGATCCCAATATTTTGATATCTACAAACTGTGCATCCCTTAAACTCTCTCCTAACTGCAACCAATGTTCCTACCATGAGCAGCCCAGTACATTTGCTCTTTTATACTCTCCCTTCAAAAGAAGTGAAACATAGAAAAGGATATGATAATAATACATTGCTACCGATTATGAATATGACCCATGCTATCTTGAATAGGTCCAATTGTTGGCTTTGTTCCCATTTACCCCAGCACGGGGAAAGAGGAATGGGTTGGGATGTACATCCTTTGCCACTTAATACCGCCTGTTATGCATCATTAAGAGCGCTATTTTTTGGAAAATGGAATGATAGTCTCACTGGTCAGTTTGATGAAACAAACATAAATTAATTTGAAAGATTGGTATTGGAACCGTTGGGTTGTTCCATATTTACAAGCAGAAGCAAAAATAAATACTGGTAACAACAAGTCCAGTAGATAGATTCTCTAGGCCTTACCCGTCCCTAATCACCTTTAAAATGGCTGTGGTAGGAAATAACAATGCTGTGGCTCCCTACTATACTATTAATGATAGTCCACGTTCTGTCCCATTTTGCTTACGGAAAAAGGGTTCCTACCCAGTGGGAACATTCACTAGATGTATGAATATTGCAGTACTTGAACAAGAAGAAAAACCATTATATATAGGAGGTTCTGTCTATTTTATATGTGGAGATCAGGCCTATCCATAGTTACCTAGAACTTGGGAAGGGACCTGTTATTTAGGTATACCTTTACCTGATGTATTTCTTTCCAAAACGTCTGAAATAGCAAAATTATTTGGTGGGGAGCCCGAGAGCCCCAAATGGGAAAGCAGATTCAGGAAGAAACACAACGTGGTTGTGTTGGAAAACGCTGCGGTTTTTCTTTCCGTGTTTCTCAGGCTCCTCTGTGCCGGAGGAGCCTGAGAAACTCGAGAAAGAAAAACCGCAGCGTTTTCCAACACAATAACGTTGTATTTATGTTTGCGGTCGCTTCAAAAGCGACCGCAAACATAAATACAACGTTTTTAAAGCTGCAGTTTTATTTCTAAGTTTTCCGGGCTCCTCCAGCCCGGAAAACTTAGAAAAAAAAACACATCTAGTGCTTATTTTTAAAAAAAAATAAATAGCACTTACCGAGATTCAGCTGCAGCTTTCCTGCTCTGGTCTCCGGTCCCCGTCCTCCGCGTACAGCACTAATAAAGGGAAAGCCACCCAGCGGTAGCTTTTGTTTACTACAGCTGGCTGGCTTTTCCTTCATTAGTGCCGCAAAAGCAAAAGCCAGCACAGGAGGGCATCCATTTCACAAAATGGATGCGCCCATGTGCTTGCTTCTGCAAATTTTGAGCTTGAATAGCTCAAAATTTTACATAGGAAGTTTTAAAAAAGAGAATGCTAGTATTTTTTTTTATGTTGCCTATCTATTTTTTAAATAAAATTTTTTACTAGACCATGCCTTTAAGTTTTTTTATAAGGACCGTGATTGATGATCGGGCAAGAGATGCTGAAGAAATGGATAAATCCCTCAACATTATAAGTTCTCTTTCCACTATAATAGGTAAGGCTAACTTTGGAAAACAATGTGTTACTAGCGCGAATTCTTAGTAGAAAAAGGAACTAGAAAAAATACTAGTTCGAGGTACGCTCATTAAGAACATGCACTCCAATCATGTATTCAGATCAACACCGATTTGTAAACATGCACAAATTAATTCTTTGCCTTATTGTGTCTCATTGTATGCACTTGCTGACTGGACTCACTATGGTATGTAAATATTGATTAATTACATTGTGCTTTCTGTTGATCGTTGTACAAATTGCTACCATGCACTGTTAATTAACCCAGTGTCCTAGCCCTGATGACGGACTCGATCCGAAATGCATTGGCACACTATAATGGCGACACTCAATATCGGGATGCACTTTTGCCTTTTAAGCAATTAAAAAACTTAAAAAACGGAACATTTTCATTGAATCTATGCTTTGACAATTGAAGTATATGTGGCAAATTGAACACAAATGCCTACAGCAGCTTTTTTTCAGGAGCACGGCGTGAGCATACCTCGAACTAGTACTTTTTCTAGTTCCTTTTTCTACTGAAGGCCTGCTCGGATTACCTTAATTACTAGTACAAGTACAACATAACCGACCATAGTAGTGCCCACCCAAATCCTTCCTGATTTTCTACTAGTGCGAATTCTACCTTGTATCCTGTATCGATTTCTCGTTTTGAACTAGAAACAGCTGCAGATACATTTAGTAAACGTGTGACCTACGAGCCACATAGGGTTTTGGAGCAGGGAGGACGTGTGGACGCTATTTGTGGGGTGGATAGGCCCTGTCATATTGCGGCCCACCTGCTAGTCGAAAAGTAGGCTGTGCGTCGGTAGTTGGTGACACCCATAGCATGCAAAACGCTGGTAAAGTGACCTTAAGCTCATCTACTAAAGGCTCCCTGTGTAAGAATCTATACCCTACATCTGGTGGCGATATAAAACTGCAGTCCATTAATGGTGGGTGCCCTGAGGCATGTTTGCCAGCGCTGCAGAAGAACCGAGAAAAGGCTGTGGCTCCCCTGGACCCTCTCTAAGGATGGCGAGAACAGATTCTGATAGGCTGTTTTAAGGCTCTAACACATGGAAATAAAAATGAACATAAAAGAGGGCTGGGTAAAGCCCTAGCAGAGATCCTTGGTGTTAGTGACATACCTCGAAACTCTTTCCTAGTCACTAGCGTAACGGTGGGCCCCCGCACCTTCTGCGGTGCGGGGGCCCCGCCACCACCTGCACTGTTATTTCTTTATGAAGGCAGAGTGACTACAAAAGAAACTATTTCTTATTGAAATCCGAGGGCTCTGCCCACCCCATGACATGGAAGCCTCTAGAGGCTGTAGGCTTCCATGTCATGGGATAGGAGAGCTCTATGACTTAAAAAAATAGTTTCTTTTTGAAGTCACTCTGCCTTCATAAAGAAATTATTTCCATTATAGTTTGGTCCTTAACGGAAATCATTTCTTTATGAAGTCGAAGTGACTTTTATGAAGTCGAAGTGACTTTAAAAAGAAACCATTTCTTTTTTAAATAATATGGCTCTCCTCAACCCCATGACGTGTGCGTGTGTGAGTGTATGGTGTAAGGGCGCACAATTAAATGTATGGGTGGCTGCCTGTGTGTGTGCCGGTATGGTGAAAGGGTGCACACTTAAATGTATGGGTGTGTGCCTGTATGGTGAAAGGGTGCACAATTACATGTTAGATGGCTGCCTGTGTGAGGTTATGGTAAAAGGGTGCTCACTTAAATGTATGGGTGGCTGCCTGGGTGTGTCTGTATGGTTAAAGGGTACACACCTAGATGTATGGGTGGCTGGGTGTGCGTGTGTATGTATGTATGCGTGTGTGTATGGTGAATGGCGTGTGCCTGTGTTCAGGGGCACAACAAAATCTACATTTCAGGGGGTGGGAGGTGCTAACCCTTCAAATGGGGGAGGGGCACACCTATTTGTGTGGGGCATCTAACTTCTTTATGCATTCTAATGAGACTATTCTAGTGCAGCTTTAATGTTACAAGCCATTAATTCTCTCCTTTAATTCTGAAAGCACCCACTTATGGACTGCTGTCAGAATAAGCAGTCTCCTAACCCCTCTCTACCCTTCCAATCACTGCCATGGCATGCAAGTACTAAACCCACATCAAGATTTCAATTGCCTAAAGAATTATGCATTAGAATGCAGGTACTAACAGTGAAATGCTGTACGTTAGTAATTGCTGGGCCTTTGTTAACAGCGAAACCCAGGTGTAGTTTAACATCGGCCAAGTCGAGTCAACATAGTCCAGAATTTCAAAGGGCGGGGGAGGTCTGAAGCCCAGTCATCTCAATGGTGTTGCACCACTACTTTTGCTTAATACCTTGGTTAATTATTGGTAATCTTCATTACTGATAGCCCTATTCTTCCTCGTCCCAGTACTTGTGTATGAGGCGCTGTGTCTCATTCACAAATACTGGGATGAGCTCAAGGGACATGGAGGTAATGCCTGGCTTAGTTACCTGTAATCTTCATTACTCCTAGTCCGACTCTTTCTCATCCCAGTACTTACCTATGAGGCAAGGAGCCACATACGTAAGCACTGGGACAAGGAAAAGGGATGTGGAGGTAATTCTGGTTCGAGAAGCTGATTTTGGGGGTTGGGGCAGGGGGTGGTAAGGAGAGGGGATCTGTGGGGTGGGACGGGGTTTGTGTGATAAACCAGAATGGTCATCCATGTCCAGGCTAAGCAGGCGTGATATGTGGTATTAGTGGCTAGAGAGGCATTTTGGTGCAGCCAGTCTAGTCATTTCTTAGTTTGGATTTACTTTTTTTTCTTAAACTGGGCATCTCTGATAAAGCAGTCCTGCTAAGTGTAATTACCTGGCTAGACTGGCATTCGGGTGTTGCCACTCTAGTCGTTTTACTGCAGCATGGTATATTTTTCTGGGCATCTGTGATAAAATAACCATGATAAGTGTAATTGCTTCGACTGTCATTTTAGTGTAATCAGTCGAGGTACGTCTAAATGTGGCCTGGCATGCTTTACTGTAATATGTTATTGTGTGTCTAGACTGGTCTACATTCTGCAGCCAGTTGGGCATATTTTCATTGTGGCATGGCATTTTTAATAGCAAAGGATATTAATGAACGCATTAATATTCCTGTGCACTGTTGGCGACTTGCATGTATTGGATAGTTGGATTGGTGTTAGCCTTCAAAACAACTGCAAACGCTCTTGTCTTTTAGCCACTTTTTCTCAGAAAGTGTTCTGTATTATGAATGCATGAAAACACATATTTACATCTTCCTCCTAGAGCAGTGTGCGGTGTAGCCCTGCAGCAGTAGGTTTGTGCGTATTGCGCTTTCGTGGTTATCTAGGCCAGCCCAGAGTGTGGCGTGACCCGTGATTTGTTGCAGAGTTGGGGGTGGGGGGCCCTCAGCATGGCTCGCAGCGTGGCTACCAAATTCTGTGTTACGCCGCTGCTCCTAGTATTCATATTTTGTCAGACTGCCTGTTTTGTAAAGGTTGCAATGTCTGTTTATGTTTTACAAACTTGCATTTTACAACGTATGTTTTAAATTGTAGAGATGTTTTAGGTTTAAAAGGAATTGAGGTGTTCCCGGACGGTAGATTTAAATTATGCCATCTCCATGATACATGGTATGTACCAGCGGATAACTATATGGGGTTCGATGAAAGCAGCAGTGCTGTGGGAACGATTAATAAGAACATTGGCACAAAGCAGTTCCTTCTAGATGTATCAGTTAGAGCAAGCACTGAGGCTGAAGAGGGCTGGCGGTATTAGTATATCCAAAGAAATGCTTATGTCACAAATACCTTCAGGTAATGGCATCTAGAACAAGAGATGGTTTGTTCGAAGGAATACAGCGTAATGTGACAGAAGATGTGCACAACAGTGTGCGATATAATGTAGTTGAGGATATACAAGTGCAAAATAGTCTATGGCAATTAGTTAGTTGGAATATGTCAGGAGTGCTTAATACGTTAGGGGATCCTGAGGGGAAATCCTGGCTGGATGGATATGCTGTGATCTGCCTTCAAGAGACCTGGTTGAAAGATGACGGCTATCTCTGTTCAAGTTTTCCTGACTTTTGTTTTTTTTCTTCTGTAGCTCTAGTGCGTGGCTCAGGGCGGGCGCCCCATTAAAGGTAATGCAAACTTGTTAAGCAAGACTTGCTGCATGCTTACAGAAGTGGCCGTAAATGATCGGGACCAATTAATAGTAACTTCATTTCCCTTAAATCCTGGCAGCCAGCTTACAGTTGTTAATATATATATATATCCGCATCCTAAGGAGAATGTTACCAAGTTCTTTACAGGCAATGATTGGCTGGCAAATTTGGCGATTTGAACTTGCAATGAGAATCCCATTGTCATGGGTCATTTCAATGCAAAGTTGGGCCAGGGTAATGAATCCTTCATAGGGCAGAAAGAGCTAGAAGTAGCTTGCAGCATTCCAGAGAATAATGAATGTTTGATAAAGGGAGACCCCCGTGGGTGCTTTCACTAGTGGAGCTTAATGGAAGGTGCTTGGGGGGATAATCCCCCAAAAATGACTTTTAGATCAGGTTCCAGAAAGTCGCTATTAGATTGTTTTTCATATTCTAATGTGCATGATTTCTGTGTCTATATCAGAACAAAAAGCGACCACGATCCTATTGTTCTTATTTGGAAAGTGGGGGTTTCTATCAAACGTAATCCTAGCAAACATGAGTTTTGTTTGGGAAAAGCTGTCTCCGTAAAAATGACCAGCAATGCAATGGCGCTAATGGTAGGTAAGGAGGGTGTAAATAGTTTGGCTACTGTCAAAGGCTCCGGAGCCTGCTCATATGGCCAAGTGATTAGAATATTTGAGGAGCTGACCACTCATTCCTAGAGAGTATTGCTCAAAGACATTTATGTCAACTATCTCTCCCACAAAAGAGTGTCAAGACGCGGCCTGGTTTGATAAGCAATGCCTAAGGGCAAAATGGGAGCTCTTCTGGGAGGTAAGGTGCAAAAACACATCTCCAGAGAAATTGTGTAATTGAAAAGCTATCTACAAAAGATTGCTAAAAGCTAAGAAGCTGTTTTATATTGAATCTCAATGGGAATGTTTGGATAAAATGGTTAAGGAACATGACGCGAAAGGGTTCTGGGCTCTTGTGGCTCTGTATTATGGACCCAGTGAAAGAAGTGATGGCAATCAGATTTCCTCCCTTGACTTGTGCTCTGCACTATAAACAGATTCTGTATAAATCAGCATTCGAAGTTTCACAAAATCTATGGAGGTTTACTTCAGACACCCCATTGTGTTTACTTTAGAGGAGGTGTCAAAGGCAATTAGTGCTCTTAAAGTGGGCAAAGCCCCTGGCCCTGATGGCATAAGGCCAGAGGCTTATAAATGGTACAAAGGCTGGTGGGCTCCTATTTTATTGGGCGTTTCTAATGGCCCAAATTCAGGTGTTTTCCGGCCTCATGGGCTAAGAGTGTGGTAACTCCGGTGTATAAAAAAGGGTTGCATTGTGACCCACGTTGTTATCGTCCAATAACCCTCCTGGACACGGCTGGTATGTTATTTGCAAGTTGCCTCGCAGTAAGATAGCAGGAATGGGCGAGGTTGAATAACATACTCCTGACCTATCAGGCCGGATTGAGGTCTGGGTACAGGACAATAGTTCACTGCTTTATTTTAAACACAGTGCTAGAGAAATATTTGGGAATTAGGCAGTCCATGGATTTTGTTGCATTTTGGAATCTGCCAAAGGTCTTGGACACACTCGATCTGTCAACCCTCTGGTTGAAATTATGTAAACTTGGTGTTCCACGGGATTTACTCCAAGTAATTATGTCAAGTCAAATGAGGGATGAAAGGGGCTCAACCCCCTCTCCTGAACCACAGAACCCGAATAGATCGACCCTCCCGCCGTGGTTGGCACAGGCATCTGAATGTAAATACACAGATAACCACGTGGCAGCCACTGTGGGGAAGACGGAGTTAGGGATAGGGTGTGGAATGACAAAGGGAAGATAGGGGAGAGAAAACATGCATTTCTTAACACAGCACTTAATACTGAAACTTCATAATCCTGCACTCCATGCTTGATACTGCCTATCCTATTCAACTCCTGCATATACTTATGTAGCATCTAGGGTTCTTAATTATACTATACCATACCCATGACCATGAATGTGTGTGTATAACGTGTATAACACATAGCAAACATGTAGCAACATAAACTGTATGGCACACACAAGGGAATCTTCCCTACATGAATTCAACATGACACATGGTCCAGTGGACTGACATTGAACGTGAGCAAACATAAGCAATAACATCGATCATGACTTGTCTGTAGTTGGATGCCTGAATTAGTAAAGATTCGTCTCTTTAGTGCGAGTATTGCCTCATACTCTGGGTATAAACAAAGTTACCAACCACCTACTGACCCAACGCAAGTAGCTCATGAAAATCGCTCAGGATTTAGCACTTAAACACCATGCTCGAGGCATTAACGTAATTACTTGAATGTACTTATCTTAGGGTCTGGGTGACTCAAGAGTACACCCGGACATTAGGACATGCCGCTGTTGGAGCGCCGTAGCCGGAGCCACTGCCGCACATAGTCTGGAGCTCAAAGCAGCAGTATGAAAGGTTCACCGCTGCGGCTGGGGAAAGCTGCCGAGTGACCCACGTTGCGTCCAAGAGTCACTGCCGTAGCCCGCAAGGATCAACAGACTCAGGCCGACTACTCTCTTTCACCGCCGTGATTGCCTGCAGCCCCCGCTTGCCACCGTGATTGCCTGATTACCCAGATCGACATCAGTTCGTCCAGAGCCCCATACACGCCGACCTAACCGCCCGTGCTGCACAACATCAATTATCAGCACCTGTGCATGGGCGTTCAATGGCTAAATACTCCCCTGATGGGCTCCAGCAGTCTCACGGCGCGAACTCCAGTGACTACAATTTGCCCTTAAGCATGCTGGGAACTGTAGTCTTTACCTCAATTTCTCCTATACTGTCTCCTGGGCTTGCCCCACACCCTATTCCTGACCGTACCTCCTCTCCCAGGGCTCTTCCCTGGCCCTGCCTTTTTCCGGATGACGTAAATGAAATTGTTTTATCAATTTTGGTGCATGCACTGAGCTGGCAGGTTCCCACAAACAATCCTCCAGTCCATAACCAGCCCATTGGATTAAGTACCACAAGTTCCGCTGTCTGCATCTGGAATCCAATATCTTCTTGACTTCATACTCCATTTGACCTTCTTTGGTGATGGCTGACGGTCTCTGTACGCGTGTTCCTGGAACTGCGGGTTTAAGGAGAGACAATTGAAACACAGGATGTATTTTTAACATATTAGGCAATTCAAGTTTAACAGCCATTGGCAAAATACATGTCACCACTTCATAGGGCCCAATAAATCTGGGGGCAAATTCACGAAATCCTGCCAAGGGTAAATTACGTGTAGATAACCATACTTTGTCTCCCATTTGATAATGAGGAGCTGCGCGTCTTCCTTTATCTGCCTGTTTCTTATAATCCTTCTTTGTTTGTTCTAAATTCACTCTAGCCTTTTGTCTGATAGCCAACAATAATTCTTTCCTTTCCTGTAATGCTGGAAATGTTTCCACTGGGGTAACTGTTCTGGCAACATATTCTGTCCTTGTCCATACAAACATTCATTAGGTGACATCCCCAGTGAAGCATGCTTGGTATTATTATACGTAAATTCTGCTAACCACAAAGCCTGTACCCAGGAATCCATACCGTCATGCAAATAACATTGTAAATATTGTTCCAGAGTTTGATTGACACGCTCAGTCTGTCTATCAGTCTGTGGGTGATAACTTGTAGATAAAGCACATTCAATACTCAGCATTTGACAAAAGGCACGCCAAAATATAAATGTAAACTGTGGACCCCTATCAGACACAATACTTTGTGGCAATCCATGCAATCGAACAATGTTCTGTAAGAATATCTCTGCCAATTTCCCTGCCCCTGGGATACCTTGACAAGGCACAAAATGAGCAGTTTGGACATATAATCCACTACCAACAAAACACAGAAATACACTTGCACACCAGATTGTCAGTAAAATTTAACAAGAATTACTTTTTGACTCATATTTGATGGAATACTTAAACAAAATTTTGAGGTGCAGGGGAGAAAAACTCAGCCTTGGTATCTAGGCTGGAAAATACTAGAGAACAAAGAAATCCTAATTTTGGAAAGCTACGTCCCCCTGCACACTTTCCATAAGGCAGTAAGCCTAAAAGATATAATGGCAGGTCTGTCTGGTTTAGGAAAGACTTTTGTAAAACACATTCAGTGTTTCAGCTTTAAAGTGACAGTGTTCTGTAATCCAATACATTCAAAAAATGACATACAATAATTCAGTTAGTTTAGGGGAAAAGATGTCTTCTCCTTTTTATTATTTTCAGGTTGGCCCAACGCGTTTCGAGATTCATATTCTCTTCATCAGGGGCAAATATTTTAAAAAATTCTTTCACATTGATGTACAAGAAATTAATCAGACATTTATTGATGTTTTGAAGGTCAGAAAAGAATCAAATAACAAAGTTAAATCACTTTTTTATAATCAAAAATCAAAAAGAATTTATATAGAAGGGCATCCAATTGCAAGTTCCTCTATGAACCCGACTTTGCTAGGGTACAATTGTTAAAAAAAAGGGTAACTTAATGCATGTTGTACATTGGTAACTTGTTATTATGTCACACTGCATGATGTATGACCAAGAATGAAAGCTTTAGAGATTTCAACACGTTAAAAACCTTTTTGCAGTACTCTTTGCGCAGTGGCGGGGGATGTGGTTTGCTATGACGTTGCCCGCACACACGCATTTATCTTGACATATTCCCACATTACACCGCTCACGCGTGCGCGGGTGACGTCATGGTTTTTTGTGACGCCGCTCGCGCATGCGCGGGTGACGTCACTGCTCCATCTTTCAACATAAATAAACAAGCCGCGGCGGATGCGGTCGGAGAGCAGTGCTATCTGACCGGATCCCCGCCGTGGACTGTTGTATCTTCTGTTATTTCTTTGCACGTAAGTTTCCCTTTACACTATTGGGCTACCTCTTAGCCTACACACATTTCAGGGACTTATGCTCTTATTCTCCCATAGGAGAACGGAGCTACCTACCCACACCACTACCAGAAACCGCTGCCCTCACTTTGAATCCCATTCCACTATCGAACTGGAAGAAGGGTGAGTTCTTCTTCTCCCCTCCTTTTCCTTATTTCAAATTTAGGCATTGTTGTGTCTCAAGACATTACATCCATCAAATCAAAGGTTTTTAATGTGTTGAAATCTCTAAAGCTTTCATTCTTGGTCATACATCATGCAGTGTGACATAATAACAAGTTACCAATGTACAACATGCATTAAGTTACCCTTTTTTTAACAATTGTACCCTAGCAAAGTCGGGTTCATAGAGGAACTTGCAATAGGATGCCCTTCTATATAAATTCTTTTTGATTTTTGATTATAAAAAAGTGATTTAACTTTATTTGATTCTTTTCTGACCTTCAAAACATCAATAAATGTCTGATTCATTTCTTGTAGATCAATGTGAAAGAATTTTTGAAAATATATGCCCCTGATGAAGAGAATATGAATCTCGAAACGCGTTGGGCCAACCTGAAAATAATAAAAAGGAGAAGACATCTTTTCCCCTAAACTAACTGAATTATTGTATGTCATTTTTTGAATGTATTGGATTACAGAACACTGTCACTTTATAGCTGAAACACTGAATGTGTTTTACAAAAGTCTTTCCTAAGCCAGACAGACCTGCCATTATATCTTTTAGGCTTACTGCCTTATGGAAAGTGTGCAGGGGATGTAGCTTTCCAAAATTTGGATTTCTTTGTTCTCCATATAATCCACTACCACCCAGATTGTGTCAGTGATTATCAGGAGGCAAGTCAGTTATGAAGTCCATTGAAATATGTGTCCAAACATTTTCCGGAGTAGGCAGCGGCTGCAATAGTCCTGCCTTACTGTCATGCCTGCGCCATGGGCGCATACATTTACGATCAATAATATGGACCTTATTTCCCATTTGCGAGACTTTGGTGCTTTTGTATTTTTCCCAACAAACTACACTTACCACAATGCACTCGGCTATAACCATCGTTTCCTGGCCATTCCTATCCGCCATCTTCGGAACTACAATCCCCAGAAGCCCTAGGGATCTGCTCTGCTTCCACCAGCTCAGGAACAGAGAGGGAGGAGGCCGATTGTCTGCAGGTGTGCGGATCCAGGTGCGACCAATTAGCCTGACTCTGTGCTGGGCTGGGCGGTATAAAAGCTGCTGCCTGCAGGAGCTCAGTCTCTTGCATTAGGAGTCTTTCCGGCACCTTGTTGTTTCGAGCTACGGAGCTTGTATGCGGTTCCTCCTTACTCCTGCTTTGGATCCAGTGCCCTGCCGGGCTCTCTACATTGCAGCTGATCACGCTCTGCTGCTTTCCAGCCTCCGCCCTTGCCTGCCGGGCTCTCTGCTTTGCAGCCGATCACACTCTGCTGCTTTCCAGCCTCCGCCTGTGCCATTCCGGGTTTCTGCCTTGCAGCCAATCACGCTCAGCTGCTCCCCTCTGCCCTGGTCTTCCAGGCTCCTGCCCTGCAGCCTGCCTCACTCCAGCTGCCTACAGCCCTTGTCCTCTGGGCTCCCTGCTCTGCAGCCTGCCTCACTCTGGCTGCCTACAGCCCTTGTCCTCTGGGCTCCCTTCTCTTCAGCCTGCCTCACTCCGGCTGCCTACAGCCCTTGTCCTCTGGGCTCCCTGCTTTGCAGCCTGCCTCAGTCCGGCTGCCTACAGCCCTTGTCCTCTGGGCTCCATGCTCTGTAGCCTGCCTCACTCCGGCTGCCTACAGCCCTTGTCCTCTGGGCTTCCTACCTTGCAGCTTACAGTCCTCTGCAGCCTTTTACAGTCAGCGGCCCTGCTCCTCTGGGATTACTCCTTGCTGCCGGTCCTTCTGGCTCCTTGCCACGCAGCCCGCTTCTCTCCTCTGCCAACAGCCCTTGTCCTCTGGGCTTCCTACCTTGCAGCCGAACACGCTCCGCTGCTTGCTACCTACAGCCTTTGTCCGCTGGGTTCTCAGCCTAGCAGCCCTCTACAGTCCTCTGCAACCTTCTACGGTCAGCGGCCCTGCCCCCCAGGGCTCGCTCCTTGCTGCCCGGCCCTTCTGGGCTCCTTGCCGTGCAGCCTGCTTTACTCCACTGCCTTAAGCCCTTTCCCTCTGGGCTCCCTACCTTACAGCCCTGCTCCTGTGGGCTTGCTCATTGCTTTCCTGCTCCTCTGAGCTCTCAACCTTGTTCCTTACTGTCCCCTGCTATCCAATCCGGTTACACGACTTTCTCTTCATTTCCTTCTGCTAGTTTGCTATCAACTTCCTTTTCCTGGATTTGTCTGTAAGTATCTTCTCTTCTACTGTTTGTAGACCCTTTTGTACAGAGCTTGTCTGTTGGTTTCCATCAGGCAACCTCTGCCCCTTCCCTTGTCTCATTTCTACGTTACAGACACCCATAGCTGTTGTTCCAAGCCATGAGCAACCAGCGTGGGCCTCTGTTATAGCAAACTGTGCAGAAGGCTAGAGTTTTTCCTAAGGTCCGTGGAATACTCTTTTCCTATATCTGCATACACCCCTAGAGGGAATCCATTCTGTAGTACTTTATTCCTTGCTACACTTGATTACTCTTCGTTCTCATACTTTCAGCTGTGTGTGTACTTATCTGTCAACCTTACTTCGGCACAACCACCCGAAACCCTTCCTGGGTGTCCTGTGCCTCTCTTTACAGGGTGTCATCCCGTGACACTTACGTACATGATCAGCCTTACATCGTGTGCATGTTTCACATTTTTGAATATATCCTATATATATATATATATATATTTGAATGGTATCCTGTCTTAAAGTTGGCCACCAGAAATACCTTGTCAACATTTCCTGTGTCTTTTTCCTCCCGGCATGTCCTGCCAAGGGAGAGTTATGACACCAATGCAAGGCTTTTGTTTGTAAATCTTGAGTAGGTAAATATAATTTGCCTGCGTAGTATGGGAGACCATTCTTCATCGTCTCTAAGGATCCGTTGGTACCCAATGTCATATTCTTTTGTTTCTTCATTTCCTTTTTCACCTGGATCAACAGACTGTTGGTTACTGCACTTACCACTCTTTCCACCGGCAGGATAGTCTTCAACTCGGTAGTCACATTTTCTAAATTTTGCTGTCTGGATAATGCATTAGCCTTCCCGTTCTTCTTCCCGGCCCGGAAAGTTACCAGAAAGTCAAATTCATTGAAATATTGTGACCACCGCAACTGTCTGGGGCTTAATGTCACTGCCGCTGGCGACTGGCGTTTGTGGCGAAGGTGGAAACAAGGACGCCATTAAAGTGTTCCATTACGTTCCTCCTCGCCTACCAGACTCGGTCTAGTTGTTTTCAAGATGGCCGCCGCCGTTTGTATATCTCACTCGGCTGCCGGCGGCTCGGCGTGTTGCAACTGAGTTCATTCCTCGCCCTGTTGCTTGCGCTAGTTTTCCTTCTGACGGTTCTGCCTTGCTATCACGCCTTCCTTACTCTTCCTGTTTTTCTCCTCCTCCAGTTCCCTATGGGCTCCCCCCCCCTTCTCTGGTTCCTGCTTGCCTTCTCCTGTGTTTTGTTCCCGTGCTGATTCTCTGCTGCAATTTCTTCGCTCTAGGACACTCTAACTCCCGGATTCTCCCGTTCACACTTGTCCTCCACCCCGAGGGGTACCTACCTGTAAACCGCCCTATCCATTCACTCGATTTGCAGAGACACGCCGACCTTACCATTTTCCTGGGTTTTCGGCGGAGGACCCATTCAACCTACTACAGTGCAGACGACTTCCACAGCCTTCACGACTACCTTGGATCCAGGGGTTTTTTGCCGTTCCAGTGGCTTTTTCCCCTCTGGCTGTCGCGGAGGGGAGTCACCGTGGGTTTTCTCTGTCTGGGAGTCACGGTGGTTTCCTTCCGAGGTAGACCATATCTTCTAAAAAAGAAGAAGCCTTACATAGGACATACCCGCCGGAAGAAACTGGACTATTCAGGTGAGGAGGAAGTGATTGGGGAGGGTTATCAATCGAGTGAAGACGAAGACATAGCTGATCACCTAGCAAGTCCCGTAGCCCATAGCGCCAGTCCTGATAGTTTGCAACGCCCAGAAGAAGACATGGCTACGCCACAACAACTGCAAGAGCTGGTGACAGCTGTCCAAACCCTCAACGCAGAAGTCCAAACACTAAAGGCTGACAACGTGGCGCTCCAACTAAGAGTAGCTGCAAGAGAACAACAGACAACTGATTTACCCCCACTACCCCTGGTGTCGGGTAAATTCGACGGCTCGGAAAGAAAAGTTAAGGAATTCCTGGAAGCCTGTAATATTCATTTCACCTTCCGCAGAAATGCCTTTTCCACAGATCATTCCAAGGTGGGTTTCATGATCACGCACATGACGGGAAACGCCTTGGCATGGGCTACTCCATTGGTATCCCTATCAGACCCAGTTTTGCAGGACCATGCGGCCTTTAAGGAACTACTGCTACACACCTTTTTGCGAACCGAAAGCTCACACGTGGCTAGCGAAGACCTGCTGGATGTGCGTCAAGGGAGTACCGACTTACTATCCTATATCTCCACTTTCAAGAAGCTCGCTGCAGAGGCAGGTTGGCAAGAGCAGGCCCAGTATGCCATATTCCGCAGGGGCTTGCGAGAAGAGCTCAAGGATGAGCTTGCCCGGATCCCGCGGCCAGAAACCTTTTTAGATCTTCAGACTGCAGTTCTAAGAATCGATTTCCGCCTGACGGAACGAAGAAACGAAAGGAAGAAGGCTCGTGGTCCACATCCTTTCTTGGATACACCCCCCTCAGCCTCCTCACCTGCATCGTGTCCCGCCAGAGATGAACCCATGCAGGTCGGAACCACCAGATCTCCGTTGACTGCCGAAGAAAAGAAGAGGAGATGTGAAGGGAACCTTTGTTTATATTGTGGAGCCGCCAACCATCTGCTGAGAGACTGTCCCGATGTGCCCCCAAGGAGATCGGGAAACGACCGCCCTCGGTAATCAGTGGAACGGACTATCGAGGGGCTACACCTTGTTCCTACACTACACTTTCTGTGGCCTCATCTCAGATGAGCGAAGATTTGCGTCTCATGGTTATCGCCATTAAACTCCGCTTCCGGAAGAGAGAAGTAGAGACGCAGGCTCTACTGGATTGTGGGGCGGCTGGAAACTTCCTTGACACCTTTTGGGCTGATAAGGTGGGTCTGCTAAGGATTGAGAAAAAAGAGGACCAAAAGGTTGAAGGAGTGGATGGTACACCCCTATGTTCAGGACTCATTACTCACACCACCGAGGAGATTCAGGTGTCCATTCACCAGCATTCTGAAATCATAAAGTTTGACATTATACGGGCGGCCCACTTCCCGGTCATCTTAGGAATAGGCTGGCTCAGGAAACACAACCCAACGGTGGATTGGTCTAAGAATCTACTAAGTTGTCATTCCGCTTTCTGCCTACGAGAATGCCTTCCGGAACCAACATTTGCAACTGTAAAGACCATGTCTGCTGTCGAAAGCAGTTCCATCCATTGCATACCGGAACATCTTTCCGAATACACTGAAGTCTTTCAGGAGCAGACCCCCATCAAACTTCCTCCACATCGCCCAGAGGATTGTGGTATCGACCTAGTACCACAGGCATTGGTCCCCTTTGGGAGGATGTATTCCCTCTCTGTATCGGAAAAGGCTGTGCTCCGATGTTACCTTGATGATAATTTAGCAAATGGACTCATAAGACCTTCCAAATCCCCCGCTGGGGCCTCTCTGTTTTTCATACCCAAACGGGATACTAAGGAGTTGCGGCCCTGTATCGACTATCGGGGGTTAAACAGAGTGACCATAAAGGATCGGTACCCTATGCCCATTATATCAGAGATTCTAGAGGCTGTCCAAGGCTCTGTTGTGTTTACTAAACTTGATCTACGGAATGCGTATCATCTACTCCGCATAAGAACAGGAGATGAGTGGAAGACGGCGTTTCGCACTCCCTATGGGTTGTTTGAATATCAAGTCATGCCGTTTGGCCTAGTCAATGCACCTTCCATTTTCCAGAGATTCATGGACCGATTGTTTTCCGACCTTCTGAACCTTAACACAGTGGTTTACCTGGATGACATTTTAGTCTTCTCACGGAGCCAGGAGGAACATACCCGACATGTCAAGGAAGTTCTGCGCAGACTACAACATCACAGTCTTCTGGTTAAACCTGAGAAATGTGCATTTGCTCAATCCTCATTGTCATACTTGGGATTCATCCTATCCAACAAAGGGGTTACTATGGACCCAAGGAAGGTGGATGCCATCTTGTCATGGCCGTCGCCTTCTTCAGTTAAGGATATTCAACGTTTTTTGGGGCTGGCAAATTTCTATCGGAAGTTCATTCTGAGCTTTTCCTTACTCACTCTTCCTATTACATCCCTTCTCAAGAAATCCACAGGTCCTTTCATCTGGTCAAATGAGGCTGAAGAAAGCTTCCTCAGCTTAAAACACAAGTTCTGTTCAGCTCCTATCTTGAAACAACCAGATCAACTACTACCCTTTATTCTGGAGACTGACGCTTCTGCAGCAGCCGTAGGTGCTGTTCTTCTTCAGAGAGTCAAGGACCTCGAACATCCGGTGGCATACTTCTCCAAGACTTTGAATCCTAGCCAACGCAACTACTCAGTCATAGAAAAGGAATTACTTGCTATGAAGTTGGCTTGTGTGGAGTGGAGGCATTTTCTCCAAGGGAGCCTACACCCGTTCCAGATACGAACAGACCATAAAAATCTGCAAATACTCAAGCAGCAAGAGTGTTATAACACCCGTCAGGCCAGATGGGCTCATTTTTTCGCCCAGTTTGATTTTGTCATCACATTCATCCCTGGCTCTCAAAATCTAGTTGCCGATGCTCTCTCCCGCAGAGACGATGTTATTTTCCCTTACAGAAAGGAGCTTATGTTTCCTCGTACCCGGATCATATCTACAGTGTCAAACTTCTTGGAAGAAGTACGAGGAGCCTACCTCCAAGAACCTACTCTCAATATGGGAAATCAACCAGTCACCACTAAGGACGGGTTGCACTTTATCCGCGGAAGACTGTTTATTCCTTCCAGTAATCTCAGAAGACGAGTCACTCAGTGGTGCCACGATTCCAAGGCTGCAGGTCATCGAGGAGTACGAGGCACTCTGGAACTTCTCCAAAGAGCTTTCATCTGGCCCAACATGAAGGCCGACACTCAAGCCTATGTTCAATCCTGTATGGTGTGCTTACAAAGCAAATATACCACCTCGAAACCTATGGGGCTGTTACAACAGGAACCAGTTCCACATGGTCCCTGGAAATGCATTTCTACGGATTTTATTGTGGAGTTACCGGTTTCCCGAGGCTGTACCTGCATAATGGTAACCGTAGACGCCTTCTCGAAACTTGCACATTTTTCTCCATTGACAAAGATCCCGTCCGCCTCGATCATGGCTGATGTATTCCTCAAAGACATTGTTAGGCTACATGGGCTTCCTCAAAAGATAATTTCAGACAGGGGCAGCCAGTATACCTCCAGATTCTGGTCAGCATTGTGCAATTCATTGGGCGTTGAGAGAGCTCTTTCCTCGGGGTTTCACCCCAAGACAAATGGACAAACCGAGAGGTTAAATGGTACCTTAGAGCAATACTTAAGGTGTTTCATCAATAAACAGCAAGACAATTGGGTGGACCTGCTTCCCACAGCAGAGTTTGCATACAATAACGCTGTTCACACGGCTACAGGAATTAGCCCATTCTTTTGTACCTACGGATAAAACCCGCAGTCCATAGTTCCGAGTTTCTGGGAGGAAACTAACATTCCTTCTTTGGAGAACACCCTTGTGCAGATCAAGGAGGCCCACAACACGGCCCGTCATAGCCTCTCTAAGGCTAGCAGACATTATAAGGAGCAAACCGACAAACACCGGAGTCAAGTTCCTGCCTGGGACAAGGGCTCCAAGGTCATGCTGTCCACCAAGTTCCTTCCTCGATGGGTTCGGCCTTCTAAGCTGTCACCCCGCTACATTGGACCCTTCGAGATAACTTCAAAGATAAATCCTGTGGCCTTCCGCCTCAAGTTGCCAAAGGGACTCAGGCGGATTCACCCCGTGTTTCACTCATCTCTCTTACGTCCCTTTGTGCCAGATACCCGGAAACAAGCATCCCCCAAGCTATGGACTTTGCCGGTTCCAGCCTTTGAGGAATATGAAGTTTCTCAGATACGGGACTCCCGTGATCATCGGGGACGTCTTGAGTATCTCGTACATTGGAAAGGGTATCCCTCCTCAGAAGACACTTGGGAACCGCATCTCCACATTCACTCTCCTCAACTGTTACACAAGTTCCACCGACTACATCCAGAAAGGCCGGGAGGGAGAAGCCTTCGGAGGGGGCATACTGTCACTGCCGCCGGCGACTGGCGTTTGTGGCGAAGGTGGAAACAAGGACGCCATTAAAGTGTTCCATTACGTTCCTCTTTGCCTACCAGACTCGGTTTAGTTGTTTTCAAGATGGCCGCCGCCGTTTGTATATCTCACTCGGCTGCCGGCGGCTCGGCACGTTGCAACTGAGTTCATTCCTCGCCCTGTTGCTTGCGCTAGATTTCCTTCTGACGGTTCTGCCTTGCTATCACGCCTTCCTTACTCTTCCTGTTTTTCTCCTCCTCCCGTTCCCTATGGGCTCCCCCCCTTCTCTGGTTCCTGCTTGCCTTCTCCTGTGTTTTGTTCCCGTGCTGATTCTCTGCTGCAATTTCTTCGCTCTAGGACACTCTAACTCCCGGATTCTCCCGTTCACACTTGTCCTCCACCCCGAGGGGTACCTACCTGTAAACCGCCCTATCCATTCACTCGATTTGCAGAGACACGCCGACCTTACCATTTTCCTGGGTTTTCGGCGGAAGACCCATTCAACCTACTACAGTGCAGACGACTTCCACAGCCTTCACGACTACCTTGGATCCAGGGGTTTTTTGCCGTTCCAGTGGCTTTTTCCCCTCTGGCTGTCGCGGAGGGGAGTCACCGTGGGTTTTCTCTGTCTGGGAGTCACGGTGGCTTCCTTCCGAGGTAGACCATATCTTCTAAAAAAGAAGAAGCCTTACATAGGACTTACCCGCCGGAAGAAACTGGACTATTCAGGTGAGGAGGAAGTGATTGGGGAGGGTTATCAATCGAGTGAAGACGAAGACATAGCTGATCACCTAGCAAGTCCCGTAGCCCATAGCGCCAGTCCTGATACTTAAATTATGTGCAGTCTTAAAGTACTATAGGTTCTTATGGTCAGCTATTACCAACACCTGATGTCTCGCTCCCAGAAGATACTGACGCCACTCCAGAAATGCTTCTCGTATGGCCAATAATTCCTTTTCCGTTATAGAGTAATTCTGCTCACAACTGGTGAGTTTCCTGGAATAGAAAGCCACTGGATGACACCTACCTTCCCCATCCTTTTGAGACAACACCACTCCCACCGCTATATTGGAGGCATCGGTCTCTACTTGAAAAGGTCTTTCTGGATCTGGATGTCTCAAAACAGGAGCGCAGGTAAATGCCTTTTTAAGTGCGCTAAATGCTTGTTCTGCTTCTTGATTCTAACTAAACCCAGAGGAATTTCTTAACAACTTAGTTATGGGTGCAACAATTTGTGAAAAATTCACAATGAATCTTCTGTAAAAGTTGGCAAATCCCAAAAAGCACTGAATGTCCTTGACACATTGAGGCACTGGCCAATCGATGACTGCCTGTACCTTTTTTCGATCATTACTATACCAGTAGGAGTGAGTATGAATCCCAGAAATTCCACCTTAGTAGTATGGAATTCACATTTTTCCAACTTTACACACAATTCATGCTCCTGTAGTTTTTGTAACACCGCTTGCACATGATCTATGTGTTGTCCTTCTGAAGCAGAATAAATTAAGATATCATCAATATATACAATGACAAATATGTCCAAAAACTCCCTCAACACCTCCTGCATAAAGTACTGAAATGCTGCAGGTGCATTACACAGCCCAAACGGCATAACTAAGTATTCAAATAATCCAAATTTAGTTCTGAAGGCTTTCTTCCACTCGTCCCCGTTTTTTACACGAATCAAGTGGTATGCCCCTCTCAAGTCCAGTTTAGTATATATCACTGCTGATTTCACCTGATCCAATAGTACTGAGATTAAAGGCAAGGGATACCTGTTTTTTATGGTAACCTTGTTCAACGCCCTATAGTCAATACAGGTTCTAAGTGTTCCTTCTTTTTTCGGCACAAAAAGCAAAGGGGATGACACTGGCGAAATAGAATGTCTAATGAAACCTTTTTGCAACATATCATCCAAATATTCCTTTAAATGTTGATTTTCCTTTTCTGTTAGTGCATAAATACAACTGCATGGTAACTTGGCCCCAGGTTCTAATTCAATCACACAGTCATAAGATCGATGTGGAGGTAACCTCTCTGCTCCCCTTTTGTCAAATACTCCTGCAAAATCAACATACTGCCTAGGAATACCAGGCCCCACAGCACCCACCATTTGTGAATCTCCTGCCTGATCCGCCAGAAATAGGGCGGGACCAACCTCTTCCTCCAAATGTTCTTCACACCCCACCCCTTCAAATTATACCTCTCTCTTGACCCAATCAATACTAGGGTTGTATAAGGTCAACCAAGGCATTCCCAAAATAAGGCCAAATTGAGGTGCTGCTGTCAGATCCAACACAATCTCCTTCACATGTCCTGATTCACATCTCATCTGAATTGGTTGGGTTTGCTGATAAATGGGACCAGAAATTAAGGGAGAACCATCCACTGACTGTACTCCTTCCACCTATGTCTTGTTTCTTAACGGTAATCCCAATTTTCGTGCCAAACCAATGTCAGTAACATTTCCAGTAGAACCTGAATCCACCATGGCTGACACCATTTGTTTTGTGCATGCAAATAATAACGTTACCAACAGATACAAATGAGAATTCTTGTTATCCATCGTATTAGCTGCCCAGCTTGGGAACCTACTCAGACTGGGGCCTGACACCTGAGTTCCCCCTAAGGCCGGCCCAATCCTTTTCCCACCTCCACCTTGCTCCCATCACTTCTCACAACCTTTTTTGGCGTATTAGGGCATGTTCGTATATAATGTCCTGGTTGACCACAGTACAAACATAAGTTATTAGCCTTGCGCTGCTCCTTCTCCACCGCCGACAAAGACCCTCTTACACCACCTATTTGCATGGGCTGTACATCACTACCTTTTCCTCCCCGGCCCTTATCCAATCTTACAAAAGGAACCACTCCAGGTCTCTTCCTGTCCCCTTTCCTTTCATTCATACGATGATCTAACCTCAAAGCTAGGTCAACCATAGCAGTACAAGAACTCGGTTGAGGTTCCACGTGAGCCATCGCATCCTTCAATTCCTCCCTGAGTCCCTGATAAAACAATACCGTCTGTTTATTCTCTGGCCAATCCGTTTCTATTACCAACCGATTGAACTGCGTAACATAGGATATTAAATCACGTATCCCTTGCTTAAATGCTAACAGGTCCTTGTCCTGGGCTAATGAAACTTCTCTTCGATCAAATAGTCAGCCGAATTCTGTCAAAAACATATCCCAATTGTATAGCAATGGGTCATCCTTTTGTACTAATGGCATGGCCCACGCCGCCGCATCCCCCGTTAAGTAGGAAATCACAAATGCTGTCCTAGTTTGGATGGTTTCAAATGCAGCGGGTTTACACAGAAAATGCAACCTACATTGCGTCAAAAATGTCATATACTTCCTAGGATCTCACGCAAATCTTTCGGGTGCCGCTAATGGAACACTGATGGGTGCTTGAACAATAACTGTAGAGGCTCTTCCTGTGGTAGCCCCTGTGAATGGTCCCGCCCCCTCCAAGGGAGTACCCTGAGTCACACACCCTTGTACTTAAGCCTTAATATTATTAGACTCCTGTCGGGCATGCACTAACTCTGCTTGAATATCTTGCAATGTCTTTAGCACTTCTGCTAAAGAAGGAGGATTTGAATCCATTTGGCTTGGGTGGTTCAAATACCCCTAAATCGGGTGCTGATAATTTTGTCAAGTCAAATGAGGGATGAAAGAGTCTCAAACCCCTCTCCCGAACCACAGAAGCCGAATAGATCGACCCTCCCACTGTAGTTGGCACGGGCGTCTGACTGTAAATACACAGAAAACCACGTGGCAGCCAATGGGGGGGGAGACAGAGTTTGGGAAAGGGTGTGGAATGACAAAGGGAAGATAGGGAAGAGAAAACATGCATTTCTTAACACAGCACTTAATACTAAAACTTCATAATCCTGCACTCCATGCGTGATACTGCCTATCCTGTTCAACTCCTGAATATACTTATGTAGCACCTAGGGTTCTTAATTATACTATACCATACCCATGACCATGTACATGCGTCTATAACGTATATAACACATAACAAACATGAAGCAACATAAACTGTATGCCACACACAAGGGTATCTTCCCTACATGAATTCAACATGACACATGGTCCCGTGGACTGACATTGAACGTGAGAAAACATAAGCGATAACATAGATCATGACTTGTCTGTAGTTGGATGCCTGAATTAGTAAAGATTCCTCTGTTTGCTGCGAGTATTGCCTCATACTCTGGGTATAAACAAAGTTACCAACCACCTACTGATCCAACGCCAGTAGCTCATGAAAATCGCTCAGAATTTAGCACTTAAACACCATGCTCGAGGCATTAACGTAAATACTTGAATGTAGTTATCTTAGGGTCCCGGTGACTCGAGAGTACACCTGGACATTAAGAAATGCCGCTGTTGGAGCGCCGTAGCCGGAAGCCACTGCCGCACATAGTCTGGAGCTCAAAGCAGCAGTATGGATGGTTCACTGCATGCCCGGGGAAAGCTGCCGAATTTCTATTCTCAAGATATCATTGTGATGCTGGAAATGCATGGAGGGACATGTCCTTGTCCTGTACTCCCTTATGTGTGTTCTGTGTTGCTTTCTGCACAGGAGTCCATGTGGGACTCCTGGCAATGCAGCTCTTCCTCTGTTGGGTTGTGGTGAACAGACTCTTGGGATACCCTTATGGCACCCATGGGTGGGGGTGCAACCCTGTACTCCTAGTGTATATTTTTGGGCACCTGTGTGTGGCCCGCAGAGTATGGGCTGGTAGCAGTTCCATTGTGAACTTGACAGATTCTCTGAGTAGCCTTCATTTTGGGATACCCAGGCCCTGACATAGGAATCAGTGGATTCCTGGTAGGAGACAAGATGCCCCCTGTTGCCTCTTGGTTTCTATTACCTTGTTTTCCCAAAGTCCTGGGACACCCTGACTCTGTCCCTTCCCCGGACTGGCAGTTCGGTGGAAGAACCATATATGGTATTGTGGGGAAGTCCAGGCCAGACTTGCTGGAGCCTTCCCATGACTTTGTTGTGGGTACACCCTTGGTGTGGGACCTGTGTGAATGGCGTGTGTGACCAATATGCACTTCATGTGATGGCTGTCTGGTTTCTGTGTGTGTGAGACACAAAGAATGAGACAGCCCTGCCTGAAACTGACATGAATGCAGTGTGGTGTGCTGAAAGGCTGGGTGCTTGCCCCAATCCACATTCCCTTTTATGGGTGTCTGGGTGGAAGTGAATGGCCTGAATGCACTGTCAGCCTGATTGGCTGCCTGCCTGCATGAATTACCCTCTGACTGTTTGGCTGACTGAGCTTGGCTCAGCAGTGTGAATGAGAGACAGAACAGTGGGCCTCATTACGACCCAGGCGCTAATGGATTAACTGCGCCGTAAAAGGCTTTGGCACCGTTAACCTATTAGCGCCTAATTACGAGGTCCCTTTGCGGGACCCGACCTTAACGGCTGGTTTTACCAGCTGTTAAAGTAGGGACCCGCAAAGGGACCTTGGTGCTAAAGTACGGTGCCGCAATTTGCGGCACCATACTTAGCGCCTTCCCCATTCCCATTGAGCCCTATGGGGCAAAAATGGGAATGTGGAAGGGCCATGGCGGCATGGGGAATTACCGCCCCGCCAACCTTGGAATGGGGTGGTAATTCCCCATTCCGCCATGGCGGACATCGGCATGGACCATGGTGCTAATAGCACCATGGTCCTCCGCCTGGGTCGTAATGAGGCCCAGTATATCTGGGGACCTCTCACTTACCAGAATTGTTCAGAAGCTGAAGTCGAAACTTGATGCTTAACCTTGAAGCCCAGCTGGAAGAATACGGTTTTGCTGCTGTTTGCCGTCGTCGAAATCTGAAAGCTGTTGTGTCTGTCAAGGACTGATCCAAGAGAGGACCTGGCTAAGAGACCTCCCCCAGAGCTGCGCGGGAACATTGTGCAGAAAGCTAATCTTCACCTAGGCACCCTGGAAGTCGGTCCCGAAAGGCTGCCGACCAGACACGAGGACCGCCGAGGAATCTGAAGTGAAGCACCAGGACGTTGAGGCCGTCGATGACCGTCACCGTTGACCGGGGTTCTGAGGACTGCCGATAACTCGTCGACCGGAGCTGCAACGCTCCATTGCCCAAGAACATTTAAACAAAGGATTCCCTTGCCATCACCGTCGACCACTTAGTCCGGCCTGAGAAAAGTTGAGGTCGTTGACGAGCCGAGGAGGATCCACCAGTGGGTTTCCCGCCACATGAAGTCCACAAAGACCCGAAAGCCAGTCGTGGTCGAGTCCCGATCGGCGACGCTGACACCTGATGCCCGCTGCCGGGCCTACGTTCTTCATTGAATCATTTTTGTGGCAACAAACTCTCGTCATCGAGGTGCACAGCATGCCTCATCTACACAGGACATCCACGACGGATCGTTGACGAGCACCATGAAGATTGAAGCTGCTATCTCGACGACAGTGTTCACCTTTCATCGAGGAATCTTGATGACCCGTGGCTCCTGCTTTAAAGGGAGTCCACTCAAGAGGAATCTGTCGACGAACCATCGAAGAACTCTGCTAAACCAGGTACATTGTGGTAGTAGAACATTTTTAGAAGGAAACAAGACTTCTGACCCTTATTTATATAAAGAACTGTGTTATCACATGACAGTGTGTGGACATTCCTTTGTGGAACTTGGGGACTACACTGTACTTAAGAACCAGCCCGCATCATCTCCTGAGAGCTAAGCCTTGATTGCTTGTCCATTGCTACCAACAATAGATAATCTTGGCTGGGTTGCTCTGTGCTTCTACTCTGCCATATAGAGGGCAGGAGTACAGATAACCCCCCCCAGTCCTTACAATCGGCTATACGTGGCAGGAACATTACGGCCAGACAAGAACAGCACCGAATAGAAGACCACCACTGAACCCTAAAACACCTGACCAGGACGAAAGTGACCAAAGCAGTGAAGTTCCAACCAGTGGGGAAAAAACAGAACCACGAAGACTGGATCACAAAGAACATCAACTTTACATACATCACAAGAGGCTATAACTTCTAATGCTCAACCAACTTCCTCTTTCTTAGAAAAAAAGACAACACGAAGAGACAACAAGAAGTCTGGGATCGAAAAACCAAACTGAACAGCTAGTAGTTCATATTTCAGCAAAGAATTTAACAAAAAAACGATTGGACATACTAACTTTAGGGTTATCCTTTATTCCAACACAAAATTCTAATCTTTTAGAAGAAAAAAAATTAACCTACATAGGTTAACAAGAAAAATGAGATTGAAAGTATTCTTTGATACCCAACTACCAATTGAATCACAAGCTACTAGACAGGAATACCTGGAAATTAAACCCAAGAGCAAGTTCGACCCTCAGGTCAATAACATAGTTATCAAAATGTTTGAAAGTCAGATGCTGAAAGATCTAAAAGCAGTAAACTTTACTAAGAATAAAGGATATAACATTAGGCGACACCAACGCCAGATAATCAGAGATCTAGCTGACGACTCCACAATAACCCTAAAACCAGCTGATAAGGGTGGAGCTATTGTTATCGTGGACACTGAAATTTCTGAGAACCAGATAAAAGAATTATTGGAGGATGAAAATACATATATCAAGATCGATCAGGATCCAACCACAGAGGTGGCAAAGATTAAAATAGATACCTTTATAAAGGCACAAGAACAGGATTGGATATCTGAAAAGACACAAAGATTTTTGAACATGATTACCCCAACACTCCAGTATTTTATGGATTACCAAAAATTCATAAGGATCTGAAAAAAACACTGTTAAGACCCATAGTGGCGGGTACTGATAGTTTCATCAACCCGTTGGCAATGTGTGTCGATAAAGCTTTGCAAACATTGGTGCAGACAACCGCTACATACCTCAGGGACAAAACAGATTTTCTTAACTCACCACAATAACTGACAGATGTACAAGAGACCAGCCTGCTAGTTTCTTTTGATGTTCAGAGTCTCTCTACGTCAATTCCTCATCTTGATGGACTGGATGTTCTGGTATGGTCCTATTAAGAGGGGACAATTGTGAAGCCAACAAGATATTCATTTTGGAATTAAGCAAAATAATATTGGTGAATAACAATTTTAGTCCCAAAACACAGTTTAACTTACAATCCTCGGGAACATAAATGGGGTTATCAATGGCCCAGCCTATGCAAACCTGTTCATGTTCCACTTGGAAACTACATCTATACTTTATAATGAAAGATGGCATGATAACATTGTCACTTGGAGAAGGTACATAGACGAGGGGGCGTGGCTTGGCGCAGTTACTGGAAGCATGGCTCCATAGAAGCTCCTGCCTCGATCCAACCACACACAACATTTAAGCAGGCTAAAACTTCACACAGGAAGTTCTAAGAATTGGAAATGGAGTAAGGCAGGTATGCTGTGTGCAATGGCTTATAAGAATTGCTAGGGATCATCTCGTTCGCCCACAGCGAACAGCCGCCGCAGGTGCCAGGGCGGGCGGACTGGAATCGGGCAAAATGGTGGCCACAGCATATCGTCCTGGAGCTCCGGAGCTCCTGGGGATACGAGAGTGGAGGAGCTGAAATGAGAGATCGACACAGACATTCCACTGTCCTCAATGAAGGTGTATAATCTGTAACCCTGAAGGCACACTCACCAGCGGAGTAAACGATACAGCCCTGCTGGGGACTGGAGACCCATGTGCCCTCTGCAGGCTGAGGTGCAGCTGAGATCCAGCGCCGAGAAGAAGAGGCAAGCTGAGGCATTGGATTTGCACCGGGTGCCGGGGCCACATGAACCGAGCGGCCCAGCACAGGAGGATGCCGTTTAAGGACGCATGAGGCTTGGGTGCCCGGATGGCTAATGCAATTCCCGCGCTCACCGATTGAATGATTAAGCCGGGGGAGAGTTGCTGCGGTTCCCTAAGCGGTGGCATGCTGTCGGTTCTCTCTGTGGCAATACACTAGCATGGTGAGTCGGCCGCGCATTACAGCAAGGCTCTTCCCGGGCCCATAATAGAGAACAGCACCCGGGGGGGGGGGGGGTCACGCGACCAGTGAAGGCCGCCGCCAAGCAATTAAAAGGCCTGAATTGGGGACAATAAACAGGGGCTATCCTCCGATTGTGGGCAGTCGGCTGGAAAGAAAGGGAGTAGCACCACGGGCCCCGAACTCTTCAAAGTCCTGACACAAAGTTCCCTAAAGCAACAAGATATTTCCCACAGGAGGGTTCTATGGGAGCCCCTAGTTGCAGCAGTCTGACCAGCTACAAATAGGAGCAACATCTCCCCCCACCTTGAGGGGGCCATCAGCAACCCAGCGGGACACCATCCTCCTCTTGGGAGATACCCCCCCCATCAATAAGTAGGGGTCATTGTCTCAATTCGACCAAAGGAGTGGGGCGCAGGGGGAATATGGTCTTAGCCACAGACACTTGAGTGCCCTCCTGCACAGGGCAGTACAAGGGCGGGGTGATATCTCACCTAACACAGGAAGATTGCCGGACGCACAGGGCAGGGGGATCCCAACCCGGTTGCATCCACCCTGATGGAGGTGACAGTGAGGGAACAGAGTCGGGAATCCCCCAAGGGAAATCAAATCAGAGCGCAGTGGGAAATGGAGATTCCACAGTAATACCTGGAGCACTGAGCAGATAGGAGGAACCAAAACCTCACTGAAGGAAGAGTGGTGCAGCAGGCGTCTCAGTAGGATTGCAACAAAGCTGAGGGGCCGGGGTCCGAATATACATTGAAGATCTATAGCAGCAGTATCTGGCCCTCTGGAGCCCCTGGCCCCCCAACTCAGACTGTAAAATCTCTGGCCCTTCCTACTTCTAGGGAGACGCTAAGTAAGCGCAGCGCCCAAACGACCAGCCCCAGCCGGATTCTGAGGCTCCCTTGAGACTCAATACTCAGAAGGAAACCGGTTCAAGAACCAGTACAGTAGGAAAACAAAGGAGCAGCATGGCGAAAAGTGGGAAAAGCACAAAACAGACTGACATTTCAACACTGCTAAGCCATTCGGGTTCTGAGAAAGCAAAAAAGGGAGAACAGATCGAGCAACCTCAATGCACTGATCCCCAGAGTGCAGTGGTCAATCCCCTATCTACACAAACTGTAACGAAATCAGACCTGCAAGACCTGCTGGCTGCCATGACTAGGAAATTCCAAAAAGGGACTGAAGAAGTCATGAGCAAGATAGCCACCCTGGATAAGCGGGCAGTGGAAAGCAGAACAACGGACATCGAAAACAATCTCTGTGATCAAGCTTTCGAACTGGAGGACGGTTTATCCCGAATCACAGCACTAGAGGAGAGATGTGAGGTATTGGAAGATAAACAAGAGGATGCGGAGAATCGCTCGAAGCGAAATAATATCCGTCTTCGGGGCATTCCGATGTCAGTCAGCGATGCAGAGCTGGAAAGCTATACTAAAGACTTGTTCAGGTTCATAATTACCCTTCCGGATGTAGTCCCGCTATAAATCGACCGAGTACATCGCACCAGATCATGACAAACATTCTCCACGTCCCCAGACGTTCTAGCAAGGATTCACTTCTTTAAGGTGAAGTAGGACAAAATGAGGGAATCCAGAAACACTAAACACATCCAATTCAGAGGGGTAACTATCCTGGTGTATCAGGACCTAGCGACCAATACCCTACTGAAGATAAAGGTGCTGAAACACCTCACGGAATGGTTGCGAGACAGGAAAACCCTGTACCGCTGGGGTTTTCCGACCTCATTAAACTCCACATGAGAAGGCGCCCAGAAACAAATACAAAACCTAAAAGAAGCATAAAAATTCCTAGGAGTTTGAGACAGAAGCGGAGGATCGGAGAGGGAATCGGCATCGCAAGAACCAACAGAGAAACCAGCAACTGCTATGTGGACGAGAGTTAACCGGAGGTGCAGATTGAGGGGTCCTCAGCGGGAAAAACAGGCTCCCGGACTATAGACTAGAGGACGAAACCTAAGTGTTCCTTACCAAGATTTGTTCTCTTCTCTTCTGCTTGGTGGCCGGGTGAGGAAATCCGGAAAGTGACGACCAGGCGAGACATGGGGAGATCCCAACCACCCCTGTAGATCCATCACAGACAGGGGTTGGGGTTCCAAGAACTGAACCTCAGGTCAAATTTAGAGGAAATCGCGCTCCTGAGGCGGCTGGAAGTTTATTTTAACATGTTTGGAGGTAAGCTGTTACAATGGCAGTGGCCCTGTTGGGCCTACAGGTTTGTCGGTGGGGAGTTTGAGCCGGTTTCCCCGCTGGTCTAGGGCACCTCCCCGCCATGACAGTAGCAGGGAGGGTAGGGTGAAGGGTGGGGGGAGAAGAAGTGAGGGGAATGTTTTCACTCAGGAGCTCTCAGGAGACGAAAGGGAACAAAATATCAACATCTGGTATCAACATAGGCATACACAATCAGAGTATCCTAGCGCTCGCCATCCGGGTGGGGGATCACACATTCACAATTATTAGCATGCAGAACATTAGGAATCATGGGGTCCGATAATGAGAGCGAAAATTGCATGATCACATGGAATATTCAGGGGCTTAACTTCCCGGGCAAACGGAGATCAGTTGAGCGGAGGCTAGCTGCACTCCCAGGGGACATTGTGTGCTTACAGGAGACACCTGCTACAGTCAGATGAACACCAAATCAAATTCAAAAGATTTAAGAAAACATATTTTGCCTCATTGGCAGAGAAAAGGGGCTAGCGGTCCTGCTCAGTGAAAATGTGCCTTTAACCCATATCACAGTAAAATGGGACCCCAGGGGTAGATTTATCGTGCTAAAAGGGCGCCTCATGGAACAACCACTCACCATAGCAGCCATCTACTGCCCTAATGCGGGGCAAGAAAGATTCCTGCAGGACCAGATTCCTGTGATCCTACTGTACACCAAAGGCCACCTCCTGATCGGGGGTGGGGGAGGGACTTCAATGTGGTCCCAGACCCAAAAATAGACAAAACTCTTCCCCCTACCAGGGTGGATTTCTCCAGGGACCTGGACCTAGCTGAGTTTCTGAGGGAGACAGAGTCAGTAGATGTCTGGCGATTGGCGAACAAGGGAGAGGTCGACTTTACGTTCTACTCAAATGCTCACAGAGGCTTCTCAAGAATAGATTTACTCTTAGTTTGGGTAGCCCTATCTCCAGAATAGATTTACTCTTAATGCACAGGGTCCTATTTCCCTGCCTGGATAAGGTACAAATTCCCACCAGAATTTTATCAGACCATGCTCCTGTCACAGCAGATTTACGAATTCAGGGCTCTCCAGCAACATCCAAAAATAGTAGAAACTACAGGATTCCATCCTGCTAGACGAAACAATCGGAAAGGAAGTAGGCGACACCCTCACCCACTATTTTAGGGAGAAGAAAATTAAGGACTCACCAAGAGCCTTGATCTGGGTCGCTATGAAGCCGGTAGTAAGGGGAACCTTCATTAGCGCAGTGGCGGAACAGAGGGTCTCACGACTACAGGGGGAGAAACTGGAAAAGGCAGTGGTGGAATTGGATATAGCCTATAAAAGATGCATGGCCAGGAAAATCGAAAGGGACCTCAAAAAAGCCAAGACGGCCTTAGAAATGCACTGGGCAGATAGATCGGCTAGGGCTCTGGCATACACAAAGCAATATTATTATGTAAACGGGAATAAAGCTAAATCGCATCCTCGCCTACAAACTTAAGAAGGTGCATAATAGAAATAACATCTTAAAACTTAGGAGTGAGTATGGCACCCTGCGATTTGCGGAAAGGGAAAAAATGGAAATGATGGTAGAATACTATAGGGAAATTATGGCTGGGCCCTCTTTTGAATCGGAAAGACAGCAACACTACTTACACTTGATTGACAAGGCTCCCCATAGGGTCCAACAGGATTCCTTTGAACTCCCAATATCAGTGGAGGTTACGGCAGAGGCGATCAAAACTCTGGAAAATTGAGCCCCGGGTCCCGACGGACTGCCAACTGAATTTTATAAGACAAACTTGCAGATCTTGGCCCGCAACTAATGGACCTATTCAACTAATTGCTCAACACAGTGTCACTCCATCTATGGGGTAATCCCTGACAATTCCGACCCTCAAACCAGGCAAAGATCCGGAGATATGCTCCTCCTATAGGCCAATTACGATGATGAATAATGATGGGAAAATATATTCCAAGATCCTCGCCACTAGGCTAAGGACAGCACTTCCAAAATTAATAGACCCAGATCAGACTGGCTTCATCCCCGGACGATATACCCACGATAACATTAGGCGTACAATAGACCTGATTGAATCGGCCTACAGAAAAGGGGTGAAGATGGCAGTTCTCATTGGACGCCCATACAGCATTCAACCTGTTAGACTGGGAATATATCAGGAAAACACTGACCCACTTTGGGTTTGGTCCGAATTTCTTGACCTGGGCAATGTCTAAGTAACCCATCCAAAAGCTTAAGAATTAACGGGGCTAGATCTGACAAGATATACATTTCCAGAGGGACACGTCAGGGGTGCCCACTCTCCCCATTAATATTTGCCCTATCAATGGAGCCATTCGCCCTTAAACTCCTACAAAACACAAACATACGGGGTCTGGTGCTGGGTAAGCAGGAGTATAAAATGACCATGTACGCAGACAATGTCCTCCTCACAATAACGCAATTAGACAAGTCTATTGAGGCCCTGTGGGATGAAGTTGAAACCTTTGGGGAGGTTGCAGGATTCAGGGTGAGCTATGCTAAATCAGCAGCGCTAGCTATTAACATTTCACGTGGACAGAGGGTAGCGCTCGCCACCACGCTTCCCATCCCATGGGCAGAACCTTCTATTGGGTACCTGGGGGTACCAGGGAATCAGACCAATTATACCAATGCAACTTTCCCCCATTGTTTAAGGAAAGCCAAAAGGAACTCGAGCACTGGCAAAAGCAGGAAATCTCATGGCTGGGGAGGGTCACAGCAGTCAAAATGAACATTGTCCCACGGGTAATCTATCATTGCGCAGCGCTCCCGCTTCACATCCCGGAGGGAGATCTAGAGAAACTGCAGAAAGGCATACTTAAATTTATATGGGGGGTGGGAATAAACCCGCATATAGCCAGACGCATCATGCTCCATAGTAGAGACCTGGGTGGGCTGTGGGTCTCGGATATTGTCAGATATCGCAGAGCAGCTCAGCTCTCTCACGCATTTGCCTGGGAGTGTGAAGCAATCCAGCCCTGTTGGAAGCAAATTGAAGAAGCCTGGTGCTCAGCTCCACTATCCGCTCTCCCACATATAGCACCCTTACGATGTTCTGTAAACTCTGGTCCCCTCTCAGCCACAAAAATACATGGTAACAAACTGGAACGTGGCAGCGCGCAAATGGGGTTGCGTGGGCACCCTGAGACCACTTACTCCAATCTGGGATAACCCGGACTTCACCCCTAGGGTCCCCTCAAACAGCTTTACCAAATGGAGGGTGGGAGGCCTAAGGAAGATAGGAGACTTCTTGAAAAATGGGAACCCACTCACACTCGTAGGGTGTAAAGAAAAGTTCAAGATCTCGGAAGCTGAGTGCTACCACTACTCGCAATTAAGACACTGGATATAGCATTTGGAGATTAAAGAGAAAGGTGGGAGGGAATTTACAGCGCTTGAGTAAACCCTGACAGCATCTCCTCCCGCCGTATAGATTGTTAGATAAAACAGACTCGAATTTGAAGGATAAATACATGCTAGCCTGGGAAAAAGATCTGGGACCCATGCTAGAAATTGAAGACTGGTCGAGGCTGCAAAAAAGCACCAAATGCATCACTAACAGAGAGGGGGGAATAAGGTATGTTACAGGTATTATATGACTCCCGAACTGCTGAACAAAAGTAACCCAGCGATACCCCTGGTATTATATCAGAAGATACATTAAAGGAAGAGAATGAGAAGCTGACGGAAAAGTAGTTACCCTAAAGAAAGAAAGCTAAAGTCAAAACTGGAAACCTGGAAAGGACGGACCTTTTAGTGCCAGAAACTAAATCAAAAGTCATTCCATTTCTGTATGCACTGCGGTACTCGGGACAAGTCATCATGTATCGAGATTAATTAAAAAAATTTGGAGGCTCACAGAATTGGATCCACAACTCCATCAACTATTCCCAAAACCACCTATCATCGCTTACAAAAGGGGATGAAACTTTAAAGACCAGCTGGTGAAAGCCGAGAGACCACCGAGGGATAAGCAACAGACTCTGAGTACAAAGAAAAAAGGGACATATCCCTGTTTAAATTGCAATAACTGCAAAAATGTTATGAAAGGAAGTTACATCACACACCCTAAGAAAGGCAACAAAATCATATTAAAAGATTTTGCAACTTGTGATACTAAATTAATCATATATGGTCTAAGTTGCCTATGTGGAATTTTTCATGTAGGCCAAACCACAAGAAAAGCAAAGGAAAGGTGGAACGAGCATAAAAGTAATATAAGAACTAACAAAACAAGGTCACCAATAGCTCGCTACTTCAATGAAAACAGACACACTATTGCACAGCTTAAAGTAATAATTTTGGAAATAGTCAAGAAAGCGTGGAAACCATGACAGACGCATGGACCAAAGAGACATTTTCTGGATTGAAACCTTAAACAGTTTAACCCCTGATGGAATGAATGAGGAGTATGGTTTTGGATCCTTTTTGGGAAACAGCACATTTTATAATGTGCAATGAACCTATGTGTAAGAATTGATGCATTGAATTGGGCTCTGTTTAGTTAAATTGTAACCTCTACTATGTGCAATTGATTTTCATGCAATAATTTAAGTACTGAGCGCAACAGGTTTACACAAGATTGTGCACATAATCCTGAAAATAAACATATGGATGCTGTACTGCCCAACAGATAAACCGATTTGGGATCTATGTCACCAATAACATGCAGCTATTGTAAAATTTAAAAAACACTGGGTACAAAGAATCTCTCTCGCTATTCTTTAGAACAAAAGGCCAACCACACCTTGATTGATTGCGATCACATACAGCAACAATACTGACTGACATACTAACTCCAAATCAGTATGAACATGTGGGATTAATTTATACAATACCAGTTACAAAGATGTTCTCTCTCTAATCTTAAATACATAAGGTCAACGGCACTTGAATTAATTGTGAACCTTCACGCTAACAATACCGAATATAGTGTTAACTCCGTAACCTCCTCATATTGAGTAAATCAGTTTGAACGTGTGGGATCCCAGATATCCCCCAACACAATAATCTTCGCATTAGGAATGGCCAAAGGGTCATGCAGAGGCTTAACTGAACACCAGATTCGGTCCCAGTATAGGAAACACACAACATAGTAATGTTGGAATTAAGACTTTAACACTATAATAACTTATGGTAGTCTAGACATCTCCACAGAAGATGTTAGAGACTGCTACAGAGTCAGTACTAATTTCCTAATTTAACACCGTATTCGAGGTATAATTAAGTGATTAATATACATCAATGAAACTGAAAAGATCATCATGGCAATAATGCAAAATTGGACATAGTGTCTTATTTGAAGCACTGATGCTCGTATATATTTGCAATAACATCAATTGTCATAAATGTAAACAGACTCGTGACATCATCACGTTACAGCGTGATGATGTTTGAAAACATAAAGCAGCCATTTTGGGAATGCGCGTGCCATTTTGGGAACACGCGCTCCTCGTGGTTCCTTCTAAATGTCACAAGTCTCTCCCCTTCTCACCTGCTTTTGTTGTTTGCTTGCGACCTTCTGTGATGTCTTCTTTCTCACGGTCCGGGATTTGTACAAACCCGAACGCTGGTCCTCGGATTCCAGCGTGAGGTTTGCTATCCAACTTCCGGGAGCGTTCAGAAGTCCAGGGTGGATACCAGGAAGGAAAGAAGTTTGCACTCGGAGGCACGGAACGCTGTGACCCGAGCGCGGAAGAAAATCCAGGAAGATCAGACGTAAGGTAGAGGAATGGGAGGAAGGACGGGGGATTCAAGGAACCGGGAACCAGGAATCAAAAGAGAGCCCCGAACGAACTCCAGCAACACACGTCTGACTACAGCAAGCGGTAGTGTTGAGATACACAGAGCCACGGGGGCGTGTCTATTTTGTAGAGCGTGCAGCGTGGAGCGTAGAGACTAGCCAGGAGCATTCCGTTTCAAGCAGCCATGTTGGAAGGATCTTCGGGCCTTTTCTAAGTGTTCCTTTGCTTCTTTGTGTACGGTAATAAGGGTTTCAATTCAGGAATCTAACGCAGTAACTGGGGTAGGGTGTGGGAGAACGTAGGGTAGAACTGAAGGATGAAATCCTTGACTGCAGAAGAAGGGACTGGTTTTGATAGCTGAATGATCCGAATTGTTGTAATCGAATTCGGCCACAGGTATTAAGAGTGACCAGTCATCTTGGACCTTGGTAGTGAAGCAACAAAGGTATTGTTCCAGAGTTTGGTCTATACGTTCAGTGGCTCCATTGGTCTGTGGGTGATAGCCTGAAGACCAGGCACATTGGATTCCCAGTATACGACATAATTGCTTCCAGAACTGAGATATGTACTGGGGTCCTCCGTCAGAAATGATCTTGGAGGGTAGCCCATGAAGCCGGAATATGTGTTCTAGGAAGATTCCGGCAAGGGCAGATGAGGATGGCAGTTTGTATAAAGGTGTAAAGTGAGCCATATGAGTAAACAAATCAATAGTAAGCATGATAGTTGTGTAGCCCCTGGAGGATGGTAGTTCCACGATAAAATCCGTGGCGATGATTTCCCAGGGTCTTGTTGGTATTGCTGGTTGGAGCAGGAGGCCTGCCGGTTTCTTATTATCATTTTTGTTCTGATTGCAGACTGCATATGTCTGGATATGGATCCTGATATCATCCTTCATCTTCGGCCACCAAAACTGTCTTTGTATAAGATGGAGGGTGTTGGTAATGCTACGGTGTCCTGAATGAAAGGTATAATGACATGTGATCTTTTGTCTCAGTCCAGGAGTGGGAATGACCAACCGATTTTCCTTGAATAGATACCCGTCCTTTGTTTTGAGATTCCATCTATTGTTTCTCTTACACTCCTTCCAGGTTTCAGAGGTTTGAGTTTGAATTTGAATATTCTCCAGGAGGGTGAGTGCTTGAGCAACAAATATTGTGTGGGGAAACATCTTTGGGAAGGTCCGATCTTCAAGGGTTTCGTAATCAGGACGTCTGGATAAGGCATTGGCTATAATGTTATGTGTTCCAGGGACATGATGGATTTGAAACTGATATTGAGCAAAAAAGAAGGCCCAACGGGCTTGACGACTGTTTCTACATTCTAGAGATTGTAGGACTTGAAGATTCCGATGGTCCGTGCGAACTTGTACTGGGTGTGTAGCTCCCAGGAGGAGATGCCGCCAGTCAGTGAAGGCTTGACGGATGGCTAGTAATTCCTTTTCCAAAACAGAGTAATGGGTTTCACTGGGAGTCAAGGTGCGAGAAAGATAGGCGATGGGGTGTTCTAACTTGTCATCCAACTCTTGCTTTAGGACTGCCCCAATGGCGTGGTTGGAAGCATCAGTTTCAGTAAGAAAGGGTCGATCAATGTCAGGTTGAGCTTGGATGGGGGCTTATGTGAACTCCGACTTCAACCGTTGGAACGCCGTATCTTGGGTTGAGATCCACAGGAAAGGGGGGTCCTTCTTTAACAATGTAACGATAGGATGCACAATCTCTGAAAAGGTTGGTATAAATTTCCGATAGAAGCTAGCAAGCCCCAGGAAGGATTGAATTTGTTTCACAGTAGTTGGAACGGGCCAGGATAAGATGGAGTCTACCTTCGAGAAGTCCATTCCAATTCCCTTTGGGCTGAGAACGAATCCGAGGTAGTGAACAGTTGATACATGGAAAAGTCACTTCTCGGGCTTGGCCAGGAGCTCATGTTCACATAGATGTTGTAAGACTGCCTTCACGTGCTTTTCGTGTTTTAGATGGTCTTTGGAGTATATCAGTATATCGTCCAGATATACAATGACGAAGATGAACAGCATATCAGAGAACACTCGGTCCATAAAACGTTGGAATACCGCTGGGGCATTAGCAAGTCCAAAGGGCATAACCAGAGGTATTCAAAATGGCCAAAGGGGGTTCTAAAGGCTGTTTTCCATTCGTCACCTTCCTTTATACGAATAAGATGGTAGGCACCACTTCGGTCTAGTTTTGTGATGACCACTGCACCTCTGACTGCTTCCAGGATATCCGAAATGAGAGGCAATGGGTAGCGGTCCTTGAGAGTGCACTGGTTAAGGCCACGGTAGTCTAGACATGGTCTGAGCTCCTTGGTGTCTTTCTTGGGAACAAAGAACAATGAAGCACCCGCTGGGGACTTAGATGGTCGTATGGTGCCATTTTCCAGGTTAGTATCCAGGTATTCCCAGAGGGCCCTTTTTTCAGGTTCTGATAATGTAACCATCCTGCCGAAAGGAATCACTGCTGAAGGTTCACTATTGATGGTGCAATCCTCTGGTCTGTGAGGAGGGAGAGCTTGAACTATAGCGGTCGAAAATACATCAGAAAAGGCTTTGTAGGCCCTGGGAATCCGGATGATGTTAGAGACGGTGACTGGATTTTGCTGACTCTCTTGCAAGTCTTCAGAAGGCTTTGGTAAGGAATCTAGGGATAAGCAGTGAGACATACAGTGTTCAGATCCAAGGAACAGGGAGCCTGCTGCCCAATTGATGTAAGGGTTATGCCTTCGTAACCAGGGCATTCCTAGAACCATCGGATAATGGGCTGATTTTATAATGTCAAATTTGATCCTCTCTCGATGGTGGTTTATAGAGAGTAGAATCTCTTTAGTCTGAAGGGTTATGCATTGTTCCTCAACTTTCATGTGGAATGTTGTGAGCAGTGACCCAATCATGATCTAGGAATACGCCCATGGCTGCGCAGTCTACTAATGCCAAGATGGGGTAGGATTCTTTCTTGGAAGGCGATAGAAAGGCCTGTAGAACCACAAGATTATTTTGTCCAGGAGAGTTCAAGGATGGAATTGATGTGGAGCAAACATCTCTCTCCCAAAACTGTGCCGCTTCTAGGATCAGGAGCTGGCGTTTCCCGAACGCTGTGGAGGAGCAATAGGGCATTCTCTCACGAGGTGTTTATCGGAGGCGCAATACATGCACAGACCAGTGTGAATACGTCGCATCCTCTCTTGTGGGATAATGGGTCCACGGAAGGCCCCCAGTTGCATGGGTTCTGGCTCTGGGGTTGGAGAAATTGTGGGCTCAGATCTAGATGGGTGTTCTGTGGTGGCCTTTTGGAAAACCGATTTAGACTTCTTTTTTCCGCTCTTCTTCCTTGGATTCGGAAGTCTATTTGCAAGGAAAGGTCCATGAGAGCCTGGAAGGAGCTTGGGTGAGCTACCCTAGCTAACTCATCCTTTATTTCTTCATTCAGACCTCTTCGGAAGAGAGTGAAGCTGGCTTCTTGAGACCAATCTGCTTCCTTCACGAGTTGTTTAAAACGGGTCACATAAGTGAGCATATCCTGGGATCTTTGTTGAAATTCGAGCAGTCTTTCTTGGGCACTGTACACCTGTTCTGGGCGATCAAACATGGCCTTTAGAGCAGCCACAAACCCATCATAATCATCCAGCAGGGCGTCGCCCAAATTGACTAGGGGGGTTGCCCAGGTCAAGGCATTTCCAGTGAGGTGTGAGATCATAAAGCCCACCTTTGTTCTAGGAGTGGCGAAGTAGTAGGGCTTGAAGGTGAAGGGCACTAAACATGAATCAAGGAAAGCACAGAGAGTCTTGGAAGAACCATCATACTTATCCACTACTCCTCCCAATAACACGCTTTCATTAGTTGCAAAGTCACGTGACACAACTAGCTGTTTTAATGCAGCATTCTCAGCCTTAATGTTCTGTACCTCTGTGGTTAGTTCCTGCATGCCTCGCATGAGGTCTTGAACAGCGGCTTCCATCTCTGTATCTGTATCGTTTTTTAGGCATCTCAATCTGTCACAAGTCTCTCCCCTTCTCACCTGCTTTTGTTGTTTGCTTGTGACCTTCTGTGATGTCTTCTTTCTCACGGTCCGGGATTTGTACAAACCCGAACGCTGGTCCTCGGATTCCAGCGTGAGGTTCGCTATCCAACTTCCGGGAGCGTTCAGAAGTCCAGGGTGAATACCAGGAAGGAAAGAAGTTTGCACTCGGAGGCACAGATCGCCGTGACCCGAGCGCGGAAGAAAATCCAGGAAGATCAGAGGTAAGGTAGAGAAATGGGAGCAAGGATGGGGGATTCAAGGAACCGGGAACCAGGAATCAAAAGAGAGCCCCGAACGAACTTCGGGAACACACGTCCGACTACAGCAAGCGGTAGCGCTGAGATGCGCAGAGCCGCGGGGCGTGTCTGTTTTGTAGAGTGTAGAGACTGGCCAGGAGCATTCCGTTTTAAGCGGCCATGTTGGAAGGATCACTGTATTCAATCCCCATATGGGTCAGGGACCAGGAAGTCCAGAAGGGTCGCAGACGACGGTTCATGACACTTAAAGTGTTGAGTCCCTACACAGGACACCACAGGGTAATTGGAGGCTGATAATATTAATATATTGTTGTCTGGGATAACAATTCACAACTTATGAGAGCCTTGAGCAGTGCCCGAATACTCTACTTTTTCGATTTGTATTAACAGGGCACAGATCTGACCACCAGGCTTATAAACAAATTAGAGACACAAGAAGATCTTTTAATGAGCCTACTCCCCCTTGGTAAGATCTTGTAACATATCATTGGGCATTTAAAGTTGAATGACTAGGAATCACATTTCTGTGAGATTTATAAAATAAATGACAAGGTCTTCTAACCTGTCTTACAGGCTTACAGGAGGAGACTGAGGATAGATAACGTGCCAATAAGATGTGATAAGTGAATGACCCAAGCGATTGACTGGACACCTTTGGCCAGCTTAGAGTAGTGAACTCCTTACTAACTCACACAGGTACACTAAATAAAATAAGATACTAAAATCCAGTGTTTAGCCAATTGATTGCATTTAGTTAGATATCAGTACAATGTCTTTTTAAGTGCTAAGATTTTAATTCAGTAAGATATAGCCTCTTCATTTGATTAATTATACCCCTCCTATCCACAGAAGGAATCAGGTTCTCTTAAGGAAATCCTAGTAGAAGGAAAAGTCAAAACCTTTCCTTACAAACACAGTATCATCCAGGTGATTATTGCAATTGGGATACATGACAGACCAAACTATTTATGATAACAAAATGAAAAGTTGAAATCTGATATATTATCATTATATATAATTAATCATATGGAATAGCATTGCATTGAATTAACAGCCCCGGGTGAAGTGGAAGGTTTCCCGAAACACGTAGAGCAGATATTCAAGGAATTAGGATACTGCCATTTTCAACATTCATCAATGTGCTAAATTGTGGAGGATTTGGTTGGAAATCATTGGACCAATAATTGTGTCAACAGAAGTAACTGTATTCTTATCAAACTCATTTATTTTTCTTTTGTAATTGAATTTTGTATTGAATATACTTTATAAAAAAACGAAAGGAATTGTTTTATATGTACAATATGATCTAATATTGCCTGTATGAAAACTAATACACAGAAATAGTAAAAATTACCTTATAATAATGTCACTGTGACCATGTGTTATAATAAAAAGAGATACAGTAAACACTGAATGTTTGGTTGCTTTGCAACATATATTGGGTGTGCGAGGGACGGGAGGGTTCCACAAAGGTGTGGACATCTGCTGTTTGTCATTGTTGGTACCACCTAGTGTCAGGGTTGGTTTATTTCCCTTTCACCCCTTTAGCTATCTTAAAATGTTTAGGAAGTCAACAGAAAAACAAGCAGTGCTCCTAGATTCTTGGGAAATAGGTTTACATGTGTTGTCTTACAACATTGCAACCTGCAGGCACTCTCTAAGGCAAAGTGGTTAAACTGATGGCAACAATGGACACATATGGCCTCATTACACAGAAGGCGGTGAGCCATGGCGCTATTAGCGCCATGGCTCATGCCGGTAAAATACCGGCACCGCCTTGGCGGAAAGGGGATTTACCGCCCCATTCCAAGGTTGGAGGGGCGGTAAATCCCCTTTCCGCCATTGCCCTTCCCCATTCCCATTTCTGCCCCATAGGGCTCTATGGAAATGGGGAAGGCGCTAATTACGCCACCGCAATTTTGCGGTGCCGTAATTAGCTCCGAGGTCCCTTAGCGGGTTGGATTTTAACGCCTGCAAGAAGCAGGCGTTAAATCCTCCAACCCGCAAAGGGACCTCGTAGTACGGCGGTAAGGGTTAACGGTCACCGTTGCCATTAACGGTGACTGTTAACCCTTACCGCCGTCCGTGTAATGAGGCCCATAGTCTTTCTCATCACCTTGAGAAGGTACACGGAGCGCTAAGAACAGAGCTGGGCCCCAGGCCTCAAGAGACCCGCTCCAGCCAATTAGGGAACACAAATCCAGCAGTGGATGGCAAAGGGCAAAGGCCAATGGTAATCCTGCGACCCTGCAACAATGTAATGGAACGTTTTGGGGGAAGGCCCTTGCACCTGACATGCAAGGGCCAGTCAGCTAAACTCTAGAGGTGCCATCTATTGACACTACCACCCCAGCCACCCAATGCACCCAATCATGTAAGCTCTTAGGTTTTTAGCGAAGAGCCCCTACTTGTGACGACACACACCAACAAAAGCCCCTGACACGGGCTCAGGAGCTGTGATTGCTAGAGAATAGTTTCATGTATGATCCCTGTCTGTTGTGGAAAATAAAGGACAGTTCTAACTTTCCCTTGGCTTCGGGGGAGGGTTCATTGGGACCTGTGTACTCTGAACAGTGATTGTGTAACACGAACCTGGTCCTCTGGTATACTTAAACAATTGGTAGCAGAGGGATGGTTCACTACTCCCATTCGGCATAAAACCGCCTCTTCCGTCACAATGCCTGGAGGACTGTTAGGCAGAGCACAAGACTACACAGGGGTGCAACCCGTGCAGAGGCCATCAGAAGCCGTTTTGGAGAATATCCTACCTGCCGTCTGTGAGGAGCCCAGCAGACCAGAAGGGCAGTGTGGCAGTTTTCGGGAGAGCTGGTGGGCGAGCAGCGTCAGTGGATCACAGAGTGTAAGTATTGACTCAGCCACAGGGCAATTGAGGGGGTGGTAAAGAAATGTCAGTGTGGGGTGGTGATAAGTATTGTTAAAGGAATGGTTCGGTCAAAATGTTTTATTGTCCCTACGGGTCAGCCATGTGTTTTTAAGATTAAGTTGCTCGATTTTAGAAAAATTTCCTATGGACCTTACCCGAGTTTTCGTCCATTAAACGCATGCAAAAACAGGCATCAGGGAGCTGCCATTTTGTGATAATCCTATCATTTCCCCCATCGCCCTGGCTGACCTGCTTTTGCGGCACTAAATCATATCCCCCGCCCCTGAGCCTGTTATCAGCAGACGCGTACCGCCCGTTTCACAACGCCAAAGCACGTCACGTGTCAACATTCGCTGCGCTTCAGCTAATGACGTGTCGCCATGGAAATGGCAGGACACCTCTTTCCTCAATAAGTATAAACAGACCGTTTCACAACACACAGCAGCAGATTTTCCATTCCATTCTTCTCTCTGTGTTACTTTGAGTATTCTGTGACTCGTTTCTGTGCTCTGGTCATCTACCTTAGTTGCTTATAGCCCGTGTGACCAGATACCTGTACCACCGCTATAAATTATTTTAGTTTGTTTAACACACAATGGCTACAATAATGCCCTAGATGTACGAGCCCAAGTATACCGAGGAGGAACTACTGGAAAGGGAAACACGCGAAAACGAGGGGTCTTCGGACGGCAGTTGGGAGGACGATTCAACAGCTGAAGAGCCTGGACCTAGTCGCATGGACAGTGTTTCCACCTGGTGCACATGCAATCGATGCAAGCTAATGCCAACCGAGGACGAGAACTGCTGCTGCTGTGAAAACTCGGGATGCGTGGCCTACTTTTCGGAAGGCGAGCCACGACCGCAATGCATCACCGAGCTGCCAGACTTAAGGGCAGCCTGCCTCACACGGTCCGTGTTGAGGATAATGATGGTGCTTATGCACGAACTACGCGCAAATGTTCGTCCTCGTAATCCGAGTAACGAGTAAGTATACTCTGCTTGTCATGCCACTCCTATTTCATGGTCTTCTACTATATCCAAAATTACATATACATATCATTGTAACGCATGAAAGTCGTTCAATAGTGTGCAGTGTCTAGATAGCATTTGTCCGAGCAGAATGCCATTAGTTACAAGAATTGTCATTGACAACAAACGTTTATTAAACTTATCTTGGTCATTTAAAAACAGTTTGTTCATTCCTTTTCACAGGTGGTAGAGGCTGGTGGCCTATCGTTCCTTTACATGGTGGCTTCACGGGAGGCTTGGACACTGCGTTCGAAGAGTGATACCTGCCTGTGCCGTTCGTGCCATAAGAGAAACGTTCCTGAGTGACAGCGGTCAGTACAGGGGATTTTCTCTCGCTGTGCTGCAACCTGACCTGTACAATGTTTAAAGTCTTGTCGTTTTGTGTCATCAAAATAAGATACAAAATAAAACACCACATATATTTTAACAACGGTTGTTTCGATTTTTTTAATGAATCGTGTGTCTCCATTCAAGGATGGACGTCAGACATCTGTGCTCCGAATGGGTGAAGGTCAGGTCGCTGTGAAGCAGGGTGGTCACTATCTAAGCTAACATAATATATTCTCAATAATGCATGCACTAAATAACACGTGTTCAAAGTCTTTCAGTCGGTTATGTCTCTATAAAAGTCACACATATATTTATACTATCAATTAACATTGGATTATACAGGCCTTAGGTTAAGGGTCTTGACCACTATAATACACTGTTTGAAGTGTGGGTCTGTGCTCACAAGAATCTCCGGTATGTGGCATTTGTTATTGATAGGCAACGATATACTGCAGTAGGGGTCTAATGTTAGTTGGGGATCTGCTAGGTGGGCATCATGGAGTTGTCAGTGGTCTGGCACATGAAGAGAATACCTTGCAGGGACACAGGGTCAGAATGGCAGTAAGTTTCCACTGGCGAGGGTGCGTGGGCAAGGACACGTTTGTGCAGATGAACGAGCTATGTGCTTAGTTCAGGCTGGTTCAAATGCAGGACCGTGATCTCAGAGGAAGAGTGATGTGTTACATTTATTAGCTGTTGCAAATACCCTCTGGAGTTTTCCAGTCAGAGTGGGAATGAGTGTCGGGGCCACGTGCTCTGCGCAGTGAGGCCTGGTCACCAAGATGGAGTGGAAAGGGGGTACAAAAATGGATGCTGCTCAGTGGTCCCATCTACGTGAATGTCATCCAAAGTTAACATCACATAAGGGCAAGGGGCGAACCCACTACTGGAGGCACTTGGTACGAGTTTCTACTGAGAAGTAAAGGATGAGAGGGGCCTGATGGCCCCTCGCTCCCACACACTTGCCTGCACGCCCCAGGCCCATCCATCCCACCCCCTCTATCAAAGGCGGTTCGCAATCGGGGATGAGCGCTGGCATGGGGGGCTGTCACGGGTGCAAACGGCCAAGGTGCCAAAACGCATGTACACTTCAAAAGGTATCCCACGCCCAGGGGCCATCGCTCACATGGCCTCCTCAGACCCTGTGTCTCCAGGCAGGCCTCCCCTGAGGCAGGCCACCCCCCTGCAATCCACATAAGTGTGTCTCCATTCAGCAGTCTTCCTGTGACTTATCTGCACGCCCCAGGCCCATCCATCCCACCCCCTCTATCAAAGGCGGTTCGCACCCGGGGATGAGCGCTGGCATGGGGGGCTGTCACAGGCGCAAACGGCCAAGGTGCCAAACAGCATGCACACTTCAAAAGGTATCCCACGCCCAGGGGCCATCACTCACATGGCCTCTTCAGACCCTGTGTCTCCAGGCAGGCCGCCCCCTGCAATCAACATAAGTGTGTCTCCATTCAGCAGTCTTCCTGTGCCTTACCCGCATTCCCCAGGCCCATCCATCCCACCCCCTCTATCAAAGGCGGTTTGCACCCGGGGATGAGCGCTGGCATGGGGGGCTGTCACGGGCGCAAACGGCCAAGGTGCTAAACAGCATGTACACTTCAAAAGGTATCCCACGCCCAGGGGCCATCGCTCACATGGCCTCCTCAGACCCTGTGTCTCCAGGCAGGCCTCCCCTGAGGCAGGCCGCCCCCCTGCAATAAACATAATACCACGACATACACACGTCATTAATTCACAAACACACCCCTGTTTCTAATACTTTATAAACCACTTAATATGTCTCATGAGAACATCTTTGTGCTTTGCAAGTCAACTCCTGAACCTTCTACCTGAGAAGCACTGAGATCTATGCTCGTCAGTGTGCTACCTGTGGCCATCTACCTGTTCTCCTGCAACATACTGCTCGGCCTGCTGAATCCAACTTGTTGGTCAAGGTAAGGCCATGTATCCTAGTCATATTTCGGTCATTTTTACATTTCTATCTATTTGCGATTACAGTACCCAATAGAGCTAAGGTCATTGGTCTCATTGCTATTGACTTGAGTTTCAATTGTTATGCTATCAATAGATCTATTTATTTTCATCTGTGTCAATTGTCATCGAATTGCATCCTTCGGGGGTCCAGTCTATAATGTAAGCATGTTTCCTTTTCGTGCAAGACAGAACATCCAAGGGAAGAGTCACATGTTCAGAGTATAGTCACATCATTTAAAAAATGTCTGTAATTTATGCAAATACTAAGCCGCACATGATGAACTGGTATAGTTCCAGCGACCAAAACAAACCTTGCATTGAGCATGGTATGGTTCATTTACTTTTTTATTACATTTTTATTCATCAAGGTTTTATAATAATCTTGATATTTACTTTTCAGAATTTTCAACAATGCCTGCCTGTTCGTTTAGCGGTTGCCCTTCGAAGACCCATGCTAAATCTGAAGGCACTACAATGCATGTATTCCCGAAAACTGTTGATCGAATAAAAGGATGGGTCAGACATTGCGGATATCCACTGGATGAGCTGGAAAGTAGAGTCCAACGAGCCTTTGAGGACAAGAGGGGTTATCGATACCGCATCTGCAGCCGGCACTTTCCCTCGAACATGTACACCACATCTTGGGTAACAAAGAAGAATAAACGGCGATTGACACGAAAATTGCTCGCAAACGCTATTCCCACTCTATTCATCCACATTCCGCCACTGGTGATTCAATTGTCCGTTTTTAGCTTTAGGCCTTGCGGTAGTGTGTAGGTACCCGAATGGATTCATTGATATTTTAGGTGTTCTTTCCAATTTGTAATACTTTCGACATTGATATGAGTGTATAGCTTTTTGAATAATGACATTTATCAATATATTATTTTTAGATTTCATAACCCACAAACGAAATCTATACATGGGCACAGGGAACTGTTATATTGCGCATTACTCAAGTATTCTGTCTCCTTACATGGCAATTTTAAATATTGGCATTTCATTATCAAACAATAATTTACCTCTACAACTTCTTGACTATCCCTTGAATCTGAAGCAAGAACATTCTACTTCTGTGACGTGCTCGCAGTTATCAACCACTTCTAGCGCGTATCAGGTAATCATACTTGGCTATTCCGCTACAGACTTGTTTTATGCATGTCAAGTAATAGTTTTTATGTATCGTGTGATTATTATACCAATTGTTTGGTTAGTGCTTTCCAATTGATATACACCTTAGTTGTCGTCCCCTGGTGTTTGTTTTCAGTTATAATTAGTGTTATCCATACTAATGCAAGTACTGTCTTTCAGGGAGATGCTGAAGCGTCCACCACATTGACAACAGCCCTAGATGTTCTTCAGCAGCACGACGTATGGATACTGACAGCTCCATCGACCGTGATCATCAGGACTGGAACACTTGTCGTTTGATTGTTCTACACCATGTTTCATTCGTGGTTAGCCATTGATATGTACCTGTGCGGTCAACCCAAAGTGTGTGTTGTGTTTTCAATATTGTAATCCTTACTAATGCAAATACTATGTTTCAGGCAGTTGTTGAAGCGTCAACCCACGCACTTGATGCGGAGCCTGACATTCAAGTAATTCCAGGGGAAGCGGGACCATGCGGATACGAATCGGCGCAACAGCTTTTGGAAGTGCGCACCACATTGACAACAGCCCTAGATATTCTTCAGCAGCACGAGGTATGGATACTGACAGCTCCATCGAGCGTGATCATATAACGCGATTCCATTTGCTATACTTTCTTCCCTATTAACGCAAGTACTGTGTTTCAAGGAGACCATGGATCTTCCACTACAATCACAAGATCCCATTTAGATGATGCAGATATAAAGAAATCGGAGAAATAAGTCGATTAAATCTGATCATATTTAAATATTCCTTGATTCTTTTAGACAATGCAACATTTGTGGTTATCTCTTTATTTGTACAAGTGCCGTCGACCCCAAGTGTGTGTTATGTTTACAATATTGAAAACCATACTAAAGCAAGTACTGTGTTTCAGGGAGTTGCTGATGCCTCCTCTTCAATACAATCATTCGTGGCATTCCATGCAGAGCCAGAGTTATGGATACTGACAGCTCCATCGAACTAGGTCATCAGAGCTCGAATACTTGTCGTTTGATTGTTCCACACAATGTTTAAATCGTGTTTGGCTATTGAGATGTACATGTGTGTTCGTCCTCACGTGTGTTTTATGTAACAAAATTTTGATACACAGTAATGAAAATACTATGGGCCTCATTACGACCCCTGCGCTAAACCATGGTGCTATTAGCACCATGGTCCATGCCGGGGTCCGCCATGGTAAATGGCGGAATTACCGCCCCATTCCAAGGTTGGTGGGGCGGTAATTCCCATTTTTGCCCCATAGGGCTCAATGGGAATGGGGAAGGCGCTAAGTACGGCGCCGCAAATTGCGGCACCGTACTTAGCACCAAGGTCCCTTTGCGGCACCCTACTTTAACGCCTGCTAAAAGCAGGCGTTAAGGTCGGGTCCCGCAAAGGAAACTCGTAATGAGGCGTTAAGGGTTTAACGGCGCAAACACCTTTTACGGCACCTTTAAACCCTTAACGCCAGGGTCGTAATGAGGCCCTATGTTTCAGGGAGTCGATGGAGCCTCATTTCATGCTGTCTATGCGGATACAGAAAATATAGTCATTGCAGCGCAAGAGGAAGGGGGAGAAATGCGGATACGAATCGGAGCAACAGCGTGCAGATGTTGAAGGCCGAGTCAAAAAAGTTGCAAAGAAAAGAAACAAAAATAAGGTTAGTTACAAACAGTTCATAACTTTAGAATTTATTTTGTGCTGGGGACTATTTTATGTTTTTTTCCAATCAATTGTACTATACTTTATCTTGTGTTTAAACTGAACATCCCTTTTCCAATCTGTCCTCTAGTTACCCGTGGGTCTACGAACTATACATACACAGACAGTGAAGCGAATGAGAGATGTTGCTTGCCAGACCATTTACACTATGGAGGCTATGGAGGAACTATTAATTCAGACACCGTGTGTTGCGACTTGGGATGCTCATGTCCAATGGCCAGAAAATGAAATGAATGTGTCCGGAGAATCCAGCAAAGTTGTATTGGACCATTGCTACAGTACGACCGCACCACCGCAACAACATGATACTGGATGTATTGAAGATAGCTCTGAAGTAGTCGCAGATCAATTCACACAATCTACACCCGCCAAAAAATTGCCACCAAAAAAGCTGTCGACACTGTTGTGTTCTCCCATCAATGTTGAAGTAGCAGATGTTGAAATGACAGAGAATGAACCAGCAGCAGCATTCACCAACGCATCAGAACTTGATAGCAGCGATATTTCTTTCAAATGTGGTGATATGTCCTCAACGTCGCAGGCCGAAACAACTTTGACGCAGGATGACAGTCTAATGAAAGAGGGCAAATACATAGCATTCGACAGTTGTTTGATGGATATTATAAGTATGCTGAAATGTGGGCATTCCGAAAGAGGGAAAGTATGTGGGAAGCCATTGATTCATGTGACTCGTCAAAAACAAGGCAGTAACGTCACAATACATGCCGCCTGTAGATTAAATCATACGTTCTCATGGTCTGCACAACCGATGCTGGGGAAACTGCCAGCAGGCAATCTACTGTGTGCAGCTGCATTACTTTTTAGTGGCTCCAGTTTTAGAAAGTTAGAGTCTTTCTTTCAGTTTGTGGGACTCCATTTCATTTAAAAAACGCAGTACTACAAATACCAACATGATTATCTGTTTCCGGCCATTAGTGATGCTTGGAAAATTGAACAATTGTCTCTAGCAAGTACATTTGAAGGCAAACGATTCAGGCTAGCCGGCGATGGACAGTGCGACAGCCCTGGATTTTCTGCCAAGTACTGCACCTACCACTTTCAGGACATGGATAGTAAGAAAATTGTGAGTTTGGTGGTCGTGCAGGTAACACAATGTACATCCTCAGTGGCCATGGAGAGACTAGGATTTATAACATCAGTGGAATATCTGCAATCGAGTGGAATGCACATCGACCTCATAGCCACGGACAGACACGTTTCAATTGCCAAGACAATGAGAGAGCAGTTCCCACATATTAAACATCAATTTGACGTATGGCATCTTGCTAAATCAATCAATAAGAAAATCTCGGCTGCAGGGAAAAAAAAAGGTTTGGAAAGTATTTCAGAGTGGTCCCAGTCTATCAGCAACCATCTTTGGTGGAGCTCCAAAACTTGTGAAGGATCAGTGGAAATACTACTTGGCGGTCACTGATGCACCACTGTACCAACGTGCACTGCTGGTCAGAAAACCTACATTTCCACCAATGTGAACATGGCCCTTTGTCCCCAGTGGAGGCACGGAAGAAGAAGTGGTTGAATCCATCTTCACCGACCACAAAGTCATTGAGAAGATTGTTATCAATAAAACTCTATCAAGAGATTTGAGAGGACTGACAGAATTCTGTCACACAGGAGGTTTGGAGGTGTTCCACAATATGTGCCTAAAGTACAGGCCAAAGCGCTTGCATTTCAGCATGCAGGGCATGAGACATAGGACTCTACTTGCCGTCTTGGCCCATAACGAGAATCTCGGCCGTGAACAATCTAGGACTACGGGTAATGTAAGGATGCCTCGCTACACTAAGGCCTTTTCAAAAAGAAGTAAGCAATGGGTGATCAAACCAGTCTATGAGGAAATGGAGTTCGACTTTGTCAAAAGCCTTATTGTTGCTGTATTAGAGAAGCACATATATGGAATTTTGAACGTTTCTGTGCAGAGCACTGATCCATTGCCACCCAACATCATTGCCACTGTGCCATGTCCACCCAAAGGAGAGCTGGTTGTGAAGTACAAATCCCGGTTTAAATAATTGTAATACGATTGTCTTTTTGTAAACAAATGTTATTGTACAGTGTGCATACAAAGTACGCTAACCCTAACCCCTACCTTCACCATCCTGGGTGCCGAACAACCTGGGTGTCATCTTTGAATTCTCTCTCTATTCACCTCATATTGCTGACCTTGTCTATATGTGTATGTTTATATTTTTGTTGATGTAACTAATTTTCGCAATCTCTTGTAAATGCTGCACACTATTAACCGAGGGGAGGCTTGCGTATTGCAAATAATAAAACAAACAAACGATAAATCTCACTTTCAACTCAACTCCTCGGGTACTTTGTACTTTCCCTGACCTTCTCCAAAAAATTAAAAGTCTCAATAGTTATGGTTCTTTGGGGCTTCAAAGCTCGCAGACAACAAGGACAAAATTGGGGGCCTTAGAACGCGCCAAGCGAGCCGTTGCAGATGGGAGAGAAGCCAGTTCGCATTTGCACATTGAGGCGCAGTACATAGATGGATTCGAAACTTCAAGTTCTAACAGATGGCTTTACTACGGGATGTTGCAAAGAAAGAATGTATGCTCATTTCTAGTGAAGGTCAACGGCTTTGATTGTCAGCTCGCGCGCTGAAGAGGCCCACAACTCGCACTGGCAGTATAAGGTTCTATTGTTTTTTGACCTTGAGAGACAGGGACCATGCCGAAGGAACTTCATTTGAAGGGTGGGGGGGGGTGCAATAACGTAAGAGACGATAAGGCAGAAAATTCTGAAACTAGACCGAGTTTCATGTTAGTTCAGTATACGAAAAATCACTGTCAAGAGCACAGTGGGATTTACGGACTGCATTACGCAGAGACACAATGGAAATTGCAAATATAATGTAAGTAACTCTTTAGACGCTTTTATACCGGAATGAAGAATTAATGAATGGATGCATGAATAAATGAATGCATGAAGAGCTTGGAAAACGTTTGTGGGATTGCCCTTGTAGCGGGCACATGGGCATGCAGGTCCACATTCTACACGCATGTAGACAAAAAGTCGTTTCTCATTGTGTACTAACCTCGATTTATTTTGTTACTTTTCGCATTGATTTTAGAGCCGAACATACTCCATTGCACTATCCTTGAAAGCAAATAGTTTCAGCTCGGCCGTAATAAATAAAATGAATAATATTAATAAAGATCGGCTGGCGAGACTAATTATAAATTTTATGTTTTCAAAACAGGTATATTCTTCCCTTTTGCTACTGCCCCCAGTTTCAGACACCGGCAGATGGTTTTTTCAACCGCCAGCTGCAGCTAAATGTAAACAACTGCACAATTTTGATGATTTTATGGGACGATCGTCAAGGGCCCATATGCCCTTACGCAGTACTAGCGGCTAGAAGCAGCATATCAACCTTTACGCTGGCCTAGTGCCTACTTGATGCAACAGCCTTGCGGTTCAATGTGCGACCAAAGTGCTTCTTTTGACGAAAACCAACACCCTGTGTACCATAAAGGAACAGCGCGTGACTCACGATAAACTTTTACGGATTTGCGGATAGAGATAAAAGATAATAAATGGCTTTCGGAGTTCATATGGCAATTGCTGAATATTCTATAAACATTTAATGTCAAATAAATGTACTTTACCAAATGTACCGTGTTGCTGTTTGATTTTAAAGTACAGTTTCATATTCCGAATTGTGGCACGCTGTGTTGTGAGTTGATCTGTGTTGGTTTCCGGGTTCTGTGTGAAGTCGCGTAAAAGATGACTGGGCGCGTTTGCCTACGCAGCACAGAAACGTCACGGAGAGAGGCGGGGAATATGAATGTTTTGATAATGTCAGGCTCAGGGGCGGGGGATATGATTTAGTGCCGCAAAAGCAGGTCAGCCAGAGCGATGGGGGAAATGATAGGATTATCACAAAATGGCAGCTCCCTGATGCCTGTTTTCGTGTGCGTTTAATGGACGAAAACTCGGATAAGGTCCATAGGAAATCTTTCTAAAATCGAGCAACTTAGGCTTAAAAACACATGGCCGACCCGTAGGGGCAATACAAAATTTTGACCGAACCATTCCTTTAAGTATTGTTGAGTGTTGTGAAGTTTAGTTGAGAAAGGAGCAGAGGTAGATTTCATTTGTTCGTGGTTAGGAAACATTCGATCTTGAGGTAAAACGTTCAGGCGGTTAGCCTAGACTATTGACGTAAGGGTACGGATGACAGAAGTGATGTAAATATTGGATTTCCTGTGGATTGGGCATTTTCGCTCAGGTCATGGATGATGGTATCCGTGTGTTTAGGGCTTAGCAAATGGAGCTAGCATGAACTGCGGAAGGTGTTCTTCTTAAATCTCGCAGAGGTGTTTTTCCAACAAGGCAACGCTATGGGTACAGATTGAGCATGTGAAATACTGGTATCCCCTGTTGGGAGGCAGGATGATGGCCGTGGGTATATGCAATTGTAATTGTTTATTTATAGAGTGCTTATACACAGGTGAAGTGCTTCAAAGCGCTTCAAGGCCGGACGGGAACAGGGGAATACAGAGTCATTTTTATGCCTTGAAATTTGCGAATGAACTTACAAAAATGACTAGCAAACTTGGCATGACGGCCTTACTACTTGTGCAAGTGTAAGACAAAAAGAAAGGAACGAAGGGGGAGGAGAGGGAAGAGAACATACAGTCTTTAAGCTACAGTACTCGGCCAACAACGTTTCAACTAGTGCAAGTGCGTGACATATGGTAAGGCGATAGGGTGGTGGGAGAAGGACATACAGAAACAAAAAACTACTCTACTAGGCCTGGCGGACCAGGCACAGTGCATTCTAGGTAATGTAAGTGCCAGACATGGAATGAAAGGGAGGGAGGAAGGGAACACGTGCACCCAGTCCAAGGACCTGGGTTAAGTGCTGAGCGGTTACCATTCTCAAGGAATGAGTAAAGAAGTGCAGAAGTGGTGGGTGGAGTGCAGAGGGCTAGGGGCAAGTGTGAGGGCTGGTGGAAGAGCCTGAGACCTGTGTGGTTCTTGAGGTGCAGCAGGTGACCAGTCAGCAAATGGAGCTGAGTTACGGAGAGGGCAGTAGGCAAGAGTAGAGAGAGGGTTAACAAGGGAGAGGGAGAGAGAAGGAGGAAGAGAAGAGGAAGGTCTTGAGGAGTTTCCGGAGCTTAAGGTGATCATGCTCAAAATGGAGAGAGGCAGGGAGGCTGTTCCATAGGGAAGCACCTGCAGAGCAAAGAGATCTACCCACAAATCTCTGTTTTGAAAATTGGCAGACGAGCAGACGGGCTCTAGAAGGAAAGTATTTAGGGAGAGAGAGTTGTAGGTAGTGTGGGCCCTGGCCCCAGGAGGCTTTGTGGACTATGCAGAGGGTCTTGAACTTGATCCTTGCAGCTACGGGGAGCCAGTGGAGGGATTTCAGTGTCGGAGAGATGCGACCCCTGGGCTTGAGGCCAAGGATAAGTCTTGCGGTTCTGTTCTGGATGAGTTGTAGAGCTCGGAGAGTGGAGGTAGGAAGATTGAGAATGAGACTGTTCCAATAGTCCAGTCTAGATAGAACCAGGGCTCTGGAGACGGTAAGCCTCTGAGGGAAGGTGAGGAAAGGTTGAATACCTCTGAGGAGGTGCAGCTGGTAGTGGGCTTTTTTAGAGATGTCCGAGATGTGTGAGGAGAAGGAGAGAGTGGAAACGAAGATGAGCCCAAGATTTGTTGCCTCACTGGTTGGTGAGGGCGCAGGACCAAGGGAGGCCAGCCATAGTGACAGTGGGAAAGCGGGAGCAGGGATCCCAATGAGCACAATCTCAGTCTTTCTGGCATTGAGGCAGAGATCGTTCACGGCACACCAGGATTGAATTGCGGACAGTCAGGGATGAGCGAGGAGGAGGAGGCCGAGGGTAGCCTGAAAGAGAGCTGTGTGTCATCCGCATAACACTGAACGTTGGAGGTGAAGGCAGAGATCATGCGGGCCAGAGGGGCCATGTAGACATTGAAGAACCACGGGGATAGTTTAGATCCCTGGGGGACACCACAAGTAGAGAGAGTGATAGCGGAGAGAAAAATCCCCAGTTCCGCCTGGGAAGGATGGTCAGAGAGAAAAGAGGCAAGCCGTGCCAGGGCCTGATTTCGGATCCCCAAGGAATCACGGAGACGAGAATGCAGGATGTTGTGGTTTACTGTGTCAAATGCAGAGGAGAGGTTGAGAAGAATGAGGACAGAGGGAGAGTTAGCGTCAAGATTTGAGAGCAGGTTTTCACAGGTATTCAGAAGAGCAGTTTCCGTGCCTCTGAATGCTCTGAAGCCAGACTGATGGTCATGGAGACAACCACCAGATTCTGTGTGGAGGGTAAGCTGAGAAATAGCCAACTTCTCAAGGAGTTTACACAGGAAGGGAGTGATGGAGATCGGTCGGTAGTTTGCAGAATGGAAGGGTCGGCAGGTTTTTTGAGCAGAGGGTGCACAAGAGTGCTTGAGAGAAGTGGGGGAAACTCTGGTGGTGAAGGAGAGGTTACAGAGGTCTGCAAGGGCTGGAGCGACAGTATCAATATTGCCCTTGATTGTTTTGGAAGGGCAGGGGTCTCACCTGTTTGGAAGAGGCTTTCATAAACCAGACTTGTCTAGAGCCCTCCTCAGGTGTGACCAGGGAGTGGGAGGAGATAGCAGGGGGAGGGGAGAGGGCGGCCAAGGAGAGCCCAAGAGCTGTTGTTGCAAGAATAGGTGCAGAGGCGAGAGTGGTCAGAATGTCCTGTGTATTGGCAGTCAAGTGAGCAGCCAAGGCCGTGCAAAGGGCCTGGGTGGGCGCAGTAGACGATGATGCTCTTTTTGGATCTTATGAGGAGTCGGTATTGCCTTTGAAGAAGGCTGCAGGCTAGTTTGTCAGAGGGTAGATCTGAGGATCGCCATTTCTGTTCTGCTGCTCTGCACTTGCATTTAAAGGCAGCAAGATCAGAGTTGTACCGAGAGTTGCTTTTTTTGGCAGTCTTCAGTCGGACCCTCATGACAGGGGCAAGAATGTCGAGAGTGTTGGCGATGGAAAGGTGAAGGTTAGTGAGGGCTGTGTCAGGGTGGGAGTCACCCACAGTAACCCAAGGAAGAGAGTAGGTGGAGGCAAAGACAGCTACAGACACTCTTTTCATGGGTCGCAAGACCTTGAAGGCAGTCGGCGGGGCAGGGTGAGCCAGTGCTAAAGGAGAAGAGAGCTTCAGGTGTGAAGCGAGAAGAGCGTGATTGGTCCAGGAGAGTGAGGTAGTGAGGGGGATAGAGAGCGGGATGTCTGGAGATGAGAGCATCCAAGGTATGGCCTGCGGTGTGTGGCAGACTGATGGTAGAATGGAAAGAGAAAGTGAGTCACATAGGTTGCGGAAAGGTCCTGAAGAGTCGGGAGAGTCAAGGTGTATGTTAAAATCCCCCAGCAGGAGGAGTTGGGAAGCGGAGGAAAGTAGAGCAGAGGCCAGGTCTGCCCATTCCGAGAGGAAGAGAGTAGACTGCCCCAGCGGCCAATAGAAGGTGGCCAGAGTAAGAGAGGAGACAGGAGAGAGAGCCTGCAGATGAAGCATTCAAAGGAGGAGTAGGCCTGAGTGGTGAAGGCGAGTCCCTTTGTACGCACACTCCAGAGTAAATGCTAGTGAAACAAGCCAAGAGATAGCTTTGCAAGGATAACAAGATTTACTCGTATAAAATACAAGTGCCAGCAAGGAACTCTGCTGTCCGAGAGCGGTCTGGTCTTACATTAGCAAACAATGTCTTATAACTTCAAATTAGGTCACTCTATAAGGTACAATCCGGGGCCGTTGATTGGAGGCCCCTACACATCGGCTTGCTCCATAGGGGATGTCAAGCACTAATTGGCTGGCTTTCTCCAGTCGATCTGGCTCGACGTGGGTCAGCTGGGCTCATCCTCGAGATGAAGGTCAGGGCATGCATAAACTACACAGTATCTAGCTAAACTAAACAACTGTACCGGCCTATTCATTCATTATCACAGGCACCTGGGCGGCACAGGAAAAGGGTGCCAAGGAGAGGGGAGGATAAAATACAGTCATGCTGACCCATACATTCAGGGCTCCATTGATGCCACAGTCCCCACACCCAATGTCTCCCTTCCAGGGATTTATCTTTGATTTACCCTTCCCTGCATCTCATGTTACTGGGGATGTGTATTGTTGCCAGGAACAATTACAGTCCTGTGGGCTTTAGAGCTGTGTAGTGGGCACTTTATGGAGGTTAGGACCTCGGGGTCGGATTCTCATCAGAGAGCAGAGGGCATGGTGTTCGGGTTGGTGGTATGTGACCAGCACTGATCAGGCAGGGTGGGGGTTAGAGGCACAATGGTGGGCGGGTGAAGATGAATGGGCATATTGCAGGGCCTGGTACTGTTTCACGCTGAGCGTCAGGCACATTCTTGAAGGCGATACTAAATATTCACAACACTAAAGAGACGAGAGGGAGACTGACTTCAGTGGGAACAAGGCTCGAGCGGAGCCGACATATTGTACAGAGATGGGGCTTGGTGACTTGGGGAAAGCGAGCAGTGTGGGCCTGTGGCCTGTTCAGTTTGGGCCTACTACAAAATGGAGTCGCAAAGCATGGGTATTTCTAGTGCTAAGGGCTCACTTCTAGGTGCTGCAGGGCTTATATATGGTATCTAGTGATGCATGCCACGCCCCTTTTAGGTTACATTGGCTCCTATGGGGTCGCCTTATCTGGAATAGTCTAGGGGGGTGGGATGGACTCATTTCCATCCCAACATTCCCCCCCTTTCGTTACTTGTACAGTAACAAATTCAACCCCCCCCATATTTCCATTCATTGGCCCTTCTTTCTGCTTCTTCCCAGGTCGGTGTCCCCTTTAGAGGCATCCATGCTCGACAAACGCTTCTTAGACTTTCCCCCTGTGTGCATATTGTTCAGGTGTGCAGGTCATATATATATATATATATATATATATACACCCACCGTCCCCAGCTAAATCTACCCAAACATCTGTGTAGTTCTCAGGGTCTGGGGGAGGTGCAATGGTTGTGTGGTATAGGGTGTCCACCTCATCCCCATGTCCCTGATAGATGGCTGTTTGGATCTCTACTTCTTGTGTATTCTGAGGTACTTTATTCTGATGCTTCCCAATTGTCACCATCATCATTGCACTATTAGGTACTGCTTTGGCACAAGGGAGACCCTATTGGCACATGCAGAAAAACACCAATATGAACACGATGATAGGGACCAGCATCTTTACAGTTGTTCCAAGCCAGGATGGTACCCATCCTAAAGCCATGTTTGCCCAATCGTCCTCCTGTATTCCCGCTTCCTTTTTCATTTTTACCCCAAGTTCATGTACAGCTGCAATGACATGTGATAGTGTCCCATTTTCTGCAGAAGGTACGAACGTGCAACATGAACTCCCAAACTTTTTGCAAACCCTGCCCTCCATACCAGTTGGGAGGTCGAGAACATATCGGTTTTGCATTGTCATTAGTCTGAGGGCTCTCAGTTACACTTTGATGACGATGAACCCTTCTTCAGTATCGTTTGCCAGATGGATCAGTTCCCATCAGACGATCTGAAGCTATTTAGCATTGGCTCTCGTCTGGACCCTGGGCACAAGAGATGAAAAAAATGTCTAAGCAGAATTGTACAGTCTTTATTCATCAGGTATTTGTGCGAGTAGATCAGATGATTCTTGAGACAAGTAGCTAGATGATTGTTTCTTTCTTTGTAGTCGGAAACAGCATTCTTTTTCTGGGAGGATGCGAAAGTCTAGAGGCGACATGGTGGGTGCTATTGCTGGGGCTTCCGGCAGTGCTTGATTTTTGTCTGTAAAGGGTCCCCCCTTCAAGTGTCCTTCGGGTACTACTAACAGGGCAGAATGCAGCGTTGCAAGTGAACAGTAGCCCCTCAATGATTGTGGCAGGTGCAAGTAGTCTCTCTGGCCACATAACTAGTAGTAGTCCATCAGCGCTGCAGTTCCTTTTGAGGGATCTGGGATAAGCAGTGTTCGATTGAATTGCTTGTTTGATCCTACTGAAACAGTTCCTTTGCTGTAAAACAAAGTTCATAGCGTTTTTCCTGGTGCAATTGCCGTGACTCATGTTAGTTTTGTGGCATGTTCTGTCCAGATGTGTCCACATGCTTGATCCACAAGAGCTAATGTTTTCTCTGAATACCTGAGGAGTCCTTCTGCTTTGCACATGTAAGTAGTTTCTTGCCTCTTATTGTCCATATATTTTGTCCCTTGTATGACGAGGAATGCTTCCTTGAAACAGTTGGGATTGGTGGAACTTTGTTTGTATTTCTTCATGTCTGGCATGAGTAGTTGTAGATTAACACTGCGTGCCTGGAAAGTGCCTTTTACTCTACATAGTGCAAGATGACTCAGACAATGGGTTTTATTTAATGGTACCTGTTGTGCTAGTAAAACTTTGGGTGCTCCAGATGCATGTGGTATTAAAGAACAAACATAACAACTCCCATTAGTCGTTCGCCTTCCCATTTCACTCATATCCGAGTACCAACAGTTTGATTGTTCGGGATGTCAAAGGTCTTCCACTGCATCTAATCCTAAGCCATGATATGCATCATACTTACGTGGTTGTGTTTGTCGTTTTTGTCTGTTACTGTGCAAGGGGAACCTCCTCCCTCCTAGCCCTGTTCTGTGAGAAATATAAGTGTGATACAAGGAACATTGTATGCTTGGCTTTAGTAGCTGAAACATTAAACTATTGCAAAGCGTGGATTGGCAGTTGTTACATGTGGTGTATGTGGTATTGTGCATTATGTTGTTTGTTACCCGAACAGCTTGTTTAATTCCCTTAACATAACTACTTTTACTCATTCTTTCATTCTGGGTTAAAAAGCGGGAAAACCTATAACCATCTTAGGGGCTGGATGACCAATATGTTAAATACTGAGGTAGATGGTTGTGGGTTAGATGCCAAAGAGGGTATAGAAGTGGGAGTGTGGCAACCTTTCAGTTACATTTCTTGTTGGCATACCAACACCTGTGGCATTTTTTTCATATTTCAATGTAAATTTGTAAGGTTTGTGAGGGCATTTCCATTCCAGGTCCACTTATAGCCATCCCATGCCCATTTGCCCCCCCCTCTTCTTTTGTACGGTCACCCCAGATAAAAGACGGTCCCCAATAAATGCCCAGTCCAAACATTAATATAGTAAATAGAATAGCTACAAAATGCAATCCACGATGGTAACTATATATTCTAGTAAAGCTAATTCTATTCCTACTGTTATCTATATTCGACACATTTTGCAGTGGCGTCATCTCCATGATCGTTGCACCTGCAGAGAGGGAAAGAACGGGGTGGGTTTGAGAGGGAGAGAGAGAGAGAGATTTTAATTTCCAGTAGCCCATGCTCTAGCAGCAATGCATGTCTTTTAGCACATTGCACATTGAAAAATAATGTGAGCGTAAGGCTACCTATGTTGAGGTAGTTTGGTCATTCTCAGTCGGTTTGTTTTGTGTGGTGCTGCTTGAGGCTTTTCGTACATCTGAAAGATGTATCCAGTACCTTAGCCCTTTTACTTACACTGCCATAGGGGTGGAGAACACCACCTCATAGGGTCCGTTGAATCTGTGTGTGTTCCACTTCCGGACAAAGCTCCTGACATAGATCCACTCACCCAGTAACAAGGGTTGGGTTGGGGAAGTGTCAGTCAGGGTGGTGGTAGTAGTTTCTCTGCTTTCAGTGTAGGGGGTGTTTTGAAATGCATCTTATCGTGCGTGTGAGCTGTGTGAGATATTGCTTGAATTCCTCTCCTAAGATAGTAACAGTTCTGTGGGCATCAGATACCCTCCTTACTGGTAACAGTGGTGTTTGTATGTGTCGACCAGTCACTATTTCGTGGGGGGACAGGTGGTGGTCCTTGCTGGGCTGTGTGCACAATTGGAAAAGTGCCAGGGGTAAGCAATATACCCAATTTCTCTTGAGGGTGTTGCACAATTTGGACAGTCTACGTTTGAGGAGGCTGTTTATTTTCTCCACCACTCCATTCTCTTGTGGGCGGTAAATGGAACATATTTTGTGTTTAATTACCAAAAATGTTGTGATCTCCTTAAACAGTTAATTGAAGAAGTGAGTCCCATTGTTTGATAGCAGGACATCACACACTCCCCATTGGGGGAACACTTCCCAAACAAGGAATTTTGCAGCACAGTTTGTATCAGGGTGGGTGCCTGGCCCTGCTTCCACCCATCGAGAAAATGGACACCACCACAATCAGATATTTTGCTCCGTTACACCTCTCTCCCATGTCTGTGTAATCAATGTGCAGTTCAGGAAAGGCCCCTACAGGGCGGGGTAATGTCCTCAGTGTCATACCAGTGCTAAATAATTGGTACACAGTACATTGGACCACCATCTCAGTGAGGTGTTCCTTTAGATTTGGAAAGCATGGGCATTTCTAGTGCCAAGGATTAATTTCTAGGTGCTGCAGGGCTTATATATGGTATCTAGTGATGCATGCTGTGCCCCCACCCCTTGTAGGTTACATTGGCTCATATGGGGTTTGCCATATCTGGAATCATCTCGGGGGGTGGGATAGACTCATTTCCATCCCAACAGTGGGACTAATGGAAACAGGTATCCACTCAGGAAAGATGAGGGCTACTCCACCTCCTGGCCTGTTGGGCCTGGGCTCAGAAAGGATCTTGTAACCTTCAGGGAGAAGTGTGTCAATACTCGTGACGGAGCTGTCCTTAAACCATGTTTCAGTGAGGGCAGAACATCAAGATCCATAAGTTGAAGGTGGTGGCAGATGTCAGGAGTGTTTGACAGCAGAGCAAGTGTAAAGTGTGGCAACATGGAGCCGGTTGCCATTTTTGAGAGACTTACAGGGGGATTACAGGGAACAGAAGTCCCTCCCTGTAAGCGGCAAGAGTGCCTGAGAGATTGAGGCAGGAGGAGGTAGAGGTGAGGTCCGGAAGATGACAAGGATGTCAGTGGGGAGAGTGCAGGCAAGGGAGCCATTGTGAGAGAGGTCATGGGGTCAAGAGGAGGCGAAGGAGCCAGGGAGCTCATGGAAGCAGATGGCAAGGGAGCCTGTGAGGAGGACGTGTTTGCGTGTTTTTTAAAATGTCTGTGTAATGGGACAATATCTATCATTGTGAGCTCTGTTAGTGATTGCTATCATTCACTTAGTTACTGTAGAGGTGACTTCCCAGTGAGATCTGTCTATGGGACTAGGAGAGCACAAGGAGGTGCAGAATTCAGTTTTGACAATCCAAAATTGATGAAGTAGGCTGTTCTGTGGCAGTGTGCGGAAGGCGCATGCGTGAGATTGGTGGGTGTACCTGAGGAGGCAGAGAGTTGCATAAGGGCGGTGCCGGGAGTATGCCTGAGAAGTTGGTTGTGAGCTAGAGAGGCTCGTGATGTTTTGAAAACAGCTGGTATCTGTAAAATTTAAGAAAAACAAGATAAACTGTATTTTTGTGTCTAAATAACAGCAGAAGTGTAAAAAACCTTGACTTGGTCAAGTAAGTAATAAAAGCAATGTATTGTGGTAATGTTGCGGGCGCATGCCTGTACAGCACCTATGCAAGGCCCTTCTGTGATATAAGGACAAGATTGTGTGTGTGAAGGACACACACACACACACACACACACCCTCCCCCCACCCCTCAATTGTATGGCAATGTTCGAGCTCTGGAAGATGTTCGAAGGCGATGGAGGGGATGTGGCTCTGCATCAATGGATGCTGAGCCGACAGGATACCACGCCCGAAAACCTTGGCCCCTACTTCCCCACCTCCTCCTAAACATGGGAGCAAAGGAGCTGCAGCAGGAGCCCAGGGATTATACCCTATACAAGAATTATCAGCATAGGGGTACACAAATTCAATATTCGTACCTCCACCATACACCAAGGAGGAGGGGCAGAAAGGGGTCAGACAAGCAGGAGGGGGAGCAGCCAGCGCAGGAGGTGAAAAAGGGGTGCACAGCGGAACCCAGACAAGTTAAAGGGGATGCAAACTGGGAACAGAGGAAAGAAGGGAAGTGTCAGGAAAACACTGCAAAGGAACAATGCGTTATTAGTAGTGAGGTGAGTTCTCAGACTTGTGGTACACAGTTGTTTCCCATGATAATGGAGCTGTTCGCCGAGGTATTCAGTTTGATAAGGTTTAGAGACAGTGTGATTTGGCAGTGTTTGGACGTGTGGTCCACAGGTGCTTTCGACAGTAAGGGAAGCATTTGCTGGCACTAGTGAGCTGAAGGGGATCAGACGTGCGGTACACGGTCAAGATCAGCGTCAATGATGTAGTTTACTGACCCCTTCAAGTGTTTATTTTTTTGTATTTTGTGCTGATCAACAGCTCAACCTGTTGCATCCCTTCATGGTTGGGCAATGTGCTTGGTCAGCCCGGTGACAGGTTCCATCTCCCCATGTGGTCCTCAGTAGTGTGTGGTGCAATAGCAGTTTTGTTCTTAGTTGCCTGACCAGCAGCGCTGAGCACAGGGTGTTGACAGCCTGGAGGACCTTTGTTGGGTTTGTCACCCCCAGGTCACTGCGATTGTGATGGAATGGTGGATTTCTGTCTCACATGGGTGTTGCCAGCAAGGTTCCGCTTGAGCGTGTTGTCCCGGTATGTCTCGTTTTGGGGTTGCATTCGCCCATCAGAAATCCATGCATCTACCAGTCCTTAACCAGTCGGATGTCTCTGTGTTTTTCAGGATGGAGCCGGAGGTTATGTGCCTGTGTTTCTCCCCTTCTCTTCATCCTGTGTGTTATCTTGTGCAGATCTTTCCTGCTTGTTGGTTGGTTAAAGAGCAAAGGTGTGTTTCCCCCTGCTTGGTGTTTGCAGAGTCTGCCTTGTTGGTTGTTTAACGGAAAGAGGCGTGTTATATCCTGCTTACCCACCTCCTGGTTCATCTGTGTAGATTCATCCTGTGTGGCTGTGATGTCATTGAATGCTCAGCACATGCTGATGCAGCAGCCTGAAGGTTATGCCTTGTGCTTGGTTCCTCCCAGAGAGAGTTAGACGGAGAGACATGAAGCCTGGGTGGTGGGAGCCAGTGGGCTTTCCCTGTACTACTTAATATCCTGCCTACCATCTCCTGTACCGGTTGTCTCTAATATAACCTGTAAACGTGCAACCCAATAAAGTAACTTAAGGACTTACTACAAAGATGACTTCAGAACTTGCTTTGTAACACAGGGCTGGCGAATATAGTACCGAACGAGTGGTTGGGAGGACAGATATCACTGAAATTAGATGGGAAGACAGTGGGAGAAACTGGGGGAGCGAGTAAGGAAGTAGCTGGTTGAAAAGAGAACAGTGAAGCACAGGAGTGGGCAGAGATAATGGAAGAGGTGGAAAGACAAGAAAACAGGAAAGGGAGGAATGTGAGAGAGTACAAAGAGAAAAGCAAGAGCAACGAGAGATGAGGCGAAAGAGAGCTTGAAGGGATAGAAAGGAAAAAGACGGAAGAAGAGAAGGAAAAGCAGGTTTTGATAAAAAGGGAGAGGAGGAAGTTAGAAATAGAGCAGCTCATAAGAGAGCACATGCGTAAAGAGGATGAACTCGCAGTGAGAGAAATAAGACTAAAGTTGGGATTAGCAAGTTTGAACGATGACGAAGGAAGATCGCGGCAGGAAAAGTGATAGGGCAACCAGAAAAAACAACACAAGATCTTCTGTGAGGGGAGGCACTGTGAAAACGTGATTACTCTAGAAGGGGAAACACAGGGAGGTGTGGTACTGAGGAGACTGAGCTTCCATGACGATATCGGCAGTGACTTGGGAGACACCGAGTCTGAAGATGACTTGGAAGTGAATGAGGACAAGGGAGTAGGGCGACCTGTTTGTCGATCGACAGGGAAGCATACAGATCACAGCTCGACATGGGGAGCAGATAGAAACACACGGGGGATTACTAGGCAACAAGGATGAGAGACCACATTGGTCCAGGACTAGATTGCGCAGCATGGATGACATAACCCTGTATGCACAGAGAAATTCCAGCACGCAGGAGGGGAGAAGTGGCAAGGGCACTCCCTGCCACCAAAGACACGGGGAGACTGGATTGGGAGATTGGGCTAACACAGTTCCCCTTACTGGAAAAGGGAGGGGGCAACCGCAATACATATTGTATAACAATGCTCTTTAACTCCACATTTCCAAAGTCCATTTGAAGGACCATGTTGAATATGAGAGGTGATACATACTCTGGAAACATATTGACAAGGAAAGGTTGAGGTGTAGGCTACCCTCGTTGACCACGGGTGCAGGAAAATGTATATACAAAATGGTGAGGATGACAGCAGAACAGAAGTTAGCGGTAGGGGACATAAAAGGTTTACTAGTGGCAACCCTCAGAGAGGCTGTCGATGACGTGTGGAAAAGGTCTGGGTACCCAGGAGTAACCACCCAGAACACTGTGCATGATGGGTCACAGTTTGATAACTGCTGAGTGCCCATATTGCAAGCTCTACGGGCGCAGTACCCAGACAAGTCAGATATTAGTGCAATAATGACACGTAGGATGGAGGAAGACGAAGACCCCTTACAATATATTCAAGCTAATCAAGAGTTATGGAGACTTGAAACGCGAGAACCGTGGGACAAAACAGTGGCATTATTTTATCATATACTATGTCAAGGGTTACCAGAACAAGTGAAAGGCAACTAAATAGGTTGGTGGGGATGGAGGCTAAACCGTGGTCAGAAATTCAACTTGCGATAGATAGTACATTACTGCAGGTTAATGCAGGAAAGTGTGAGGAAAAAGCATGAGGAAAGGAAACAGGAAGAGGCGAAGTTAGTGCAGAAGACACTCGGCCTCATCACGAGTTTGGTGTAACCCTTAAATGCCGTGCTAATGCTATTACCGCCAAATTTAAGGGTCCGCCAAATCACGGGATTGGCAGCATTTACCCCAGCTCTGAGCTGGGGTAAATGTGCCAGGAATGTGCTGATGTTCTGTGCAATTACTGCATGGTAATAACGCCAATGGTAGTTGTGCCGAAAATTCCCATTGGGTCCAATGGCGAATGGGAAATTTCCGAATGGGCCCAATGCGGAATTACTGTTCCGCCAAACCGTGATCTGGTGCTAATAGCACCAGGGGGTTTGGCAGTAACGCTAGTAGCCCTGGCAGTATCCCAGCGGTAATACCGCCAGGATACCACCCAACTCGTGATGAGGCCTACTGTCTAAATACGCCATGGACGGAGCTGTATTAACAAGCATGGGAGAACAAAGTGCACCACAGACACAGTACGCACCATCACCCGGGCAGGAGGGTTCATGTGGCCAGGGGATGTGCAGCATGGGTTCCGAGGAAGAGGGGGGCTACCTAGGGGACGTGGGTATGGCCATCAAATGTAACAAAGCCAAGTTGGATTTACGGGAGGGTATCACGGATATGGGCAACAAATGCAGCAGGGCCCAGAAGGGTTCGCTGGGGGCTATCAGAGGCAAATGAGCGAACCACCCCAGTGCTGGGTGTGCGGACAGGTAGGGCACATCTCTAGAGTGTGCAGGAGCAGAGGGGGATGCCAAAGAATGGGGGAATGCATGCAATACCAGCAACCTATCCAGGGGAAAAGAATGAGTATTATGCCCAGGATCAGACACAACTACAAGGACAGGCACCAAACGCATACCCATAGACTCACCAGCCCATGGCACAGACACCACAGATGCAGGCACCAGTGCAACAGTATTCACAGGCACCACAGATACCAGAGATGCAGAATAACACGCAGCAATCATATATGACACAGCAAAACGACGGGACACTGGCACGCACAGACTCCATAGCAATGACTCCCATTAGAAAAAACTAGAGGGGGGGGTGAGAAACCTGAAGGTGTCTTCCTAGCTAGTCCCCGGGGATTTCTCATCCAGGTGGCCAGGACACAGCCATCGCTATTGGATCCAGTACCTGGGGGTGAACCAGTGAGGGAGGATAACCTGGATGGGGGAGGGGATCCTTGGATAGTGGGAGTGGGAGACCGATGAGTGAGATGCAGTATCCCCCTTCTTTCAACACCTTTTCCCCATCCTACCACATAGGTTATTCCAAAACACTACCCCCGCCCCCCTTTTCTGGCACAAACACTTTGCACAACATGAAAGACAACAGTTTAACAACAGAGCCGTTTTCCTGACATGTCCCAATACAAGGGTCAGGCAAAGTCAGGCAATTGACCAGATTCACACACACCCGACGGCCCTTACCCTTCCCCACAGGGATAAAAGGTGGAGCACAAGACGAGCAAGGTAGACTGCACGATGTGAGAGCTAACTCAGCACGACAGTTCAAGAGGAGGAGAAAGACGGCGTAAACCGAGAGGGTGACAAGGAGGGAAGCGACCTTGCCCTTTCCGACCAAGGTCTGTGAATCCTCCGCAAAGGAAATCATTAGTCCTCGCACAAGAGCCAACGTGTGTTGCAGCAGATGTCTACGGTACATGAGACCCTCCTCCGCTGATAACCAAGCCGGGGAGAGACGCAGGTCTCTATGGTACCAACCTTGACTCGAAGGAGAAGAAAACCAAGCACTTCATCACAGCCGGTGAGTCGAGGGAGAGCCGATAAGAAACTGAACTGTGTTGAATGATAAGTAGCCAATGGCTAATTTGAACTTTTTGAAGAAGCAAAAATAAACTATTGATTAAAGAGGGGGAAAACCAGCAACAGAGGAGCCGGTCAACATGTGGGTTCTCAGGCAGGAAACTCTGGATGATTACCTGAGGGTAGAAACTACCATAACCAGAAGCCCTTGCGAAGAGGCAAGAAGAGGTCAAAGTAGTCATACAGGGGTCTTGTAAAATCTTTGACAGACAGATGATTGTGAAGTTAAGGGAAATTAATCCTGCATTGTGTAATCGGTATATGAACAGTATATTTCGTAAAAGTTGGCAAGAGTGAACCCGGCAGAGAGATGCTGATGGAAAGGAGCAAAGCCTGATGTCCCTATGAACAGTGTGTTGACATGAGTTAACCCAGCAGAGGGTTGTCCACAGTGAACTGTTTTGAAAAAGTAAGAAGATCCATGGTGAATACCAGAAGAGGGAGGCTGACATCTGAGAGGCGTCTGAGCCCAGAAGTGGGAGATCCAGGATGGAAAGTTATCACCCAAAGTTCATTGGAAAAGGAACTGTTTAGCCGATTTGTTGAATACGATTTTGTGAAGGGTCTACGCCCGGAAGAGGGAGACCCAGGGGTGAAGCCATCACCCAAAGTATATGAGGAAATGAACTTTGTGTTTGTTGTATACATCAGGCCTCGAAGGCAAGACTTTTTATTGAAAAGAGACTTTGACATTAAAGAACCCGATAGCTGATACGGAACTGTCGGCTCATGCTGGGAAAGCTCGAGCGTGTGCTGTGCTCAGGAGACCCACGTTGTCCCATGCTCAAAACAGGGGGAAGGGAGACTCCTGGAAATCACATCCTGGCTTATTATTTGTGAACACTTCTTTCTTTATTGAAATCCTATCCTACACTCTTTCTGTAATTAGTTGTAAGGATTTGGCATTAGTTGTTTTTTTTAGCATAGGCCCTTTTATTTGACACAAAGCTACTAGGACTGCCTTATTTTTCATTTGATGGTCGACACTTGCTCCCATCGTAGATTTAGGTTAGGTGTTTTTCCACCCTGCACATTTAGTTCAATAAATACCCTTGGACTGTGATCACTTGTGTCTGTCTTTACGGTTGGCACCATGAGTTCCTTACAGGGGGTTACTGTGGTGGGAAGCAACCCATTTGCAGGTAACGGAATGTAATTATACCCTCAATAGGACAGCCCACAGACAGAACTGATGTGTTCCATCCTATCGATTACACCCAACCCGGCGGTAGAACCATGCATAGGGATGACGATAAGTGACAAAACATTCTCCTTTCTTGTAGACACAGCGGCAACTAGATCCTGCATCCAGGAGGGGAAGTATAGGATGTCAGCCGAAGCCATGAACGCTCAGAGATTCTCTGGGGTGACAGAATTGGTTCCCTTTACAGACGATATTACACTTTCTATAGGAGAGCACAACTTAGTTGTACCCTTACTGTATTCCTGACAGACAACAGTAAAGATAATGGGGAGGGACATCATGAGCAAACTTAACATGACCATCTCATTCACTGACAAAGGGATAGTGTGTTCCACACCTAGGATACTTTCTAAATGTGAGGGAAATGATTCAAGCTTATTGTGGATGCAAGGTACAGAGGGGGGTGCCAGCAGATGTGCAACTATTTCGATATGGGACTGAAATAATAATAGCATGGCTCCCAGGGATTCAGGGAAAAATGTGGTGCCTTCCAAATGAGTACATGTTCAGGCCAGAACTACCATTAGAAGAGAGGGAAGGGACGATGGTACCACTAGAAATAGAGGCAGTAATAGTGGGGGGGCGACTGGATAACAGTACATGGGACAGATGACACAGAGCAAGCATGACGATCAGTGATCGCCGTGGCTGAAGGGTACAGGTTGACTACTGTTACAGATGAAGAACTGTTCAAAGACAATCAATCAGATCACTAGGTAGTGTCTGAAATAAGCATCATATACTGGGTAAAAATACATCACAGAGAGGTACCACAGAGAATGGCGATGATGCTACAAGCACCGCCGACATTTCTTGAGGAAGTCCTGGCAAAGGTCCCCAGTATGTTATGGACCACCATTTCCTATGATGTGGGGCTTCTGAAAGGGATAGGAGCAGTGAAAATAAAACTGAAGCCAGGAGCCATTTTACCATGAGCTAGGCAATATCCCCTGTTGAGGGAGGCAGACAGACAAGGGTATTTATGAGACAATTGCAGCACTAGTGAAGCAAGGCCTCCTAATACCATCAGAATCACTGTGCAACATGGCGGTGTACCCTGTCAAAAAGGCACCAGGGGGGTCATGGTGTTTTATACAGGACTTGCGCCCTCTAAACCATATTGTCAAAGCAGAATTTCCTTTAGTTCCGAATCCAGCGACAATTTGGTGTAGCATTCCCACAGAAGATACCTACTTCATGGTCATAGATTTGAAGAATGCTTTCTTCTCTATACCACTACAACCAGATTCACAAGTCTTAACTTTGTTTCTATACAGAAATAAGAAGTGGAAACATACAAGACTTCCTCAAGGGTACTGTGAATCACCTTCCATATTCAACATTGTCCTTCAAATGGACTTAGGAAATGTGAAGTTAAAGAGCATTGTTATACAATACATAGACAACATATACAAAGTAGACAAGGCTAAATTACAATATTGCCAGAAAGAAGTGTTGTATATTGGACAACTGATATCACAAGACGGGCAAAAAGTGACACCAGAAAAAGCAGAAGCGATATGCAAGACAGCAACGCCCACGACCATTAGACAAATGCAGCCTTTTCTAGGACTACGTAATTATTGCAGAGCACGGGTATTTGACTATAGCACTTACACTAGGCCCTTGTTGAGAGCACTGAAGGAAGCACAAAGATGGCAGGGTACATTGCAATGGACAAAAGAAATGACTGAAGCATTTGACAAGCTGAAAGAAGCAATATTCACAGCTGCAGTGTTAGGGATCCCCTACCATAAAGGTGAATTATTCTTATTCTCGCACTCCAGTGGAGTGGGTATGACTACAATACTGACACAAAAGACAAGCATGGGGCACAAACCTCTAGCATATTACAGTGGGAAGCTAGACCCAGTGATGAGAGGACACTATGCATGTGAACAAGCACTGGCTGCTGCCGCATTCATAAGTAGACAAATCAGCGAGTATTACCATGGGATGCAGCACCACTCTCTATGTGGAGCATGCTCTCTTCGCAATACTGGAAAGACCCAAAAGTACATTGGCAACACATAAAGCTTCAGGGTACGAGGTGTTCCTGTCAAACCCAGCACTGAAGATAGTGAGATGCCAACTTGTCAACCCAGTGACTTTCATCGCCGAACCCGTAGAAGAGGGTGACTATGTGCACAACTGCACAGCCAACATAGAACAGTTCAGCAACACCCCAAAGGTACAGGAAAACGCACTTGAGAGAGGAGACGTACTTTATATTGACGGGTTGTCAACAATTGACCAAACAACCGGGGAAAGACATACTTGGACAGCAGTAGTGAGATTAAAAGAGGAAGGACGAACAAGGCAGTAACAAGCGCACGTCTACCGTCCCATCTTTCAGCACAAGCAGCAGAATTAGTAGCATTAACATTGGCACTGGTGCACAGCATAGGCAAGGAAGTAATAGTGTATTCAGATTCAGCCTATGCGACATCCACAGTGCATTCTTGGCTCTAACGTTGGCTGAGGAGGGGCTTCAGAAGTGCTGATGGGTCACCGTGCAGCAAGCAGCATTATTGGGCAGACTGATAGAGGAAGTGCCAAGCACACATGAAGGTGGAGGACCCCATCTCTAGGGGCAATGAGGCAGCGGATGTGGAAGCAAAATGTGCCACCTATTTTGGTGACCTTTTAGAAATGGAAGCTTCATCCCCAGCTTACAACTATGCACGAACAATGATATTAAAAGAATGATATAACACATTACCAGTGACACAGATTATGAAATTGCAGGGAGTTGGACCAAAGGAGGAAAAGGAATTGTGGATAAGAAGGGGATGTACAGTGTCTCCGACAGACGCCTTATGGTGGCAAATCAACACAGGAATTGCAAACTGCACTGACACAGTTACACCATCCTACCCATATGGTAAGGAGGTACTTGCTGCTCATATTTAAGAAGATTGATTCTGTCCTAATTTGCGGAACACGTGGTTGAATTCATGACTAATTGTATAGTTTATAAACAATTTACAGCAGGTCATACACTAAGGGTAGTGAGAGGAGCAATACCTCGCCTAATGGGTCCAATCCAACACCTGCACATCAACTATGTTGACATGCTCTAAGTATGCCAGGGCTACCGCTACATGATAGTGGCTGTATGCCTGTTTTTCTGATGGATCGAAGCTGGTCCTTGATATATGATATGATATGGCATTTATAATGCACATATATACAAGTGTTTCAAGGTGTGCCATCCTGATGCCCTTAGAGCAGCAAAATTCCTGCTTTGAGAAATCTTCCCACAATGGGGGGGGTGTGAGGTCCTGAAGTCTGACAATGGTCCTCACTTCACTAATGAGATGTTCCACCACATCACAACCTTGTTGGGAATACAACACAAATTCTCTTGCACCCATCATCAGCAAGCAAACTGGGTGTGTGAGTGCCTCAACAGGCTGCTTAAAGAAGGCATCGGCAAAATTAAAAAGACCCTCAACAAGAGTTGGCTGCACTGTCTTTCATTACCATTATTCACATTGAGCAATACACCAGGGTCCGACCACCATTTAACCCCATATGCGGTGGTGACAGGACGGCGCATGAGACTTCCCCTGGCTCTGCCCACTAGGGCTTTAAAAGATGAAAAATGTCTGATGTATTGGGTCAGGAAATGTACGAGTATACCACTTCCTTGATGGCTAGTGCCTCTTATTTCTCATCAACTGCAGGGACAACGGGAGAGGCACGATAAAAGAACAAAGATCCGGCAGCAAACAAGGAATATTTGAAGCAACCACAGCTGTATTCTGGTGATCAGGTGGTATAAACTGCATTTTACAGGACCATATACAGATCGAGCAGTAAAACTCAAAGGCAAAAAAGCCTTGAATTACCTGGGAGACATCAAGCCCTGCAAAACGGTGGCCTCTCCTAGCACCAACAACGAAAGGGCCAATGATCCACAAGCAGAAGAACAAAACAATTGCCTCAAAACATCACAACCCAGCAGAGGCCAACCTATGGTTACCCGCTCCAGAGCAAGACAGATAGGGAAATGACTTCCTACATATCCAGAGTGAGGGCACACCATCTGTATTATTTTTCTTTTCGCACAATGACAGCATTCATCATGAAAGTTGCGACTGTTATTATTGTATTGTCCCATGATTCCTCTTGATCCTCATCCCGGAACCTTCCAAGGCCAATATGTTAGGAGATCCAACAGCTTGTTCGGAGATCCAACAGCGATCGAAGACGCCATCCTAATGTGTTTTTATAGCTTATTTGGCCCAAACATACCCACACCTAGAAATAGGGAACCCTTTTGTGCTTGCAGTACTTCGTGGTCCTAGAATATGCACAGTTTGGGAACAACTATTCCTTCTTGCAATGACCCAACACCAAGTTTGCGGTGCTTGAATTAATAAAATACTAATACAATAACACCTATTTTAGCACATTGCAGGCGGGCAACAAACATCTTCAAGACTACACAAGAGTGAAAAGAAGAGTAAGTTATGGGAGCTATTATTAAAAGAATGCTTATTGTGTCCTGTGTCTTATTTATATAGGGTATGTTCGCCCTCATCTTTTGGCAAATGTCATGTTGCAAGTGATACCGCTGTGACCTCTATTAACACAACCCAAACTCCAGCAGGTTGTAACGCTCACCTGATTCCCGTAGAGGCGCCGGTCTTGACTGGGCGTATACCGTATCTTCAAAGGTGATGTGTAACACGCGGCTGGCTCTTTGGGCTGGACCTCTGTGCACTGTATGTCTGACTCGAAGGGTAAGATGTCTGCAGATAGAAAATATGGGATTAATGAACTGGGTTATTGAATGTCTCTCTCTTCTTCCCTTTCTCTTCTCCTGTAGAACCCCAAAGGTTAACGCTCTCACCTCAGGTAAGTGAACGCCGTGCTCTCCATCTGCCTCGGGGCAGGGTGCTGTAACCAGTTTCTTCACTGGATAAGGGGAGCAGGCCTCATGACTTCAGAGGACTGCTGTCCGTCGTTTACTGCACGAACGGTAAGTTTCGAGTAATTCTAATGTCTTTAAAAGTCTTTAGTAATGATGTCTCTTGTTTTTGCAGGGTTCCGGCGATGGTGGATGACGAGCTGAAGTGAGTTGAAGATGGAGCCCGTGTGATGAATGGAAGCGCCTGGAAGCACGTAAGTAAGCGCTTGTTGCCTGCTTCACGATGCGCTCTAACTGTCTTTTTATTTTGCAGGTACAAGTTCGGAGCGGCTGCAGGGTGCCGGAATACCCACTGGGTTAGATGTGGAAAGGAGTAATGGCACGTGAGTATTAAAGTTCTCCAATGTCTTTAAACGCACCTTGTTTTGTCTTTCAGATGCGGGATGCAGCGCCGAAGGCCTCCGGAGTGTGCGAAGAGCTGGTAAGCTTTTGTCTTTCAGATGCCGGAATGCAGTGTGAAGACCTCCGGAGCGCACGAAGAGTAGGTAAGCCTTTGTCTTTCAGATGCCGGAATGCAGCGCGAGGCGTTTGTGACAGCCGATGGACCAGGTAAGTGAAGCGCTGTCACTGAAGACCGTAATGCTAACCTGTTCTTTCTTGTCTTTATAGGTGTTGCTGAAGACTGGATTCAGGATGGTAAGCCTTTTTCCTTAGGCCCAGGATCAGATGCAGAAGACACGATGAGCGTTCTGCTGCAGAGGATGCAGAATAACGCAAAGCAAGATTCATCCATCGGGTGTGGTTTAAATAGCCTCCTGTAGTGCTTAGGTGTCTCCTTCCACAGCCACGCCTAGGTAAGAAAAGAGTTCCTGCTTTCCAGAATAGTTCCAGTGTTCTGAACCTAGGGAGTGGCTCCTGCCCCACCCAACAGGAAAAGTAGTTCCAAACAGAAGAGGATCAAAGGCTCAACTGGCAGGCAAGTAAGCAGCATGGTCTGCTGCAGGTAAGTCCACCCAAGCATTATGAGCCCGGCGCTTCCAGCGCTGGGACTGGGCATATTTATAAGCCTGGTGCCACTGGTGCCAGGACTGGGTCCAAAAGGTCCCAATTGGGACTGGTTGGCGCTCGAAACCTGGGTTATGGATCTGCTTCCAAGGGAGTTGGGAAAACCCTGACCTTTTGGAAGCAGAGATCATGACAGTACCCCCCCCTCAAGGCCCCTCCCAAACCGGGCTTCTATGGGGGTTTTGGCTTGTCAGGAAATGTTCGGTGAAATCTTTTGATTAGGCGAGGAGCGTGGACATATTCAGCAGGTTCCCAGGATCTCTCTTGGGGGCCGTAGCCTTTCCAGTCAATTAGATAAAATAGTTTAGATTTGGAGATCTTGGAGTCCAGAATGCTTTTGACTTCAAACTCGAGTTCTCCATCAACTAGGATGGGTTTTGGAGATTTAGTTAGTCGGGTTTGAGGTTGCACGGGTTTTAATAGAGAGACGTGGAAGACCGGATGTATCTTCATGTGCGGGGGCAAGTCCAACTTGACTGCTACTGGGTTTACTATGGTAGTGATGGAATAGGGACCAAGGTATCTTGGGTTGAATGTGCGTGGCCCTTTTAGCGGTAGATATTTGGTGGATAACCAGACTTGATCCCCTACTTGATATTGAGGGGCTTCCTTCCGATGTTGATCTGCTCCTTTCTTGTATTGTTCTTTAGCCCTTTGAAGGTGAGAAACAGCTTCCTTAAAGGCTTGGGTGATTGTAGAATGCAGGTAGTCTACTGCTGGTGTTTCAAGATCTTGGAGGGGATCCAACTCCGAGGTTCGAGGGTGACTGCCGTATAAAAGAAAAAACGGGGTTTTCCCAGTTCCCGAATGGACAGAGTTATTGTAGGCATATTCAGCTATCCAAAGGATGTCTTTCCAAGTTTTTTCAGTTTGTTGCAGCATGCAGCGTAAATACTGTTCCAGAGTTTGATTTGTCCTCTCGGTTTGTCCGTCGGTCTGAGGGTGGTGACTGGTCGATAGTCTCACATCGATTTGAGCTGACCGACAGCAACTTCCCCAAAAATGAGAAATAAATTGACTACCTCGATCCGAAATTAGAACCGAAGGAAAACCGTGCAGTTGGACGATGTTTTCGAGAAATTCTCGGGCCAGAGTTGCTGCTGTTGGCAAGCCTTTGAGCGGAATGAAATGCGCCATCTTGGAGAATAAGTCCACGATTACTAGAATCGTATTATATCCGGAGCATGGAGGTAGATCGGTGATGAAGTCCATAGAAAGCGTATACCAAGGGCGAGGTGGGATGTCAATAGGGCGTAAGAGGCCTGCTGGTCTTTCCTTTTGACTCTTGTTTTGGGCGCATACTCCACAGGACATTATAAAGTCTCTGATATCTTTTTTCCAAGACGGCCACCAGAAGTAGCCCTTGATCTTTTCTGAGGTCTTGGCCATACCGGGATGTCCTTCCATTAAAGAATCGTGATAACAAGAGATTACTTTTTTCTGTAAATCTGTGCTGGGCAGGTATAATCGTTCTTGGAAATACAATAAGTTGTCCTTTACTGCAAAGTCCTTTCCCTGCAGATGCCAATTCTGTATGTCTGCTGGAGTTACAAGTTGCCTGGCTTTATCCTTAACTTCCTTGATGGATTGTGTGGCGATTACACCCAGAATTCTGTGTTCGGGAATGATTGGTACAGGTTTAGGGTTGATCAAGTGTTCTTCCACTCCCATCCGAGAAAGGGCATCGGCTTTACCGTTTTTTGTACCAGGTCGATAGGTAATTATGAAGTCAAACTCGGCAAAGAATAATGCCCAACGGAGTTGTCTAGAGGATTGGGCTTTTGCGGTTTTCAAATATTGCAGGTTTCGGTGATCCGTAATCACAGTAACGGTGTGTCGGGCCCCCAGCAGATAATGCCGCCAAGCCTTAAAGGCAGACTTGATAGCCAGACGTTCCTTGTCAGTAATCGTGTAATTGATTTCAGGAGGCGAGAATTTGCGGGACCAAAATGCCACGGGATGCAACTGATTGGTTACCGGGTCCTTTTGTGATAGAACTGCCCCCATGGCAAGGCTTGAAGCATCAGTTTCCACGATGTAGGGGAGTTCGGGGCGAGGGTGTTTTAAGATTGGTGCAGAGATAAATTTAGTCTTCAAATCCTGGAAAGCTTGTTCCGCCTCGGTAGACCATTCAAAACGTTTGTTTTTCTTTAACAAGGCAGTGATGGGCTGGACTAATCGAGAAAATTCGGGGATAAACCTGCGGTAAAAGTTAGCGAAGCCTAACATGTTTTGCACACCTTTTACGGAGGATGGTGATGGCCATTTGAGAACTGCATCGACCTTCTTTGAATCCATATGCACTCCACCAGGGGATAATATGAATCCCAAGAATTCAACTTCAGTCACGTTGAAAACACATTTTTCCAACTTAGCGAAAAGTTTGTGTTGACGCAATCTTTCGAGGACCATTTTCACGTGTTTCCGATGTTCAGATTCCGATGAAGAATAAACGAGGATGTCGTCAATGTAAACAACAACACACACATCTATGAGCTCCCTGAGGACATCGTTCATAAAATATTGAAAGGCGGCCGGGGCATTGCAAAGTCCGAAGGGCATGACCTGATATTCAAATAGCCCATACTTGGTGCGTAAGGCCGTCTTCCATTCATCGCCCTCTTTTACTCGTACCAAGTGGTAGGCTCCTCTAAGATCCAGCTTTGTATATATGCATGATTTTCTGACTTGGTCCAGGAGTTCAGGGATCAAAGGTAACGGATATCTATTCTTGACGGTGATCTGGTTCAGGGAGCGATAATCTATACAAGTTCTAAGGTCTCCTTCCTTTTTTGGAACGAAGAACAAAGCTGAAGAAGCAGGGGACTTGGAAGGACAAATAAACCCATTTGCCAGGTATTGATCCAGGTATTGTCGAAGGTGAAGGTTCTCAGGCTCGGTGAGGGCATAAATTCTACTACAAGGAGGAGTAGATCCAGGTATCAGGTCTATCTGGCAGTCATAAGACCTATGAGGAGGTAGAGAGTTAGCCTGGTCCTTCCGGAAAACATCTTGGTAGTCTAGGTATTCGGGAGGTAACTGGGGAGTCTCTGAAGAAATTGCTGCCAGTGCAACACCAGGTGGAGGGTGACAAGTAGAGACACATTCTGGAAACTGGACCGTTCTTGCTCGCCAATCGATCAGAGGATTGTGTTTCTCTAACCAAGGTATTCCTAGAATAATCTGAAACTGAGGAGCCTTGATCACATCGAACACGATCTTCTCATGGTGTCCATCTTGACTTACTAGCGTCACTTCTTGAGTGGTATGCGTTACTGGTCCGGAGGCTATCTCCGTTCCATCCACCGTAGTGATGACGTCCTTTACAGCCTTGGGACAAAGAGTTAGATTCATCCTCAAAACCATTTCATGATCCACATAATTGCCGATGGCACCGCTGTCGACATAAGCTTCAATTGCATGTAATCAATCCGGATTATCAGGGCTAATGAGGACCATAGGTATCACGAAATGCGAGGTCACGGAACTGGTTTTCACGCTCGGCAAGAGGACCTCTATTCTTGTCGGGCGAGGTCGTTTCCCTGCTCAGAGTTTGTAACTTTGGTAACTGCAGCTCCTACTGCCTTCTTGGCAGGTTTCACCGGACAGTCTCGAAGAAAGTGCCCTGAGTTTCCGCAATAGAGGCATAATTGCAACTGTTTTCTCCTTTCCCGCTCCTTTTGTGTTAGAGGACCTTTCAGGCCCCCTATTTGCATGGGTTCCCCGGAGTCTACTCCTTTGGAAGGAGTTGGCGGTTTGGAAAATACTCGAGCATCAAACTTGGAACGATCGGCCTTCCTGTTCTGCAGTCTGTGATCTATTTGAACGACTAAGTCTATATAGTCCGAACAATCTTGTGGGGGATTCACTACTTGGGCTAACACATCTTTGAGCTCTCCACGTAGACCTCTATAAAACAGCGTAATCCTTTTGTCCTCAGGCCATTGAGTTTCCACTATCAGTCTGTTGAAAGACGCAATATAAGCCAAAAGGTCTTGATTACCTTGTCGCAACGAAAGAAGCTCATTGTCCAAGGCCTGCCCCTGTGAATGTCTTGCGAACAGTTTTTCCATACTGAGCTGAAAAGCTTGAAAATCATGGAGGACCGGATCATCTTGATTTACTAGAGGGATCGAACAGTCTGCCGCATTGCCACTAAGGTACGAAAGCACGAAAGCTACTTTAGCTTGATCAGTTGGAAAGGCTGCTGGCCGGCATAAGAAATGCAACCGGCACTGATTGATAAATACTGCAAACCTCTTTGGGTCACCAGAAAATCGTTCGGGCGGAGCCAGAGGTACATTCCCAGGTAGGTTGATCTGCACTGGATTCATAGAGGATGTAGAAGGAAGATTTCCCCCAGATGCGGGTAACGGGGTCTGTCCGGCTTGTGACTGTAGCAATTGTCTAGCGAGATCATCTGTTCGCTCCTTGGAAATAATCAGTTCCCTTCTTAGAGCGTTCGTTTCCTGACGGGCTGCATGCACTTCTGCCCTTAGTTCCCCAAGTAACTGGGCTAGCTGGTCGGTATCCGAGGTTTCCATAGCGCCTGAACGGGAGTTTTGCGGTAGGCTTTGCGTTCTGTAACGCTCACCTGATTCCCGTAGAGGCGCCGGTCTTGACTGGGTGTATACCGTATCTTCAAAGGTGATGTGTAACACACGGCTGGCTCTTTTGGCTGGACCTCTGTGCACTGTATGTCTGACTCGAAGGGTAAGATGTCTGCAGATAGAAAATATGGGATTAATGAACTGGGTTATTGAATGTCTCTCTCTTCTTCCCTTTCTCTTCTCCTGTAGAACCCCAAAGGTTAACGCTCTCACCTTAGGTAAGTGAACGCCGTGCTCTCCATCTGCCTCGGGGCAGGGTGCTGTAACCAGTTTCTTCACTGGATAAGGGGAGCAGGCCTCATGACTTCAGAGGACTGCTGTCCGTCGTTTACTGCACGAACGGTAAGTTTCGAGTAATTCTAATGTCTTTAAAAGTCTTTAGTAATGATGTCTCTTGTTTTTGCAGGGTTCCGGCGATGGTCGATGACGGGCTGAAGTGAGTTGAAGATGGAGCCCGTGTGATGAATGGAAGCGCCTGGAAGCACGTAAGTAAGCGCTTGTTGCCTGCTTCACGATGCGCTCTAACTGTCTTTTTATTTTGCAGGTACAAGTTCGGAGCGGCTGCAGGGTGCCGGAATACCCACTGGGTTAGATGTGGAAAGGAGTAATGGCACGTGAGTATTAAAGTTCTCCAATGTCTTTAAACGCACCTTGTTTTGTCTTTCAGATGCGGGATGCAGCGCCGAAGGCCTCCGGAGCGTGCGAAGAGCTGGTAAGCTTTTGTCTTTCAGATGCCGGAATGCAGTGTGAAGACCTCCGGAGCGCATCTTGGAGGAATAACGAAGATTTGGTTTCAGAAAAAGAGACTTTGGCGGTAACCCTTAAATCCGGCAATTGCGCTATAATCGCCGGATTTAAGGGTCAGCCAAATCAGGACTTTGGCGGATTTCGTCCCAGCTCTTAGCTGGGGGGAAATCCGCTGAAAATGCGTGCTATTACCGCCGGCGGTAAATCCGCCGGCGGTAAGAGCGCGAATTTTCCCCATTGAGCCCAATGGGGAATGGGGCATTTCCGAATGGGCTCAATGGGGAATGGGGAATTACATTACCGCCAAACTCGTGATCCGGTGCTATTAGCGCCGGGGAGTTCGGCAGTAGGGCTAATACCGCCGGCGGTAATACTGCCGGCGTTACCGCCAAAGTCGTGATTAGGCGGTTTGGTGGTTTGGTCGACAAGTTGACCAGAGGGGGAACTGAAGAAAGGGTCCCTGGAATGCCCCTCTTGACCCCTATAAGCATGACAGCAGTTTGGCCAGCCCCCAGGAGGGCCAGTGACCTCTACATATGGAAACAGATATTCTCTCAGACAACCATTCAAACCGTATCCAGCTGACGTCTTCATGGATACAGGTGCCTCGCTGGACCTAACTGACTAATGATAAATACCCAGCTGTGCTGATGTCATTAGAGACACCACAACATAGTAACGAAGCAAACTCGCATCATAATGAAGTTACATGGACACAGACGTGCACAAAAGAAGAGCATGCTCACACAGTTCTGTAGATAGAGGACAGATATATATACATACTGTCGAAAGCCTTTCTTATTTTCCCTAATTAGCCAAATACAGAAACGCAAGAAAGCAAGAGGTGCAGAGCAAGCTTGCAGCCGCTTATTGCAACTAACCCTATGGAACTACAGGATCGTATAAGGAACCTGGGAGAGCCAAGTACCACTAGCCCATAAGGAAACTAGTACAAGATAAACATATAGAGATTATAACATAACTATAGTAGTTACATGAAGCCACAGGCCTCATACTAAGGGATGAAGGAAAACAGATTTTACAGCATGCTGCTCAGAACTGGTGCTCGCAGTCAAGGTCAGAGGCAGCAGAACATTCCTAGCTCGGGGGAAAGGGAGCCACCTGCAAAATAACAGAATAAATACTCACTAATTGCAGACCAAAAAGCTCAGTTTTGTGGTCCTAACCCACGTGATGCGGCCGAGCCGAACAATAGCAGAAGTGGGAAGAGGAGCAGTTCCCAGCGAAGCAGACAAGAACTGATACATGTGTTGTCTTACAATGTTGCAACTTGCAGGTACTCTCGAAGGCAAAGTGGTTATACTGATGGCAACAATGGGGACACATAGGGCCTCATGTCAAGTTTGGCGGTCTGGAAACAAGGGTGCTGGGAAGCTCACCGGCACCCTTGTTTCCGGACTGGCAAACTATGTTTGCCTGCTGGAGCTGCTGTGCCCGACAGGTCTGGCCCTGCCGGGCGCAGCAGTCACGGTAGGCAAAACCTTCACAGAAGCACTGGCACCGTTAGCAATGGTGCTAGTGCTTCCATGTCCCCTATGGGACTTTATGGGAATGGGGATTAACAAATCTACCGTTGCCTGACTTCTCGGCTGTCAGACTTGCAATGAGCCGGTGGCACCGGGAAGCCAGGCACCGGTAAATTTTTACGGGTTCCGGCGGCAACCCGCCAGTAGCACCAGCAGGGTTACCGCTGGTCCCGTAATGAGGCCCATAGTCTTTCTCATCACCTTGAGAAGGTACACAGAGTGCTGAGAACAGAGCTGGGTCCCAGGCTTCAGGAGACCTGCTCCAGCCAATCAGGGAACACAGATCCAGGGGTGGATGGCAAAGGGCAAGGGCCAATGGTAATCCTGCGACCCTGCAACAGTGTAATAGATAGTTTTTGAGGAAGGTTGAGGCAAAGCCACCTGACCTGCCAGAGCCAGTCAGCTAAACTCTAGAGGTGCCATCTATAGGCACTACCACCCCAGCCACCCAATCGTGTAAGCTCTTAGGTTTTTGGGGAAGAGCCCCAACTTGTGACGACACACACCAACAAAAGCTCCTGACATGGGCTCAGGAGCTGTGATTGCTGGAGAATTATTTCCTATATGATCCCTGTCTGTTATGGAAAGTGGAGCACAGTTCTAACTTGCCCTTGGCTGAGTCCTCCGTCTGTTTAACGGGGGAGGGTTCATTGAGCCCTGGGTACTCTGAATGGTGATTGTGTAGCAAGAACCCTGGTCCTCTGGTTTACCTAAACAATGCGTTGCGAACATAATTGGGTGTTCCTTCTATTAGCACTCCAGCCCAGTGTAAATACTTGCATTATGCAGAAAAATCCTTTAGTAGTGGTGTAGAAAACCTGAAAATTAAAAGCGCAATATGGGAAAGGTGGTCCCTCATTCCCCAGGTAAAAAAACCCTGGTTTATAAATTATGTATATTTATTTAGGTGCTGCGGTTTAGATTTTATGCAGTTGTTTAACAGGGAAATAAATATGTCTATTTTAAAAAAGAGATCTAGCTACCTTGAGTACATTCATTAAAACATTTCAAATCACAGACAATCAGACTACTTTTGGGTGTCTCGTAATCTGATTGAACAAGAGATGACTCTAAAAGTATGTAAGATGATTAATAGTGACCATGATTTACTCCGATTTACCTGCATGATCGAATGGACACAGTTTTCTAAGACGCATGAAATTCCACTCTTGGTTAATGCAGGCGGAAATCTTCTTCGGATCAGTGGCCCACAAATTCAAAATCTGAGTCAGCGGTTTCTCAATCAGAATGTTGCTCAGTCTGTAGACTATGCTCCCTTGCTTACAGACTTTATCACCGTTCCGAGTCTCTGAGCGAGCTATGGGCATCATGCACAAGCATTTCTCAAGTAAGATCTTCACAAATGCCAAGAGAGCGATGTGACGAGACATAAGATCGCTGAGAAAGACTAAAGGCTCCATCAAGCGTCGGGCGGCAATTAAATCTGCAATTCGACTACGACGGCAAGTGTATAGGAACTGGCTGAAATCTCAAAAAATAATAATCGAACAAGATAAAGCTGAGGCTATAATGAAACATCTGGTATTCAAGAACTCTCGCGAAATCTGGGCTATCTTGAATATGAGTGACTCATGATATTCTGCCTCTCTTTCTAATGAAATTGAAGCTGCCAAATGGGAATCACACTTTGTGCACATCTATAGCAAACCGATGAGTGAACCAACGATTTTGTTAAAGAATGATCTAATTACATGGGACTTGAATATAGCCTTGCATGACATCGAAACCGCAATACGTGGCTTGAAAAACTCATGCTGCATGCCCGGACTTGATCACAAATGTGATGTTGAAAAAAAATGCATCTCAATGGGCGATCTTCATCGAAGTCCCTGTTTTCGTCACTTTCCATCTCAAAGCAGATCCCGGAGTCTTGGCGTGAAGCAATCATAGTGCCAATATACAAGAAGGGAAATCGGGCTGAACCTAACAACTATTGCCCGATTGCCCTGCTGGACACAATTGGTAAAATCTTTGCCTCTTTCCTGCGACAAAAATTAGCCCTGTGGGCCAGCTGAGAACAGATTGGCGATATTCGCCAAACTTGTTTCACACAAGGGGTCGGTGTTAAATGTTAAAGGTATTTGTACCGCGCACCGTCACCAACGGAATTGGTCCCCAGGTGCTCAGGCGGATCTGCAAACGATAAAGGTGGGATGGGTTAGTAGGCTGAAGAAGGGAGTAGGATAGTGAGAGGAGTGGTGTGCTGTTGGCAGCTTCAACTCAGTATACACCGGGTGCTGAGCTTTGGTGCAGGTATCGGATCGGAGACAGTCCGCGTGTGCTGTTGATCCGGTTTATGTGTTGTAGCAGTGTTGTGAAGTGCGTGCGGTTTGTTGTGCGAGAGATGGTTGTGTGAGTTTTTGAGTGAGATAAGTATGCAGAGTTTGAGCTTATTGGTTAGTGGGTTATCTGACCTTTACCAATGCTAGCACTCGCAGTTCTGGGGAGTGTGGCACTTGTCGGCCCTCACATTCCCATCTAAATGTGGCGCAGGCCAATGATTAGGGCTCCATACAGGTGTGATCATGCCAACATTCACACTTTTATCTAGCCGCGGCGCAGGCTAGTGTTTAGAGATCGGTCCAGGTGTGGGCAAGCTAACGTTCACAACTCCATCCGAATGCCACGCAGGCTGGTGTTCACGGCTTTGAGTGTGGCACAAGCTGGCATTCACGGTTTTCTAGGCGCGGGCGTGTTATCCTTCGATCAATCCTATCTACATGCGACGCGGGCCAACGTCTATCTAGATGCGTCTGCCGGTCTGGGTGTGTTTGTCCGGTGTGTACGAGCGGGAGAGTCTAGGTCTAGGTTTCGTCTGGGTCTAGTTGTGTGGTCAGTCTCTGTAGCCTTCCTTTGCGGCTATTTCCATGATGTCTTATGCTCTGTCGAGTGGTTGGTTCTTTGGCTTGAGTGTTTGTCCAACCTTTTGATATTGAATATGGTTTATAGTCATAATGTAGAAAAAAAAATGTCGACTTACAAAAATGTAGAAAAAAAATGTAGAAAACAATAATGTCGAAAACCTATACATATAATGAAAAGAGTCAATTTTTAGAAAAAAAAATGTTGAAAAAAAAATGTCAATTAGCACTATCAATAAATAAATAAACACTACTAGGGGGGTCCCCCCAACCCTCCTCACCCAACTCCCCCCAGCCACCCCCCACACCCCCCACACCCCCCACCACCCTCTCACCCCTCATACCCAACACATTTTAATTATATATATATATATTTTTTTTTTCCGAAAAAATTCTAAAAAATGTAGAAAAAATTTGACATTATTTTTTTCTAAAAAAAAAATTCGACATTTTGACTTTCTACATTATTGCATTCTACATTATGACTGACCACCATTGAATATATTAAAACTTGAAACTTTAAAGGCAAACAAAAAAAATGTTTCTGGCCTTTATCGACATGCGTCGTGCATTCGATAGTGTAAATCGAGGAAAGCTTTGGCAGAAAATGTTGAACTGGAAGTGCCCCCCAAATTTACTTGAACCAGTGAAGTCCTTACATTCTGATACCATTATCCGGATACGCCTAAACAATCAGGGGGAATTATCAGAAAAAATACCAACCAAAAAAGTTGTTAAACAGGGGTGCCCCCTAGCCGCCTAACTGTTTAAATTATTCATCTCTGACTTGCCAAAACATCTTGAAAATGTGTGTTGCTTTCATCCAAAACTAAACAACACCTCTATTAGGTGCATAACTTATGCCGACGATCTTGTCTTAATGGACTCCACGCAGATTGGCCTACAACGGTTATTAAACAAATTACATGATTATTTAAACCTTAACGACTTGGAAATAAATACTGAAAAGACTAAGATAATGACCATTGGGGCATGTGGCACAAAAAAACAGAAAGCCTTCAGGTGGAAAAATTGATGGTAAACCGTTAAGTTTGGTTACTTCCATTAGATATCTTGATATAATGTTCAATACTTCATTAAATGAATATCACTGGAAGCAGGACCTCGCCAATCGAATGACCCAATTCAGCATTCAAGGAGTAAAGATAAACAAGAACTATGGGAAATTCACTCTCGCACTGGTTCTTATTTTTAATTTACAAAAAGTAGTTTGGGCAATTACCTTCGGGTCTGAAGCTGGCTGGAACATCGATGCTGAGATTTGGCAGAAAGTAGAGGGTCAATTCTGGCGACCGGTATTGAAGTTACCCTCTTAGATCTCAATGACATCTTTACGGTATGAACTATCCTTGAATTCTTTTTTTTTTTTTTTACTTTTATTTATTTGGCTTGGCAACACAAGAACAGGTGAGTAGCATAAAAGGCAATTACAATCGGAGCAGTGCATGTGATACAGACAAAGTATAAACTCGAAACCAGCATATACACATCTGGGGTACAACAGAGGCGGGTATGGGGTAGAGGGGGAGCTGTTCAGGAGGCGGAGGGGGAATGGTAGGGTGAAAGGACTGGAGGTGCTGTGTCCGAAGTAGCGTCGGGGGGAGACATGTATGAACAAAACTTTGACCAAACGTCTCTGGGTCTTGAGTGGGCTGACTGTTGTACGGCCAAGGATTCTTCAGTATTTGAGTCCCATGTGACCACCCTGAGCCATTGTGCGTGGGTAGGTGTGGTAGGCCGATGCAAAGGCCAGCTAGCTTTTTGGAGTCACGGCAGAGTTCAGGGAATTCATGGAAAAGACATTTCATTGGAGACGGGGTGATAGAGACTTCGAGAATATCTGACATAGTAGAGCATACTGCACTCCAGTATTGGGTGAGGAGCGGGCAGGACCAGATCATGTGGATATATCCAGCGTCATCGCAGCCGCACCTAGGGCAGCCAGGGGAAAGGTCGTTTGAAATATGGTGCCGTCTGCTCGGGGTGTAACGGTATCTATGAAGTACCTTGAATTGGATCAATTTGAAGCGGGAGTTGAGATACCCCTTGAATGCGAGCACACATATGGGCCCACCGCTCGTCAGTCATCTCCAGCCCGAGGTATCCTCCCAAGCTTGTCTTAATTTGGTGAGTGGCGGGGCAGATCTGGACTGCACTAGAGTGTAGAGTCTGGAAACTTTGCCTCTCATGGGAATGGGGGAGGTTAACTCTGTAACTATGAGCTCATCTGGTGGTATTGCCGGAAAGCTGGGGTATTTGCGTTTAAGGGTTTTCCGGAGGGATGAGTACTGGAGCCAGATGGATGGACTCTGCCTCAGAGGCAATGGGAGGTCAGGCCACTCTATGAAATTGCCCTGCTCAAAAACATCGCAGAGCAGTTCGAAACCAGCCTCTGACCATCGGCGAACAATAAGGAGGGGTACGTGTGGGACCCCCGGGAGGAAGTTCCAAAGTGGTAGGTTGCCATGAAATGGGTGGGCAATTCCTAGTAGTTTCCAAGTTTTTGTTATGGCCAATGAGGTGCAGGTCACCGGATCGAGTGACTCCGATACCATCGGTATAGGTGTGACAATCAGGGAGCGGATATCACAGTCGCTGACCGATAGCCTCTCCAGTCTGACGTGGGGTGGGGGGTCCGAAGCATTGAACCAGTATGATGTGTATTGGAGTTGCGCAACTAGCCAGTACTTGAGGAAATCGGGTGCGGCGAAGCCGCCAACCTCCATTGGGGTGGCCAAGGTTTTGAGTTTAAGCCGGACCACTCCTGAGTGCCAAAGAAAAGTGTTGAGGATGCAAGTCAACACCTGGAAGAACCCGCTGCCCAGCCACTGAGGGATGTTGGTGGACCTGTACAGAAGCTGGGGTAGTACTACCATCTTCAGCACTCCTATCCTGCCTGCAAGAGGGATCAGGAGTTTGCCCCAGCCCAGTGTCTTTGTTGTAAGGCTTGTAAGGTATTTCTGGTAGTTCTCCTCGAAAACACGTTCGCAGTGACGAGACACCACCATACCTAGGTAGGTGAAGTTTGATTGGGCCCATGTGAATCCTAGGGTGTCAGGAGGGGGCATGTGCAGGCAGTGAGAGGGAGTAGGGTGGATTTAGAGCAATTCACTTTGAGGCCGGAGATATGCCCGAAACGGATAGTATCTTCCAGTATCGGGGCCAAGTTGGAATGGGGAGAACGAATGTAGAGTAGGGCGTCATCCGCGTATAAGGACACTATGGGCCTCATTACACGGTAGGCGGTAAGGGTTTACCGGTACCGGTAAGGGCACCGGTACCGGTAAACCCTTACTGCCTTACAACGAGTTCCCTTTGCGGGACACGACCTTATCGGCTGGTTTTACCAGCCGTTAAAGTAGGGTGCCGCAAAGGGACCTTGGTGCTAATTACGGTACCGCAATTTGCGGTACCGTAATTAGCGCCTTCCCCATTCCCATTGAGCCCTATGGGGGCAAAAATGGGAATGGGGAAGTGCCTTGGTGAATGGGGAATTACCGCCCCCGCTCACCTTGGAGTAGGGCGGTAATTCCGCCATCCACCAAGGCGGACACGGTAAAATACCGGCAGCAACCTGCCTACCGTGTAATGAGGCCCTATGTCTGAATGACCAGAGGTACGTAGGCCCCTGTGTGCATGGGATTGACGAAGCATGTCGGCGAATGGTTCCATTGCGATGGCAAAGACCAGGGGGGAAAAGGGGCAGCCCTGCCTCGTTCCTCTAGCTATTTGGAACAGGGGGGAACACCAATCTTCAGTGCGGACCCTGACTACTGGACTAGAGTCCAACAGCTTGACCCAGGAGAGGAAACAGGGGCCGAATTTCCCACCAGAGATACTTCCACGAGACAGAGCCGAAAGCTTTTTGCATGTCAAGTGTCGCGGCTACTGCGTGGGTGTTTGGGTTAATTCTGCTTATAATGTTAAAGAGGCGTCTCAGGTTCAGGAAGGTAGAGCGTCCGGGGATAAATCCTGCTTGATCTCGATGAATAATGTGTGGCATGCAGGGGACTAGGCGTAGGGCTAGAAGTTTGGCGTAAATTTTGACATCGCTATTGATAAGCGAGAGTGGGCGGTAGGAGCTGCATTGAGTGGGGGGGGTTTATCGGATTTCAGTAAGACTGTTATCGTGGCTTTGCGAAGCGAGGGGGGGAGCTGGCTCGCCCCAGCCGATTCTTCCCAAAGGGCAATCAAGTGAGGAAGGAGGAGAGGTTTGAAGTGTTTGTAAAATTCAATGGTGTAGCCATCAGAACCAGGGGATTTGCCTGATGAAAGTGAGTCTATGGCGTTCGAAAATTCCTCTGGGGTGAATGGGTTCTGGAGGGCACCGGTAGTCTCAGGGGAGAGCGCAGAGAGGGGAAGATTATCCAGGTAGGAGTCAATCTCCGATGTCGAAACACTGTCCGCGTTGGCGTAGAAGGATTCGTAGAAGGAATGAAATTCGGAGTTGATTTCTTGTGGTGTCGTGGCTAGGGAGCCATCGGGCCTCTCCACTCTGGGGATGGGTGGGGTGCCGAACTCTCGGCGGAGAAGCCTGGCCAGGAAGCAACTTGGCCGTTTGCCTTCACTGTACTTCCTCGCAAGGCCCGGGCTGTCCAGGAACCTCAGTTCATAGTCTGCTAAAGAGCGGAATGTGTCGAGTTCCACACCGATCGATGCTAGGAGTTCCGGGGTTTGGTGTAGCGAGCATTGGACCTCCAGTGTGGACAGCGAGGCTTCGCTTGCAGTTATGTCTCTCCGGATTGTTCTAAGGATGCAGTTTTCCTTGGACAGAGCGATACCTCTAATGTATGCTTTAAAAGATTCCCAGAGGGTAGCCTGCGAGGACAACGTATTGGTGTTCATTTCGAAGAACTCTTCGATGGCAGTCTCGAGCTCGGAGCTAAAGACAGGGTCGAGGAGAGAGTGGGGTTTCATTCTCCAGTGTCTGACCCGGTACCGATCTGGGCCCCAGCTGAGGGTAATGGTCACTGGTGAGTGGTCAGAGAGGGTTCTGGGAAGGATCTTTAGGCAGGACACATTTCTTATAAATATGTCAGACACCAGCCATCTATCGATTCGGGAGTATGAGTCGTGTACCGAGGAATAGAAGGAGTAGGAGCGGGAGTCGGGGTAAAGGAGTCGCCATGCATCAACCAAGGAAAGACAGGGGAGAGATGACAATGTAGTGTAGGCTGCCTTGGAAAGTTGGCGGGGTCTGGAACCGGAGCTATCTAGGTCTACGTCGAATATTGTGTTGAAATCACCTCCCCAGAGGATCAGTATTAGCGGAAGGCTGTCAAGGAGAGACATGAGGTGTAAGTAAAACTCCAGATCGTCGATGTTGGGACCATAGATATTTAACAGTACTACCTCCTTATTCTGGAGAATACCATGGAGTAGCACATATCTGCCCTGGGGGTCAATCTGTGTGGATATGGAACTGAATTTAAGGCTCCTGTGCAGTAGGGTCATGACCCCACGGCTCTGGGTAGAGTAGTTAGTAAAGTATCTTTGAGGGCCCCATGTTTTGGCAAACGTTTCGCAGTGTTCAGTGCAGGCGTGCGTTTCTTGCAGAAACAGGATTTTAGCCCCATGTCGTTCGGCCTGAACCTGTAATTGTCTCATTTTCTTGTAGTTTCCCAGGCCCCGCACATTCCAACTCATGAGCGTTGTTATCCTCAGTCACCAGATCAGAGATATTTATTAGTAATTACAGGATAACAAAGTGGTGGTCCCCAAGGTCGGTGCACTGCTTGCTCAGTCTTGTGACAACAACGGGACAATATTGCCCCATGCTCCACCCTCCTCGTGGATACCAAGCCTTTTTCAACATATAACCCAACATTACCCACCCCCTCCCACATCCCTCCCCCAAACAGAGGAATGATAATCCCAAACCCAAACAACCAAATCCAAACCAATGGCATCAACGCTGGGGGGGGGCCTGTGAACTGGCCTGGCAGTAATGCTCCGGACCGTAAGGCACTTGAAGGATAACCATGGTGCCTAGTAGTGACCTCATGCACAACCCAGGCCGGACCCTATGCGGGTGGGGAAGGCACGGACGAACAGAGGGGGAGCAATATTCTCAAGGTTGGGAGGTGGAGCCTTTCTAGTAATCAAGTAAGGCAGGTAACTGGATACAACAACCTATGGTAGAGAAACTTTATAGTAGTGGATGGGTGCCATAGGAGAGAGTTAGATCACATATTAATTTGTTACTTGCGCATTATTAGGCCCAGAGGGTGCCCCGGACTGCATGTAATCAGCCGAGATGCATAGTAATGACAAATGGGTGAATGAAGAGGAAAAGGGGGGGGGGTCAGCCGGGAAAGTGTTCATCAATAAACCTAGAAGCCTCCTCAGGGATTGTGAAGTGTTCGATTCTTAGCTTGGCGGGGTATAACATAGTATTTGACCTCCAGGTCTCGTAGTCTCCTCTTCACCGCTAGGAATGTTTTGCGCTCCCGCTGAACCGCCACTGAGAAGTCCGGATATAAATGGATCCTGGCGACCCCCAGCAGGAGTTCACCCTTTGCTCTTGCCGCCTTGAGGAGGGCGTCACAATCGCGGAAATTTAGTACCCTGGCTATGATGGTTCGGGGGGGCGCACCAGGCTTGGGTTTTGCAGTAAGGGCTCGGTAGGCTCTCTCGATTGCAAACTGAGGGGAGAGCTTTGGGGAATCAAGCAATGTTAGTAAAGTGCGCTCGACGTAGTCCTCCATAGGTTCTCTTATGCCATCTACGGGTATTCCGATAATGCGGAGGTTGTTGCGCCTCAAGCGCGACTCAAGGTCCTCATTCTTTTTCTCAACCTCAGTAACTTGGGTAGAGAGTGCAGAGACCTCCACCCTGAGGGAGCCCAGATGATCCTCGGTGGTTCTCACTCGTGTCTCGATCTCAGCCACCCGGCCGTCCGTCCTCTGCATGTGGGCTTTGATGGAGGATATGGTGCCATTCATGTTGTCCAGCTTACTGTAGAGCGTGGTGAACCCCTCCCGGATAAATTCCATCATTTTTTGAGAGTCTGAGGGGTCTAAGGTCGATGAATTAGACGGTTCCTGTTCAGGAGCCTCCGACACTGCCTTGGTGACCATGTTGATCGAACTCTGTTTCTTTCCCGCTCCCTTGGTCATGACGCCGGATGGATAGCAGGGCCCGAGGCCCAGGATGGGAGCAGATGAGCCGAAACAGGTCGGGGAAGGAAGGGGGCGGGTCGCCGGAGGAGGGCAGGTGAGCTGTTTGGGGTGTCCGGGAGGCCCCAGAGCTCACAAAGTTGAAACGTTCAATGGTGAAGTGTGGGGTTGTTGAGTTGTGGTTGACTGCCTGTTAATGGAACCGGGGAGGACCACCCCGGCCAGCAGCGATGTGCGCACTCAGAGTGGGCCAAGGCGAATCCACTGATATGAAATTAACTTAGTGCGACCCAGAGGAGACCGGGAGCCTGAGGACCGAGTGCTGCATCAGTTTTGAGGAGAGCAGTATCTGTGTGCTCTGGTGTGGTAGGGAGGGTTGGGAGGTTCACCTCGCTCGCCAGGAAATTGGTAGAGTGCCTCAGCGTGGTGATTGTGGGTGAATAGGAGTCAGGCGGGGACCAGGCAGCAGAGATGTAGTCCGGGCGGGGGACCCCTGGGTCACAAGGAACTCGGTTGCAGCAGGAGGGTCAACTGCCATGCAGCCCAGCAAGAGGGTCTGACTCTGCGAATATCCAACGCAGGACCGCAGGGGATCAGGGCCTCCCGTAGATGTGTGTAAGTTGAGGGTGCGGGCAGCGTAGGTCTGTAGAGGGGCCTCCACTCGAGTGCTGCAAGGAGGCCAGTATGGATCAGATTGTGGGGGAGACCCCAGTCCGGCGAGCCAGCGAAGGACCCGGTGTGTCGACGGCGCAGGGGCGAGTGGGGGTGCCCCGGTTATGACCACGAGGATGTGTTGGGGACAAGGGCCCCAGTCTCAGGGAGAGTGAGAGGGAGGCAGAGTCACAGCGCCAGCGCCCTTAAGTGTCAGTGAGGTGGGGGGGTACAGGCGCTGGCAGGAATCTCAGGGCGGGAGGCAGTCCAGAGGGGATCAGGTGGCGCCAGGGCTGGGTCGGCTGCGCAGGTAGGGGGCCACAGGACTCACCGCAGTTGTCTGGAGGCAGGAGCACCCCAGGAGCAGCTCTAGGGCCAGGTTGTCGCAAAATAGGGTCTCCTGGGCTTCGTGTATCGGCACGCCGCCCAGGAGGGGCAGCAGAGCGGCGTGCTCTCTGTAGCTGGGGATCCCCCGGTCCAGGCAGGTGGCCTCGCCTCACAGGCCTCAAGACCAGGGGGGAAAAGGGGCAGCCCTGCCTCGTTCCTCTAGCTATTTGGAACAGGGGGGAACACCAATCTTCAGTGCGGACCCTGACTACTGGACTAGAGTCCAACAGCTTGACCCAGGAGAGGAAACAGGGGCCGAATTTCCCACCAGAGATACTTCCACGAGACAGAGCCGAAAGCTTTTTGCATGTCAAGTGTCGCGGCTACTGCGTGGGTGTTTGGGTTAATTCTGCTTATAATGTTAAAGAGGCGTCTCAGGTTCAGGAAGGTAGAGCGTCCGGGGATAAATCCTGCTTGATCTCGATGAATAATGTGTGGCATGCAGGGGACTAGGCGTAGGGCTAGAAGTTTGGCGTAAATTTTGACATCGCTATTGATAAGCGAGAGTGGGCGGTAGGAGCTGCATTGAGTGGGGGGGGTTTATCGGATTTCAGTAAGACTGTTATCGTGGCTTTGCGAAGCGAGGGGGGGAGCTGGCTCGCCCCAGCCGATTCTTCCCAAAGGGCAATCAAGTGAGGAAGGAGGAGAGGTTTGAAGTGTTTGTAAAATTCAATGGTGTAGCCATCAGAACCAGGGGATTTGCCTGATGAAAGTGAGTCTATGGCGTTCGAAAATTCCTCTGGGGTGAATGGGTTCTGGAGGGCACCGGTAGTCTCAGGGGAGAGCGCAGAGAGGGGAAGATTATCCAGGTAGGAGTCAATCTCCGATGTCGAAACACTGTCCGCGTTGGCGTAGAAGGATTCGTAGAAGGAATGAAATTCGGAGTTGATTTCTTGTGGTGTCGTGGCTAGGGAGCCATCGGGCCTCTCCACTCTGGGGATGGGTGGGGTGCCGAACTCTCGGCGGAGAAGCCTGGCCAGGAAGCAACTTGGCCGTTTGCCTTCACTGTACTTCCTCGCAAGGCCCGGGCTGTCCAGGAACCTCAGTTCATAGTCTGCTAAAGAGCGGAATGTGTCGAGTTCCACACCGATCGATGCTAGGAGTTCCGGGGTTTGGTGTAGCGAGCATTGGACCTCCAGTGTGGACAGCGAGGCTTCGCTTGCAGTTATGTCTCTCCGGATTGTTCTAAGGATGCAGTTTTCCTTGGACAGAGCGATACCTCTAATGTATGCTTTAAAAGATTCCCAGAGGGTAGCCTGCGAGGACAACGTATTGGTGTTCATTTCGAAGAACTCTTCGATGGCAGTCTCGAGCTCGGAGCTAAAGACAGGGTCGAGGAGAGAGTGGGGTTTCATTCTCCAGTGTCTGACCCGGTACCGATCTGGGCCCCAGCTGAGGGTAATGGTCACTGGTGAGTGGTCAGAGAGGGTTCTGGGAATGATCTTTAGGCAGGACACATTTCTTATAAATATGTCAGACACCAGCCATCTATCGATTCGGGAGTATGAGTCGTGTACCGAGGAATAGAAGGAGTAGGAGCGGGAGTCGGGGTAAAGGAGTCGCCATGCATCAACCAAGGAAAGACAGGGGAGAGATGACAATGTAGTGTAGGCTGCCTTGGAAAGTTGGCGGGGTCTGGAACCGGAGCTATCTAGGTCTACGTCGAATATTGTGTTGAAATCACCTCCCCAGAGGATCAGTATTAGCGGAAGGCTGTCAAGGAGAGACATGAGGTGTAAGTAAAACTCCAGATCGTCGATGTTGGGACCATAGATATTTAACAGTACTACCTCCTTATTCTGGAGAATACCATGGAGTAGCACATATCTGCCCTGGGGGTCAATCTGTGTGGATATGGAACTGAATTTAAGGCTCCTGTGCAGTAGGGTCATGACCCCACGGCTCTGGGTAGAGTAGTTAGTAAAGTATCTTTGAGGGCCCCATGTTTTGGCAAACGTTTCGCAGTGTTCAGTGCAGGCGTGCGTTTCTTGCAGAAACAGGATTTTAGCCCCATGTCGTTCGGCCTGAACCTGTAATTGTCTCATTTTCTTGTAGTTTCCCAGGCCCCGCACATTCCAACTCATGAGCGTTGTTATCCTCAGTCACCAGATCAGAGATATTTATTAGTAATTACAGGATAACAAAGTGGTGGTCCCCAAGGTCGGTGCACTGCTTGCTCAGTCTTGTGACAACAACGGGACAATATTGCCCCATGCTCCACCCTCCTCGTGGATACCAAGCCTTTTTCAACATATAACCCAACATTACCCACCCCCTCCCACATCCCTCCCCCAAACAGAGGAATGATAATCCCAAACCCAAACAACCAAATCCAAACCAATGGCATCAACGCTGGGGGGGGGCCTGTGAACTGGCCTGGCAGTAATGCTCCGGACCGTAAGGCACTTGAAGGATAACCATGGTGCCTAGTAGTGACCTCATGCACAACCCAGGCCGGACCCTATGCGGGTGGGGAAGGCACGGACGAACAGAGGGGGAGCAATATTCTCAAGGTTGGGAGGTGGAGCCTTTCTAGTAATCAAGTAAGGCAGGTAACTGGATACAACAACCTATGGTAGAGAAACTTTATAGTAGTGGATGGGTGCCATAGGAGAGAGTTAGATCACATATTAATTTGTTACTTGCGCATTATTAGGCCCAGAGGGTGCCCCGGACTGCATGTAATCAGCCGAGATGCATAGTAATGACAAATGGGTGAATGAAGAGGAAAAGGGGGGGGGGTCAGCCGGGAAAGTGTTCATCAATAAACCTAGAAGCCTCCTCAGGGATTGTGAAGTGTTCGATTCTTAGCTTGGCGGGGTATAACATAGTATTTGACCTCCAGGTCTCGTAGTCTCCTCTTCACCGCTAGGAATGTTTTGCGCTCCCGCTGAACCGCCACTGAGAAGTCCGGATATAAATGGATCCTGGCGACCCCCAGCAGGAGTTCACCCTTTGCTCTTGCCGCCTTGAGGAGGGCGTCACAATCGCGGAAATTTAGTACCCTGGCTATGATGGTTCGGGGGGGCGCACCAGGCTTGGGTTTTGCAGTAAGGGCTCGGTAGGCTCTCTCGATTGCAAACTGAGGGGAGAGCTTTGGGGAATCAAGCAATGTTAGTAAAGTGCGCTCGACGTAGTCCTCCATAGGTTCTCTTATGCCATCTACGGGTATTCCGATAATGCGGAGGTTGTTGCGCCTCAAGCGCGACTCAAGGTCCTCATTCTTTTTCTCAACCTCAGTAACTTGGGTAGAGAGTGCAGAGACCTCCACCCTGAGGGAGCCCAGATGATCCTCGGTGGTTCTCACTCGTGTCTCGATCTCAGCCACCCGGCCGTCCGTCCTCTGCATGTGGGCTTTGATGGAGGATATGGTGCCATTCATGTTGTCCAGCTTACTGTAGAGCGTGGTGAACCCCTCCCGGATAAATTCCATCATTTTTTGAGAGTCTGAGGGGTCTAAGGTCGATGAATTAGACGGTTCCTGTTCAGGAGCCTCCGACACTGCCTTGGTGACCATGTTGATCGAACTCTGTTTCTTTCCCGCTCCCTTGGTCATGACGCCGGATGGATAGCAGGGCCCGAGGCCCAGGATGGGAGCAGATGAGCCGAAACAGGTCGGGGAAGGAAGGGGGCGGGTCGCCGGAGGAGGGCAGGTGAGCTGTTTGGGGTGTCCGGGAGGCCCCAGAGCTCACAAAGTTGAAACGTTCAATGGTGAAGTGTGGGGTTGTTGAGTTGTGGTTGACTGCCTGTTAATGGAACCGGGGAGGACCACCCCGGCCAGCAGCGATGTGCGCACTCAGAGTGGGCCAAGGCGAATCCACTGATATGAAATTAACTTAGTGCGACCCAGAGGAGACCGGGAGCCTGAGGACCGAGTGCTGCATCAGTTTTGAGGAGAGCAGTATCTGTGTGCTCTGGTGTGGTAGGGAGGGTTGGGAGGTTCACCTCGCTCGCCAGGAAATTGGTAGAGTGCCTCAGCGCGGTGATTGTGGGTGAATAGGAGTCAGGCGGGGACCAGGCAGCAGAGATGTAGTCCGGGCGGGGGACCCCTGGGTCACAAGGAACTCGGTTGCAGCAGGAGGGTCAACTGCCATGCAGCCCAGCAAGAGGGTCTGACTCTGCGAATATCCAACGCAGGACCGCAGGGGATCAGGGCCTCCCGTAGATGTGTGTAAGTTGAGGGTGCGGGCAGCGTAGGTCTGTAGAGGGGCCTCCACTCGAGTGCTGCAAGGAGGCCAGTATGGATCAGATTGTGGGGGAGACCCCAGTCCGGCGAGCCAGCGAAGGACCCGGTGTGTCGACGGCGCAGGGGCGAGTGGGGGTGCCCCGGTTATGACCACGAGGATGTGTTGGGGACAAGGGCCCCAGTCTCAGGGAGAGTGAGAGGGAGGCAGAGTCACAGCGCCAGCGCCCTTAAGTGTCAGTGAGGTGGGGGGGTACAGGCGCTGGCAGGAATCTCAGGGCGGGAGGCAGTCCAGAGGGGATCAGGTGGCGCCAGGGCTGGGTCGGCTGCGCAGGTAGGGGGCCACAGGACTCACCGCAGTTGTCTGGAGGCAGGAGCACCCCAGGAGCAGCTCTAGGGCCAGGTTGTCGCAAAATAGGGTCTCCTGGGCTTCGTGTATCGGCACGCCGCCCAGGAGGGGCAGCAGAGCGGCGTGCTCTCTGTAGCTGGGGATCCCCCGGTCCAGGCAGGTGGCCTCGCCTCACAGGCGCAGGGCGCCAGTATGCCACCCAGGTGGAGCAGCTGAGCTGGGCCCTTGATGGGTCAAAGGACCTCCCGGTCCAGGGAGACGTCCGGGTTCCCCAAGCGCCGAAGCAGCAGTGCACCGTCCAGGAGAGGCAGCGGATCGGGAAGCTCTGCGCCGTGATGGACCTCCGGGTCGCAGCAGGCATCCGGGTCTCACGGGGACCAGGCAACAGAGGCCGCCCGAAAGGGGCCGCGGTGCAGCGCACACGGTCGTGAAGGACCTCTGGGTCCAGGCGGCGGCAGACTCCTCCGATCAGGCCGCCGCAGGCCACAGATGCACGGGGGAGAAAGGGCAGTGTCGTGTGGCCTCAGCGCCCCTCCCACACTGCAGGCCCCAGATCCGCTGCACCAGGAGGCAAGCAGCGCCGGAGCGGGAGGACGGAACAGAGCAGTCTCAGCTCCCGGCCCACCTTCAACATGGCAGATCTCTGCGCCGGAGCCGGCCCGGGACACAGGATTTGAACAGTGTCCGCCTGGGTCTGGCAGAGGTCTGCTCACAAGGTTTATGCAGGGTGTAAGAGCGCACTGTATGGGAGGATTGGTCCAAGAGACCCCCCTGCAGCCTCTCCCCCTTGTGCAGTCCATGGCTCGTCGGGGGTTCCCCCTGCCACCAGGGCCCAGGTGGCGGGTGGACCACTGGCTAAAGACATTGACCAAACATGCTGTATTAAGCTAGGCCCTGGAAACCATTTTGTGAAATCAAAATGGCATGGGCCCTGTGCACTGCAGCGCGGCCCCTACCCTTGGAGAGTCTCACGTGTCCCTGCGGCCGCAGCTCCCTGGCAGATCCGCTGAGAGCCCGTTCCCACGAGCAGATGGACATGAGCTAGTGCTAGATGCAAACACTGTAACATTCACCTTCCGCAGTGTATCACTGCCCTCAGTATGACCCGGCCAGCAGGGCTAGGGGGGGCAAAGAACTGTAAAATGGTCCCCCGACAAAAGCAGAGCCCCCAAATACTAATGAGCAAACTACCTGTGATGAAACTCTTCTCTCCATGACCTTTTTGACTAAAACATGTAACCTCCATGGAGATGGCAGAATGTATGTTTATATGGCATTCTGGTTGAAGTACCCACATCCCCGTAGCTATGCGCAAATGGTAAAAGTGTCCCGGGGTTTTCATGGTATATGTTTCGCCGAGAAGAATGCACCCCAAGGTCCCATGCCATAACTGAACTAATGCTGCTAGAGTGCAAAGGAAGACACATTCAACCCCATTGGGAGCTCATGTAAATGGTGCACGAAACTGCACAATATGTATTTGAATGTCCAAGCTCACCATGTGTCACTGCCATCAGTCTCATTGGCCAGTTGTTCCTGCGTGCTCCACCAACCTTACTACTACCTCGCTTACCGCGCATGTATAGAAATGTAACAAAATGTTGTGTTTGATAAATACTTAACATATAGGTAACGCATTTGAAATGGCCATGTAAAAGGCACTAACAATGTAGAAAACATAAGCTTTGAAAAGACTCAGAGTATTGTACATTATATGAATGTTTATGCCTCTTCCACATAATCTGCAACGCACGAGGAAAATACCAATGTGGGCATATCCAAGGCCATTCCCCCTTCCTCCCCATTGAAGCCTGCCAGATGGAAAGCAGAGGCCTGTGCTGCTCTGCTTCACCTCCCCCAATTCGGCTGGAGCCGCTTCAAACATTCACGTTCCCCCGCAGCTCCCAGGGCCGCGGCCAGCCACCTGAATTATGTACAACCCAGCAGTAAACCCCGGCCATAAACGCAGGCCCGAAGGCGCCCTTTCTTAGGCTCCACGACCCACCAGCTCACCCCAGGTTAATGGCCCCTGTAAAATTAGGACACCCAATATTATAGCAACACTGTAGGAACACATTCATAATGACTTCTTATCGGGACATGATAACTTGGACAGCTCGTCCCTTGCCCTGAGACCCAACCTCGCGACCTATGATACCCGGTCAACAGGACGATGGTAACCATGTATTGATGTATCACCAAAAGATCCCACTCTAGGTGCATTCCTCCTGTGTTGCATTAACCTGTAGAATAACCTATTGGAAGATTTACCGGGGAAGATAATATTGCAATATTGAATGAATGCGGTGTGCGTTGGCCTTAGGGCAGAAAGCCAAGAAAGACGTTCATCACTGACACTGGTCACGACTGGCACAACAACACCGCCCGGATGAGCCCAGCTGACCTGCCCGGCCCGGCCCACGTGGGTAACCAGTGACGTCCACCAACCACGGCAAACCACATCACAGCTGCACCTATAGTTAGTCGTCGCCACCCAATCCCCACGAACTTGTGCCCCCTATAGTGTGTAGGTTCTTATGACGCATTTTGTAAATATATACGCCTGTCTTTGCTATTGTCAGACAGAGCGCTCTCGGAGTTTGCAGGGTCCTTTGCACGCCCTATTCTGACTTATATAAACTCCCATTAAGCTCACCCGCACTTTGTCTTAGCCTTATTCCCATCTTGGGAGAGTCCATTATTGTCTCTCATTGTGGGGAGGATCGTGCTATCTGGGGACGCTCGCCTTCAGGGTGTAAGAGCGCACCAAAGCAAATATTAGGAGCGGAAGGTGCCTTGTAGAACGGAGCTCCAATTCAGGCGGCCATCTTAAACGAGCGCAACAGCGCCCCCCCTCCTTGAATTCTTTGCATTCCTGGGTCATTTGGAAATCATTGATGGGGATGCGCAAGATGAGCCTGAATCCTTTGATTCCGGCGTAACAAATATTCCTGGCTAAATCAGGATGTGGCACGTCAGGTCTTTTAGAAAAATGGAGACAGCTCTTGGATGAAATCTTGTCAAATGCCGACCAAAAGCCATCTGACTTGATCACTCAACTGCAACTTGTGAAAACGAAGTTTGAAACTTGGTGCTGGATTCAGAATCTGGAACATCATCAAAAAATGTCTTCAACCATGAAGTCGGGCATAGGAACTCACAAATTAAATGTGCAGTGTCGCTACCTGACAAATTGCCCGTCTCGTCATCATTGCGAGCAATTTTTGAGGTTACGCTTAAATGCGTTGAAGACCAAGGAGATGTCATGGTTTCGCCATAATAATGAAATAAATGACAATCTGTCGATTTTGTAAGCTTGAAATTGAAACAACACAACATCTATTGACAGGTGGCTCTGCCACTATTGCACTGCGGACATGTCATCTTGGGGGATTCATACCAGCTGATATGAACATTCATAATTGGTGGGCTTATGCATCTGCGGGACATAATGTAAAATAGAGTTGTGCTGTGGTGGACTATATGGATTTGCTACAGTTGAATGAAAAAATTGTACATTAATGATAATTCTGGAAAATTAGTTGCAAAGGACACAAAAGGATGCCCGTTTTGGTTTTAATTTTTTCCTTTCGTTGCCGGTGGTATTTTATTAAGGTGATGTTTAATTTGTCTCTGTGCTATGTTTTGGTTGTTAATTTGGAAGGATTGGATGTTAGTGATTTGTTCGGTTGTAACAAAAGTTCAATTTCCTTGGTTGCTTGCATTAAAGGTTCATTGAACTGAAGTTTCAATAAAAATAAAAAAAATAAAAATAAAACATTTGATTGCTGCTCACTGTGTGCCCCTTACTCATAGTGTGATTGTTCAAATGCAGTCCCCGGAATATCAAAGGATTTCTCTAATGGTGCGACTGAGCGTCCTACCTTTAAGGGGGTTATGAGTTGGCTTGCAAACACTAAGCTCTTTGTGTGTGTGGATCCAGAGACATTGAAAGTCTGCTTCATTTACAATGCTACAAATCCAGCGGTACAAAAAAGGGAACCACCAAGCACAAATAGCCAACACAAACAAACAAAAAAAAATACGCTTCCAAACACCAGTCGCCACAAATATGCCAACCCCAAACATACCACAAGGGGCACCAGGGGCGGCAAACAACACCGGTGTAAACGCCCCACCGGCACCACGCAGGCTCACCAGAGCCTATTATCAACAACAATTGATGAATCAGAATCGCTGAATCTTGTCTGCAATTTGAGTAGACATCACCTCTCAACTGCTGAACACGCTGTTCTCAACAAAGGCCTCCCCTTTTTACCATCGTGATCTAATGACTTTGTTGATATCCAAATAGATATTTTCAAATTTGTTCGCAAATTAAAACTTACATTTTTTTTCGCCACATAGATTAAGACCTACAAGCCTAAAGAACCCATTCCAGCTCCTTCGGACATTACGTTACAGACCATGCTTAATATACATATTTTGATGTCACTGGAGGATAATTCACAATCAGAAACGAGCATCTCCAAAATACTAAGTGAGTTTGATATTGAACAACAGAATCTGCACATCAAAGAACTGAGAACTAAATCTAAATTCACACCTGTATTCAGTCAAGATAACAATATTGATCGCTTCTACCAAGCAGCCATCAAGGACATCCACAAAACTATTGATCTGACAAAACAAAAGTTCGCAAGACCTGATAGATTTTCTAATCTTAGTCAAGTAGAAATCACAGCTCTCAAAGGGCTGGCTCAAAACCAACAATTGATAATTAAGGAAGCCGACAAGGGCGGAAACGTCTTAATTATGAACAAAGCGGACTACATTACTATGGGACCAGCACATCTTGAACAAGAAGGTTGCTATCAGAAACCTTTGTCTAACCCAATAACTGAGATCAAATGTGAAATTAATTGATTGGTTCTGGAGTAGCATAAAAAAGGTGTCTTATCAGACACAGACAAACAATTTCTTACAGTTGACGGCCCAACCATGGCCACAATCTATTTCTTGCCTAAAATACACAACAAATACACAAATATACCTGAGGGTAGACGCATCATAAGTGGTAGAGGGGGTGTATTGGAACCCATGGCACTATATATCAATGAATGCCTGTTGCCTGCTATGCTCACAACACCGGCATGCATAAGAGACACTATGCATGTTCTCCAAATTTTAGAAGAGGTAGCCTTTCAACCTAACCTACTAATGGTCACCTTAGATGTCAGATCATTATACACCTCAATTAAGCACGATATGGCCATATCAAGTGTGGATTACATCTTTCGGCAAGACTCTGCCTCCTTTTACGTGCACATTGAGATGCTTAAACAATTCTTATTGTTCACACTGCAAAACAACGTTTTCCTTTTCAAAAACATCTATTACAAGCAACTTATTGGCATTGCTAAGGGGGCTAGCTTTGCCCCAGCTTTGGCTAACATTTTTATGCATTATTTTGAACAGGAGTTTCTTTACAGTAACCAAGCGTTCAAACCATTTATAAACCTCTGGAAACGCTACATTGACGATGTTTTCATGGTCTGGACAGGTAACAGGCAGCAATTGCTTTCATTTGTTAGTCAACTTAACTGCAACTCATGGGGTATCCAATTCACCTGTTCTTACAGTTCCAACACTATTGACTTTCTGGATCTTTCAATTAGCAATTCAGATTCCGGATTCTTAACCAAGACTTTTCGAAAAAGCACCTCAGTAAATTCAGTTCTACACGCAGATAGCTGCCACAAGAAACATGTCATCACAAACATCCCTAAGGGAGGACTAATCAGAGCTCGACAAAACTGTACGACTCGCCAAGACTTTGATTCTGAAAGCAGACTTATCCAAGGCAGGTTTGCACAAAGAGGTTACAATGCTAAACAGATTTCAGTTAGAGCAGAACAGGTCAGCAGACTTGAAAGGCATGCTTTACTCCAACCCAAAACTGTAACTACGCGAACAGGAGCTTACAAGATTCGCCCTATTACCAGATACAATCAAGACAGTCACATTCTTTACAAGATTTTGAAAAGACATTCGCACCTTTTGCATTTGGATGTGGATATCACTAATTGGATTGATCCATTTCCTAACCTCACTTTCAGCAAAGGGATCACCCATAAGAACACACTTAGCCCATCTTTCTTGTGCAATGAAGCGCACCAATTGACTTGGCTAAACCAAGATCAGTTTGAAGGTTTTCACAAATGTAGCAGTTGCTCAATGTGCCCATATGCACTGAAGACCACAAACGTGGTATTCAACCCTAGGCAAATTCACCAGATTGAGACATTCATGAATTGCAACACTATATTCATTTTCTACTGCATTATTTGTGTTTGCAACAAAAAATACATTGGCAGTACGATCAGACCGCTAAAGACTCGGATAAGAGAACACTTATCCACTATTGCCAGTCAGGATGCTAAGTTCCCTATTGCCAGCCATTGGCAGAAATATCATCAAATGGATCTTAAACAAAATATCAGATTCGTAGGGCTCACAAAGGCAGTCCTGCCCCCAAGAGGGGGCAACCTGACTTTGATTCTGTGTAGACTTGAAGCCAGACTTAGATGTAAATACAGGACTGTTTATAGCAGCCTTAATTCAGATCACGAGCTATCTGTCTTCTTATAATTAGTCAATCAATACCTTTTATTTTCACAATATGTTTTTGTTGGTTTAGAAACCCCCACCATTTCTTGCATATGCAACTTTATTTCTCGTTTTTCTTTCATTATCTTTTTCCTCTCAACTCTTTGATCACTGAATATGACTATCCGCATGCGATGGTGCAATCTGTGCCTACAAGGATCATCCATAGCAATTAATCACTTTCACACAACTCTGGTTATTTCAATGAATTATCTAGATTAGGTAACACAGCAACAGATGTCACGATTTTTAGAAAGATGGAATTACGGCCATAACTTTAAACTTTAAGTCATTCTGGCCAAAGCCCAAGACGTTGCCTCAAGCAAATGATTATTATTTTCATTTTTACTACCAGTTCATGCGCTTATCTGTATTTAATCTACCTCTTTCCTTCATCCCCTATATACATTCATGCTAATGGTACATGAGACTAGGCACGCCATATTAAAGGGCCATATACACGTTTTGTAATGAGAGTAATGCTTAACAACGGAATTGCGTATTTCTAATTTGCTAATAAAAAATGTTTTCCTTTTTTTTTAAAATTATTTTTCTTCCGCCATTGGAGTCAACTCAAACACTTTCATGATTCCTGGGCAACAAGGGGTAAGTGCTGTGTACCAATCAGTCAGGAGATAACCTTTCGCTTGGCATCCCCTTTGCCTCGCATTAACAGTCAATCCACTCCAAGATGGCGGCCCCAGCAGTGGATGCTCCTCGCGCCCAGGCTCCTCCCTTATGCAGAGTTAAAACTCATCAGCAAGTCAGAGCGGACGCGCGCGAGGGGCTCGTCTTTTCGTGCAGCAGACCACCCGGGTAAGCTATTTTTCTATGGTCCCTTGGACGGCTGCCAGAATCGCGGCCGTCCCTCGTAACCCTTAGCGCTCGAGGTATTTTCGGAGGCAGACGCCTGCAAGACTTCTAATTCTCTCTCTCTTGTTTTTGGATTTACCTTTCCTATGCCATTCTTCCATATGAACATGTACAGTTCGACTCTTAAACTTAAGAGTATGCCGCAACAGCGATGCAATTGACATTGAGGTATGTTTGTAATTACATTACATTATCTGTCACGTACCTCAGGCTGTATGCGCTATCAACGCATCATTTTCTATGCTAATGCAGTCAGTGTGCCAGCATGCTAAAGCTATTATTGCGCCTTTACAGATATATTTTCCAGATGCTAAGGCATTTTTCTACAACCCGAAGGTGCATTTCAGGATATGTAACTAGATTCAACATGGTGTCAGTACACTACGGCATAATTTGGTAGTGTAATTTTTCAATTTCCTAACTGTGTTGCTTTGTTTCCTACTTCCTTCTTTTATCTGCACTCCTCTTTACCCCACTTGGGATTCAACAACGGAAATTACTTCTGACCTATGCTACATCTGCAATGCTTCAAAATTGACGGTACTTTTTCTCAAATGCACACATTTTGATTTATCTTGATGTGTTTACCAATATGCATTGACGTTATTTGTATATGTAGTAATGTGATATTATGTTGTGGAGACTTCTCATGCAATTGGGTGTTTTGCCGTTTGCACCACGTGGACCCTCCTCCACACAATTATGTTGCTTTTTGATTGGACAATTGTTTGTGCCGCTATGCCAACCCCTCCCCTCCCCTACTTCCCCCTTAATTTTTTGTTTATTCTTTTTGGAATTTGATGCAAAATCTTAATTGTGTAAACCTTGGATATTACTATCTTATTATTTTTTTTTTTATTTACTGTTTAAAACCTATCAGCCTCAATTAAAGAGCAAGGACTGCTCGAAACACGTTTCAGGCTGTTCCAGACTATAATAAATCTGCAATCTCAGCAGTGTGTATTTTCTTGTCGTGTCGGCGCAGTAAGACTGGAACGCTTCCTTTGTCTTACATTACGGTACTGTACCTGGGCAAGGTACCCACAAATCCAAGTCAACTGCAGCCCTCCCTCCACTTATTGCACGGTGCAAGCACATTGTTCTACTTTGGGTTTGCTTCGCCCATATCTTTTCACAGTATACATTTTATGCTGTTCTGCACCAATTTGATAGATATCCAAAGATTGTTGCTTAGGAACCCTTTATTAAGTATAACATAAGAACTACAGCTGAGGCAATGATGTTTCTTTTAAGTATTAATTATATTCATGTTTTAATGGATATATGTGAATTTGTGAAAGCAGCGTTTTTAAAATAGGTAGGCCTTTTTAATTGTATATGGACATTTGTAAAGGTTTCATCTTGTTTTGCACTGTCTAGATATTTTAATTCTTTTATTGTTTAATTAATTCTGTGGAATATTCTGATTATTGTATTGTTTTAAATGGTTAATGGTATTACCGAATAAAATACATTTTCTCTATCTTTTCCACAAGAAAGCGGTGTTATTCTCTTCAGGGTGGTCAAGCTCTCACAAAATAATAATACGTGTTTAATGTTTTAGATCAGTGATCCCCAACATGTAGCTCAGGAGCAACATGTGCTCACAGCACCCTAAATTGTTGCTCGTCAGCTGCTCTGGGCCATGGTGTGGGGGCCTACAAAGAGGTGCTGAAGGTATGGGACCTCAGTAGCAATATAGCCAGGATAGAGTCCTGTACAGTGCAAGAATGTTGACCAATAAGCCTGCCATGGTTCCAGCTGGCTTATTTTTATACATGCAAGGTTTGTGTTTGTTGACACGATGCAAATCATTTTTCGGTAAATATCCTTACTTATTATAGCAGTGCATTGTTAAAACTCTGTCCTCTTCGGATACTTTGCCCAGCTGACAAATTAATGAGTAAAATAATTTAAAATGTTTTGTGCCCTGGAGAACATTGTCATTTTCTGTTACTTTGTACAGCTAGTAGGAGCATAATGGACAATTGAGTGACATACATATCCAACTTTCTTGTATTAGATAATTTGCATGCACTACTTTTTGTACAAGTGAGGTTTGTGTTTGCTGCCACCATGCATTCTTTTTTTTAGCAGAAATATTAATTTTAGTGACACCTATATTTATTATTGCATAGTGTCCTAGTGGAAAAATCATCATCGTTTGATACTCTGCCCATCTGGCACATGTGTAATGGGATGATAAGGTAAATGCCTGCCACATTTTTCATAATTACTTTGCCCTATGTTCAAATCCAATGAAGTTAATAAATAAAATTAACAAGCCAGTGAATTAATCCAAAAACTTAGTTAACACCACCACACCCCTCTATGAAGTGGTCATCAAATGAAGTTTTGACAAATGTTTGCCACTAGTCCTGTGTAAAATCAATTTTGGGCAGAGAAAAGAGGATCATAATTCTTCAGAAAAGTATTATTATTATTCCTAACCACTTTTTCACCAATGTAACAGGCCACAGGATCTTTAAAATGTACAATTTGCCATTACATGCCAAAATAATTCTTAGGAGGTAGTGTCAAAACTTGCAACCCTGGTTCCCCTCCTTTCCAACTCCTCCTCACCTGAATCACCGGCGGAATCTTCTTGGAGTTCCGTCTTCTTTTTCCTTCATGTATTTCTGGTTTCATTACTCCTTCTTTGATGCAAATACAGGCGTGACTCCCCGGAGGCCACCGTGACCGGATAGGAACCAAATCCCAGAAGCCTCCCAGGAGCCTCCCAGGAGCCAACCCGCTGTTCCAGGGAAAAAGCCGTAAGCTGAAAAAACCCTGTGTGGATGGTCTTCTTCAGGTTGGGTAGAAGAGTTGAAGCGAGTCCAGTCTTTTCTTCGGTGTAGAATGATCGAGTGCACAGAGAAATAGGGTCCAAAAGGCAGTTTATAGTAGACGGTGGTGCCGAAGGAACTGAGGCACACCAGGAGCACAGGATAATGGCCGGATGGTAGAAGAACGCCAAGACGGCGAACCAACAAACTGGTGATTAGTAACCTAGAAAGGGTAGACTGTCACTAGAGAGAAGAAACTCCAGGCGGAAGAAAACAGAGTAAGTTGAAATGAAACGGTAGGCAAGGTGAAAGTAAACAAGGTATGTAGCAGGAAGGATAGATACAGAGACTGAGGAGTAAAAGAACTAACCTCAAAGTGCGGTTATCAGGGATCCAACCGCATAAAGGAAAGCTACCCAAAAAATAGTACGTAGACCTTGGTGTAAGATAGTGGAAGAAGAGAGAGAGAAGAGAGAAGAATAAACAACAGGAAGCAATAATAGGTAGCGAGAGATTCAGAAACACAGCGCTGGTAAGATACGAAAGTACTTTGATACAACGCATCGGAGCACTGGTGCGTTGTACGTAAATACGTGCTGGCGGCCATCTTGGATGATGCATAGGCCGCAACACGAAGCTTCCAGCATCCATGTTAGGTGTACTTCCATCGGTTCCAAACCTTCCAAGGTCGATGCATTACAGGTAGACTCCAAAGCCCCCAGTGAAGTGATCTTTAAAGTCTACCATGTAATGACCAGTATTACTCAATCAATCAATATTTGTCTAATCACATTTCTCCATGAAGTTGGCAACATTTAAAACCATATATCATATTTCATAGAATTCTCATACAACAAGCACAAAATAAAAAAGCAGCTTTAACATATTCAAACAAGCTATATATAAAACCCTGATCATTACAATGAATTATATAAAACATAGCTCCCATGTATGTCCATGTTTACGCAAAACAGAGAAACAATGACAAATTAACAGAAAATTAACCAAATCTTCATCGACTCCTACTTTGCAGGCACACTTTGCGCTTCCTCCTGCACACCTTAATTTATTGATGGGTGGGTACATTTAAACGTACCATTAGCATCAGCCTCCTGAATTCTGGGGATCTTATTTCACAGATTTCTCCTTGCCATCTTATATGTGTACATAAGTCCGTATATAAAGCTAAAGAGGGCAGTTTATGAATATTTTGGACATCTGCCTCTCCCACTCAGACAAGGACTTACTTTAAGAGCTATTTTGAGTTGACTTAATGTGCCAAAATGAGTTATGTCCCACCCCCTATCCAAATAGACATTGCCTTACAACCCCCGTACCACAAGTATTTTTCTTTACCAGGGGAGGCTGCAAACACACTTGCAATGAAATTAATTTGATGATTAGCAGAAAATCCCAGATGTGCTTTTAAAAATAAGTAAAACATCTTAATTGGTCCAGCACCTTCAAAATGAAGACCCTCAATTTGGCTTATAAAGCGTTACCAGGTGTAGCTGCAGAGAGACCTGCTCTTTGACACAGGAATTTGTTTTGCAACCCCTCCAGGACATGGCAGTTTAAACGACCCTAGATTAAACGGCATAAACATCAGGGAACAGACCTTTGCCTCTCCACTGGCTCCCGGTTGCTGGTAGGATCAAATTCAAGACCTTCTGCATCAACTACAAGGTTCTCTGGGGCCAGGGATCCCGCTACATCCAACTCGCTCTCCCTAAATACCTCCCTGCTAGAGCCCTACGATCGTCTAGCTCCAACTCTCAGGTCAGACGCTTCCCTAAGCAGAGTGCGGGTAGATTCCTCCCTATGGAATGGTCTCCCTGCCCCTCTCAGGCTTGGGCCAGATCTCCATGAGTTACAGAAGCTCCTCAAGACCATTCTTTTCTCTTCTTCCTTCCCTCTCCCCTGCTAACACCCCCATCTGCCACAGTGACTGGCTGCCTGGTTCCCTCTTAGTCTACAGGGCACCAGCCCCCCCTTAAAGTCCATACAATTCCCTTGCCCCCAGGCCTCCCCTTAGCACTTGCCCAGTCCCTGTTGCCCCCCCCAAAAACCCCTTCACTTGCACTCTCACCTCTTTACCCTGCACTTCCCTTCCGCCCTAGCACTTCACGCTTGCGCAGACGGGCTCTTGCCCCCCCCCCCATATCCAAATGTCATAAGGCCTAGTAGGACCGTTATTGTTCTCTTTCTCCCCTGTTCCCACATTGAAACATCATTGGTTGTATATTCGCCTTACAAATAACCAATAAAAAATAATAAAATAAATATACCTCCAGGTCCTTTTACAATCAGAATGCCCCAAACTTGAAATCAAAAATGTAAAACACCCTTTAATCCTTAATTATGCCCTTTCAGCTTTCTTCTGAAAATGATTGACTGCAGCACTGCTCTTCGAGAAGAGTAGGCTCAAATAAAAATGAGACTGGCCCCTCATCTCTACATTCATTTAAAAACTAGCTACAAGGTTTAACCCTTTACCCAAACACCATCATTTTTGTTTTTATTATATTTAGTGTCAAATTATTGTTCCCAAAATATTAATTTGTGTTAAGCAGGCCCTGTTGGAGATTTGCCTGGGCTAAGTCCAAAATTGCTGTGTTTTATGCATTAAGCAGCATGCTATAAAATGTACCCTTCAGAGAGGGTGGATTAATGTCTGTATCAACGTCTGAAAGGAATAAATTGGGTCCAACGGACATCCGTGCTTTTCACCTTTATTGGTAGGGAAAACAATGTATAATTACCCAATCTTGCATATCGGACAGACGGGGAGATCTGTGTATCACAGTTGGATAAGATTTTATAAAACATTAGGTACCCCCAATAAAATGTAAATTACGCTACATTATGTTTCTAGCAATCAAATAAAATGTTTTCTCCAAATGTGAAAAAAGCCCAAAAGAATCTTCCTCTCTTAACCTTACCATATTTCTCCATGATGGTGCTCAGAGAGAAGCAGTGGTCCACTGTACTACGTCCTCCCCTCAATCCCGTTTTGCAGGGCTTCAAGATATTGCTACTTATTCCACTCCTCCAGTATGAGCAACAAACATTTGGAGAATATCTTACTGGCAATATCCATTGTGGGAATTGGCCTATAACCATGGGGGCCTGATGGTCCAAGGACTACTTGTCCAAGGAGATGGCAGAACTTCCTAGGGAAGGGGAAAAAACAAGAAAAAATATATAAAAAATAAACATGTGTTAGTTGCGGGTGGACACTAAACCAAAACGGATTTTTGCAATGGAAAGGGAGTGGCCCTCTTCCCCCACCCAAAATGGAGGGAGGGCTCTCATGTAGCCCTCCCTAGGGGCAGATTGCACTGGCAATGTGTTTTTACTGGGGGGTGAGGGTCATTAGGCCACCAGGGATGGCTTGAAAGGGGGGCCGTGATCGGAGAGTAGTAGTTATGATTTGTTTTTGCTGGGCTGACCATAGGTAACAAATTTTTTTTGTTTCATTTACAGCTTTTTGTACACAAGCAGCTGCAACATCATGGGAGTACTGTTTTTTATTATTCTACGGTTAGGGCCCATTGTCACTGGGGTGGGTGGGACTGGGGCTGGATTGTTGGTGGTGTGGGCGGGAGTGGGCAGTCTGGGGAGGTATTTTGGTGGGCTGGGACACAATTGCAGGGTCAGGCCACAAATTGCCCCCCATGCTAGCATAACACTGATGTTTCCTTGGGAGCGGCTGTCTCCCATGTGGGTTGACCGACCACAAGCTCAGGCTGCACCCCTGGCTGTGCTGCATTACAGATGTCACCTCCAGGGAGGAATGGGGATCCTGCCGGGGCTCTCTGGGAACTGCTGCTGGACTTGGGGATGGTCGGCCCACATGGGAGACAAGGCGCCCAAGGCCGGAGGCAACACTTCAGACCATCCTGGAGTTCTGGCTGGCCTGCGTTACAGCTTTTCCCTCTGGGAAAGGACAGGGACCCTACCGGAGCTCCCTGGAACTGCCGCTGGGCTTGGGGACGGTCAACCCACATGGGAGACAGCCGGCCAGGGACATCATCCCCCACCTTCCTGGAGCTCTGGCTGGCCTGCATTACAGCTTCTCCATCCAGGAAAGGACAGGGACCCTGCCGGGGCTCCCTGGGACTGCCGCTGTGCTTGGGGGTGGTTGACCCACATGTGAGACGGATGCCCAAGGCCAGGAACATCACCAACGACCATCCTGGAGCTCTGGCTGGGCTGCGTTACAGAATTTCCCTTTGGGAAGGAATGGAGACCCTGCCGGTGCTCCCTGCGACTGCCGCAGCACTTGGGGATAGTCAACCGACATGGAACACTGACGCCCAAGTCCGGGGACATAACCCCCCTGACTATCCTGGAGATCTGGCGGCCCTGCGGTACAGCTTCTCCCTCTGGGAAAAGATGCATGCACTGCTGGGGCTCCCTGGAACTACCGCTGTGATTGGAGACGTTAGACTCACATGGGAGACGGATGCCCAAGGCCGGGGACTTACCTCCAGCCGTTCTGGAGTTCTGGCTGGGCTGGGCTGAGTTACAGCTTTTCCCTCCGGTGAGGTATGCTGCCAGGGCTACCTGGTGGGGAGAGGCTGTAACACAGGCCAGCCAGAGCTCCAGGATGGTCGGGGGCGATGTCCTCCCTGGAGCCGCTGCTGGGCTTGTGTATAGTCAACCCACATGAGGGACAGCCACCCAAGGCCAGGGATATCACCCTCCACCATCCTGGAGCTGTGGCTAGGCAGCATTACAGAATTTCCCTTGGGGATTGGACGGGGGACCCTGCTGTGGCTCCCTGGGACTGCTGTTGGACTTGTGGACGGTCGAAACTTTCTTTTCCGCCCAAGGTAGGTGCACCCACACATGAGGTACTGTTTTCATCCGGACACCTATGGGAATGTGGGAAGGTAGGACATGTGTTGTTGGCAGCGTGTTTCAGTAGTTTCCAGGTGGGAAATGTCTGGAGTTTTTTTTCCTAAATTTGGGACTTTGCTGGGGCTTGTGGGTAATAAATTCTAAGGCGATTCACCCAAGTCAGACCTCTATGGATTCCCACGGGTGTCTTCTTTTCAGAAATGCATGGGGTTCCCTGTTTTCCTTGGTGGCTGTGACACCCCAGGCCCAAATGTGTAGGTTGTCCACAAGAGCAAATAACCGCAAAATCTGCTCTGCTGAAACACTTGGGGTTACCAGTGGTCTAGCCTTTTCCCTTTGCGCCCCGGTAGGTGCACCCACATATGTGAGGTACTGTTTTCACCAGGATACCTGTGGGAACACCGGAAGGTAGGGCATGTGTTTTCTCTTGGTTTTCTTAACGTTTTCATACATTTGCTGCTGCACTTTGTTACACAATCCTTTCATTTCCCAAATGTGACCTACATTTAGTTTCTGATTTAGGCACTATATGCTTTTGTAACATGCACAAGTCACCTACCCTTCAAAAGGTCTGCCTGTGTTCTTTCAAAAACAAGTATGCTTGCCATTCCTCACCACATTTTTTTTCCTCATTTACACATGCAAATTACGTCTGTTTAGGCCGTCAGCAAAATAATCCTGTGTACCATGGCTCAGTTTGTGGCTTGTGGTATTGCTTGTTTTGTGAAACATTATGAAAAATGTGTGATTTCGTAACTGGACGAGCCAGGGGAATGTAGCGGGGCATTGCTTTTCGCAATATTCACAGAAGCCATTACCTTACATGGCCAACCAATGTCCACCAAATACCTATTTTATCTATAATTTTTTCAATTTTTCCCCAAACTATGGGAATTTTCCCTACATAGTTGTTGCTGACCTGTGAAAATCACCCCTTCCTAAATTTGGAATTTGTCAGAAATGTGTGCCTTTCTGTCTTCCCATTCAGCTTTCCTACCCTCCTCTTCCATTCCGTCCAGGCATGTCCCATTGGAAAAAAGGGCAAAATCGCTAACCTCTCACAAAACTGCTGGTAACCTTATAAAAATATGTTTTTTTGGATTCTGCTGAACCTGTTCTTGAAAGCGTGGAAAATGGTGAATTCATCGCAGCAAACCACTTGTTCCTAGCTCTTACAAGGAAAAAAACACAGGCTTCTTTGCACATCATTTTTTTGGCATTTTCTCTTGTTGTGCTAGGACGTCGGGCCCCATCTTCTCTGGCGAATCTCTACAACTTCTTCCTTTTAAGAGGGGTGTTAGCCCTCTTACATTATGGGTTAGCCATTTGAATTTGTAGCTAGGTGGGTCAGGCTCCTAAATGTACCCCCACCACCGACCCTCTCCCGAGTGCCTCGCCAACCTCTGGTAACCTCCTTAGAGTTGTTCGGATCTCGTCCCCACTGAGTTGTGCCCTCACTTCTCTACCCTTGCCGCCCTTTAAGTTCCTCCCGTTGGTCCCCTCCCTCCACGCCCCCCTCACTCCCCTTCCCCATGTCTGGATGTAGCCCTCGCCTCCTCCTCCGCAACTCCATCCCCTCTCCCCCAGCCAGGGTTACGTGCCCTTTCCGACTCAATGATGTTTGATCACTCTGGGCCCCAGAACCCTGTAGTATTCCTAAGTGTCTACCAACCCTTCAAGTAGTAGCTTGTGGGCTCTTTATTGCCCCCCTCTTCTGCTGCTGCCCCTCCACTTTTTGCCTCCTCTACCTCCTTTCAGCGTGGGCCCTGCAATGTGTTCTCCTTCTGCGATTTTATCCCACCGTTGACCACTCCCATGGTCTGGGTCTCAATCTGTTTTCCACTGCGGGTGGCCCTTCATCCTGCCGATCCGGTCTCAGATCCAAATTCATTATGTTTGCTCCCTCCTGGGGGGAGACTATGCGTTTTTGTACTCCTGCTGACTCGAATATTAAACCAAAAGGAAAGGTCCTGATCCCTCGCTCATTTAAGGCTTTGATTATCAGACCCATCTGATAATAATAACATCATTAATGTGCTGTTGGGTAGGTCTTGGTTGTGAAGATTCTCTGGACCACTTCCTTTAGCTCTCTTTCCAATTCTGTCTCCAGTAGAAGTTTCCGCCTGATGTTGACCCTCTGGGACCTATTCTCCATATCCTCCATTTGGAGCTCCAGATTCTGTGTGGCTACGTTTCATCGTTCTATAGCCTCACTGTTTGCTGTAGTTTCCTTGTAGATCTCCTGCAGGCCCCTTTCTATTAGGTGCGTCCTTTTGCCTAGTTGTCCCACTTCTTGACTTATCTCCACCAAGGCCGAGTTAAGGTCCGTCCGCATAAGTTGGAATTACTCCTGAAATGTCTTTGGTAGGGACGCCTGGAGGGTTAACATTTCCCCATGAAAGTCTTGCCTCGAGAGGTGAGCCATTAAGTCACCCTCCGCCGAGTTGCTGTGCGCTGTTGGGCCATCCTGATTACTTTTGCCCTGTTCCCTGGCTTTCCAAGGGCAGCCACATAGTTGGAAGGGGTACCCGGAGCTTCCCCTATGCTCAGTCCTGCTTTCGAGCTCCTACCTTTTGCCTTTATTGTCATGGCTCTACTGGGGCTGGCCCTGCTTCCTATACTGGTATGGGGGGGCCTAGGTCTTGAGCCTTTGTGTCTTCGTGTAATCCTTGGTCCGGTGTGCTTTCCTTCCCTTGTTAGCCGGGGGCCTCCCCACACCATGCACCGTGCATGGGGCTCCCCCTACCAGTCTCCGTTTGTGCCGGTTCCCTCTCTTGCGCTCCCTGTCATGTTGTGCCTGGAGCCTTCCGACCCGGGCTCCCCCTGATCGCTGGAGTGCCCGCCTTTGTTCACCCAGATGTAGCTACTGTGCGGACTTGCATTACGGGCGCTCTGCGCCCCTCAGGTCTCTGGGGGTACTCCCACCAGCTTCCACCCTTTCCTGGTTATGCCCTGGCTCCTCCTCTCCCCCTCCATCCTCCCCGGCGGTGCATGCTACACATGGGGGGCCGGCTTGTGGTCCTGCTTCATTGCGCTTTGCACTCCCTCTTTCTGGGGGTTGGCGCTATCTAAAGGACCCATGGGTGTCTCCCGCAGGTCCGGTACAGCGCCGCCTCCCCTGGACTATGACCCTAGACTCACCATTCCCACCGTGGCGGGCTCAGGCCTCTGAGGCGATGCCTCTTGTCGGTCGCTCTGTGCTGGGGTTCCGGCCTTTCTATGCCAATCCTTTCCAAGTCACGGCACAGCAATTTCACCACTGGGTCTCGGCGGTCCTTGCTTCCCTCATGGACGGTCCTCTTCATGTCTGCCGAGACGCTGCATCCTTCCTTGCAGCGGCTGGTGTCTTTTCCCCGGCTTCCCTCACTTCACGGCCTGCTTGGCTGTCCTGGCCACCTCCCCTCCGAAGCGTCTTTGCCCTTCGCCACACCCAACTTAGGTGTTCCCACAGCTCGACAATGTCTCCGGGACTATGTTTGTTTGTTGGTTTATTTGATAATGCGCACCAAACCCTCAGGTAGCTGGGCGCAGCAGGTACAAGAATATTTAAGCTTAGTTACAACATGATGTATAAGTACAGGCATAAAGTAATTACAATACATGTGGTACAAAAACATAACAGAGGTAGGTGGTACAGGCACAGTGCAGGTGGTATGGCATTAGTAGCCCGGAATGTCAGTAGTCACATGGATAAGGAGAAAGGATTGTGAATTAACAAAAGGTCAGGGTGTAGGGTGATATCTAGATGTCCTTGGAACTGAGCCAATTCAGTGTGTTACATCTCAATCTAGCATATGTCTGTTCCTCTCTGAAGGCTGTCGGAGGGAGTTCCAAGAGAGGGCCGCTTTAACAGGGAAGCTGCCACCGCCCGCATTGGCGAGTCTGAATCTTGGAATATCAAGAAGGAGATGGTTAGATGATCTAATGTTATATGAGGAAGTTTTCCTAGTCAGTCTAGCAGCGAGATAAGGTGGTGCGTCATTATTCAGACATTTGAAGGTGAGGGAGACTGTTTTAAGGAGTATCCCATCGCTGATTTTTAGCCAATGCTGATCTCTTCTGACGTTAGATATATGCTCTCTTCTGGGTACGTTCAACGCTGCTCTCAGGGCGTTGTTTTGTAGTATTTGAATTTTGTTTAGTATTGGCTAGCGTTATGCAGCTGGCTTTGGATAAGAAGGGTCTACAGGCCCTAATCAATTTACAAGTGTAGGCTGTAGATATGGCCATGGAGCCGACTTGTTTGTTCAGTGAAAGTGTAGAATCGAGGTAAAACCTAAGGTTTTTACCTCTGTTACTACTTTGATGTCGTTGCCGTCGATATTGAAGGCTGAGTAGTTGGGGCTGACTTTCTTTAGGTTGTAGTCAGAACCCAGAATCAGGATCTCAGTTTTGTCATCATTCAGGCATAGGCCGTGTGAGGCCATCCATGCCTGAATGATGAGGTATATGCTGTTTACCAGAGCTGTGTCTTTGACAAAGTTGCCAGAAAGGGGTAAAAGGATCTCGGTGTCATCAGCATAGTTAGTGTATGTCACGCCCAGTCTGTCAAGTTTGTCAAAGAGTGGCTTGGTAAATATACATTGTTGGTGAGATACATGAACCTTGTGGAACATCACAGGCGATTTGGATTGGGTCTGCTGAGGCTGAGGGGGAGAATACTCTCATTGTACGGTTGGCAAGGAAGGATTGTACCCAGGCTATGGCATCGCTCGAGAAATGTGCAGCTGACGCTAAGTGTTTGCATAGTACTGCATGATCCACCAGGTTGAATGCTGCAGATAGGTCGAGGAGGAGTAGCATAGCTGTTTTACCGTTGTCCTTCAACTCGTCGATGTGTCTTTAGATCGATTAGGGCCGTTTCAGTTCCATTCTGTGGTCTGCAACCGGATTGACGAGATCCTAGTAAGAGATTAGCCTCAGGGTAATTTTTGGATTTGGAGGCAGGCTACTCTATCAATGATTCTAAGGAGGAATGGTACTGTCGTAATGGGCCTGTAGTTGGTAGGAATGGCTGGATCAAGGGTCTGTTTCTTGAGGAGAGGTAACACCCCAGGTTCCTTTAGGTTGATGGGGACGGAGCATGAATTGAAGGAAGCGTTGATGAGCTTGGAGATAAATGGTTCTAAATCTCTGGCTGCGTCCTTAATTATTTGTGCTGGGGCGCAAATGCTCCTCTTTTGGCCCTCAGTGACTTTGCTTTTGGGGTGGCGGACCCACCAATTACACCTTTGGCTCAGGCACACCGTCGACACACCTATCTGGTGTTGGCTGCCATTTTGAAGTCCTGAAAGCGTTTTCAGTTAACCAACGATAATATCAATATTTTGAGTTCTCATGTTAATACCAAAATGAGCTAAACCACACTTACCAGGCCATGAATGTCACATCACCTACGTCTGTCACACCAGCATTAACTTCCGCCCTGCCCAGCTCTGGGAGATTTAGTTACAGAGCCAAAAGCTTCAGAGTGGGTTGATAAGACATTTCTCACATTAGTGGGGAAAAGCACAATAGCCATTAAGAGGGCAATATATCACTCAATTGTTATGACAATATCCCTTAATAGTGAGGGGGAATAATATCTCTTGTGAATGAACTGGGCAAGGCTATCCCGATAGCAAGAAAATGTAGGCAAAGCACTATCCTCTTGGCTGAATTATAATGAGTGAGCAGGCGGCTATACCCACGTGAAAGCAAATGGTTGCATAGAAGCAGTAGGGCCGTGACTGTGATATTGATCTAGATGTGTGCTGGATCCTATATCCTCGAGATTGGGTTGAGAAGAGAACCTTTGGGGGACCAGTATTCCTAGGATTTGCTCAGATTATTCTGAGGTTGGATCGCCCCACCCCTCGTTTAGCTGTAGATAAACACCTATCCTTCTGATTACTAATAAACAAAGGTTAAATACGTACTTCATATGACACACTAGTTGTTTAGTCACAGCATCCTTTGCACAGGTGGTAGGACAGCCTTGCCGGTGTAGGGGGGAAAGAATATGCTGACAACTGTTTTCTTGAATTCCTAGAACTACCTTCAGGGCTTGGGAAGGAAGAAGTTACTCAACTCCTCAGCAGAGGACTATAGAGTGGGAGGCACCATGCATCACTTCTTTGCTAATCTTTTAAAGCTAGATTGTGTGTCCTTTTTTTCCCATTCTCCTGCACAATCTTTTGGAGGGAGGGCAAGTGTTTTTCTGGGTATGGCTGAGCCTTTCGATTTGTGGCACACTTGTGGACTCAATTTCACAGCACATTTACTAGAATATATATTTTAATTGTTATACAAATACATTCTTGCTTAGGAAAATACAAACATGGGAAATGTGTTGCTACATTATAGTTTCCTTTAATGGGAAATGTGGCCTTTTTTTTGGCTCCATGTTGGAAAGTGATGCTATTAGTTCTTGGTCCAACCTAAACAAACCTGCCATCTAGTGGTTTTCAATGTAGGCTAACGTTGACAAGCTAAGGTAATCCAGATCTGTTGTGAAAAATGGTAGTAAAAGCACAATTACCTCATCAAAAAGGAGTACCTTTACTTGAAACTGAAAACATCTCTTAGTACACTGCTAAAGTTCTGCTCCTCGAGTTGGCAAACTTCTCTCAGCCTAAGACATAATTGGTGTTTTTGGAGGTCTCGGCAGATGCCACAAAGGAATAGTGGATCCAATTCCAACAATCAGAAGCAGTTCTCCTGATAGTGGTAAAATCTTTTTCTAGCCCTTGTAAAAGCTTACATTTGTCATTTGTCCACCCTTTGCGTTCCCTCAAATATCTTCCATGATTCATGTCATAACTCATAACTGCAACTTTGTCATTCACACAGCCAACGTGCGGAGACTAGACACAGACATTGTTAGGTGGGATTTAATCCGAGACTTTTTCCACAACAAAATGGATGCAAGCTTTTTTTTCACTCAGTGGACTACCACATTCAGTACTACGCGCTATTTTGTTTGAGAAAGGCTCAAGTGTAGCCGAAACATGTGTAAACCAAAAGGGCAACACAATACTTTGTTTCTGAAAGAAAAAAACGTATTACAGACTCTTTGGAAAAAAAATCTTATACCAAACAGTTTGGCACATTTATTTTGTGGGGATACCTTTTATCTTGTTTTAAGACCATTTAATTTGCCCAAACAGATTAGTCAATTTTCATTGGGACCTTGCAGCATGTGGTTTAATTTATTCAGGTGTTCAAAAACATTGGACATATCTGCAAGCTCAGCCAACCAGAAAACATAATGAAACTATTTTGTATGATGAATTTAAAATAATCAGAATTTAATTTTGTAATTTCAGTAGAGTGGTATTCTCGAGAAAAACTTATCATGAAACATCCAGCATACTTCTTTATTATGTTAGTACAGATGTTCAGCGTCCAGAATGTTGAGCCCAATTGCATTAAATTAACAATTTTGATGCATTGACCCAGTACTGACCGAGTTAATCTGCCAAACTCTTGGAAAGACGTGCTACACAGTGAACAAGATAGTGAGACATGAACCCTTCCCACAACGTTTGCGATGGAACCTTTGATATATCTAGCCTGTTCCAGTTTTTCCATTCAGTTCTTTATTTTTGCAAAATTCATCTGTAACTCGAAACACCTGCAGTTGTCATGCCATGGGTGACATGGCACACCCTTTGCGGAGCACTGATGTAATGGACTGGCCCGTCTAAAGGGGCCCCCTCCTCAGTCTTCATGAGGAACTCTAGTTCTGAATTGGATGGCATATCCTCCAGTATTTGCTCCAAAATAGATAGTTCTTTGATGAGGGACAGTAGAGTCCACAAAGAAAGATCCTCCAATGTGATGGTCTATACTAAGTGACACACCAAAGTCACAGGCAGGATTGTAGATGAATGAAATCGCCTTTGTCCATGAAATCTTCACTAGCTTGTGTTTACTTGCCATCAACATGGAGGTTACTGTAGTAGACAATGAGGGCGGGTTTCTCATGGACAGTGTTGCAGTTGTTGACACCAAGAGCTGTGCTGTCAACACAGTGAACTACCTCATGACCAACAACGTAGAGGTCTTTGAGGCACCACAGTGGACAGAAAACCCATCGATGAGCTGGTGGACAGGACAAACCAAAGAGCCTTTGCTCCTGTACTCGTGGATGAGCAATTGCCACTCATTCAAAGGGAGAAAGTTAATGGGGAAGCCTCACAAGCTGGAGGCTTTGCATCTGAGATCTTTTCCAGCAACAAGAAGGTAAATGTGGTTGTTTTTGGGAGGGCCTGTCCCGTGCTGCAGCCAGGGTCACGTCCGATGCGTTCCCCTTTTTCCCTCCTCATGTCCTATCCTCAGAATAGACCTTTAAATGGATCTTCAGTTCAAAAATATCTCTGCCCAGATCACTCATAACGGTACACATTATATTTAGTTCACTGTCCCTTCACAGTTCTCCCATAGATAGTAGGGAAGGGCATGAGTTGTCAGGGGAGATTCAGATCAGGTAAGTGCAACACTATCATTACAGTGCAAGGAAGACTAAACAGATGACAAAGGATTTAAGTGCAAAACTGAGCCAGCCGACTGCTCAAGAGCAAGATCATGACATCAGTGCAAATAATAAAGGAAAATAAGGGGTGCGAGGGAGGGTCGATCCGGTTACATGGCGTTTGCTGACTAGGTTTTTTTTCCTACACAGAGGACTTTCCGCTGTTTGTATTTCGCGAGTTAGGGCATTCCATTTGAGGGAACCAGTCGTATCCAGGGTTTTTACACCATGTCTTTTCTTCCTGAATGGAGAAATTATCCGTTTTCTAGAGGAAGAAGAATTCAAGGCTCTCAGTAGTGAGTAGTTATTAGTCTGGGCTATTAGTTATCAAGGCACAGATCGCTTTGTAAAGAAGGCAAAACAATTTGAATTTAATACAACCTGGTACCAGGAGCCAATGAAAGGAGAGCAGGGGGTGTGTGAGGAGTTACAGAAGGGGTATAAGGTGTTTGGGAAGATGGAGGTAAAGGCTGTTTTAGTGTTCAAGGCGCGACATGAGGGAAACAGTTACTTGAACTCTTTGTGCCATTATTCCAGACCAGAAGTATACACTTGAGCATCAAGAGTTTGAAGATCAATTTTTATGTGAGCTCATTGATTTGTTGCTAGAAGAAAAGGGAACAATGAAATACCACTTCTGCATTCTTCAAAGTACTAGAGAGGGTTCCATGTGTTAAAATTGCAGCAGAAATGGGCGTGGACACAAAATATCGCGGGAAAAAGGCTGTGGTTTTGCCACCACAATCCATGTAAAGGATGCAGGGGTCACCCCCGCAACCTCTGCTCCCCTTAAATGGTGTAATGGGGTACACCTTTAATGGGTCAAACCATGGCATCTTTGTCGCAATTTTATCACTGCATACCCTAGAGATGGATGGAAGGAGTGGAGACCATGGATGATGGTCATGTGAAAGGACAGGAGGGTGGAATGGAGGCACCAAAATAGATTATTTCTGTTTTGAGCATTTAAGCAAAGGCTATTGTCTATGTTTCACTCCTTGGATTTTAGTAAACAATTGGATAGTGTTGTAGGGTAGGGAGTGGGAAGAGCGCTTGAGGGTGATTTGAGTATTGTCTGCGTACGTTTCAAAGGTGGTGGTGGTTTAACAGGAAGTGATATTGGCAAGTCATTTAAAGTAAGCATTGAACCGTCAAGGAGAAAGAATGGAGTCGTGGGGACCCGTAGGTTAAGGGAGGTGACATCAGAGTAGCTTGGGCCCATAAGCACAGGAGGTAGTTTGTCAGTCAGGAAGGAAGTGATCCAAGAGAGGGCCAAATCATTAATGCCATGTAGATGGTGGTTTAGGAGGATGTTGTGACTCACTGTATCAAAGGACAATGACGGATCAAGAAGAATGAGAATTGAAGGCAAGTTGGTGTCAAAGGCCGAGTTCTTCCCTAATGTACAGGAGAGCAGATTCAGTTCCCCTCAACTGGCGAAAGCTAGATTGATGATGTAGGAGGAGATGGTGAATTTCAGTTGGAGTGAGGCAGGTTTTTCCACAATTCTTCTGGCTAGGAACGGTTTTTTGGCATAAAACGGTAGCTAGCCAGAATGGCTGGATCACCATTCGATTTTTTTTTTTAAATAGAGGTGTGACCAGGATAAGGGGAGATTTGCCAGAGTGGAGGCGGTCAAAATTATCAGTATTCGCCTTAATTGTGACCTCTGGACAAGCAGCCGTTTGACAGCAGATACAGACAACATAATGGTCCTTGAGAAACCCATTTCTCATCAGACAGTTCTCATAGTATAAAAACGTGTTAACCTTGGAATATTGTTCTTTCCCCCATTACAAGCGTCAGAAATGTTGAAGGTTTAAGGGCTGAGTGGAAACAATCGGAATCTGCAGAGCTAAAGACCAGGCAGGCAGAAAGTAAACACTACTGTCTCTCATGCAGCTGCATCTCATTTAAGAAAGAACCCAAGTGCATCCATCTGACTGGTCAAGGGGGAAATTACATAAAAGGGAGTGGATAGGCCACACATTTTTGTTTCTTTAAACTGCATAAATGTACAGAATTTTACAATTGTATAAATATATAGGATTCCTTTTTAGAATTGGTTGTTGTGAATTTATAGTAAAGGCGGACCCCCTGCGCTGATCTGGTTCTCAAACAACATGTGTTCTTCCTGCTGCTGTATACAAGGTTTCAGCGGGACAAGCTCACAAGTTCCAGTGTGTGGAGGTAAGAGAAGAAGTTGAAACCCAGTTGTATTGGCGCTGGATCCGTGAAGAATTCACTCACATCTTGTCGATGTTGTAAATGAAAGGTCAAGACACTGGTTTGTGTATGTAGTCTTGACTTAATTGGCACGTAATTGCCAGTGGTTAATTATGCACGTGTAGTGCTTTGTCACATGAGGAAAGCCAACACGTGTTGGTCTTCATCAAGGCTGTGCAGTTGGTGGTGAGGTGAAAGTGTTTGTTGGTGACATGGTGAGTTTCCGTGTAATTGTGCAACGCAATGTTGTAATACATCGATAATTTGAAAAATCACATACCTGGTTCATATATACATTGTGTTTTAGTGCAGTGAGTGGTGTGGTGACAGTTTGAAACATGTGCATGTTGGATTATAAATAAGTAAAAATCTATGTTATATAAACTCTGGGGGTATAGTTTATAGAGAAGGCGAGTTTTTGCACCAAGGAAAGAGCACAAAACAAGAAAAAAGGGGGGGTCGAGAGGAGAGGGTTGGTTAGCTCGAGTTAACTAGGTGTTGGTATTTCTAATTATTATTTGGTAAGGATTCTTACCGGAGTCTTAGATTGGTAGGGGTCCTTGAGTAAGGATGCTGGATAGCCACTGGAAGGAAAAACGCAATGGACCGAAGATATAAGAGCATGATAGCAGAGGGCAAAAGGATGTGGCTGAGCTTCGGGGTGTGGGAGGGGGGGCGGCGGGTCCGAGGGTTCCTGGGTTGCCGGATTGAGGGAGCATGTGGATGCGGTGAATAGTTGGTGCGTGAATCCGATGATGGGAGGGTTGCCAGTCATTTGGTCGAAATCAATTGGTCGACTGGACAACTGGTCGAATCAATTTGGTCGAAAACCAAATGGTCGAATTTTTTTTTTTTTTTTTTTTTACCCCTTTTTTTTTTTTTTTGGGGGGGGTCCCCCCCCCAACCCCCTTTTTTTTCTTTCTTTTTTTTTTTTTAACACGAAAACCCACAAAACACATATATAAATAAAAAAAAAAAAATTCGACCATTTGGTTTTCGACCAAATGACGTCGACCAAATTGCAGTCGACCAGTTTGTAGTCGACCAAATGACTGGACACCGATGGGAGAATAGCAGAATAGCATATGGGAGGCCTGGGTAGGCTGGCCTTGAGGGAAAGCGGGTGGTGTCCAGGTGATAGGGGTTGTGGGAATTGCCTCGGGGGCCACCTGGGCATGTACTAGGGGAGGGGCATACGCAGGTATGCATGCATCCACTGGGAGGTAGGTGCTAGGATTCGCGATTAAGCCGAGGAGCCAGATGGCCGTTTGAGTGTCAGAGTCAGGTGATGTTACGTAAAGCTTACAGCTGAAAAGCAGATGCGAAGTGCGTCAGTTATGGGGCATTGAATTAACGGACATAAATTACATAGGATTACTCTAAGGAGTCGACTTGCCGTATATGTGTCAGAGTCAAAGGAATGTTTCTTTGCGCCATGCGCTGATAAGCATGTGTGTAAGTAAGTCCTTTGTGAGGCAATACATTCGCTGAATGAGCTAAATGAGAGGGCCCCTCTAGAAAGGGGGGGTGAAGGTGTCTGTGGTCTGGGCCACGGTTGTGGAGGGCAAGATGGCGAGGTGAGAAAGGTTGGGAAAGCATGAGTAGGGTGCGCGCATGGTTGTGACGGCCGTGGGGACACGCATCATGGTGGGGGCGGCGGACAATGTGGGGGGTGGGGGGTGTCGCAGTGGAAGAAAAGTGTCAATGGGAGGTCGGCGATCATATGGGGTTGGTTGAGCCCGTAGGGGCATTAGGAGGCTTACCCGAGGAGCCAGGAGGGCTGCAGGAGACACGATGGGCAGCCACAGGGATCTTTCGATCCCTTCCACCTCTTGTTCCTGGTGTTAAATAAGAGTTGGGAGCTCATTGGCTGGGCAGTTATGCATAAGCATGATTTCGACTGGTTGTGCTTTAAGTGCTGAGGACGGCAACTAGCACTGTAGGTTGAAGATATTATCCAATTATAATTCAATTCCAATAAATGATAAAGTGCAGAGCATCCGGGCTATGGGTAAGTTACCCAAAGGTAGACCTGAGACGAAGGTTAAAATACATTATTTGAGTCGAGTGGCGGAGTGTGCATGCCTGATGACGGTGCAACAGGAAGAGGCAGGAGCCAGTTTAGTGGCAGTATTGCTATTAATGCCTGGGATTCATACAGTGAGTATGGGATGTCGCTGCCCAGCACCATGACATTGGCAGGTTTAGGTGGAGATCACCAGGGGGGGTGTGCTGGGATAGAGAATAAAGAGTTAATCTCAATGGGGGGGGGGGGGGGGAAAGGATTGAGTATAGGGGTTTCTGTGTTGTCTGATGCCATGGCTGTGTGGTTCACAGGCTAAGATAATCTTAATGGAAATAGGGGGAAAGTACCAAAGTTTCTGTGGGGTGAGTCAAAATCCATGTTTAGCTTTTGCAAGCTAAGGTTCGATTGAGGGTCATGGGGCTTATTGCCAAAGCCAAGAGGTAAGGGTCAAAGATACCATTGATACATCATAGTTTCAATGCTTGAAGAAAAACATGTTGAACAAGAAATAAACAGAAATTTGCAAAGGTTACAAGGGTTTTTAAAGGAAGACGTTGAGCTTGTGACCAGAATTAAGGCATAAACTCACACATCTGTATTTGCAGATTATTTTAGCTTCACGTTGTCGTAGTTCTCTGTCGCCACCTCTCTGGTCTGACAGGATGATTTTGAGTCCCATGAATGTAATGTCTTCTTTCTTGTCCAACTGGTGTTTCTCTTGCCAGTTTAGGGCCAGAGGATCTTGCATCTTGCGAGTTGAGTAGACCTAGATGTACTCTAATTCTGGTTCTCAATTCCCTTATAGTGCTGCCAAAATATTTTCGGTTACAGGTGCAGATAATGACATAAATAACATTTTGATTTGCAATTAATACATTCTGTGACTCTGTGTTCATCGGTACCATTGAAGTTTAGAGTCTTGGTGTTCCTCGCATGGGGACACATGGTGCAAGTTCCACACTTGTGAAAGCCTGCTGCCTTCACAGATGTGAGCCAAGTCTGGTTGGCGGCTGTCACAGTTGCCATGTATGATGTGCTCAGCATGGTGCGCAAGGTAGGTGCCTTGTTGTATGTTAATTGCGGCCTAAAAGGTATCAATTGTTTGATGTCCGTATCTATACTAAGGAGGTGCCAGGGTTTCTGGAGTATTTCCTGAACCCGGTGACTATCCTGGTTATACCTGGTCACGTATCTGATTGTTTTTTCTGGGGCTACCGTCCTTAGTTTAGCTTTGGGGGTCAGTGGGTCCTGCGAGCCCTATTCGTTGCCATGGCGATTGCCGATCCAATCGCCTGCTCTGTATATCCTCTTTCCGAAAATCTGTTGTGCAATAGTTTGCATTCCGCCTCAAAGGATTTGTTAGTGCTACAGTTCCATTTGGCTTTAATGAATTCACCTTTGGGGATTGTCTATTACGGTTCTGTGGGGACAGCTGGTAGCAAAAAAGTACAGAGTTGACCTCGGTTGGTTTTCTGTATGTGGTGGTCGTCAGTTCCTCATTATTCATAGTGATATTTACGTCCAGGAAGTCAATGGCGCTGTCACTGTGTGTACCTGTTAATTGGGACCAAACCGATTGTTGTTGAGATATTCTTTGTAGCAGTTCAGCTGGTCTGCTGTGCCCGTCCATATCATCAGGACATTGTCAATATAACAATACCATTTATAGATAAGGTGGTTGAAGTCTGGATTGGAAAGCGCATGGACTTGTTCATAATGATTCATGAAAAGGTTTGCCATTGAGGGGCATATGTCGCACGCATTGCGATTCCCTTAGTCTGTTTATAGTACACTTGGTTGAAGATAAAAAATAGTGTTTGTCAGTGAGAATTCTAAGAATTCTTTTGTTAGTTCCAGGTGTCTCGTGTCACATTTATGACGCATTTTGTCCTGAAGGGTATGAAGGTCACGGGTCACCGCTTGTTGAAAGATATCAATGGCGTTGTCCCCTTGTATATTGGGTGTAGGTTTCAATTTCTTCTTTAGTTCTGGTATGCTAAGATTGTGTTCCTCTATATCGAAGTCCTTTAGGATGTCTCTTTTGGAGGGGTTAACTTTAGCCTCGTCATTCTCCAAATTGACGAATAAGTGTCACATCCAGGTTTTCCATGTCGATGTTACTGATTGTTGGTTTGGTCTTATTCTCAGGATGCCATGTTACTTTGCAAAGAATTTCGTTTTCTGGTATACTTGAATAAATCTATATGTGCTTCAATGAGGTTGGCCGATGCAGTTGGTACAAAGGAAAGACCTTTGTTGAGCATGCTGGTATCCATAGCGGTTAGTAGGTAGCTGGAAAGGTTGAGCACCAGATTCAGCCTCTCAGTTCTCTTTGCTGTAATTGTGTCTGTGACCTTTTTAGCCTTAATCACTTTCGTTCTCTTCTGTCACGTTTCTTGCTCCCACCTCTCTTACCTCTCTTGTGTCTCTTCTCATTGGTGTAGTGTCTAGTAAAATATCCTGGAAGCGTACGCGTGTTTGGTTTGGTGTTGTGTTCCCCATTTGTATCTTTGTATTTGAACTAAAAAAATGGTATACATGGCTTCTGCTGGTAGTTGCACTGGTTATTGCCTCTGTTGTTTTAGTTTCTGCAAGATCTATATCACTTTCCACGTCTGAACTTGCCGGTACTGTTGGGTGTGCTTTCTCTTGGCGTATTCTTGTGAAGGTCATCAAATTTGGGCAGAAACGTGATCCCATGATCTCCATGATCCCTTTCATCCCTAGAGAATTTCCCGCATTTTCGGAGTTTAAATTCGTACTGGTGGTTTTTGAGAATGTCATACACGTTGGGCATACTTAACTCACACAAAAACCCACACAACCACTTCTCTTGCAGCAAACCGAACAGACTCCACCACAGCACAACAACAAACAATCAACACATAATCCGCAACAACAGCACACAAGGACTGGCTCAGATCCTATATTCACACCCAAGCTCAGCACACAGTGAAAATCGAACTGAAGCAGCCAACAGGACACCACCTTCTCACTTCCCTGCGCCCTCTTCACCACTAACCCAACCCCACTTCTTTGTTTACAGATCCACCTGAGCACCTGGAGACCAACTCCGTTGGTGACAGTGCGCTATATAAATACCTTTAACATTAACATACATGGTTCTGTAGTTTCTGTCCTTGGTGGCTGCAGGCGCATTACTTGCTTCAATGTCTTGTTTGAGATTATCTATTTCAAGTGCAAGTCTCTTATGTTCTCTGTCAGCATGTTCAAGAAGAAGCTTTAACATAACTTTTGAGCCCACAATAAGGTTTTCTTCCCATTTCGCTGCAAGATCCGATTCGTCCGGATTATTGAAATCTGGGAAGATTATGATTCTAAATCCATGAGGGATTTTCTCTTGTTCAATGTAAGTTTGGAGAGTAAATCTCTCTCGGAATGTATTTATCTCCTTGGTGCAAAGGCGTTCTAATTTTGTGAATTTCTGACGAAGAGTCTCAGGTGCATTTGCTCTAGGAGGAAATGCATGCAGAGTTGAGCCTCTGAAAATAGGTTTTTGATATCATCCTTTCTGGATAGTAAGTAGTCTGCCATGTTGAACTATGTGGATCTGAAGCTGCGGGGATCCTATTTCTGGCACAATTTGGAATTGGTGGTTGTGAGTTTATAGGAAAGGTGGACCCCTGCGCTGATCTGGCTCTCAAACATGTTTTCTTCCTGCTGCCATATACAAGGTTTCAGCGGGACAAGCTCACAGGTTCCCGTGTGTGGAGGTAAGAGAAGAAGTTGAAACCCAGTTTGTATTGGCGCTGGATCTGTGAAGAATTCACACACATCTTGTTGATGTTGGTAAATGAAAGGTCAAAACACTGGATTGTGTATGTAGTCTTGACTTAATCGGCACGTAATTGCCAGTGGTAACTAGGCATGTGTAGTGCTTGGTCACGTGAGGAAAGCCAACATTTGTTTTGACCGTAGGCCTTGTTGGTGGCATGGTGAGTTTCCGTGTACTTTTGCGACGCAACATGTTGTAATACATCAATAAATTGAAAAATCACATACATGGTTCATATAAACATTGTGATTTAGTGTGGGGAGTGGTGTCATGACGTGACAGTTTAAAACATGTGCATGTTACAAATCCATGTTATATAAACCCCAGGGGTATATTTTATAGTGAAGTAGCATTTTTTGCACCAAGAAAAAACACCACTCACCGCACTAAATCACAATGTCTATACGAACCATGTTTGTGATTTTTCAATTTATCGATGTATGAGAACATGTTGCGTTGCAAAATTACAGCCTTGATAAAGACCTACGGTCGAAACACGTGTTAGCTTTCCTCACATGACCAAGCACTACACACGTGCCTAGTTAACCACTTACGTGCCGATTAAATCAAGACTACGTACACAAGGGTCTTGACCTTTCATTTACCAACATCGACAAGATGTGAGTGAATTCTTCACGGATCCAGCCCCAATACAAACAGGGTTGCAATTTCTTCCTAGTATGAAGATGGGGAAGCCCTTCAAAGAGTAATTCTATGAAAGAATGCTTGAGAAACACTTATTTTGGAAACAGAGCACTGCCATGCTTATTTGTGAATAGTCTCCCCTCAAAACTGTCGGCAGAAAGGGGATGATTGATAACAGGTCTGTTGAACATGTGCTGCGGCACTCCAGGTTGCAGCTGTGTTCGCCGCTAAAGATACAGCTATTCCATTTTTCATCCATCCAGGTGCAACTTCTGTAACTGTGTTGACTGTTGGCCTGGACTGTACCGGGCCATAAGGGGTCAGGGTATCAAGACAGGCTCCCTGTACAACAGGAATAAGGTCCTTTAAATGTTTGCCACAGGGAGAACCCACCATACATGCAAAGAGACAACACTATTTTTCTCCCATCCATCGTTCTCGTTCTACAGCATAGTCTCCAATGAAAATCTTGCTGTTGATACCTCCTCCCACCCCATTGTGGGAAGGTCACGTGGCGATAGCTTCGTCCTGCTACCCAACCACATTTCAAGCCCTATACACAGATAACAGCATGGAAACATTAAGAGGAGGGTTTCTTCACAGTGCTGGATGCCTCCAGGCTGCCAACCATTGTTACCCAGGAGGAAACGACTCCTCACACATGACAAAAAGAGGCTGTTCAAACAAAAGGTAAAAAAAAAAAAATAATAAAAGTGCATCAAATGACCGCAAAAAAAAACAAAAACAAAAAAAAAATGCAGGAGGGACAAATCTGGAGTAAAAACATTTCACCCCTTCAAAGACCAGAAATTCTCAATAGTCATCATTTCCAGCTACTAAGCAGGGTATGCCTGCCGACCAAGCATCTACAAGACCATTGCATGGGCGTTGCAAATTCTCCTTGATAAACAATGAAATGTCCGACAAGCATTCGAGTCTGCACACATACCAAGACTCTAAACAGCTTAAAGCAATGGCCTGGCTAACTACCACCCAATTGCTAATGTTGCCCATCAGTAGGTTCTGGTCCATGTAGCGTCTAGTACCATCCTACAGAATTAGGATTCGGGTTGAGGAATCAAATCAACACTGTCTATCTGGGAGAGTGTTGATTTAGGATCTATATCCCAAATTGCTGACTGAGATCAAACACAGAAAGGTTGATAACCATTCCACGATATCGGAAAGAAGCACAAGGCAGCCAGACAATGAAACACTTCCATTAACTTTACATGGAACACTAATCTGCCTGGAAAAGCATCTGACCCTCAGAGTTGGAGGTGGATGAGCAGAGGAGCTCGAGAAGGAAAGTGCTTAGGAAGACAGTTGGCTGTAGTGTGGGCCACGGCCCCAGAAAGTCTTGTGGGCAATGCACAGGGTCTTGGGCTTGATCCTTGCAGCCACTGGGAGCCAGTGGAGCGATTTCAGGGCTGGAGAGATACAATCCCTGGGCTGGTGGCCAATGACAAGTCTTGCAGTCCTGTTCTGGATTAGTTCAAGATGGCGAAGAGTAGAGGCAGGAATATTTAGAAAGAGGCTTTTGCAGTAGTCCAGCCTAGAGAGAACTACGGCTCTGGAGACAGTGAGCTTAGGGAGGAAAGTGAGAAAAGGAAGAATACCTCTGAGGAGGTGCAGCTGGTAGTGGGACTTCTTAGAGAGGTCTGTGATGCGAGGAGGGAAGGAGAGGGTGGAGTTGAAGATGTCACCAAGGTTTGGTTTGTTTTGCCTCGCAGGAAGGCACAGGTAGAGGGCTCAAGGAGGATGTCCAGAGTGAATGAGGGAAAGCGGGAGCAGGGGTCCCGATGAGAAGGATCTCGGTCTTACTGCCATTAAGACAGAGCCGTTGGAAGCACACCATTCCTGAATCGCGGATAGTCAGGAATGAGTGAGGAGGCAGAGGGGAGCCTGAAGGAGAGCAGAGTGTCATCCGCATAACACAAAGTTAGGACAGAATATAGAGATGAGGTGGGAAAGAGGTGCCAAGTAAAGGTTGAAGAGCCAGGGTGAGACGTTAGAGCCCTGGGCAACACCACATGTGGAGAGAGAGGTGGTGGAGAGAAAGGACCCCAGTTGGACCTGGGAGGGTCGATCAGAGAGGAAGGAGGTCAACCAGGCTAGGGCCTGATCCGTGATGCCCAGGTTGTCACAGGAGACGATTGTTCAGGATGACGTGATTGACCGTGTCGAAAGTAGAGGAAAGGTCAAGGAGGATGAGGACAGAAGGAAGGCTAGAGTCGTATGTTAGTGAACTATTATTAGATCATAAAAATAGCATGTTAACATTTCCAAAAGCTTAATGTCATGCATTCACGTGTGCCACCGCTTAGAAGCCGAGTGATATCAGCTAGAGCACCCGTCACCACATCCACTGTGCCAAATCAATGTACATAAGGATAATAGGATCTACAGTCCAAAGGTTTGGAAATAAGAATCCTGTGCCGTTCAGAAACGTGTCATGTCACCATATATCAACAAAATCATTACCGAGTAGAAAGTAAAGCGAATGCGTATCCACTTGTAAATGTTACAAAAGAGTCTGCAACAATAATGATGCCATCCTATACTCCATGCGAAGGTACCTATTGAAATCAAACATTGAGTTACTCCGTGTACAATGCTTATCTTGAGAGCTCAGTCTAAGTAGAAATCCCAATTGTGAATGAAAAAGTATATCATTACCTTCACTACGCGATGTCTGAGACTAGCCAGTCAATCAATACATACAGCAAGCAGTCAAGTTTACACGAGTCGACAGAATATAAATAACCTAATCGCCGCTTACAAAGCATAGAAAGCACATTAGAAAATGCCTTACCTCAAATAAACTACCGTCTGCTAGTACCGTTTCTGCACCAACAAGTCAAAACACGATCAATCCTGTGATGCGAATAAGAATGGGAAAAAAGCACCTCATCGTCACCTGACTCACGATCACGTGACCCATATTGGTCACGTGTACAACAAGGAAGTCATAGGCACCGTAGTAACGGATTCTGAGCAAACTAGATCTCCCGTAATGGTACCACAAAACAAAGCATTGTATTACTAATCATATGCTCGATCTATCACTCAGGGTGCATTAGATGAACAACTAGCTATTTATTCTCAACGTTAATTCCTAAACAGAACCCTACTTATGTTTAGTAATACCATTCAGGTCCTAATTTAAACTTATCAAATCAATGTCCTCAATATTCACCAAGATATGAAATCGGACATTTGGTGAGAAAATATGACAAATTGCGGAGTACTTTCTCCGATCTGCCGAATTAGCATATATCCAATGGGATGACTATTACACTGAGTATGAATGCTTTGTAATAGGTATGACTATTACACTGAGTATGAATGCTTTGTAATAGGTATGACTATTACACTGAGTATGAATGCTTTGCAATAAGTGAGTTGGTGAAAATTCCAAAACTCATGTGTCGATTTGTGCCCATAACACACAAATGAGCAAGGTACAGTGAAGGACAATAAAAAAAGACTATGTTTGGCACAGGGATGCAGCACATGTGAACGAGCGATTCACTTTACTCAAGCAATGGCACTAAACTGATCTAGTACGTCAAGTTGTTGATACCACCTTTGTCCATCTACAAAAAGACATGTAGTTCCGTGTCACTGTTTAATCCCAAAGATTTTATTTGCAACGACATAATGTATCTTGTCTTTGTGAAACAGAGTTTTGCCTTGAGAAAGACCCGTGGGGGCGAAACACGTGTTGGCACGCAACTCTGCTATTGGAAACGAATATAATTAAATCGCGCAAAAATTCATCCATGTTTGACCAGAAATTGATTTTGTATTTGGACTGTAATTGACTCTGATGATTATTGTGATACTGGATGTATAACTTTTATTAGCTGGCAGCGCATTCAATGGTGGAACAAATTCACTGTTTTTCTTATTATTTTTGTGGGTTTGAGGTACGCACTGGTCCGCCTCGGGTGCTGCAGCCAGCACAAAGTCATTGAGGAAGGTCAATAATCACCTAAAATATAATAGCTCAAGCGCCTCCACTTTCTGGCATACCTCAACCATACTGTTTCTCAGTTTGTCAGAGGATGCGCCCGATGCCCTCAACTTCACGTCAGCCACCCAAGACTTGTGTTTAAGGGTGGCCAGGTCGCAGTGATACCAAGAGTTGCACTTGGAGGTGGACTTCAGATCCTTATGACAGGGGCAAGGACGTAGCGATGCAGGTTAGAGAAGGCTGTGTCCTAGCGTGGGTCAGCTGCAGGCATAGGAGGAGGAGAGAAAGTGCCGGCAAAGGCCTCCACTGACACACTTTCATGGGCCGGATGACCGAGAAGGTGGGTGACAGTGCAGGGTCAGCTTCACCTGGGGAACAGAGAGCGTCAGGTTGGAGAAGAGAAGAATGTGGTCAGTCCAAGAGAGAGGAGTGGTTAGAGAGGGGGATGTCTGAAGAGATGAGAGCATCCAGGGTGTGCCCAGCAGAGAGTGTCAGGCCGAAGGGTAAAATGGAAAGAGAGAGAGAGAGTCGCAGAGATTGCGAAAGAGCCCAGAGAAGGGGTTAGAAGCATCCAGGTGGATGTTGAGGTCTCAGAGGAGGAAAAGTTGAGAGGTAGAGGCAAGAGGAGAGATCGGCCCACTCAGAGAGGAAGAGGGCGACCTAGCCAGGAGGCCTGTAAGTGGTGGCCATGGTAAGAGAGAGACCAGGAGAGATAGAGAGCCTGCAGACAAGTCATTCAAAGGAGGAGTAGGATTGCATAGGAATGACAGAGACAGGGATCCATTCCGGGAAGATCAGGGCTACTCCACCTCCTGCACGGTTAGTTCTGGGTTCGGAGTGGATCTTGTAGCCATCAGGGAGGAGAATGTCAACACTTGTGACAGAGCTGGCCGTGAACATGTCTCGGTGAGACTGAGGACATCCAGATCAAGTTCTGCGAGGAGTCGGCATATGTCTGAGGAGTGTTTTTGCAGAAGTTACAAGTTACTCACCGTAGTGACTAACGTACTCTTAGTCCATAGTCCCCTTTCCTTCATACTGTATGGGCGTCCCTTGCGAGGGACGGGAGACGGAACCTTTTTCACTAGAAAAATCCTTCCCCTTTAAATTTAGAGGCGCAGCCCTGGGAGCAAGGGCTCACCTGACTGCCAACCAGCGGCACTTCTCAGTCCATATTGAGGCATCGACAATATTACAATTGCCTAAGTGACACCAGTTTAATTAGGGGGGGAGGATGGTGGGACGTATGGAGGAAAGGGGACTATGGACTAAGTACATTAGTCACTACGGTGAGTAACTTGTAATTACTCTTACGCCCCGTCCCCTTTCCTCCATACTGTATGGGCGATTGCAATTGAAAGTAGCCCCAGGGTGGAGAGGTGTCCCTCCTTAAAAATACAAGTTCCTTAATACTGCCTGCCAGAATGCCGAGTCTGACCTGGAGCCGGCATTCCAACAGTAGTGCTTGCAAAAAGCCGAGGGAGAGGCCTAAGTGGCTGGCCTGCTGAAGACCCTCCACGGTACGTGTCTCTAGAAGGCGACCCTAGTGGCCTTGACTCTGACTGCGAGGACATACACATTAACCTGCAGTGGTTTGTGTTGCTCCTCCTAGGCCTCCTTGAGGAGGCCACCATCCAATTTGCTATGGAGGCCTTGTAAGCCTGATATCCTGGCCCTGACCCGCCAAAGGTGATAAATAGAGCTTCAGACTTGTGGAAGCTCTTGGCCCTGTCCAGTTAGAACGTTGGCACTCGTCTAACATGAAGACAGTGCAGAACCCCCTGAGCAGGGTTCCTGGGGTCTGCGAAGCAAGTAGGGAGTACTATCTCGTCATTTAGATGGAACGCAGGGACTACCTCAGGTAAGTACTCGGGAGCATTAGGAGGACCACCCTGTCCCGGTGAAATGTAGTGTATTGCTCAGAGCCCTCCGAGGCTGGATTTTGCTGACACAGCATGCAGACATAAGACCCACCAAGTGGGCTGACCTAATGGTAACTAGCCTGATGTCTGTGGAGACCATTGGCCCAGAGGGTTCATGCGCCTGTAAAGTAGTGAGCCAGAGACAAGGAGGTAAGTTACTCAATAGTATGTATTTCTTACAGCTCACCAGAGGTTAAATGATTGTGCACCCGGACTTCTCTTTATCCAATTAATTTCAATTAGCGTTCATCGCAACAAAACCAAAATAAAGGGTCTTCCCGGTTGCTCAAAAGACAAAACTCAAGGATTGTAATATTGCTTGTTCACAAAGGAATGCAGTTCAAAATACAGAGAACACAGGAATGGCAGCCTTTCTTGTTCAAAGCAGCAATATTCAGCCCCGAGCGATTACTCAACACTTCTGAATGGTTCAGAGCCTTTTCTGTTCAAGCTCTACGGCCGGTGCTCGGAGCCAGCCGTTCCACACTGTTCCTGGCTGGACTTCAGTAAATAACCAAACTTCCCTTTTCCCGCCGTTGGAACTCGGGTGTCTTCATCTGCTGTGCAGTCGGATTTGACCACAGGTCTGGTACAGTACACTCCGGTGAGTTTTCCTTTTTCCTCTAATACGCCCACCGATATGGGGTACTGTCCTCGTACCATTCCGAGTCCACTCTGTCAGCCTCCTTCCACTCCTGCAAAACGAGAGACAAGTTGAGCTGTTTTCTGATGCTTTTAACCCCGGTGAGTCTCCTCCCCAGTGATTAGAGTTAGGCGTTCCCAGCCCTGGGCTCCTTACACCTGAGGCTAATTCATCTCTTACCAGCTTCGACTTCACCGAGTTAGCTTTGCATTTAACCCCCGCCAGCCCGGAGTCCCCATTATATGGAAACGTTGTTTTTCGTCTTCCTTGTCTGATTTCTATTCCCATTTTCTGGCTTTTGTTTTGATTATGTATCCGTTGGGGCATTCTGGGATATGTCATTTGTGTCTTTTCTCTTGTGTCTCTTATATTTGTACTGTCCGGTGTAATAGTTGATTGGTGGTGCATTCTGGGACATGTAGTCTGGGCTTTTACTTGTTCACGCGTCTCTCTTATACTTGTCATTATATGGTCTGGTGTGATCATAGGCTCATCCCCCTCCCTCTTGTTTTGTTCCGGATTGGCCGCTATTGGTTCCTCATTACATACTCCCCCCCCCCCCCCCCAAAGACTCATGCCGTTCGGGCATGTCAATGGCTCTGGATAGATAGTCTGCCACCAATTGATATCGTCCAGGTTTGTGAACTGTTATGAAGTGTATGGTTGTAAAGTCCAAAACCACCATAAGACTCTATGGTTGGAGTCTTTCTGTGTTGCCAACCACTTCAGTGGAGCATGATCAGTAAAGAGGGTGAACCGCCTTCCCAGTAGGTAATACCTTAGTGTCTCTACTGCCCACTTGATTGCTAGGCATTCCTTTTCCAGAGTAGAATATGGGATCTCATGTGGAAGTAGTTTCCTGCTGATGAAAGCTACAGGACATAGGTCTTGTTCGGTACCTTGTGAGAGTACTGCTCCCAATCCACATCCTGAGGCATCTGTTTGTAAATAGAACTCCTTGGCAAAATTAGGAAAATGTAGAACGGGTTTGGAGGAAATCATTTGTATTAACGTTTGAAAAGCTTGTTTTGCCTCAATGGAGATTTGTAGAGGACGGTTTGTTTTCAGAGCGTCCGTCAGGGGGGCTGCTATGGTTGAGAAATGAGGCAGGAACCTCCGGTAGTATCCCACGAAGCCTAGAAAGGCTCGAATTTCTTTTCTTGTTTCCGGCATTCTCAACTTTTGGATGGCTTGAATTTTGTCTATCAATGGGGTTACGATACCACCTCCAACCTCATACCCCAGATATTTTGTGGTTTGGGTTGGGTTAGTATGTAAACCAGCCTCTTTTAACGCCTGTATTACTTGGGTTAAATGTAATAAATGTTCATTCCACGTTTTACTGAAAATTATAATGTTGTCTAGATATGCAGCCGCATATCGTTCATGGGGTCTCCGTATTTTATCCATTAGTGCCTGGAAAGTAGCTGGAGCCCCATGTAGCCCAAAGGGCAAAACCGTGAATTGGAACAGGCCCTGGGGTGTGGCAAACGCTGTTTTCTCCTGGTCAGCTGGTTCGAGGGGAATCTGCCAATAACCTTTTGTCAAGTCTAGGGTACTCAGGTATGTGGCTGAACCCATTCTTTCTATGAGGTCATCAATTCTGGGCATTGGATACGCTTCATACCTCGAAATGGCATTCAGCTGCTTAACGTCCATACAGAACCTGGTGGAGCCGTCTGGTTTTGGCACCAAGACGACTAGAGAACACCAGGCGCTCTTTGAGGGTACAATGGTTCCTAGAGCCAGCATCTCTTCTATTTCTTTGGTGATCTCTCCTCGTTTTGCCTCCGGAATTCTGTATGGTCTAAGGCGTACGGTTTTCCCCTCCACCGTTGGTATGGCATGGGTTGCCAAATGTGTTCGCCCTGGTATACCTGAAAAGGTTTCGGCTACTGGGTTCAATGTATCAAACAATTCTGTTCTTTGGTTCTCATTCAATTGTTCCCCCAATTGCACATCCTGTATGCTACTATTTTGGTTTGGAACCAATTGTTCTGGGACGGACATATCGGATAAGGATGAACACAGAATACTTTGGGTTCCTTCTTTCGACAGCTTGAGTAGGTTGATGTGGTAATTTTGAAATTTGTTTTTCCGTTCGGGTTGTTCCACCTCATAGTTTACTGGTCCCAGGATTTTGGTTACCTGATATGGCCCGTGCCATTGGGCCAGCATTTTGTTAGTGTGGGTAGGCAGTAGTACCAGTACCTTGTCACCTATCTTTAAGGACCTGGGTCTGCTTCCTTGGTCATAATACTTTTCTTGCCTTTCTTCGGCTCTACCCAGGTTTTCTTGAGCGTAGTCCCTCAGTTTCCTCAATTGCTCCCTCAAGTCGTGAACATAGTCTGTGAGGGATGTTTCTTCTTCTTGTTCCCAATTGTCCTTCAGTAATCCCAGCACCGACTTGGGTTGTCTTCCGAATAACAGCTCAAAAGGGGAATACCCTGTGGACGATTGGGGTGTATTCCTTAGCCACCATTAACACCCATGGTAAAACCCGTTCCCACCCCAGACCGTTAGGGCTGGTGGCTCTCCTCATCATCTGTTTACTGGTCTTATTATATCTTTCCACCAAACCATCTGTCTGTGGGTGGTACACTGAGGTTTTTAGGTGATGTATACCCAGGGTTTTGCACACTTCCTTCATTAAAACGGACATGAAATTGCTCCCTTGGTCTGTCACGATCTCAAGGGGCATTCCCACCCTAGCAAAGAAGGGTAATAGTACATTGCACACCTGTTTAGCTGAGGTTCCTCTTAAGGGGAACGCCTCAGGGTATCTAGTGGCGTAATCCACCATTACTAGGAGGAACTTAAATCCTCGACTAGAGGGTTCTAATGGCCCTTCTATGTCCATTCCTATCCTCTGAAATGGCTCCTTGATCAGGGGCATTCATTGCATGGGTATTCGGGCTGGTGTGTCGTTGCTCGTTTTCTGACATATGACACACTCCTGGCAATATTTAGCTATATCTGCGTATATCCCAGGCCAGTAGAAGTTCTATAACACTCGCTTCCCTGTCATGTTTTCTGCTAAGTGACCTCCAGTGGAATGATCATGTGCTAGTTGAATCAGCGTTTTCCTATAGGACTGGGGAACCAACAGTTGTTCCTTTTCTTTGTTATTTGTTCCTCGTGTCAACCTATAATATAATCCTGGTTTCTCCTTAAAGTATGGAGTGGTAGCTGGGTTTTCCTCTTTCTTTAATGCTTGTTCCTGGGCTCGTTTTAGGGTTTCGTCTAGACCTGATTCAGTCCGGAAGGATGGCAGATGATCCCCCACTCGCCAGTCTATGAGGGCAATATCCTCTTCTTTTTCCCCACTCTGTTTATTCTTCCTTTTCTGGGTTTTTGTGAGTTTTCCCCTTATGTCCCTTCCTCTTATCTCTGTTTATGAAAAAGGGGCTTCCTTTAACCATTGATCAAACTCAGGAATGTCTGTTCCTATTAGGACGGGAGCGGGTAGGGTAGGGATAATGGCCACTTTAACCGGTAGTTCCTTCCCCTGTAACCCTTATACCACTTCTTTTGTTGGGTAACCTTTAATATCCCCATGTACACATTTAATGTCAATAGATCTCACCTGTCCTGGATCAGGTTCGCTCACATGTGGTTGTATGGCCGTCTGTCGACTTCCGCTATCCATCATAGCTTGTTGTGGATGTCCATCCACTGTTACCTCTATCACATATGGCAGCTTCTTCCGATTTCCATGCGGTTGGAAGTTCCCTATTTCCATGGGTTTGGTTTTGTTTCTCTTGGCACAAAACCGGGCAATGTGCCCCCATGCTCCACACTCAAAGCATTGGGGCGTCTGTCCTTTCATTAGGTTGGAGCCGTTATTAGTTTTCAGTCCAGGTCTTGTTCTCGGCTCCGGGGCGCCTCCTCGGTTGTTACCACGCAAGGAAGGTATATCATGGTGGTGTCTTGCTGGTATCGTTGTAACACTGCGAGGGATTCCAGCTTTTTGGTAGGCCGTGGCTACATCAATAGCTTCCGACAGGGTCAAGTGGTGATGTTGCTTAACCCACCTCTGGATGGGCCCTGGTATGGCTTCAATAAACTGCTCAAGCATCATCTTCTCTTTTATTTGCCCCATTGTGGCTGTATTGGTCTGTAACCATTTCTCCGTTAGGTCTTGTACTCGATAAAACAGCTGCCTTGGGCTTTAGCCGGTTTTTAGTCTGGTTTCTCGGAATTGGAGCCTATATGATTCATCGTCCATTCCTAGCCTCTCCAGTACGGACTTCTTCATGTTGGCATATGGGGTATCCCCATTTGGATTGGCTGCCTGATAGGCTCCTTGCATCACTCCCGTAAGAAGGGGCGCCAGAAAGAAAGACCATCGGTCCTGGGGCCATTGTGCTGCTCGAGCTATTCTTTCAAAATTTACAAAGAAGAAACTGGGATCGTCTCCCGCCTGGTATTTTTGAAGCACAGTCGGCGGAATGGCTGGATGTGACCTCTGTGCCGCTACCGATTCCCCAAGGATCCTCAGGGCTTCCCTGCCCTGCTCTTGGGCTGCAGTTTGTTCCTGTAGAGCCTGTTGCAGGGCTTGTCAGTCTGCTTGGGCCTGATGACCTTGCACTTGCACTAGTTGTTGTAACTGTTGTTGCCCCTCAGCCAATGCCTTTATGACTGCCTCCATGGTAGACGTGTCTCTGAGAATCCCACCGCTGTAAAGTAGTGAGCCAGAGACAAGGGGGTAAGTTACTCAATAGTATTTATTTCTTAAAGCTCACCAGAGGTTAAATGATTGTGCACCCGGACTTCTCTTTATCCAATTAATTTCAATTAGCGCTCATCGCAATAAAACCAAAATAAAGGGTCTTCCTGTTTGCTCAAAAGACAAAACTCAAGGATTGCAATATTGCTTGTTCACAAAGGAATGCAGTTCAAAATACGGAGAACACAGGAATGGCAGCCTTTCTTGTTCAAAGCAGCAATATTCAGCCACAAGCGATTACTCAACACTTCTGAATGGTTCAGAGCCTTTTCTGTTCAAGCTCTACGGCCGGTGCTCGGAGCCAACTAATTTTGGCCTCCACCAGCCCTACCTTGGAGCGTGCCTGGCGCTACACCGGAAGTGTCTGAGGAGTGTGGCTGTGAGAGTGCTGACAGCAAAGGGGGGGCCCCCTCCAAATACCTAAACTTGGCATGGAAGCGCCTGCTGGTAGGCTGCACCGAATGGGGTTTAAACTGTGCTGACCCGAGCCGGCTGCTGAGAAGGAAACTGTGGGGCTTCCAAGGCCGTTGGAGGCATGGCAGCCGGTGTAGTGGGTACTGGCATGGGCAGCTGGGGCTGCAGAGGAGCCGCAGGCACTGCAGCCAAGGGCAGAGTGGTTGTGGGTGCTAGTGACAGAACTGAGTGAGTATGTCCCTGACCATCCTCTAGAGGATGATACCCCTCTGCGGAGACCTCATAAGGGTCATGGCTTCTCAAGAAAACCCGTCTTCACAGGCTGGTGGAGCGCTTGGAGGCACGGGGCCTTGAGGGTAGTGCGGCCTGGACCCACTCTGCCTTCTGTCTGCGGGGTGTATCAGCCCTGTGACGAGAAAGGGTATGCCGTGGGCTCCATACTTAGTGAAGACCAGTCCCACATGGAAACTCTTTCCCCTACCTGTTCCCCAAAGGGGGATGGTGTCGGACGAGCCAGCATTTTATCTGTCCCAGTGGCCATTTTGTCGGGCGGCAAATTCCGTGCCTGTGTTCGGGTGCTTGCCGCGTTGGGCCCTGCCTCTTTCAAGACTCCTGGCGGTGGCGGTTGAGGACTAGCCTGCATTTCAGAATGGGGCCTGGTAGGCAGACTGCCCTCAGCGAGGTTGCCAGTAGTGCTGCTTACAGGCGGCCCCTCAGACATATGTCTGGTACTAGGGTGTAGTCCATCAGGGCTAATCCCGGTAATAGAACCCTGTGGCCCCTCCGCTCAGTCACCGGTAGAATCTCGCGGCCCCTCGGCCCGAAAGCCGGTAGCTGTAGTAGCAGCCTCGGTACAAGAACCTGGAGGGTCCCTCCAATGCTTGTGCCTCCTGGACGGAGACAACTTTGCGGAGTGCGTGGCGCATGCAGACGGCCCCTCAGACATTAGTCCGGTACTAGTGCGTCACCCCTCGAGTGTAGGCCCGGTAATTGCCCGCTAGGATCACCTGACCCCTAGGCCAGACGGCTGGTAGCTGTCGCCGGCCTGGTACCAGGACCGTAGGTCCCTCCCGCTCCTACGTTTCCTGGGGAGGGAGATGCTTTTGCGGGGTCTGTGGTGCGTACAGGCGCCCCCTCGGGCGAAGAACAGTAATAGAACCTTGCAACCCCTCAGCCTGATAGCTGGTAGCTGTAGTAGCCCTGGTACCTGCCCTGTACCAGGACCTGAATGGTCCCTCCCGCTCCTATGTAAGTGGTGCGTACAGGCGCCCCTTCGGACAACTGTCCGGTATTAGGGCGTAGACCCAGTAATAGAACCTTGCCGCCCCTCAGCCTGATGTCTGGTAGCTGTAGTAGCCCTGGTACTAGGACCTGAAAGGTCCCTCCCGCTCCTGTGCTTCCTGGTGAAGGAGTTGCTTTTGCGGGGTACATGGTGCATACAGGCGCCCCCTCAGACATCTGTCTGGTACTAGGGCGTAGCCCCTCGGGTGAAGACCCGGTAATAGAATCTTGCACCCCCTCAGCGTAGTGTCTGGTAGATTCTGGCGACTGCTCAGCCTGACGGCCGGTAGCTGTAGCAGCCTCAGTACCTGCACTTGTATTATGACCTGAAAGGTCCCTCCTGCTCTTGCGCCTCCTGAGGGAGGAGCCGCCCTTGCGGGTGCATGGTACGTACAGGTGCTCCCTCAGACCTCCGTCCGGTACTAGGGCTTAGCCCCTCAGGTGAAGACCCCATCACCGGGAGGATCCACTGATCCCCTCAGCATTGCGGCCGGTAGCTGACTCAGCCTTGGCACTCGTGCTCGTATGGGAACTTGAGTGGTAAGAGCTCCCTCCACCTGGCCATTCCGTTCTTCAGAGACTGTGTTGCACGCGTTACAAGCTTGCAAGCCATGGTCCGGGCCAAAGCAACGTAGGCAGAGGGCGTGGGGGTCTGAAGTTGGAAAGAGCCCATTGCAGGATGGACACCTGCCGTCAACATGCGCCGGGGAGGAGCGTGATGCCTGAGGACCGAGTACCCGAATGATAAAAGGACAAAGACAGAAGAGAAGAAGTATCCGAGTGTGGAATTACATGGCCGAAGCCAAACCCAGGAGCGCTGGTGAATTTGGCCCGTTCCCGTTGACGGGGAAAAGGGGACTGGGGAGTGGCACCAGTGGGCGGAGTCAGGGGAGCCCTTGCTCCCAGGGCCGCGCCCCAGCGCACCTTTACATTTAAAGGTTAAGAAGTTTTTTTTCTGGTGCAAAAGGTTCTGTCTCCCGTCCCTCGCAAGGGACGCCCACACAGTATTGAGGAAAGGGGATGGGACGTAAGTGTATGAGAGTTGAGAGTAGAAACGTGGAACAGATTGCCACATTTGAAAGACTTCCGTGCAGGGGAACAGGCATGAGGTACACCCTGCATAGGTGGTAGAGGGGCAAGAGAGTGGGCAGAGGAGGAAGGAGATGGCAGAGTAGCCAGAGAAGATGAGGAGGGTGCCAGAGAGGTAGCTGAAGAGGGAGGTGGTGGAGGGGCCCTAGGAGTGCAGGTAGGAGGAGAAGGAAGTTGATAAAATGTGGGAAACGCCTATAGAAAAGGAGGAGATTGGGCTGAGGGCCCTGGATCAAGACAGTGGGCCTCATTACACGGTAGGCGGTGAACCATGGCGCATGGTTCATGCCGGTAAAATACTGCCACCGCCTTGGTGGAAAGGGGAATTGCCACCCCATTCCAAGGTTGGCGGGGCGGTAATTCCCCCTTCCACCATTGCCCTTGCCCATTCCCATTTTTGCCCCATAGGGCTCAATGGGAATGGGGAAGGCGCTAATTACGGTACCGTAATTAGTTCCACTGGTCCCTTTGCGGGTTGGTTTTTAACGCCTGCAAAAAGCAGGCGTTAAATTCCCCAACCCGCAAAGGGACCTCGTAGTAAGGCGATAAGGATTTACCGTTACCGGTAAAATACCGGTACCGGTAAACCCTTACCGCCTACCCTGTAATGAGGCCCAGTGTCATTCAGATAGACATTAATGATGGTCTTGGAAGAGTGGAAGGGAGCCAGGAGGGACTCCCACCGAGTACCACATTAATTGGGGAGGAGGAAAAAGGGGAGAGAACAGGGACCATATGAGGGGACCATTGGCCTGGAGAGGGAACGACGAAGAGGATGTCGGTAAGGGTCGGTCTGGAGGAAGCACTGATGTAGGTATCAGTGATAGGGAGGTCAGCGTTGGCAACCAGGATGTCCCTCTTGAACTTCTTCCTTCCAGACTTCGTGAGAGGGATAGAATAGGAGAGAGAGTAGCAGTTAGAGATGGGAGGAACAGCAAGCACCGTAGAGGGTGCGAAGGAGGTAGGAGAAGGGCCCAAGGGAAGAGAGAGAGAGAGGCACACAGTCCTGTAGCACACATCTGAGGATGCACGGGGGAAGAGAGGACAGGGCTACATCAAAGGAAAACACAGGAGGAGAACAAGTAAAACACAGCAGTGAACGGCATGCCATGCAGGGGGGAAGGTGGAGGAGGAGGGGGAAGGAGGGGAATCTAGGGTGGGAGGGTGCCTAAAGAAAGCCAGTAACAGTGCTACAGTTAACACCCAGATTCAACCTGGGCTAAGCCATATGTTTTAGACCCGATTTGTTCATTTTCCATCTCAACTACAGTGGCAAGATATATTCAGGTGACCATTGCGCTTAATTTAAAACATTTTTAACATAACATTTCAAGAACACCAAGGACGGCTTTCCCAGCACTCTCGTCGTCCTGCCAATGTCAGCAGCTTTCAATACAAATAGTCACAAAATAAGACTCACTGAGGCTTGGCCATAAAAGCAGGATCATGCAGTGTCTCTCCAACTGCACAGAAATCACCCAGACACAAAACCAAATTGCCTAGAAATTAAAGCCACGTTTGACAAATCATCCACTGGATCTAGCCAGAGGCTTCTCATGAATAGACCAGTGGATGACTAACCTATTAATTTTCAACCAAAGCAAAATTGAAATCACGATCTGTCCAAGAAAAGACACCTTATGGTGATCTCTTAGCCATAGGGGTTGACTAACCTCAGCCCAGAGCAGGGGTTCAGAAGTCATTGCGAAATTCATCCCATTTATCCAAGGCAAGATGCTACCATCAAATGAAGCGGCCACCATCTGTAACAATGCCAAGGCGTCTTTGTACACTGGAGAACCTCTCAACCACCTGGAAAGTCCTGAAAACATGACTGTTCATTTGGCCACCAGGAAAACATTGCTATTACACACTCTTTGTGCGAGCCACTGACAATGACAAGATCAGGGACACCCCAACACCCAATGAAAGTGGTCCTTTGCCAATCACCTCAGCTCCAGGATAGTCTCATCCTAGACACTTCAACAACAAATTCACCAGGTTTGTGTCACTGATTCAGTGACAAAATGGAGGGCCTGCAGGCCTGGCAAGTAGCCACAGACATGGGCTATCCTCACCAAGTTTAACATCAGTAGCCTTCTTCTCACCACCTGTCTCTCATACACGTCAGCCAAAGCATATACTTGCTCGTGGGACAGAACTCGTTAGCAAGCATCTGAGCAGGATATTAACACGCAAGACTCCATTCTGCCACGACCCCGCCAGGTTCCGACTGGCCTATACGGCAATGCCCGAACAAAAAACACAAAATGCTAGTGTGGGCCCGTTTTTTTGGTCTAAGTGGGACACTTTACTGGTCAAGTGGGCCAGTTTGTTAAGTTACTTCCTCATGCAGCTAGGAATTTTGACCAGTGTTACTGAATAAATGTTCTTTAAAATGCACAATTTGCATCACATTTTTATCAAAAACCTCCCCCTTGGGTACTACTCAAACTGTCTGTCACAAAGGAGTGAAGTACCATTTGCAACGATGGGCCACTTTTTCATTGGAGCGCAAGGCCATTCTATGCCGACCCAGCCATCCGCCCCATACGCACACTGTCCCAACAACTCATTTTGACTCTTACTAGCATATAATGAATAAGTTGCTTTCAATCTTCATGCAGGTTAACATCTCAAGGTTTACATATTGTGTATGCTTCTTTGTTGGGATCATACCAAAATAAAGGATGTACACATTTCGGAGCCCAAAATACCACATTTCGAGGGCCCCACTTTACCGTACATATATGTGGGGGGTGGGTTTAGTTAAAAAAAAAAAAAAGGTGGAGGCATATCACAAGTTGGGGGGGGGGGGGGAAGTGTATTTGGGTCTTCGAAATTCCATTTCCGAAGTCCTCACAAAGATCGCTCCCCCCCCCCCCCAACACATCCAACCCACCAGCTTTCTTGCAGCACTAAGCACCAACAACCCCCCCTCCCAAAAAAAACACACATGGTACTAAACAAGACCCAGTTACATTACATCACACCCATCCTAGCTTCTAGTGGCACATCTTCAAGAACAAGCTATGGTCCGTCCTTGCTGGACACTTTAAAGCAGGTATCAAATCCCTTTTCTCAGAGGTCCCAAGGCATGCAGTGCATCCCCCCCAAACTCCCGCAGAGAATGATCTGCTCATAGCTACCCTCTAACAGTCTTTGTGCCACTGCCAACAGTTAGAAAACATTTGGCATCCATCCCACCTGGACTTCTAAAATCATAACACCCTGAATCCCCTATAAACTATTCATGCAGTTCTATTTCGTCAGAAACACTCCATAGTCAGTACTGTTAAATCGTCTGGTATACAATGTGCAATGATGCTTTGTCATGGACTCGGTGCAAGTCTTCGACCTTTGCCTTCTAACTTGAAGTCCCTCATCCACAGGTAGTAATGTTGTAACGTGCGCACACAGATCGAAAGCCACCAAGTGAAGTTAACCCGTTAACAGAAGGCCACCAATTAACACGTTAACAGAAAAGTACTACGGGTTGACAAAATGTCAACCAAGTAATTACACTTTTTAAAACTCCCCTTCTTCTGTGAGCATCACGGTGTTAAAATTGATTTTGAAAGTATTCCCAACATCATTGTGTGAGCCCTAATAGCGTCTCCGTCCAAAAGTCGAATTGGAATGAAAGTATTCCCAACATCATTGAGTGTGCCCTAATAGCGTCACTGTGCTAAAGGTGTCTTTAGAAAGTGTGAATAATAGCGTCACTGTGCTAAAGGTGTCTTAAGAAAGTGTGAATAATAGCGTCACTGTGTTAAAGCTTGAATCTGAAGATACTCCCAACATCATGTGAGTGCGCTCCCTTATAGCGTCACCTGGCAAAAAAACTGAATTCAGAAAGTGTGCCTAATAGTGTCACTGTATTAAAATCTGATTTGGAAAGTTTACCCACCAACAGTGAGCAAAGGATATTATTAAGTGTACCCAAACTATTTTCACTGTGTTAACTCACATCTAGATCCTGTACCCAAATAGCATTGAGTGTCTCACATCTAGATCCTGTACCCAAACAGCATTGAGTGTACCCTAACTGTTCTCACCGTGTAGTCTTCACTTCTAGATAGTGCACCCAAATATAGCCGATTTTACCCAATTGTCTCACTGTGTTGTGTCTCATATCAAGATAGTGTTTGCTTTAACTGTTTCACTGTGCTGAATATCTCACCCAGATAGTGTTCCCAAATATCATTGAGAGTGCCCTAATTGCTTCTCTGTGTTGAGTCTTACAGCGAGATAGTGTGCCATGACTCCACCATTTTTATCTAGATCCAATCTCAGAGCCTCTCTCTAGTGTGCCTCAAACCCCCCCTCCTTGAATCCTCCACCCTCCCCTCCCAATCATCCCCACCGCCCCAACCACCCACCATCTCGAAACCACCATGCCCTCCATCCAACTCCCAAGCCAGAGGAGCCCATTGGCGCTCCAGACATCCAAAGACCTCCGTTTCCTCCACCCACTCTCCTGCAAGCGCACCAACCCCCCTTCCCAACCTCCATTACCTCACAGTCCACACTTCCCATTGACCCTCCCACCCCTGCACTGAACTGCCCGTGAAGAACCACCCACATCCCCTGCCCCCCCCTCGACACCCACCAACACCCGCCACCCACCGTATCCCTTCCCTGAGTAGTGCAGGTCTCACCCTGGCAAGAACGGTGGCCTCATCTGCATCACCATCAGTCCCCCCACCCTCTCTCTCACACAGACTGCACTAAATCCCCTGAAAAAGAGGAAACGCTCCTGATCCCCATCTTCCTTGCTCTTCTCCTCTCCCCTGCTCTGCCGATCCTCCCCCCACATTCCCTCACCACCCACCTTCACCACCCTCCCCCTCCCCTCAACAGTCTTCCAACCCCTCTCCCTAGACTTCTCACCCAGCACACCCAACCTCACCAACCCCATGAGGTCCACACACAGATTCCCAAACCCTACTTCCTCCCTGTCCTCTTACCAACCACCAACCCTGCCCTCTGACCGACCACTGTACCGCAGCCAAAAACCCCATCCCCCACCACCTCCTCTGGCCGCCTCCTCTTTCCCCAACCATCGGCCAGCCAGCTACCCTCCAGAACCTGCTCCTGACCTTCCCCCTCCACTCCCCCCCAAACCGTCACTCACAACCCCCCCACCCACACCTCTTCTACCGCAAGGACAACCCCTCTCTGAGGTCAGATGCATCCTCCTCACCCCTTTGAAACTGCATCCTCTTTAATGCCTGCTCTGTAGGAAAATAAAAACAGACAGCATCTTTGACCTCCTCTCCTCTGACAATCCCGACCTAGTCTTTATCACCGAAACCTGGTTCTCCAACGACTTTGCCACTGTTGCTCATGAAGCCTTCCCCCCCCGAATACTTACTCATCCCACTCAATAGACCCTTTAGAGGAGGTGTAGTTGCAGTCATTTTCAAATCACACTTCTCCGTCCCACTCGTCGACTCCCAGACTTCCACTCCTTCCTGCAAATCCCTTCTCGTAAAACTCACTACACCCGTCATTCTCGCACAGCTTCCTAATCATCTACAAACCTCCCGGCTATGACAGACATTCCACAACACATCTCTGGGACTATAAAGCCACCATCCAAGTAAACCACCCCTCTCTCACCCTCCTAGGAGACTTCAATATCTGGCTAGACATTTCGACCAATCCCGTGACCCACTCTCTAGTCGACTGCCTTGATGCGCTTAACCTCTCCCTTCACATAAATGGCCCAACCCATTCCAAAGGACACACCCTTGGAGCCATCTTCAACTCACACGACAAGATACACCTAGCCCTCCCCCCTCCCCATACCTCTCATCTGGTCCGATCACTTCATCGTCCGCTTCTACATCCAATTCCCCCACCTGCACGCCCATCCCTGATCCAGCCACCCCCCTCTTCCGCAAATGCTGGAAGAAACTAAAGATCCTTCCCGACCTTGTCGAAGCACTGCTCAGACCGCCTGTCCAGACTTGCCACGAAGTGAAGAGAATTGAGCCTCTGTCCACAAATCACCCACAGGGAGAGAAAGATAAACACTCCCTGTGCGAGCTTTGAGGCCACAGGTGGTTGTTGGTTTGTAGAATCAGGTGGCGCCGAGGATCCCAGAGGCTGTTGGAAGGAAGTCGGGGTTAATACAGGCAAAGACAGTGCTTTATTTAAATGTGAATAAATGATACTCTCTTACCTATGTTCAGTGGAAGAGTGCCTGAGGTATTGGTGCAAGGGAGCGCCGATGATTCAAACAGTCAAGTACCTGGAGGCAGGTACGGGCTGACCACCCGTAACCCTTAAGGTGAACGTAATGATTTCCAATAAAAAACGGAAGGAAGGTCGTAAACAATCCAAGGGTCAAAATCCAGGTTGTAGCAAGTGAGCAGATAGGGGAAATCCAAAGCAGTCCGTTATGCGTAAGCCAAAGGTCCAAAGTACCAGTATCCGTGCAGAGTATCAGACAACCGTATCCAAGGAGCAAGAGTTAATCAAATCCGTGATGAGTAAGCCCGAGGTCGAAATCCGATGTGGTAAAAAAACAAGAGTCAAGAGCGCTGAACAGTGTTAGGAAACAGCTGTGAAGCGGCGAGTGATTCGAAGCTCCCGGCTTTTATGCGAGCCACCTCCCGATCACGTGAGCGGGGCTCCGTGCACGTGATCGGGAAGTTGATGTGAAACCAGGAAGCAATTGCGATCGGCTGTTCCAGCCCGATCTCAATCTCCATGGCAGTTGCCATTGGAGACGAGGAAACAAACAACACCGTCCTCTGCGTGTGACCCGAAACCATCGGTGATGGTGACTCTCCTGCACCCTAAGTGATGGGACAATTGGAGGGTTGGACTGTGACCCGGGGAGCCTGACAGTACTTTGTATCGGAGTGTTATGCAAGGTGTTGTATGGGTGTGTAACTGACCTATTGTGCATAACAGAGCCCCCCCTCAATGGCCCACGACCACGTGAGCAGGTGGGATGGTCCAAATGAAAACGGGAGACAAGCCTCGGGGCATGGACGTCACTCGCGGGGACCCAACACCGCTCTTCCGGACCATAACCCGCCCAGTCCACCAGATACTGAAGACCACCACGAACCATACGAGAACCCAGTATACCTGACACTTCATATTCTACAGAGCTACCCACAGAAACAGGGCTAGGCGTAGACCTAAGATGAGTACGGGCAGGACAAGGCTTTAGCAAAGATGTATGGAATACAGGGTGAAGGCGCCAGGAGGCGGGAACTGAAAGGCGATAAGCCACAGGGTTGATCACAGCAGAGATCCTATAAGGACCCACAAAACGGGGTAGCAATTTGCGACAACCAGGCAGCCGGAGGTGACGAGAGGAAAGCCACACCCTGTCCCCCACTACATAGGAAGGTGCCACGGCCCTCCGCCGGTCAGCCGCAGATTTAGCAGAGACTTGGGACTCACGAAGGTGAGCGAGAGTCTGGGCATGAACGGCCGATAGGTCACGTGCACAGGTAACAGCGGCAGGGTTAGCAGAATGTGTAAGGTCTGGAACAGGTAAGGTGCGGGGGTGTTGGCCATACAAGACAAAAAAGGGAGAAAAGCCAGTAGAAGAATGCAGAGCATTGTTATATGAGAATTCAGCGAGATGCAGTACACTCAGCCAGGACCGTTGGTGCTGTAGAATGAGGCAACGTAAATATTGCTCCATGGCTTGGTTCACCCTCTCCGTCTGGCCATCTGTCTCCGGGTGATATGCGGAGGAAAAACGGGAATCAATGCCCAAGAGGCCTGTGAGCGCCCGCCAGAACCGAGAAGTGAACTGGGGTCCCCTGTCCGAGATTATAACAGTGGGTAACCCGAAAAGACAGAAGATCGATCTAAAGAAAAGGTCGGCCAGAGCCGGTGCTGATGGGATGCCAGAACAGGGAACAAAACGGGCCATTTTAGAGAAAGAATCGACCACCACCCAAATGGTGTCGAAGCCCTTGGTTCGAGGTAGATCTGTCACAAAATCCATCGACACTGTGTGCCAGGGCCTAGGAGGTATAGGTAAGGGAAGTAAAAGCCCCATCGGATGTCCCCGGCGATGTTTGCATTGGGCACACACGGCGCACGTGTTGACATACCATTCAACATCGCGTTTCATGGAGGGCCACCAACACCATCGCCTGAGGAGGTCCAGCGTACGCTTCTGTCCAGGATGACCATTAATGGCACTATTGTGGGACCATTCCAGTGCAAGATTGCGAGTGTCGGCTGTTGGTAACCATAATTTGTTCTGTATGAATGGCAGCCCATCATGTAACACCAGATCCCACTCAGAGGTCTGTTCGGGATGTAACGAAACCCATGCACGAATGGACTCTAGAAGCGGCAAAGGAGGAGTACAGAGGCTAATGACGTGCTGATCTAGTAGTTTTTCAGGGAAAACAGGCAAGGATACCCCACCAGGGGAACGAGATAAAGCGTCCGCCTTCCCGTGGGACAGACCTGACCGGTGTTTTATCTGGAAGTCAAAGGCTGCAAAGAATAAATGCCACCGCACCTGCCGACTATTGATGCACTTGAGTGAGGCCAAGTCTTGGATGTTACGATGGTCTGTGTATACTGTGACTGCATGTTTTGCTCCCAACAGATGATGCCGCCAGACCTGAAAAGCATCCTTGATGGCCAACAATTCCTTCTCCGTGACCGTATAGTGCGTTTCTGTAGGAGTAAACTTTCGAGAATGAAACGCCACCGGGTGTAGCCGACCTGAACAAGGACAATGTTGGGATAATACCGCACCAAGAGCAAAGGAGGATGCATCCGCCTCTACAATGAAGGGGAGTTCCGGGTCGGGATGCTTCAGTACAGGGGCGGTAGTAAATGCAGCTTTTAGCGCATCAAAAGCCTTTTGGTGTTGTTCCAACCAGATAAAAGGTAACTTGGGGCTGGTCAAGGCAGTGAGAGGTGTTACAAGAGATGAGAAATCCTGGATAAAGCGCCTGTAAAAATTTGAAAACCCAAGGAATGATTGTAATGCCTTAATATTACAGGGCTTTGGCCAGTCCAAAACTGCACGAACCATGGATTGGTTCATTGCTAAACCCCCAGGGGTAATGTGGAATCCCAAGAATTCCACACTTCCAGTATGGAACTGACATTTTTCTGGCTTAGCATAGAGTGAAAAACGGCGAAGTCGAGACAATACCTCGCGGACATGTAGTACATGTTCCTTCAGGTCATCGAGATATACCGCTACACAGATGTCTAATAAATCATGAAAAATCTCATTCATGAAACGTTGAAACGTAGCAGGGGCGTTACAAAGCCCGAAGGGCATGACTACGTACTCAAACAGTCCGTAACGAGTGCAAAAAGCCGTTTTCCACTCATCTCCGGGGCGAATTCTGATTAAATTATAGGCTCTGCGGAGATCGAGTTTCGTGAAGATATTGGCGTGACTCAACCTGTCCAACAATGGTGTAATCAGGGGAATCGGATATCGGTTCTTTATGGTGATAGCATTCAAGCGTCGGTAGTCCACACAAGGACGTAAGTCGCCCTCTTTTTTGGGGCCAAAAAAATAGGGCTAACCGCCGGAGAGGTGGAAGGACGTATTGTCATGATCTCTGCTTCCAAAAGGTCAGGGTTTTCCCAACTCCCTTGGAAGCAGATCCATAACCCAGGTTCCGAGTGCCAACCAGTCCCAATTGGGACCTTTTGGACCCAGTCCTGGCGCCAGTGGCACCAGGCTCATAAATATGCCCAGTCCCAGCGCTGGAAGCGCCGGGCTCATAATGCTTGGGTGGATTTACCTGCAGCAGACCATGCTGCTTACTTGCCTGCCAGTTGAGCCTCTGATCCTCTTCTGTTTGGAACTACTTTTCCTGTTGGGTGGGGCAGGAGCCACTCCCTAGATTCAGGACACTGGAACTCTTCTGGAAAGCAGGAACTCTTTTCTTCCTAGGCGTGGCTGTGGAAGGAGACACCTAAGCACTACAGGAGGCTATTTAAACCACACCCGATGGATGAATCTTGCTTTGCGTTATTCTGCATCCTCTGCAGCAGAACGCTCATCGTGTCTCCTGCATCTGATCCTGGGCCTAAGGAAAAAGGCTTACCATCCTGAATCCAGTCTTCAGCAACACCTATAAAGACAAGAAAGAACAGGTTAGCATTACGGTCTTCAGTGACAGCTCTTCACTTACCTGGTCCATCGGCTGTCACCAACGCCTCGCGCTGCATTCCGGCATCTGAAAGACAAAGGCTTACCTACTCTTCGTGCGCTCCGGAGGTCTTCACACTGCATTCCGGCATCTGAAAGACAAAAGCTTACCAACTCTTCGCACGCTCCGGAGGCCTTCGGCGCTGCATCCCGCATCTGAAAGACAAAACAAGGTGCGTTTAAAGACATTGGGGAACTTTAATACTCACGTGCCATTACTCCTTTCCACATCTAACCCAGTGGGTATTCCGGCACCCTGCAGCCGCTCCGAACTTGTACCTGCAAAATAAAAAGACAGAGCGCTTTGTGAAGCTGGCAACAAGCGCTTACTTACGTGCTTCCAGGCGCTTCTATTCATCACACGGGCTCCATCTTCAACTCACTTCAGCCCGTCATCCGCCATCGCCGGAACCCTGCAAAACAAGAAACATCATTACTAAAGACTTTAAAGACATTAGAATTACTCGAAACTTACCGTTCGTGCAGTAAACGACGGACAGCAGTCCTCTGAAGTCATGAGGCCTGCTCCCCTTATCCAGTGAAGAAACTGGTTACAGCACCCTGCCCCGAGGCAGATGGAGAGCACGGCGTTCACTTACCTAAGGTGAGAGCGTTAACCTTTGGGGTTCTACAGGAGAAGAGAAAGGGAAGAAGAGAGAGACATTCAATAACCCAGTTCCTTAATCCCATATTTTCTATCTGCAGACATCTTACCCTTCAAGTCAGACATACAGTGCACAGAGGTCCAGCCCAAAGAGCCAGCCGTGTGTTACACATCACCTTTGAAGATACGGTATACGCCCAGTCAAGACTGGCGCCTCTACGGGAATCAGGTGAGTGTTACAGAACGCAAAGCCTACCACAAAACTCCCATCCAGGCGCTATGGAAACCTCGGATACCGACCAGCTAGCCCAGTTACTTGGGGAACTAAGGGCGGAAGTGCATGCAGCCCGTCAGGAAACGAACGCTCTAAGAAGGGAACTGATTATTTCCAAGGAGCGAACAGATGATCTCGCTAGACAATTGCTACAGTCACAAGCCGGACAGACCCCGTTACCCGCATCTGGGGGAAATCTTCCTTCTATATCCTCTATGAATCCAGTGCAGATCAACCTACCTGGGAATGTACCTCTGGCTCCACCCGAACGATTTTCTGGTGACCCAAAGAGGTTTGCAGTATTTATCAATCAGTGCCGGTTGCATTTCTTATGCCGGCCAGCAGCCTTTCCAACTGATCAAGCTAAAGTAGCTTTCGTGCTTTCGTACCTTAGTGGCAATGCGGCAGACTGGTCGATCCCTCTAGTAAATCAAGATGATCCGGTCCTCCATGATTTTCAAGCTTTTCAGCTCAGTATGGAAAAACTGTTCGCAAGACATTCACAGGGGCAGGCCTTGGACAATGAGCTTCTTTCGTTGCGACAAGGTAATCAAGACCTTTTGGCTTATATTGCGTCTTTCAACAGACTGATAGTAGAAACTCAATGGCCTGAGGACAAAAGGATTACGCTGTTTTATAGAGGTCTACGTGGAGAGCTCAAAGATGTGTTAGCCCAAGTAGTGAATCCCCCACAAGATTGTTCGGACTATATAGACTTAGTCGTTCAAATAGATCACAGACTGCAGAACAGGAAGGCCGATCGTTCCAAGTTTGATGCTCGAGTATTTTCCAAACCGCCAACTCCTTCCAAAGGAGTAGACTCTGGGGAACCCATGCAAATAGGGGGTCTGAAAGGTCCTCTAACACAAAAGGAGCGGGAAAGGAGAAAACAGTTGCAATTATGCCTCTATTGCGGAAACTCAGGGCACTTTCTTCGAGACTGTCCGGTGAAACCTGCCAAGAAGGCAGTAGGAGCTGCAGTTACCAAAGTTACAAACTCAGAGCAGGGAAACTAGCTCGCCCGACAAGAATAGAGGTCCTCTTGCCGAGCGTGAAAACCAGTTCCGTGACCTCGCATTTCGTGATACCTATGGTCCTCATTAGCCCTGATAATCCGGATCGATTACATGCAATTGAAGCTTACGTCGACAGCGGTGCCATCGGCAATTATGTGGATCATGAAATGGTTTTAAGGATGAATCTAACTCTTTGTCCCAAGGCTGTAAAGGACGTCATTACTACGGTGGATGGTACGGAGATAGCCTCCGGGCCAGTAACGCATACCACTCAAGAGGTGACGCTAGTAAGTCAAGATGGACACCATGAGAAGATCGTGTTCGATGTGATCAAGGCCCCTCAGTTTCAGATTATTCTAGGAATACCTTGGTTAGAGAAACACAATCCTCTGATCGATTGGCGAGCAAGAACGGTCCAGTTTCCAGAATGTGTCTCTACTTGTCACCCTCCACCTGGTGTTGCACTGGCAGCAATTTCTTCAGAGACTCCCCAGTTACCTCCCGAATACCTAGAATACCAAGATGTTTTCTGGAAGGATCAGGCTAACTCTCTACCTCCTCATAGGTCTTATGACTGCCAGATAGACCTGATACCTGGATGTACTCCTCCTTGTAGTAGAATTTATGCCCTCACCGAGCCTGAGAACCTTCACCTTCGACAATACCTGGATCAATACCTGGCAAATGGGTTTATTCGTCCTTCCAAGTCCCCTGCTTCTTCAGCTTTGTTCTTCGTTCCAAAAAAGGAAGGAGACCTTAGAACTTGTATAGATTATCGCTCCCTGAACCAGATCACCGTTAAGAATAGATATCCGTTACCTTTGATCCCTGAACTCCTGGACCAAGTCAGAAAAGCATGCATATATACAAAGCTGGATCTTAGAGGAGCTTACCACTTGGTACGAGTAAAAGAGGGCGATGAATGGAAGACGGCCTTCCGCACCAAGTATGGGCTATTTGAATATCAGGTCATGCCCTTCGGACTTTGCAATGCCCCGGCCGCCTTTCAATATTTTATGAACGATGTCCTCAGAGAGCTCATAGATGTGTGTGTTGTTGTTTACATTGACGGACTCCTCGTTTATTCTTCATCGGAATCTGAACATCGGAAACACGTGAAGATGGTCCTCAAAAGATTGCGTCAACACAAACTTTTCGCTAAATTGGAAAAATGTGTTTTCAACGTGACTGAAGTTGAATTCTTGGGATTCATATTATCACGTGGCGGAGTGCGTATGGATTCAAAGAAGGTCGATGCAGTTCTCAAATGGCCATCACCATCCTCCGTAAAAGGTGTGCAAAGCATGTTAGGCTTCGCTAACTTTTACCGCAGGTTTATCCCCGAATTCTCTCGAATAGTCCAGCCCATCACTGCCTTGTTAAAGAAAAACAAACGTTTTGAATGGTCTACCGAGGCGGAACAAGCTTTCCAGGATTTGAAGACTAAATTTATCTCTGCACCAATCTTAAAACACTCTCGCCCCGAACTCCCCTACATCGTGGAAACTGATGCTTCAAGCCTTGCCATGGGGGCAGTTCTATCACAAAAGGACCCGGTAACCAATCAGTTGCATCCCGTGGCATTTTGGTCCCGCAAATTCTCGCCTCCTGAAATCAATTACACGATTACTGACAAGGAACTTCTGGCTATCAAGTCTGCCTTTAAGGCTTGGCGGCATTATCTGCTGGGGGCCCGACACACCGTTACTGTGATTACGGATCACCGAAACCTGCAATATTTGAAAACCGCAAAAGCCCAATCCTCTAGACAACTCCGTTGGGCATTATTCTTTGCCGAGTTTGACTTCATAATTACCTATCGACCTGGTACAAAGAACGGTAAAGCTGATGCCCTTTCTCGGATGGGAGTGGAAGAACACTTGGTCAACCCTAAACCTGTACCAATCATTCCCGAACAAAGAATTCTGGGTGTAATCGCCACAGAATCCATAGAGGAAGTTAAGGATAAAGCCAGGCAACTTGTCACTCCAGCAGACATACAGAATTGGCATCTGCAGGGAAAGGACTTTGCAGTAAAGGACAACTTATTGTATTTCCAAGAACGATTATACCTACCCAGCACAGATTTACAGAAAAAAGTAATCTCTTGTTATCACGATTCTTTAATGGAAGGACATCCCGGTATGGCCAAGACCTCAGAAAAGATCAAGCGCTACTTCTGGTGGCCGTCTTGGAAAAAAGATATCAGAGACTTTATAATGTCCTGTGGAGTATGCGCCCAAAACAAGAGTCAAAAGGAAAGACCAGCAGGCCTCTTACGCCCTATTGACATCCCACCTCGCCCTTGGCATACGCTTTCTATGGACTTCATCACCGATCTCCCTCCATGCTCCGGATACAATACGATTCTAGTAATCGTGGACTTATTCTCCAAGATGGCGCATTTCATTCCGCTCAAAGGCTTGCCAACAGCAGCAACTCTGGCCCGAGAATTTCTCGAAAACATCGTCCGACTGCACGGTTTTCCTTCGGTTCTAATTTCGGATCGAGGTAGTCAATTTATTTCTCATTTTTGGCGAAGTTGCTGTCGGTCGGCTCAAATTGATGTGAGACTATCGACCAGTCACCACCCTCAGACCGACGGACAAACCGAGAGGACCAATCAAACTCTGGAACAGTATTTACGCTGCATGCTGCAACAAACTGAAAAAACTTGGAAAGACATCCTTTGGATAACCGAATATGCCTACAATAACTCTGTCCATTCGGGAACTGGGAAAACCCCGTTTTTTCTTTTGTACGGCAGTCACCCTCGAACCTCGGAGTTGGATCCCCTCCAAGATCTTGAAACACCAGCAGTAGACTACCTGCATTCTACATTCACCCAAGCCTTTAAGGAAGCTGTTTCTCACCTTCAAAGGGCTAAAGAACAATACTAGAAAGGAGCAGATCAACATCGGAAGGAAGCCCCTCAATATCAAGTAGGGGATCAAGTCTGGTTATCCACCAAATATCTACCTCTAAAAGGGCCACGCACATTCAACCCAAGATACCTTGGTCCCTATTCCATCACTACCATAGTAAACCCAATAGCGGTCAAGTTGGACTTGCCCCCGCACATGAAGATACATCCGGTCTTCCACGTCTCTCTATTAAAACCCGTGCAACCTCAAACCCGACTAACTAAATCTCCAAAACCTATCCTAGTTGATGGGGAACTCGAGTTTGAAGTCAAAAGCATTCTGGACTCCAAGATCTCCAAATCTAAACTATTTTACCTAATTGACTGGAAAGGCTACAGCCCCCAAGAGAGATCCTGGGAACCTGCTGAATATGTCCACGCTCCTCGCCTAATCAAAAGATTTCACCGAACATTTCCTGACAAGCCAAAACCCCCGGAGGAGCCCGGTTTGGGAGGGGCCTTGGGGGGGGGGGGGGGTACTGTCATGATCTCTGCTTCCAAAAGGTCAGGGTTTTCCCAACTCCCTTGGAAGCAGATCCATAACCCAGGTTCCGAGTGTCAACCAGTCCCAATTGGGACCTTTTGGACCCAGTCCTGGCGCCAGTGGCACCAGGCTCATAAATATGCCCAGTCCCAGCGCTGGAAGCGCCGGGCTCATAATGCTTGGGTGGATTTACCTGCAGCAGACCATGCTGCTTACTTGCCTGCCAGTTGAGCCTCTGATCCTCTTCTGTTTGGAACTACTTTTCCTGTTGGGTGGGGCAGGAGCCACTCCCTAGATTCAGAACACTGGAACTCTTCTGGAAAGCAGGAACTCTTTTCTTCCTAGGCGTGGCTGTGGAAGGAGACACCTAAGCACTACAGGAGGCTATTTAAACCACACCCGATGGATGAATCTTGCTTTGCGTTATTCTGCATCCTCTGCAGCAGAACGCTCATCGTGTCTCCTGCATCTGATCCTGGGCCTAAGGAAAAAGGCTTACCATCCTGAATCCAGTCTTCAGCAACACCTATAAAGACAAGAAAGAACAGGTTAGCATTACGGTCTTCAGTGACAGCTCTTCACTTACCTGGTCCATCGGCTGTCACCAACGCCTCGCGCTGCATTCCGGCATCTGAAAGACAAAGGCTTACCTACTCTTCGTGCGCTCCGGAGGTCTTCACACTGCATTCCGGCATCTGAAAGACAAAGGCTTACCAGCTCTTCGCACGCTCCGGAGGCCTTCGGCGCTGCATCCCGCATCTGAAAGACAAAACAAGGTGCGTTTAAAGACATTGGGGAACTTTAATACTCACGTGCCATTACTCCTTTCCACATCTAACCCAGTGGGTATTCCGGCACCCTGCAGCCGCTCCGAACTTGTACCTGCAAAATAAAAAGACAGTTAGAGCGCATCGTGAAGCAGGCAACAAGCGCTTACTTACGTGCTTCCAGGCGCTTCTATTCATCACACGGGCTCCATCTTCAACTCACTTCAGCCCATCATCCGCCATCGCCGGAACCCTGCAAAACAAGAAACATCATTACTAAAGGCTTTAAAGACATTAGAATTACTCGAAACTTCCCATTTGTGCAATAAACGACGGACAGCAGTCCTCTGAAGTCAAGAGGCCTGCTCCCCTTATCCAGTGAAGAAACTGGTTACAGCACCCTGCCCCGAGGCAGATGGAGAGCACGGCGTTCACTTACCTAAGGTGAGAGCGTTAACCTTTGGGGTTCTACAGGAGAAGAGAAAGGGAAGAAGAGAGAGACATTCAATAACCCAGTTCCTTAATCCCATATTTTCTATCTGCAGACATCTTACCCTTCAAGTCAGACATACAGTGCACAGAGGTCCAGCCCAAAGAGCCAGTCGTGTGTTACACATCACCTTTGAAGATACGGTATACGCCCAGTCAAGACCGGCGCCTCTACGGGAATCAGGTGAGCGTTACACGTATATGGCCAACCTTCAGAGCCACTTGAATGTATTCTTTCAATGCCTGTTCCTCTGAGGGGGACAGGGAGTAAATACGTCCTGAAGGAATGCTGGAATCAGGGATGAGGTCAATAGGGCAATCGTAAGAACAATGTGGTGGTAGTACCTCCGAGGAACCCTTGTCAAAGACCTCATGAAAGTCCTTATATTCCAAAGGGATACTTGTCGCAACCGCCCCCACCATGTGAGACTCCAAGGACGTAGACGCTACCTCGTGTAGGGTAAGTTGTGCGACGGCCCCCAAGGCACGTGAAGGAGATTCAGTGTCGTCAGGTGCGGTGAGGCAAAAATTCTGGCAGATTTCCGATTCAAAGTGAACCTGCCCAGACTTCCAGTCGATCAAAGGGTTGTGTTGATGTAACCATGGGAGCCCTAGTATAATCCCAAATTGGGGCATCGTAATTAAATCAAAGGATAAGACTTCCTGATGTGTTTTCTGTATAGTTAGGGTGATCGGGGCAGTTTGTTGTCGGATTGGGCCAGAAATCAGTGCTGTGCCATCCACCGCCTGTAGCGGTTCCGGATGCTGTTTGGTAATCAGGGGCAGATTCAATGACCCGGCCAGGTTTATATCGACATAATTGCCAGTGGCACCAGAATCGATATAGATATAAACGGCATGAATGATGTCGGGTGTGGGTTTTAACGTAGCCTTTACCATCACCGGCCTGATCCTGCCAAATGTGGGAAACTTGTCCGAGGGAATTGAAGGATTGCTCGATCCGGCCCCCGGATCTAGGGTCGAGCATTCCGAAAAACCGGATTTTTTAACTTGGGGCGTCTGGGACAGGACTTTACAAAATGCCCACTCAGGCCACAGTAGAAGCAGGCATGGTCGGTTCTTCTGCGGTCCCTCTCTAGTTGTGTGATTGGGCTACGAATACCGCCTATTTGCATAGGTTCAGCACCTGTATCAAAGGAGGGGGAGGACAAACTAGTAGTAGGGAACCCTGTTTCGAACTTGCGTTCGGAACGCCTTGCATCGATCTGTAGGGCGAGGTCCACTAAGTCAGTATGAGATGTGGGCAAAGAAGGAACGACGGCCATAGCATCCTTCATGGTATTATTGAGCCCTCTGTAAAATACAACTGCCCTTTTGGGTTCGGGCCAAGATGTTTCAGCAGCCAGTTGGTTAAATCGGGCAATGTACTCTATGAGTGACCCCTTTCCTTGAGTTAGATCTAACAGTTCAAGATCCCGGGATTGGGCTTTATGACGTGTGTCAAATACATGAGACATTTCTGTGACCAATAACTCGAAATCATATAGGACAGGGTTGTTGTTGTTCTCCAGTAGGGGATTGGCCCATGCTGCCGCAGTGCCGGCCAGATGGGACAAGGTGAAAGACGTCTTTGTGGTGGTGTCGGGAAAGGCCTGAGGTCTACAAAGAAAATGTAGTTTGCATTGATTTACAAAAGTGCAAAACTTTCTAGGGTCTCCGTGGAATCTTTCTGGAGCAGCCAGGGGAAAGGGCGTAGGCATGAGTACAGGAACTTGTGGCGCTACAGGGGGAGCAATAGGTTGGACATCTGGGGGTTGGCCGGCGGCTTCCCCGAACTCTACATCAACGGGTAATGGGTGTTGTACACTTTGGATCAAATCTAACCTCTGATGTATAGCCGCATTGGCGGCTGTCATATCTGCCCTCAGCACTGTGAGTGCCTGTACCAATGCAGCCACGGGGTCCTCGGCTACAGGCTCCATACTCGACACAGCACAACGGCTTCACAGTCTGTCCAGATTTGCGACGAAGTGAAGAGTATTGAGCCGCTGTCCACAAATCACCCACAGGGAGAGAAAGATCAACACTCCCTGTGCGAGCTTTGAGGCCACAGGTGGTTGTTGGTTTGTAGAATCAGATGGCGCCGAGGATCCCAGAGGCTGTTGGAAGGAAGTCGGGGTTAATACAGGCAAAGACAGTGCTTTAGTTAAATGTGAATAAATGATACTCTCTTACCTATGTTCAGTGGAAGAGTGCCTGAGGTATTGGTGCAAGGGAGCGCCGATGATTCAAACAGTCAAGTACCTGGAGGCAGGTACGGGCTGACCACCCGTAACCCTTAAGGTGAACGTAATGATTTCCAATAAAAAACGGAAGGAAGGTCGTAAACAATCCAAGGGTCAAATTCCAGGTTGTAGCAAGTGAGCAGATAGGGAAAATCCAAAGCAGTCCGTTATGCGCAAGCCAAAGGTCCAAAGTACCAGTATCCGTGCAGAGTATCAGACAACCGTATCCAAGGAGCAAGAGTTAATCAAATCCGTGATGAGTAAGCCTGAGGTCGAAATCCGATGTGGTCAAAAAACAAGAGTCAAGAGCGCCGAACAGTGTTAGGAAACAGCTGTGAAGCGGCGAGTGATTCGAAGCTCCCGGCTTTTATGCGAGCCGCCTCCCGATCACGTGAGCGGGGCTCCGTGCACGTGATCGGGAAGTTGATGTGAAACCAGGAAGCAATCGCGATCGGCTGTTCCAGCCCGATCGCAATCTCCATGGCAGTTGCCATTGGAGACGAGGAAACAAACAACACCGTCCTCTGCGTGTGACCCGAAACCATCGGTGATGGCGACTCTCCTGCACCCTAGGTGATGGGGCAATTGGAGGGTTGGACTGTGACCCGGGGAGCCTGACAGTACTTTGTATCGGAGTGTTATGCAAGGTGTTGTATGGGTGTGTAACTGACCTATTGTGCATAACACCGCCCTCATACACCTCCCGCAACGAACCCTAAACCATCATCAGTTTCGACTCTTGGCTCATTAACTCACTAACCCTGCTCACCCCCACCTGCCGCTCCTCCCCACGCCTTAGTCCGCATCCCAAATGGTTTACTCCGGAGCTGAAGATTGCGAAACAGCGGAACAAAACCCTAGAACCAAATGGCAGAAAAGCACAACCAACCTGAGTAGATCCAACCTCACCTTGCACCATCGCTAATATAAAGCCGAAACCCGGAAAGCCAAAAAAAAAATAAACGCTACAACAATCGGATTCACAACTGTAAAAACCCCAGCAAGGAACTCCACAAAATCATCTCCAAGTTTGTCAAAACATCCTGTACCTCTGCCCATTCTGCCCCTTCTCAATCTTTCTTCGACAACTCACTCTCACTCCATTTCTACTCCACTGCCCTCGACAGAACGACCTCTCTTAACAAACTGGCCCTCCTCTCAACACCACAAAATCCACCAGCCCTTCCGACCACCGCCCCACCCACCATCACAACAACTCCACCCATTTTTGACTCCTTTAAACAAATCTCCAGAGAAGATATTCTTGCTCTTCCCTCTGCCCGAAAACCCTCTGGCTCGCCCCCCCCCCCTTGAACCGTGCCCCACCTCATTCCTCAAAGAAATATTCTATTCCACCTGCACAGGAGAATACGCAAGAACCATTCTAAACGACTCCCTCACCTCTGGAATCTTCCCGGACGCCTTCAAAATTACTCATGTCAAAACTCTCCTAAAAAATAAAACATCCCTTGACCCCCCTCGACGCCAAAAACTACCACCCCATCTCGAACACCAGATAACTTGCAAAACGATTGAACTGCTTACTCCCAACTAAATGCCTTTGAGGAATCCAACAACCTCCTGGACCCTGCCCAATCCGGGTTCAGACCACGTCATGGAACAGAAACCACTCTGGCCTCAATCTGGGACGATCTTAAGATCACTGCCGATTCTGCAGGGTGCTCTGCACTAATCCTCCTAGACCTCTCTGCCGTGTTCGATACAGTCAACCATTCAATCCTACTTGACCGCCTCCACTCCCTAGGAATCTGTGGAACCGCTCTCAATTGAATCGCCTCCTTCCTCAGCAACAGGAAAGAAATAACCCAAATGTCCACTTTTTCCTCGGCCGTGCGCCCTGTCAATACTGGAGTACCACAAGGAGCATGTCTATCAGCCCTCCTAGTCAACCCTCATATGTCCACCCTCCCTGGAATCATCTACCCACACAATATCCTGTGCTACAACTATGGTGATGATACACAAATCATCCTGAAACTCAACTCAAACCCCAACCTCCAGCCCGACCTTACAGCTTGCCTCCTTGACATAGACCGCTGGATGACTACAAACCAGCTCCTCCTAAACCCCACTAAAACTGAAATCATGGTGTGTGGCAACACTGAGCTCCTCCCCCCGCCCCCTAACCTGGCCCCCATCCATGGGCCAATTTCCAACCCCCTCCCCAACAGTAAAAAAACTTGGATGCACCCTAGACTCAGACGTATCCCTCTCTCGCCAAATCACCAACATCTCCAAATCTTGTCATTACCATCTCAAGATTCTCAGACACATTTTTCTCTACCTCTCATTTCCGAACAAAGTTGCCACTGTTAGGTCCATTGTAATGTCAAGACTGGACTATGCCAACTCCCTTTACCACGGAGTCCAGGGATACCACCTTACTAAATTACAAAGAGCACAGAACGCTGCTGCCAAATTACTATTAGCACTGGGCCCACAAGACCACACCTCTCCAGCTCTCAGAACTCTGCACTGGCTCCCAATTGGACAAAGGGTGACTTTCACGACTCTGCATCAGTCACCGAGCTGTGCACAAGACTAGCCCGACATACCTGCAAGACAAGCTTAAACCGTTAACACCCTCCCCGCACGCTAAGATAAAGCTCAGCACTTCTCCTGGTGATCCCAACCACCAACTCCGTCAAGATCAGAGGATCCTCGTTCCCAGTCTTGGCCCCCACTCTTTGGAACTCACTCCCCCCTCGCATTCGACACACCTTAGACTACTTATCATTCCACAAACTACTAAAAACATGGCTCTTCCCTAACCCAATGATCACCCGAATGATGCACACGAAACTAACCACCAGGCAATTAATCCTCAGCCCCCAACCAATGGTTGGGATGAAGCTGATGGACTGAACGGATGGAATGGACGCTCATCTCCCTATTACCGCTCACCATGCTGCCACAAGGCGGACAGAACTGATAAGGGGGAGTGAACGGAGAGAGGCGATGATACAGTCCGAGTAGATGGAACAGAGAGAATGAATGGAACGGAGTGAGTGGACCGAACCGAGGGAGTTGATAGCACCCAGGGACTCGATGGAAGGAAGATGTGACGGATGGAGTGGACGGAACCGAAGGAGTGGATGAAACGTAATGAGTTGATAGAACAATTAGTGCGGATGGACCGGTCGGTGTGGATGGAACGGTTGGAAATGAAATGGATGGAGTGATGGACCGGATGGAACCGATGGAGTTGATAGAACAATTAGTGCACATGGAACAGTTGGTGCCGTTGCAACGGTCGCCGCGGATGGAATGGACGGAACAGTTGGTGCGGACAGAACGGTTTGCACGGATAGAATGGTAACACGGATGGAACTGATGAAATGGCAGGTGCGGACGAAATGGTTGGTACAGGTGGAAGTGTGGATGGAACCCATAGAGTGATCGAACAGACGGAGTGGATGAAACTGACGCTATATATACGTATGTCGCTATCTATGTCCCCCACTGTCCTGCTCATGTGCCTGGTCTCAGGCACTGGTACTGATATCCACCATTCACACCAGTATGCTTACTCTGTTCTATACACCATCATTCAACTAGAAAACAGCTACACCCCGATAATTCGGCCTAGCTGTTCTCATACGAACACGACCCCACAAACACCTCATCGCCCTAATAAAGCACAACTAGCTGAGCACATTCCGCCTAAGTTGAGCGTTCCTCAGGCCTAACACAGTCAGAACCCAGTCTAGGTGTTCACCAACCAGGCTGAACACATCCAAATGATTTCATCAATACCACACCTATTGTTATAAAGCAGCTACCATCCAACCACCACACCAGCTGCACACCTATCCAGTGTACCCACGCACCATACGACACTCCTCTCTGACTTGAACTACGATTCACGAGGGCGTTCAACCTACCAGCACTTTGAAGTCATACCAATGATACATAAGGTGCTATATAAATGTCAAGTAACATAACAAAACATAAAAACACCAGCTACGGCTAGAAATGTTTGTCTTGGTGACTTAGAGTCAATATGCTGCCTTCCAGATGCTTGCCGAGTGCTTTGAGCATTGCGGGAACAGAAAACCGAAGCTACCATCGATGCGACGCAGAGCTTCCGCTGAACTCTGCAAGATTACAAAGCTCAATGCACTCGTTCTGGAGACCGGATAGGTGGAGGGCGCTTGTGACAGTCGGGAGAGTGGGATTCAGTTTGTACGTCGCCATCTGAAAGCAGCATCCTGCGCAGCCTGTTTTGGAGGGGTGGGGAGGCGTAATAGGAAGTGGTGTAGTGAAGCCACCATTTTCAACTATTTCTCAAACCCCATCACAGCACTGCATTTTACTCCTTGAACTGAAAAAAAGCATCAGAATAAACAACGAGCGTGTACACGAGAGGCTAGATTATATTAGATGCATTTCTTTAAAATGTTATCCGGGTAATACAAACCAAGTACGTTTAAAACGTGTAATTTATATGCAACCATTCATATAATCATAAAAAACCATAAGATTTTAACATGTTCCAATGTGTCTAGGGACAAGAGAGGCTAAACAATTGCTTGGGAGCTTCTATTCACGAAATGCAGCAGGGTGGAGGCGGTTCCAAGTCTTTTCCGGGGAGGACACATACACCCAACCAAAATTATGGTCCACAAAGCAAGGAACTATTTTTGACCGCTAGAACATTAGAAGACTGCACTCACTAAACAGCATTTTATAACCATAATGCAGTATCATCCAGCATAAAGTCAAGAGGGGACACCTGTCCTTTTTTTCCCCCCCAGTGACAATCCACCAGGAGTGCCTTCTAGAGAAGTCACAACCTTCTGATGTAAGGTTACTCCATGTAAAGCTGCTTAGAGTGCGAGTCAAAGCTAAACCAAGATAACTAACACACTAACACACACACACTAACACACACACACACACACCCCGCCCCCCTAATACAGAGCTCCAACTTCTAGTATGAATCTTCAGAAAGTTAAGAACCTAATAATTACTTTTCACAAGGGCCTCATGAAGGAGAGTAATAACTTTGTATTTTATTCAGTTTCAGAAATAACATGACGGTACAAGACCAACACACGCAGGTAAACAATTTACAGAGCGTGTAGTTACTTTTTAGAATAGTAAAAACAATTCAAAGGTAAGCAGGAACTTGGCAACTACTTTTCAGAATGACTATGTAATTCAAAGCTGAGTAATAACTTTGTAATCATTTTTAGAATAGTAGACACAATTCAAAGTAAGAACTTGGTGTCAGATCCTATGACAGAAACCACACCAACACAAGGTAAATTACTTAGCAATCTTTTCACAGAGCCTAGGCTTTAGGAGTCCTTACCCTTCTAGTTATTAGTCTCCTTCAGGGTCGGATTGGTGGTAGGTAAAAAAAGGAGGGCACAAGCTGTAGGAAAGTCAGGAGTTCCTGTGGAATTCTTCTGGAGCAAGTAACAGTGTGTGGGCAAAAGGGTTCAGGGACTTCGGAGAAGGCTCCCTGCATGCGTTGCAGCATTAGGCCTGGGCAAACGTGTATGGGCGAACTCTCAACCACACACATTTTCCCCCTAGCCACACCGCGACAGAATGACTCTAGGTAAGTACTACCTCAAGTCTCACAGTACCTTAGGGGTGATGAAGAAGATGAAGCTGGATGCCTTCACGATGCAGCAGCTATAGACCCGATCACCTGTTCCTTGATCTTGGGGACGAAAGGAGGGACTCTGGATGGGATTTGACAGCAGCAGTCGAGAGAGCGGACTCCCAGCAAAGTATTAATCGTGCTCCAACGCATATATGTGGTTTTGGTGCCTTTTCAGAGACACCAGTGAAGAACGGTTCTCGTCCGATCGATTTGCCTCGCTTGCTCGGGCCTGCACTCTGGTGAAGGGAGTTTGAGTGGAATCTTGCTTCTGGAGTTCCTGAAGGAGTCCACCAAAGGTTTAGGAGGATTCATTCTTCTGAAGACTATGCACTGCAGGATGGTCTCAAGTCCCTGGGTATTGTCGGACTGCAGCCCAGGAAGGGCACAGGTCATCGTGGGATGGCCCCAATTGCAGGTCGTCTTGGGACTAATTATGCCCACCAGTCCATGGGAGAAATTCATCCTCTTTGGAGTTTTGATGCCGATTCGAAAACAGGGTTAGGACTTCAGTGGTCACTTCAACAGGCTTCACTGGTTACTGCAAGGGGCTGCAGGCGTCTCTGGTCACCTTCTTCGGTTCTTCTGTTCCAGTGGTCAACTTGTCTTTAGCCTCAGGAGCCAAGCCATTTACCCAGGAACCCAGCCGATCAGCACGCATGCTACATTCAAACTTTGGGGTGTGGCTGTTCTTTTAGGGACAGCCAGCTTCCCAGTTGGAACTGGTTCCAGGCAGGAATGTCAGAAGACAATTGGCTGCAGAGTTTCAGACTCCTCCCTCGTGTCCTGTCTTCACAGACACTCTGCAGCATTGACGGGCTTCACAAAGGATTCATGCTGAAGACAAATGTCAAACCAGGACCCCTCCCCACCACCCAGGATGGCAGAAGGACCAAGAAAGGACAAGCACACACATAATGGCGAAAAAAGAATACAGCAACGATTTTGGGTCAATGGTGACCCTTCTGTGTATTAACTGGGCTGTGAACACAGCCTGCAAGTAAAAGAACACAAAAGTCGGTAGAACACGTCCACTGCCATCAGCCATTCAGGAAAATCAAAGAAAATACAAAGGAAGCGAAGCCCAAAGGGCTCCCAGCAGCACTGCACAAAAGGTGTGGTGGGCTATACACGTACATTACAGATGCCTTAGAAATATGGAGGAAAACATGACTCCATAAAATAAAGTACAAAAATAAAGTACACGGTCCAAGTTACTTACCTGTAACTATTGTTCTCCAGCATGGGTGTGGCATGGATTCACATGCTCATGAATATTCCCCGTCGTCAGGCTGGGACTCAGTAAAAGAAAAAACAAACTTTTGCTTGAAAACTGCATTTCTCCTCTAAACCAATCAATGTCTCTGGGTCATACTGTCCCCATCCAATGGCAGTCCTCTTCTTAAGCGCCACTACTGATGGCCATATCCAGATTTGGTAAGCACGTAAGTGGTGGTATGAACCAAGAAGAGCCACACAGAGGGGAAGGAGGGAGGGTTCACATGTGAATCCATGCCAGACCCATGCTGGAGAACAACAGTTACTTGTAAGTAACTTAAACCTTCTACATCATGGGGTCTGGTATGGACATAATCATGAATAACGATTACACAGCAGTACATATACGCCACCACAGGAGGTGGCAAAGCTCAACAGAAAAAAACATTCACCCTGGGAACAGACTCACCTCCAGTGAACAGGTTCCGTAGCACTGCTTGGCTGACTCGGGACTCCACCCTGGAATCTCTGCCGATGAAGTAGAACCATGTGAAGGTTTGTGCAGACCTCCAGGTAGCAGTCCTGCAGATGTCGAGCAGGGGCACACCAGAGAGAAACGCTGTCGTTGCTGCGTTGGCTCTGGTGGAGTGGGTTCTCGGCCGGCCCGGCAGCCGCCTGCTAGCCAGTCGATGACATTGCATGATGCAGCTGGAGAGCCACCTGGAGATGGAAGCCTTCGACAAGGCCTTTCCGTGATGCACAGCTCCAAATTGACAAACTGTTGAGAAGTCTTCCGAAAGCTCTTTGTGCGTGCCAAAAAATCTTCAAGGCACGAGCAACATACTGCAAATGCAAGGCCCTTTCTGCTGGCAACGATGGATTCGGGAGAAGACTGGCAACACCAAAGGCTCGTTGAGGTGGAACTCAAGATGGCACCTTTGGCATAAAGGTGGGGTGTGTACGCAGTACCACCTTTGAAGCGTGGAAGGACAAGTACGGCTATTTGCACGACAGGGCCTGTATCTTCCCGCCTTGCCGAGGTGATCACCACAAGGAAAGCCGTCTTTTACGATAGAAACGTGAGCGGGGCCTGATGCATCAGCTCAAAGGGAGCTCCCATGAGCTTAGTTAAATCACATTGAGCTCCCAAGGCAGGAGATTGCACCAGTGGAAAAGTCCTGAAGAGCCCTTTGAGGAACTCCTTGACAAGTCTCTGCGACCACAGAGAAGGCCTACCCAGTGCCCTGGTGTAACGGGATATGGCTGCCAGGTGCACCTTGATAGAGACATGAGCCAGTTCAGCCTTGCAAAGGAAAGCAGGCATGGCAAGAGCTGCAGGGCTGTGACACACAGAGGGGTAATCTTCGGAGCCCAGCACCAGACAGAGAAACTTCCACTTATGGCTGTAGCATGTCAATGTTGAAGAGGCCCTGGCCTTGTCCACGATGTCCTTACACTCCACAGGTAAATGATAATGTCCAAACTCTAAGGCTGCAGGTACCAGGCCCCAAGGTTCAGCGACGCTGGGTTGGGGTGCAGAATCGCTCCTCACTCTCTGGAGAGAAGGTCCGGATCGCAACCTGATGGACGGAACCGCCGACAGACGCAGCAGGTCTGTATACCAGATATGTAGTGGCCACGCCGATGCAGCAAGTATCATCCTGCAGTGACACTGTCTAAATGTGTTGATCACTCTTAGCAGGAGTGGGAGCGGAGGAAAAGCGTATAGGAAAAGTCCCTCACATGGGAACAAGAATGCATCCCACATGCTCCTCGGCTGTGGGAACCTGCTGGTGAACTTCTGACACTTGGAATTTGTTGCCGTCACGAAAAGGTCGATCTGGGGTTGGCCCCATTCATGCACTAGAAGCTCCCACTCATGGTAAGAATGTAGCTCCCTGGTGAGCTAGACAGCGATGGTGTTCTTGGTGCCCACTAGGTGGAAAGGGAGGAGTCCTGACAATTGGCCCAGTGCCACAGATCTTGGGCCTCCAAGGAGGGAGCCGGAAGAGCGCGCCGCCATGCTTCCGGATGTAGAACATGGTGGTAGTGTTGTCCGTGAAGATCCTCCCCACCTTGCCCCTCAGCGACGGCAGGAAGGACTTGAGGGCCCAGAAGACGGCCCGAAGCTCCAGGACGTTGATGTAAAGGGTCTTTTTTTCTGGCAACAAGAGGCCTCTGGCGTACAACTGTCCAATATGAGGTCCCCAACCTTCCAGAGAAGCATCTGTGGTGACGGTCTCCTGGTAAGGAGGGACTTGGAATGGGGCCCCTTGTGGGAGATGAGAGCACACCAATGTATTTCTCGTCGGAACTCCTTGTTGAGGTGGGGGTGGAGGGGGGAAGGATCTTGTCCGTCCAGGATCCCGAGACTTGCAGCCAACTCGCATTCAGAAACTCCTGGAGAGGCCTCATCTCTAGTCTGCAAAGGAGGAAGCGGTTGATGCAGGAGGCCATCATGCCCAACAGCGACTTGCCGGCTCATACAGGAGCCGACCACGCCGACGAGAGGCGCTGCGCACCTTCCTTAGGATGGCAACCACCCTCTCTTTGAGGGAGATGCCAGGCAAGTCGCTGTGTTGAGTCGCTCTCCCAGAAACAGAACGTTCTGCAATTGCTCCAAGCAGTACTTGGGACAATTTATGGAGAATCCCAGATCCGTCAGCAAACGCACGGTCCTTGTCATGTGCTTGCTCACCAGAACATGGGAGCAGGATTGAACTAGCCAATCGTCCAGGTAAGGGTAGACGTGGATGCTCTTGAGATGAAGATGTGTGGCCACCGACACCAAGCACTTTGTGAAGACCCTCAGGCCGAAGTGCCTTGAACTGATAGTGCAGCCCCTGGACCTGGACCACAAACCTTAGGTACTTGAAGTGCTTACAATGGATGGGCATGTGGAAGTAAGCTTCCTCCAGGTCCAGAGACCCCAGGAAGTAGCCTTCCTCGAGTCGGCCGAGCAAGTGCTGCAACATGACCATCCTGAACTTCTGGGACTTCAGGCGTTTGTTGAGGCGTCGCAGGTGAAGGATCGGCCTCCACCCTCTTGTCTTCAATCGGACAAGTAAGTATCTGGAGTACACCCCAGAGGTGCTGATCACCCCCCCCTTTTTTTCTTTATTCAATTTTATTGTTTTTTTTATGGCAACAAAGTATAAAAACAAACAATGACATTGGGGCACTGGCCCGTGCCAACTTCCATTAGAGAACCATAATGCTCTGCTGTATACACCCTCCCTCACAAGACCCCTAATGATAGGGCACACGATCCACATCTCCATGATTATCCTTTTCGGGCAGCTCCAACCGGGCATACAAGGGATAAACATTAGTGAAATTTACTTGGAAAAGTACAAAGAGTCTTATGCCACAACCAGTTTTCGGGCTGGGTGGAGTGCCTCTGTTAAACTCCTGTGTCGTCCTCAACATTGGAGAACGCTTCCATGAATTGCAGGCAATCGGTCTCAACCTGCGTGCTGGAGCCGTGTATTGCTGCTGTTAGTCTCTCCATAAAATAAATGTCCTTGGCCACAATCTTCGAGGGAAGAGATGCTCTCTTCCAAGTCCTGGCCCGTGCAGCTCTGGCTGCCAATAGCAGGAAGTGTGTCAGGTCCGGAAGTTTCTCCCAGTGGTCGTCCCTGTGGCGGAGACCAAATATTAATGAAAATGGCTCTAATGGGTAAACCCCCTCTCCCGCCTCCTCAAGCCAGCTGTGCACTTCTGACCAATAGACTTGCACTTTCTTGCAGGACCACCACATATGCCAGTAGTCGGCTCTTTCCCCACATCCGTGCCAACACAACGGGACAGGATCTGGGAACGTCCTAGAGAGGGAGATCGGGTCATACTGCCACCTATGGAGAAGCTTGATGGCGTGGGACTTGTACTGACATGAGATAGAAGTCTTAAATGCCCTGCTACATAGTCTCCCCCAGAACCCATCCCCGATGGCACAACCCAAGTCCCTTTCCCATTTCCCTCTGAGGCTCTTAGTCGTTCCCTTGTGGGAGGTTAACAGTGCTCCGTACAGGAGGGATATGAGACCTTTCATTTCAGTGTGGGAGTCTAGAATTGTCTCAACCGGGGTAAGCCCTCTTTGTATGCAAGATTTTAGTTTCGGCTTCATTAGGATGCCGTTGAGGCGCAGGTATAGGAGCGGGGAGAGCCTGCCGATTCCCAGTGCCGCCTCAAGCTCCTGGATGCTTATGAAAGTGTCCACTCTTACCAATTGACCTACCCTACAGAGGCCCGCGTCGAACCATGACTGGTAGTGTTCGTGGCCTGGGATTTCTTCCAGGACTGGTGTAGACCAGATATGGCTCAGGGGAGAGGGCCATGTGGTGACTTTCTCGCTAGAGCCTTTCCCCGCTAGTGCTTTCCACAATGTACCCAGTATTGGGTGGTCCCTAATTCGTTTGGGGAGCTTTTTTAGTGGGACCCATAGCCATTCACCCACGGTAACTGGGCGTAGATAGAAATTTTCAATGTATACCTATTGTTTATTGGGGTCCTCTCTAAGATGGGGAGCCAGGGCCCTAAGTTGGGCTGCTCTATGGTAGGCATTCAGGTCTGGCAGGGTGACCCCTCCTCTATCCTTGGGGAGGCTGAGAGTCTCGTATCCAATTCTAGGTCTCTGGCCCTGCCATATAAACACTATACGCCTCTTGGCTTCTCTGAGGTATGGTTCAGGAGCCTCCAAGGGGAGCATCTGAAAGACATACAGCACCCTGGGGAGCAGATTCTATTTTTATGGCGTTTATTCTTCCCATCCAGGAGATCTGCCCCTTTCCCCAAGCCTCCATGTCCCTGAATAGTTTATCAAAGAGCGGGGGTAGTTTGCCTGGTCTAAATCCCCGTCGTGACGGACTATGTTGATCCCCAAATATTTTATCTCCGTACAAATTCGGAGGCCCAGTGGGACGAGTTCCGCCAGATCTCTATCCGCATCGGGTGCGAATGGAAGGATCATTGACTTGCCTACGTTTACCTTGAATCCGGAGAAGTGGCCGAACTGTTGAATCGCCTGCAAAGCGGCTGGGACCGACCTTGCTGGCTCCCGCAGGTGGAGCAAGATGTCCATCTGCATAGAGGCCTAATTTAAAGGTACGTTCGCCCACCTCAATTCCTCTCACCATTGATGCGCCCCTGAGGTACTCCGCCAGAATCGCCATTGTCATGGCGAAGAGGAGAGGGGAAAGGGGGCAACCCTGCCTCGTACCTCTCTGGAGAGATGAAAGACTTGTGACAAACGCCTGTTAACTGTAACTGTGGCAGTTGGTGACACATATAGGGCCGTGATGGCTTGTTTAATCCCTGTACCGAATCCCAACTTCTCGAGTACCCCCTGAAAGAACCCCCAGTCAACCCGATCAAACGCCTTCTCGGCATCAATGGACACCAGGACGGGGTTCTCACCCTTCGGTGCCGCCTCTCTCATCAGGTTCAACGTCTTGCGCAGTGTATCTGCACCTTGCCTTCCCCGTATAAAACCCACCTGATCTGAGTGAATTCGCCTCGGCATGTAGCTGTCCAGTCTCGAGGCGATAATCCTGGTAAATAGCTTAGCATCTACATTCAGGAGGGAGATGGGTCTATAGGAGCGGCAGTCCACTGGGTCTTTCCCCTCCTTCTGAATCACCGTGATCAGAGCTAAGCCAAAGGAAGGGGGTGCCCTCCCCGTTCTCATAATATTCGAGAAAAAGTCCACCAGGAACCCCGCTAGTTGGCCCAAGAAGGCCTTGTAGAAACCTGTTGTGAGCCCGTCCTCCCCTCGGGGCCCTGCCCAGTTTCAATCCCGATATGGCTCTAAGCACCTCCTCCTCAGTTATGGGGCGTCTAGGGCCGATGCTTCTAAGGGACCAAGGACAGGGAGGGTGACCCCATTGAGATATGCCTCACTCGCTTCCTTCTATCTCCCCTTCCCTCCCATAGAGCTTCTCATAGAAAGAAGCGAAACTCTCGAGGTTCCCCTCGGATCAGATCTTTCCCCCCCCTTCAGCGCTAACCACTCTTGCCACCCATCTACCTGCCCTTTGGCCTCGCAATTTTTCTGCCAGCATAGCATCGGTCTTGTCCCCTTTCTCATAGTATTTCTGACGTAGATGTTGGAGCCCCGCTACAATTTTCCCCATCTCTCTCAATTCTAGTCTCTTCTCCCTCGCTGTGCCCAGGTCCCTCTCTTTCTCTGTCTCCACCTTCCCCTCCGAGCTTTCTAGGAGGATTATTTCAGATCTTAACCTGTGGGTCAAGAGGGTCCCAATTCTTTTTTTGGATGCCCCTTCGCTATTCAACCTTCCCCTCCAAGTCGCCTTAGCCGCCTCCCACACCATCTCCCGGCTCACCTCTCCCGTGTCATTTAGCTCAAAGAATTCTTTAATTGCAAGCTGGGGCCTGCTGGTCTAAGTAGAGTCTCCGAGGTACTGGTCCTAGTTGGATCCGTAGATTTCAGGCGGCACCGACCTCCCTTCGCCGTGCCCCGACTGGGTGGCGTTCCTGTGTACAACCAAGGTGAAGGCCCTGGGGGGGTGCCCCTAGATGGCTCGTCCACTTGATTGTCCTCCCCCCCCCCCCACGCTCTCCTCACCTCCAACTGCTCTCCGTCACTCTGCTGGGTCCCGTCCTGCATGCTCCGCGCCCCCTGGTGGTCTCCATCGCCCCCTTTTTTAATATGGCGTGGACCTCCTGCAGCAGCTGCGCCACATGCTGCTCTTGTCGAGCTACAAGGGGAATACGAGGCATCTGCGTTGGAACTCCAGGGTGTGCCCCTGTCCGAGAGCATCCAGCACCCATCTGTCGGTGGTGATGGTCTTCCACATGCTGACGCACATCACTAGCCAGCCTCCCACTGGTGTGCACAAGTGGGGGCCCGAGTTCACAGCCGGTTCACTGCCGGTGCTGTCCTCCACTGCCGTATGCCTGAGAGCAGCCTCTGTACGCCCCTTGCGTCGTGGAGCGGGAAGGTTGTCGATAAGGGGTGGTGTAGCCCTTGGTTTTCCCCTTGAGCTATGAAAGGACGATGGCTGACGTTGCAGCAGGGTGCCCAGCAAATGTGCCGTCACTGTGTCAGTCTTGATTATTTGAAGAGACTCGTCGACTCTTGCAAAACAGGTTTTCTCCGTCGAATGGCATGTCCAACACCTTAGACTGAACGTCCGTCTGGAAGTTGGTGGCTTTCAGCCATCCCTGTTGATGAAGAGACACACTGTTGCCCATCTGACGGAATCCGTTGTCCACTGCCACTGATGGCATGGTGTGAGGCCACGTCCCGCTCCTGGAACAGCGCAAGAGCTTCTGCCATCTTGTCATTAGGTAGGAAGTCCAGAATAGGGAGCAATTTATACAAGAGCTCCCGGTCGTAGCATGGCAAAATTGCATTAGCGGCCTTAATGGTGCTGGCAGCCGTATAGATAATCCTCATCCCAATATTGGCCAGTTTCTTCCCCTCCTGGTCCAGGGGCACCATGGACGAGGATGACGGGTTTGCAGAGTGTTACCATGCCTTGGCTGAGACCACAGAGTCAGGTGAAGGCTGGGACCTCAGGCAGTTGGGGGCAGAGTACGGGACTCTGTATTTCTTCTCGGGCCTATCCCGCTTGAGCGGGGTGGTGCTCGGATTCTTAAACAGCGCTAGGCCTTCATCCCAAATATCGTCCAACAAAGGGACGGACATGATGGTCCTCCGTCTGGACTTGCGACGTTGATAAAGAAACCCTTCCTTTTTCGTCTCCTCAAGCACCAGTTGAAAAAGTTCAGAGACAATGGGCATCATTGAGTGGAAGGAGCCGACCTCATCCGACGGAGGTCTCTTTGCGGGTCATCCCCGCCCCTGTCACAAAGTCATCGGCCTCTTCTGTGTCCATCGCTGTAGCTGCCGTATACGTGCCCGTGTGCGTGGCAGGATACCCGGTTGGGGTCTAATCCCGAGGTGGAGTCACCGGTGCCGTCAGTTGGCACCAGGGTCCTTTGACTTGTGTTTGTGTCTAGAAGGACTTCTGGAAAGCGGTCTTGGAGGACCTCTAGACAAAGCAGGGCCCGGTGTGTGGTATTTCTGATACCAGCGTGGTTAGAATGACCATGAAACATCCCTGGGTTGAGGTGTAGGAGGAATGAAAGAGGGAGGCTCTGGGCTAGTATGCTTCATCTGTAGAGGTAGAAGATGGGGTTCACCCAGCGGTGAACCACTTTCCAAAAAGGGTCCCTGGCCACCTTTGTGGTCCGAATAGTAGCCCTTGGGCAGGTCGTCACCATCATTGGAGATAGTATAAACGTGCCGCGGTACACTTGGTTCAGCCCCTTGTTCTGCACCCTTCTAGGGGTTGTCAGAGCCCTACTGCTTCCCCTCTCCTGAGAGTTCCTGGGGTCGGGGTGAAGAGGCTGCTGTCCCCTTTCCAGGGGTCTTCGCCGAGGCAGTTACCTCACACCGTGCCAGCAGGGACACCCGCGTAGCAGCCATCCCTCGTGCTCTGCCCTCCTTACGAAGTAGTGGTAGTCGATGGGGTCATCAACGGGGTAGCAACAGTAGCAGTCTATGTGGTTGTGGCGGTTGATGATGGGGTTGGCTTGGCTGGTTGAGATGCTGGTGGAGGCCGGGAACGGCCCACTTTGGGTTTCTCCTTCATCTCCTTATGCGCTGATGGCAAGCAGAGTTTCAAAGGGATCAAGGAATTTCTCTTAGAGGGGTGCCCCCCTCTCACCAGTAGGCTCACTGTATATGTGGTGGACCTTGTCCTTCCCAAGCCGGGACCCGCAGCAGTCGCGAACCCAGTGGCATTCAACTTTGCCTTCTTTTGGACCCCCACGGGCAGGGTGTCCTTAAAGGATCTCAACCTCTTTTCTGAGGGAGTTTGATTGTGGGTCATGGGGGGTTAGAGGGGGTGGGGGTGAAGTATGACCATGCCCAGAGGTAGAGTCAGAAGACCTTACCAGATTGTAACCATGCCGTCAGCCTGCTGTAGCGGGCCTTCTTGGTCTTTTTCGAAAAACCACTGCAGACCAGACATTTGTGGTGTCAATCCTCCATGAAAACTTTCCTTAGCCCACATTGTGCGCAGAGAGGACAGACATTGTATGGGGGGCAGAATGACCCAGAGGCCAGTGATTGGTTTAGAGGAGAAATACAGTTTTAAGCGAAAGTGAAACTGTTTTTTCTTTTACCGAGGATTCCCAGCCTGACAGGGAATTTTCATGAGCCCGTGAATCATTGCCAGACCCCATGCTGGAGAAAAATAATGAACTAGGGTTCCCATACATAGAGTAAAAAAGATGAGTGAGTGTGGAAAAAGGCTCCCACTCACTCAGGAGAACAGACCAAATCATCCCTAAGTCTAGCAAAAAGTGCCAAGGGTCTCACAGGTGAAGGAGATTTGACATAGAAATAGAAATGAAAAATATAGCAAACAGGCTCCAACCTTAAGACCAAGTCACCACGAGAAAGCGCAAAAAATCTCTGCCACAGCAGTTCGTTAACCTTCCAAAAGTTCAGCTGAAAGTGGCGACAACAGCAGAGCGCCTCACCCTTAGTAAACGTACTCATCCAAGCTTAAAAGCTCCAGCCCTGCACTAGCCAGATTCTGTCCCTAGCCCCAAAGACAGTTTATATAGCAGGGATCTGCAATCTTCGGCTCTCCCAATGTTTTGGACGACTACTCCCATGATCCCTCACCATTGACTATGCTGGCTAGGACTGGTGGTATTAGTAATCCAAAACACATGAAGAGCCCAAGGCTGCAGACTCCTGCCTTTGAGAGATTTCACAACTGCTACAAAACTCCTAGTGGGAAGGGGGAGCCATTAAAGGATGCAAAATCAGCAGTGAGAGAGGAATGGACAGGCCAGAGAGGCCATACAGCAACGGCTACCTTTTATATTATAAGTCAGTCAAAATTATAACTCTATTTTTCCACCTTTCTTTTCCTCCTCCCTGGGCACCAGCTCTTAGCTTAACAGCTTTGGAACTTACTTTGAAACAATTAAGAACTTTACTCAACAGGGACCCATTTTCCAACTATTAAGAAATTAATCAGTACTGCTTATTATCCATGTCATTATTAAATTGGGGGAGTCATATTTTTCATGAACATTTTCTTTTTGTAAAAGTTGTAAAAAATGTAAATGCAATCTTTATTAAGCATTAAAATCAATGTATTGTTATGATCTAAAAAGTAATGTCCACCTAACAAAGTGCCAACGTGTTAGGCAATTACAGTTTGAACCATTCAGTCTAAGAGAATTGGAGTTTTTTCAATCTTTTGTTGTGTTGTTTTAGTTACCTTTCTCTCCTGATGAACCATTTATAACAATAATGGGGAAACGCGTGTTGAGAGACCAAATCATTAAGATCTACATTCTTGGGAAAAATTGAAATTAATTTGAGCAACACCAGCAAATCAAGAATAAATTGAAAATATAGCACAAACTCTATAACAATTCAATATAGTGTCGGCTTGTTATTTGAACATTTGACTCGCCTGAAAACTATACGCTCTCTTGAATTCATTGGTTGGCGTATTTTAGAATCATTCCGATTCGCATTAACTTTTACAAGTTAAACCTCGTACTTACAAGAGCCAGCAAGCAGTAAAATCACGGACATCAATGACAGACCCAACAGCAGAACTGAATAGGCTTTTTTTAGACCCATTAGAATGGCAGACTATAGTCAAATTCAGTGCAATTCATGAGCTGTACTGGAGTGAGCAAGAAGAAAGGTAGGACAACAATGGCACACCCTAGTTAAAGGAAATATTAAGAGTGAGTAGGAGGAAGGTAAGTTTGAAAACTTTTTGAGAATTAGGTAGAAAAATATATGAGGTGCAGAGGAGAGAAAAGCAACCTTGACACCTAGGTTGCTCAATATAGCCTGTATTGGGGTGAGACCACACACCAAACAATTAACCAGTCACATGAACTATTAAGGACTGCTTCAAATACCTACACTATTTGGGACGGAACACTTGGTAATTGCAAGCATTTTATCCAGGATTGACTGCTGTAAATGTACTTCAGTTTAGGAGACAGGAACCTCCTTTTATCATATTTGAAAAGGTGTGAAATGCAACAGTCACTCTATCCCAGCACATCAGAGCATTTGCCAGTTGTGAATGTGCGTCTGCCATAACATGTGCAGTTTATGAACAATGACCAGATTTGGTGGAATGTGGGAAGGGGATGCCAAAATAATCAAAGCGCTTCAACTCTTAAGCTGCTACGAAATCAAATGCCCTAATGCCCCAAAGTTCTGCTGTAGCCAGGGGCGCAATACCCATTGGTGCAACTAATTCAGCTGCATCATGGACCTCACTGGTGACCAGGAAGTTAGGGGCGCAGGGGTGAGGAAGGAGGTCAGTCACATTTACCCAGCAAATGACTGTGGCACTGCAAGGTTATTTGTCAACATGTCTCTGGAGCAAATTCAGCACACAGCAAACTGGAGATTGCCCCACCTGGTGCTACTAACATAACCATCTCTCTCGCTTCTTTCTCCTCTTCCCCCGACCAGTCCTGCACGGAGTCCCCAAAGGAGCCTGCATCTCGCCCCTTCTTTTCAAAATCTACCCTTCGCCCCTCCCCAAGTTCATCCGTTCTCACAATCTCACTTGTAACAACTAAGCGGACAACACCCAGCTCATCCTCACGATTCCCAACTCCCCCCCCTACTCACCCCACCCAGACCTCTCCTCCTACCTCTCAGACATTCACCTTTGGATGACGCAATCACCTGCTCCTCAACCCCAGAAAAATCAAAATCCTAATCTCTGGCAAAATAGCTCCTTCTCCAACCTATCTATTGGCCGCTTTCACCAGGTCCCGCCCCCGCTGCATCCCTCTGTCAAAAACCTACGATGACTTTCAGCTCAGACCCAACCTTTTCCCAACAAATCAATTCAATCTTCAGATCGTGCATCTTCCACCTCCGCATCCTCAAGCGGATTGTCCCCTCCCCCCATCTTTCGTACACCCAAAGAAAATTTGCAATCAGGACCATCATCTTCTCGCACCTAGACCAACTCCCTCTAACTAGGCGCTTCCACACACCAGCTGAGAAAGCTCCAACAGGGTCAAAACTCCTCCTCACACTCTCCTCCAGGGAACACATCTCCCCGATGCTCAGGACACTCCACGGGCTGCCGATCAGTTGTCGGCCTCTTTCAAGGCCATGTGCATTACCCATTCGCAATCCAGAAGAAAGGCCCGCAGTTTCTCCAAAACAAGTTCACCAGCTACCACCCCTTCATAAACTTTAGATCAGGCTCTGAACACCTCCTGGTAGTCTCGCCTTTCAAGTTCTCCAGATTAGGAGGTGCCTGCTTCTCGGTCCGCTCACCCACATTCTGGAAATCTCTCCCCCTAACGCTCTGCCTCAGAGGATCACCTGGCCTTCAGGAAAAACCTGGCTGTCCCCCCCACCACCCAATATCATGATTCTCCCCCCCCCCCCATACGCCCACCCTCAACCTACCCACACCCGCCTCAGCCAGCATTTCCCCTCTCCAGCCCTTCGCCCCTGCCTGCTCTCGAAACCCCATTGTGCCCATCTCAGCCACTAGCCTCTTCTTACTCAATCAGCCAGTTTCGGCTATCCAACATTCTTTGTGGAATGCAAAGCACTCATGGAGGACTTGGGTAGCCACTCCAGCAACTTGCACCTAGAACGAACCTGACAATGGGCCAGATATTGGAACCATATGGGCTGGGAGGGTGGCAACACATTGCACTTAAAATTGCACCTTGAGAATATCAAGCCGATTGTGCAAAAGGAGGACAACCAGGTGCCTCAGACCCATCGCTCAGGGCTGGCACAGCAGATAACTCTAAAGCACAGGATGGTAGGGCAGTCCGCAGTATGAAATCACAAAACGGGTCCTTGTTCTCGCACTTGAAGGTACTAGGGATGGTAATCTCTCTCTAAGAGCCTCTCAGAGGGCGAATATTATGCACTTTATTTGCCTTTGAGATGGAGAAATGTTAATGTTAAGCATATTTGTACCGCGCACTATCACCACCGGAGTGGTCCCCTGGCTGCTCTCTTGTACATAGATGGAACCAGGTATAAGTCATTCTTGTTTGTACAATTAACCCATTTCTCAACTCCCACACTGCACCATCGCAACTTAGTGGAAGGCAAGGCTTCACTCCACACACATACAACACAGATACTCTTGCACATCACCTCTGCCATAACAATGAAGCTACTTTTAATGAAAAAGAACAAGTTACTCTCTTACCTGGTAACGTTCTTTCGGTGGGATGGTCCGACGACGTATTCCATATCTATGACAGTAATCACCACAGCTGTGCTGCTTCGGAAAATCTTCGGCGTCTGTGTCGATGACGTCGATACGCTGTCCTAGAGGGCCACCGTCGAGCCGACGTCACCGGATGTTATAAATAGGATGCACAACGCCCATAGCCTCAGTTGTAGTTTTTTTCCCCAGAACGTGTGGTACCAAACCACTGCCAGTATGACCACAGAAAGCCTTGCGGAAACGTAAGCTGCAATCGCATAAGAAATTCTGTAGCGGGGCAGGTAGGGAGGGAACGATATGGAATAAGTCGTCAGACCATCCCATCAAAAGAACGTTACCAGGTAAGAGTAACTTGTTCTTTGAGGGGATTTGGTCCTCCGACGTATTCCATATCTATGACAGACTCCCAAAGCAGTACCAACGTATGGAGGAGGGAAAAAGAATTTATAATATAGAAATTTAGAATGCCCAATCAAATTGCTGAGTAAAGGACCGCCTTACCAAAGGCCAGATCCTGCCCATGGATAGAATCTAGGGAGTAGTGTCGTACGAAAGTATGGACCGAAGCCCATGTGGCTGCTTCACAGATGTTACAAATAGGAACTCCCCTCTGCAGGGCAGTAGAGGCAGCCATACCCCTAGTAGAATGGGCCCGTAAGCCTACCGGAGGGTCCTTACCCGCCAAGCGGTAACATTCAGAAATTGCCAAGACAATCCATCCATCCAGACAAAGTCTGCTTAGTAACAGCTTGTCCCAAACGCCTTCCAGCGTAACCAATAAAGAGCTGATCGTCCACTCTGACCCAGGACATGCGAGAAATGTAGAAACTCAAAGCTCTCCTAGGATCCAACCTATGGAGCCTCTCCTCTTCCTTACCAGGATGTGAAGGAGGATAAAATGCCGGAAGAACAACCTGCTGGCTTAAATGAAATTCCTACACCACCTTCGGAAGAAAGAAAGGAAGGACGAACTCTAAGGACAACCCTGTCCTGATGAAACACAGTGAAGGGTGGCTTAACTGAAAGTGCCTGCAACTCACTCACTAAGTGACTGCAACTAAAAACACAGTTTTAAGGGTTAACAGCCTCAAAGGACAAGAATGTAAAGGCTCAAACGGAGCACCCATAAGGAATTTCAGAACAAGGTTCAAATCCCAACCAGGCACCTGGAAAGGTGACGACGGAAACACATTAAGTCCTTTGAGAAACTGAGAAATTAACAGATTTTTGAAATAAGAACACTCCTGAAACGAGCGCTCAAATATAGACAGCGCCACAAGGTAACCTTTAACAGTACCCACTTGCAGGCCCCTGTGGGCCAACGAAAGCAAAAAAGACAGAACCGCAGGAATGTCACATGAAAAAGGATCCACATTCTTATCCCTGCACCAGTCGCAGAACTTTCTCCAACGGCAACGGTACAGGGACTTTGTTGCCGGCTGTCTGGCCGAAAGCAACACCTCCATCACATCTTCAGGGAGGTCCCAATCCTTATACCTCAACCTTTTAGAAGCCAAGCGTGAAGGTTGAGGGACCTGACCTCTGGAAGGAGAGCCTGACCCCCCACTCCCCACTCCCGTGAGAGCAGGTCGTCTCGGTAGGGAAGACGATGTGGAGGGAAGATGGACAAGTCGAGAAGGTCCGGTTACCACGTCCTCCGAGCCCAAGCCGGAGCAATGAGGATCATCCGGGAACCGAACCTCCGCAGCACTTGCGGGATGACAGGGACTGGAGGAAACACGTACAGCAGTGGGAAGGACCACTCCACCACAAACGTGTCTCCCAAGGCTCCTTTTGGAGGAAATTCCTGTGAGCAGAACCTTTTGCACTTCCGGTTGACACTGGAGGTGAAGAGATCCACCTGAGGGGTCCCCCAAAGGGCGAAGATCTCCAGGAGAATCTCCTGAGCCAGCTCCCTGGATGGCCCAGAACCAGAGCTGCATTGCCTCCCTGCACAGAGGGAGTGACCCTGCCCCCCCCTTTTTGAGAGGTAGTGCATGGCCACTGTGTTGTCCGTCAGAATCAGGACATTCTTTCCTCGCACAGTCGGCAGAAAAGCCTTCAGGGCAAGCCTGACAGCCCTCAGCTCCAACAGATTGATATGGAGTCTGGACTCCAACGGAGACCAACGACCGCTGACTGTCAACTCGTTGGCATGAGCTCCCCATCCCGTGAGGGATGCGTCAGTCACGATCGTCACCTCTGGCCAGGGTAGCCAAAATGGAGCCCCCTTCATCAGATTGCCTTCGACGGCCCACCACAGAAGGTCCTGGGCGATCGACGGCGGCACCTGAACAGGGTCCGACATCCTGCCGGAGGAATGCAACCACTGCATCTTGAGGGCCCACTGCAGAGATCTCACCCGCAATCTGGCCTCCGGCACCAGAAGAATGCCGGATCCCATGAGGCCGAGTAACCTCAAGAACTCGAACGCCGGGAGACTGGGCGTGTTGAAACTTGTGCACCATCTGCTGAATGTGAGGAGGAAAACACTGCCCCAGGTATGTGTTGAGCACAGCTCCGATGTACTGGAGCCGCTGGGTTGGCGTCAAATGGGACTTCAAGTTGAAGGAGAAGCCCAGCTTGTGAAGGGAGTGGCAGGTGACGGACAGATGATCCAGGACTTGCTCAGGAGAGTGCACCCTGATCAACCAATTGGCCAGGTAGGGTAGACGTGAATCCCCCTTTCCTGAGATAGGCTGCCACCACCACCACCAACAGCTTGGTGAAGACCCTCGGGCAGAGGTCCATCCGAACGGCAGGACCCGAAACTGAAAGTGCGAGTCGCCAAACGCGAACCTCAGGTACTTCTTGTGCTTTGGATTGGCACATGAAAATAAGCGTCCTTGAGGTCGAGAGACACCAACCAGTCCTGAAGTTGAAGGGCCTGGAGGACTTAAGAAAGAGTAACCATCTTGAACTTGCCCTTCCTGAGGAGCTTGTTCAAACCACGCAAGTCCATGATGGGTCTCAATCCCCGGTCTTTCTTTGAAATAAAAAAATAAGGGGGAATACCATCCCTTGTTCCACTCCGCTACAGGCACCATTTCTATGGCGCCTTTCTCCAGCAGGGATTGAATTTCCTGCACAAGGAGTGGATCCGGACTCTTCAAAGAGAGATTCCCTGGTGGATTGTTGGGAGGCCTCTGCCGGAAAGGAAGGCAGTAGCTGTGGGCTATGATCTTCAGAACCCACACATCTGAAGTAATGGCACGCCACTCTACAAGATGCTGTACCAGCCTTCCCCCCCAACCGGCAAACCATGGGACATGGCCTCATGACTGAGCTGAAGCGGCTGTGGCAGTGCCTGAGGGCAAAGAGGCAACTGCCCGAGCGGCCTTGGCACCTCGAGTACCCTGTTTTCCACCTCTGGCACTCCTACGGTGGCCCCTTGTGGCTCCTCTTGATTTACTAAAGGATGAGTAATATCGAAAGGAACCTCCCCTCCATTGCTGTCCCCTAGGACGAAAAGGCGGAGGTTGGCGAACTGCAGCGCTCAACGACTTGGCTGCATCTTTGGAGGTCTGCAACCTCTTAAGGCTCTCGTCAGCCTTGCTGCCAAAAAGATGTTCACCATCATAGGGCATGTTGAGGAGCCGGGCCTGCACATCAGGAGCAAACCCCGACTTCCGCAACTACGCAAACCTGCATATTACGGTGCTCGCCGTCATGAACCGGCTGACACAATCTGCCATGTCCAAACCCGACTGAACGGTCTCACACATGGCATCCTTGCCATCCTGTACAATAGCAAGAAAAGCATCCCATTCCTCCCCTTCTGGAATATGTTCAGCCGCCAAGGAAATACAGTTCCACAGAGTGTGCGTGAAACGTGACAAGGCACACACGGTGTTGGCTGCCTGTAAAGCCATACCCCCTAAAGAAAACAAACACTTTCTTCGCCCAGCCATCAAAATGCTTGTCGTCCCTATCAGGAGGGATGGTAGGGTACGACGCCTGTTTTGCTGGGGCCGTGGCCGCCTGCACCACCAAACTCTCCGGAGTGGGGTGCGTGGTCAAGTAGCAGGGGTCACTACTGGCTGGACAGTATTTTCGCGGCAAAGACTTACTCACTGCCGGGAGACTCTGGAGCAGTCCAAGCCGCAGCCACCCTTCCTTGCAATGCCATATGGAATGGCAGTACCGGGTCAGTTGGAGGACCTTGGTCGAGGATGTCTGTCAGGTCATCCTGCAGAAAGTCCACAGGTGGCGCAGACCACCCCAAGTAGTCTGTGACCCTCGACATAAGGCGCCGGTACGAGGACTCGGCATGGGTGCCAGGCTCAGGCAGACAGAACCGCACCTCCGGAGAGGTGTCCAGACCACTGCCGTCGTGCATTGACTGACGCAGGTCTTCAATCGACTGACCAGACAGAATCTCGTCAGGCACTTCCTCAGGCACCAAACCTTCCTCAGATCCCTCATCCTCCTCAGAAATAGAATCCATAGGTCAGAAAGAGGGCACAGAAAAAGGGACAAAGACATTCTTAGCCTTGGCCAGAGCCTTTTTGGGGGGGTTCCACTGTGGCACGGGGTACCTCCGACAAACCAGCTTCGAAACGCATCGGCGTCGAGCGAGGTGCCGACAACTTCAACGGCATTGACACAGGCCTCGAGGGAGGAGCCCCGAGCGTGTCCTTTGACAGCCTGGGCGCAGACAACTTCCTCGGAGGCGGATCCTCGAGAGAGTCCCTCGACGACCTCGGCACCGCAGATGTCGATGTCTTCCTCGAAGACTTCACAGGCTCACGCGGTCTCCAGCGTGTCGAGGACCGGGACCTGGAACGGGCATGGTCTATAGCGACCATCCTTGTCCGACCGGGACCTCGAAGGCGCCCGGTGGTCGCGACGACTGCTCGAGCCCAAAGGCGGACAAGCGGTGTCTCTAGCACGGTCACGGCCGGCGTCCTTCAACGGCACGGATGGACCGGAGCCCTGCGATTGAAAAATCGCCATCATCTCCTTTTGGAAGGAATCTGTCGCAAGTCTCTCCCCTTCTCATCTGTCTTTCCTGTTGGCTTGCGACCTTCTTTCGTGACTTCTTCCGCACAGTCTGGGATTTGTATAGAGCTGTGCGTGGGTCTTCGGATTCCAGCATGCTTCGTTCAGACTGTCCGGGATGGAACCAGGAAGAAACAATGTCTGCGCACGGAAGCACGGTAGCTGTGACTCGAGCGCAGTGAAAATCCAGGAAGTTGGGTAAGTTTAGAGGATGTAAGGAAAGGAGGAAGAATCAATGAACCGGGTGTCAAGACCGGTGGGGGGGTCTGTACTTCCGCTCTCTATATGGTAGAGGAGAGGCACAGAAGACGCCAGCCAAGATTCTCGATTACGGTAGCAATGGACGAGCAATCAAGGCCTAGCTTCTCAGGAGGTGATGCAGGCTGGTTCTTAAGTACAGTGTATCCCCCAAGCCCCCACAAAGGAATGTCCACACACTGTATTACTGAAAACACAGTCTTTATATAATTAATATTCAAAGGTTATGTACACTTATCACAATAACGCACTTTGTGCTCAGGAAAATCAATAATGGTAAATATCTACAATTCTAAAGTGGTACCACTAATATTAGACCTCATTAAAGTGCATTCACAATACTGTAAAAATGGCACACAGATCAATAAGAAGGAAACCAGCAATAGAGAGAGGAGAGATAAAAGATGGTTGAAACAATAGGCAGAATACTGGCCCTAGCTACTGGACACAGTTCTGTGTGGAGATCCCCCCACCTGGGCAACCTGTAAAATAAAGGGATATGACACAAGCCCAGTCCATATATTGTTCCACAGTCTTATTCTCTCCTGCAATGTTTTTACCCCCCCAATGTACCTGGTGGAGTCGAGTTCTTCGAAGAGGCGTCGACAGATCCTTCTTGAATGACCCCCTTTAAAGCAGGAGTCACGGATCGTCGAGAGGCGTCGAGAAGCGTCGAGGAACTCGGTGTTCGGTGTCGGGGAATCGACGGCCCTTCTTGAATGCCTCCCCTTTCAAGCGGGAGACACGGGGCGTCGAACGTCCGACAACAAACGAGGTAGAACGGCGTCGATGAGGCGGCAGGCTTCGATCCGAGCGGTGCTCGTCGGCGTCGAGACGTCGGCGTCCTGCGAGGAAGAGGCGTGCGGGGCACCTCGGCGACACTAGTTCTGGACCGCAAAGATTGTGAATGACGGTGGCCCAGCAAGGGCGTCGAGTCGCTCGAGTCTTTGGGGTCGTGAGGTGGCGGGAAACCCACCGGCGGATTCTCCTCGGCGCGTTGGTCGTCCTCGACTTTCTCCGGCAGGACAAAAGCGGTCGACGGTGCGGACGAGGGAGTCCTTCGGGTCAAATGTTCTTAGGCAAGGAGCGGACGGCTCCGGTCGTCGGCGGCACGGCGTCAAGTGGTTCCCACGGCTGGGCAACACAACTTCGACGGGCCTCCAGCGGTTACACAGACCTGCGAACCCTGGTCGACGGCAATGGACTTCGACGGCGTCGATGTCCGGGTGCTTCACTTCGATCTCCTCGGCGGTCCCGTCTCGGGTCGGCAGCCTTTCGAGGGTCTGACTTCCAGGGCGCTTCGGCGAAGATTCAGCGGTGCTCGATGGTCCCTCGGAGCACGGGAAGAGGGCGCCTAGCCAGGTCCTCTCTCGGGTCAGTCCTCGACGATTTCGACAACCTTCAGTTTCTGTCGAAGCAAATGCCACAGCAAGTCTTCTTCTTCCAGTTGGACGTCGAGGATCAGCAAATCCAGTTACTCTTGAGTGGAGACTCAGCTTCTGAATGCTTCTGAACAATTTCCAGTGGTGAGAGGTCCCCAGATATACTATCCTGTCTCTCATCCACACTGCTGGCACACACACAGCAGCCAATCACACAGAAGGGCATTCATGCAGTCAGTCAGCCAATCAGGCACACAGTGCATTCAGGCCACACTCCTCCCTTTCAGACACTCACAACATACAGTCAAAGGGAAGGCTCCAGTCAGTCTAGCTGGGCCTTCACAACAACACCATATATGGAACTTCCACCCAACAGCCAGTCAGGGGGAAGGGACAGAGTCAGGGCTTCCCAGGACTTTGGGAAAAACAAGACAACAGGCAATAGAAAGCAAGAGGCCACAGGGGCCATCTTGTTTTCTATCGGGAATCGACTGATCCCAATGGCAGGGCCTGGGTATCCCAAAATGGAGGACACCCAGAGCACCTGTCTAATTCAGCATGGAGCTGCCACCAGCCCATACCCTGCTCTGTGGGCCACCCACAGGTGCCCAAAAACATACACTAGGGGCACAGGGTTGTACCCCTACCCAGGGGTGCCATAAGGGTATCCCATGGGTCTGTTCACCAAACCAAAAGAGAGAGCTGCACTGCCAGGAGTCCCAAATGGACTCCTGGGCAGAAAACATAACAGAACACACGATAAAAGGCGGAAAAGGACAAGGATTCAGAGGCCCTGTCCCTCTGATGCATTTCCAGCATCACACCGGGAAAGGTGGAAATTCAAAAGGATAGCCCCAACGAACTCCGGCAGCACACGTCCAGCTACGGCGAAAAGCAGCGTTGAGACGCAAAGCGCTGCGGGGGGAGTCTGTTTAATAGTGTGTGAAGCGCGGAACGTAAAGGCTGGCAAGCTAAGTTTCGTATACGACGGCCATGTTGGGAGGGTTACTGCATTCAGAGCTCTATGGGTCAGGGACCAGGAGGTCCAAAAGGGACACAGGCGACGGTTCATGACAGAATCCCATTTCTCAGGAGTGGAATGCTTGTCGGGACAAGCAACCTGCCGACGGGCGGAGTCCTCGGAAGAGGACTGGGAAGGCGACCTGTGACGGCGCTTCCGTGAGTGCCTCGAAGAGGCAGAGGAACGGGGAGACCGGCTCCTGGACCGAGACCCCCCGGACTCACGACGACAGAGAGTCGCCCCTCGAATCGTCCATGGAAAGTCCAGTGGATCGCGACTTCCGCTGCTTGGCCACCTTACCCACCGACAGCTTCTTCTTACGCTCCCGCAAGGCCTTCGATGTGTACGACTGGCAGTCGACACAGTCATCCGTATTGTGTTCTTCCCTGAGGCACCAGAGGCAATCGTTGTGCGTGTCCGTCAACGGCATCTTGGACCCGACACTTCTTAAAACCCGACCGCGGGGTGGAAGAAGCCGAAGCCATCATTACAAAACACAAACGAACAGGTTTGAAGGACTGAAAGAATAGGATTCAGGAGAACACGTTCGCGGAAAAAACGGCCACGGGTGTTGTGCGTCCTACTTATAACATCCGGTGACATCAGCTCGACGGAGGCCCTCGAGGACAGTATCAACGTCATCAATACAGAAAGATTTTCCGAAGCAGCATAGCTGTAGCGATTATTGTCATAGATATGGAATACGTCGGAGGACCCAATCCCCTCGAAAATTACGAACTGTAGCATAACTAGCGCCTTAAACACAGTCCCTCCCCTTTAGTCCATCATATTTAATCTGCTGCGCCCATACACATGCCATTTAGACCTGGGCGACTACCCGGGTCTTGGCCACCCTTGCATAACTATAATAGCTGAAATGCACACTTACATAACAGCTCCTCCCAAACATTTCCCAAATTTCTGGATCCCGGTCGATCAGAGGGCGTTCAACGAAAAGCACGTTGGGACCATAATTATGGTGACAGGTGCTATACCAAACGAGAAAATGAATTGTTGCCATATTTGATCTTAAGAGACTGCATGACATCACAGATATTTATAATAGAATTATTACAAATATCGGTCTATTCTAAATGAACAAATGGGAAGAAATCTGGACCATTTACAGATCTAGGCGTTATTTTAAAATTCTACATTACCTGTTTTTATTGGCTGCTGTTGATCAATAAAACTACTGCTAACCCAGCATTGCACATGATGTGGTTTCTACTGCCCTGAATTGTAATTAATCCACTATTGAGGATGTGTTGCCCATGTATCTAGCCTGGCATATTCAAGTCAATGCTCGGCTGTCCACACACCTCTAGAAAAAGAGAGCCATCAGCCGAATGGCGGGAGCACTTGCTGCTTCCCATTCAGGCTATCGTTATTGTTTGAAGAGGGGAATTTGACATGCTTCTTTTTCACAGTGTTTGATGCAAATGCTTTCACTAGTCAAGGGATCTGGAGATGGGCGAAAGACTTAGTCTGTGTCAGTGGAAGGGGGGTGGTGACAATTTTCAATGGTTGCACTGGGGTTCAGGCCACACGGGTTACGCTACTGGCTGCAGCCTGTTGAACACTAGAATCCCTTTAATGAAACAGTTGCTGTAGCAATACAACAGTTCTACAGTAGGACTATTTCTGTAAGCTGCCACCACAAGTAGCATACTGCCCCCACAGTAGAAAATGGCAACACCTTTTCCTCCCGCTGAAGTCCAACTGTTGCATTCTGAAACAAGCCTTTGCTAAAAAGCTGGGACAACGTATGGGTGGGTGTGTGAACGCTCCTTAGAGGTAGAAATATTGTATTTCCAGCAGCACCATCTACAAGAAGAGGCTGGCAGTGCAGGAGCTTTGAGCTACCATTAGCCCAATGCTACTACCCACAGCACCTTCTCGAGGAAGTAGGTGAGAACTCTCCCAGGGGACATGCCTGACCTCCCTCCCTCCAGCACCACTCACTACAGCTGCCAGAGTCTCCTCACCGGCATAAATGGTAACTCTCAGGGTGTCCACATTAGTCACAGAGATGTAGGGTGAAAGTGAACATTCTCAGGGTAACGCACATTGTCCTACCATAGAACACAGGACTATATTTTTAAGCTACATTTTTGTAGGCAGCTACATAAAACACAAATAAGTGACTCTTGATCAGCAAATGCACGCATGATTAAGATTTACATAAAAAAATTTATTTTGAATAAACATAAAAAGTACATGTATATTTTATAAAAAAATAGAATTATCATATGTATTGCTTTTTTTCTACCATTGGCCACATTCTTAACAGTTGAAAGTTCCATGTCTTGCTCATGTGGCGACTGTTTTCCCTCTATCAGCCAAGTGCGACTAACTGTGGTTATTCGTACATGTGCCATTGTGCAGCTCCTCACATTGCTGTACATTTTTTAAAAAAAACAGCCAACCAACACCATAAACTCTACATCAGGATAGACTTACAAGCGTCGCCATGTGCAGAGATAACAGCTGTTCAGTACATCTGCACAGCTTCCCATTGTTATAGCTACAATGCCACTTTATTCTCTCCCTCGGTCCATCCACCCCGATAATGCAAAATCTGTGCAAACCATCAGATGGCGGCAGTTTTTGATCCACAAGGAACCATCAGGCTCAATTGGAATGTATGCATTTTGGAGCAGATGGGTTGCAATGACGGGCACCTTTTGCAACAACGTCAGGGTCCTCAACAGATCTCGTCCATAAGCATATGCAGATGACAGAACTATCAACAAAATCATTACATACAGGTGGTTAAAAAACTTAAACAGGGTGTCCTTACACACAAGGGATGACTCGGGGATATTCATGCCTGGGACGAGCCAGACAGACCAGACATGGCATTTGACAGGCTACTCCTAGTCACAGCAGTAAATGCAGAATTAGTAGTCATGATCAGCCATTAGTTAGGTGACAGGGTTGGGGTTTAACAAGTCATATGTGCCTGTAAAGATGTACTGAGCTTGACCACCTAGTGTTACAGTTTGCCTCTTCCACAGATGGAACTGCTCAAGGTCATCACAGACTCTGCATCAATGTTCTCAAGATGAAAAACGAGTAACGAGGTAACAAATTCATGCTTCCCAGTTACAAAGTACTGGCTTGAATGAATCTTCCTTCAGTTGCATTAGAAGCGTTCTAACTTTACACCAACAAAAAGGGAGGAAACTCTCTGCCCGTGCACCCTATCGTATCTATGAAACAAGTCATCGCTTTCTCCAGAAAAACCGGTTGCCTTTAGGTACCATGAAACTGGTAGCGTTACCACGATTTCCTGCTTTTAGGTGAACATTGTACACGACTCATCCCAATATGGCAAAACCTAGCAATAAACGGGGAGGCAGTGACTGTGTGTAAACTCTATTGAAGAGAGTGAAAAATAAAACTGCGGTCAACAGGTTTTGCAGCTTGGCCGGTAAAAGGCATTAGTTAAAAAACTAGCTCCACTTCAAAGGATTGTAACAAACAGGTTTAGCACCCTAGGCTGATCATAAAGCTGCTGTATCTCAAGTGAATAATAGATGTAGCTAACAGGAATGGCCTCTTAACCAGCCAGAAGTTCTAGTGGTAACGCAGCTTCATCTCGAATGGGAGGCAAGAGTGGTTGCCTTGATGCTGGACCAGTGTGAAGGCTAGTAATGAATAAGCTCCAAGTAGGCCTTCATTTTCCAAATCACTGCCAAGTACGGCTCTTTCGCCCATTAACCGTTAGGTTCTATTTACTAGATTAATCGGGTATAGCGACATGCAAGAAAAAAAAGATCTGCACCTCCCGTTTCACTAGATTAGCAGAGGTGCTAACAGGAGGAAATCTCACTTGGGCAAGAACTGCATCTCCATCTCACAGTCATTTCTCAAATGATCCAAGCACCTCTAATCCAAGATAATACACGTGCCTCTGAAACACAGCCGTATACTAGGTATCCACAATAATGGTTATTCACTGCATCATTGATCTATTTAATTCTCTCGCTATATACATAATCCTTAATGTCCTGGCATGCCTACGACGATCAAACAGAACGGTGAACTATAGGAGCATCCTCATGACCAGACTGGACTACCCCACCTGGAGGGCAGGGTGCAGTTCATGAACATATTGAGACCACTGGTGATTTTTGTGTAATGCAAGTGCCTATACATTGAAGCTCTCGGGTTGTGGACCAAGTGAACTTCCATTGCATCATCCTGGAAGAGGTTGTCCAATCTATGAAAGTGAAGAGCATCTTGGAGGAAAGGTTTCAAGCTATTAGGGTACAACTGGGGCAGCCAATGCATGTGAAACAGTTAAAGGCCCCAGCCATGTACCCCCCTGAGGAAGCAGAGTGCACTGTTGCTTCAGCAAAGAAATGGTTTCTACCAAAATTGGAATGCCTGGGTAGTACTAGTGTTGACCATTAAGAGTACCACCAGAGGCTGCAAGCACCCCCTTCATCGAATCACTCAAGGCAGAGATAAGCCCTCCCTCCTGAAGGAAAGCCCAGCCCTTGTACATGGAAACACTCATGGGGAGAGGAATTAATTTACAAAGAATGAGATGTTCATGCCCACCAGCTCCCCCTCCAGAGGTCACATAAGTTTTCGCTGCCTCTTGATGAAAGAGAGGGCATAGTCTCTGGATGTAGACACTTTTTGTTTCTTCAGCTGCACCTGAGACTGGGCCGTCAGCTGCAATTTGATGGCACTCGAATTGACCTTAGCTGCCACCAGCAACTCCTTCATTCCCTTCATCTTTTCACTCTGGAAAATCACCACAGGGCCATCGGGCAAGACTGGCACTGCTGTCGCAGTTGGTGGACCCTCCTCCTTTTGCTGTAGTCCCTCATCGTCTTCCTCCGTTGGTCGCTCCACTACTGCCTTCTGGCTGGACCTCCGCCGGTCCACTGCCTTCTCGCTGGCTGCCTTCTTAGGCAGGGGTGGCTCCTCTTGCTTCGATTCACGACGAGGGCCACGGCGGCGGCCCTCCCGCAGGTCCTCACTGGACTGATCATCGTCTTCATTGGATTCGGGTTCCTTGCTCACTATCCTGACCTTTTGGCGCACCTGGAGGAGACAGGCGCACAATTATTGCCGGGGTAGGTCAGCAACAAGTTTCTTCAATTTTCTCTTTACAGATTATGTGAACCATGTGGAAAATCCACACAAGGGTTCAGATCTCTACAGGACACAAGCATTGCATCCAATGCTCCACTCAAACCACGCCATCCCTACCATGCTTGCATTGGGACTCACCTGTCCATCGAAACGACCCAGTGATTGCACGAGGAAGGTAGCCCATCCCACATGTAAGACTGGTGTTGGACTGCCCTCTTCCCACTTGCAGATGCCATCATAGAAGCGCAGAAGGTGAGCAAAACATTCCTCGTCCTGCAGGGCAGTGCTTGGTGTCTGTGCTGGGGAGCCCTGCTGGAGAAGAGAAACAGTAGACCATGTATATAAATATCATTGATATGTAAGCTTTTGCAAAACCAATATTCATCAGGCTTCTATTGTAAAATGTCAGTGTGGCATGACAGTTTATATGGTGCAGGAGAAACTGCATTGTCTTTCATTACTTTAAATTACAAGGATTATCACACAAAGGATACTTGTACTATCGAACTTGAAAATAATTGAAGGCTGTGTCCGCCCACTAAATAGTGTTTTTATTTTTAAATAGTCTTCACTACAGACAGCTAGCACACGTGATCTTTGTAGTTCACGTTTCCACATACTTTTTTGTCTGGTTCCGTGATAGTTCTATGTTGCTTCAAAGTACACAAAATGATGGAAAAGGCAATAAATTGATGTAACTACTAAGCTTTTTTTTTCCTTTTGTTGCTGCATTTCTAACACACTTCCAGCAGAATTAACTACATCCAAGCAAAGATGTTACTAAGTTCTCATCCACACCAGAATCACTGAAACTCAGCCAGAGGGAGAATGAAAAGGCAAAGCAACTAGGTAAACAAAGGAGTCTATATTAATGTCTTCCGGAAGAGAATAACTGCCATAATACTTCGAATACCCCAAAGGTCGTGAGTTCCATAGTGTGGGTCCATAGATCGAAAAACATCTGTCCCCCCCCCTGTACACTAATCTGGATGGCAGAATCACTAATAAATGCTTGTCAATGGGTCAGAAAAGGCACTTGGGCTTATAATAGGCGATCCTATGTGGTGGGTCGGAAGGAGTCGACTCCAAGGACTTTCTAATTAATTTTTATTATTCAAATTATAAAGAAAAAGGCCCATGTTGCCATATTTCTAAAGGAACTAAAACGGTGCTCGTCTGTCGTCAGGAAGTCCCAAAGAAAGAAAAGTCCAGAGCCCATAATTCCACCTGACCCTACCACTAAGATAATTAACTTAAACAAGTCCAGGGGATTGTCTTGATTCCCCGGGCATCCTGCTCACCACGCTATGGATGTGGTCTTGCCTCCACCTGACATAGGCTCCTATGTTGTTGGGTACGCCGGGTCTCTCACTCTGGCATTCTGCAGCTCTCAAAGTTGCAAGCTCTGTAGTTCCTCCGAGGTCTGCCTCTCCAAGGCGTGCTCACATCAGGGGGATTCCTCTGCGTAGGATACTCTGCATTTCCATGTTGATTTGCTCATCCCAGTTAAGTATGCGTCTCCTCTTAAAGAGACGAACAAGTTACTTACCAACTGTACGTTCTTTCGACTGGATGTTCCTCCCAAGTATTCCTCATCTTGTGATAATTCGTCGGCAGAGGGCGCTGTGCTCGAGGTCGTGGCGTCCAATGTCCCTCGATGGGCTCCGTACCATGTTGTTTTCATGTACAGAGTGAAGTACTGCTCTACAAAAGTCCCTCATTTGAGGATGAGGCATCTAAGCAGTAATGCTTGATGAAGGTATGCATTGATGCCCATGTTGCAGCTGAACAAATCTTTTGCAGGGTCTCGCCTCTTCAAAGCCGCAGAAGTAGCCATTCTTCTTGTGGAGTGAGCACATAACCCATCCGGCGGGTCTTTTCCTGCTAATCTGTAGCATTCCAATATAGCTAGAATAATCGAGGAGGGATATGGTTTGTTTTGTCACCACTAACCCCAATTTACGACCTGTGTATCCCACAAAACGTTGGTCGTCTTGACGTAATTTTGACATGCTTGCAATGTAAAAACTGAGAGCCCTCTTGGGGTCCAGCCTATTTAACTTCTCCTCTTCTTTTCCCAAATGAGGAGGATAGAATGTTGGTAAAACAATTTTCTGCGACAAATGGAAGTCGGAAACTACTTTCGGTAAGAAAGATGGTTTTACTTTTAGAATCACTTTGTCTTTATAAAAAGTGGTGTATGAAGGTTTACATGAGAGAGCCTGTAGTTCACTAACCCTGCGGGCTGATGTTAATGCCACAAGAAGGACAGTTTTTAGCGTTAAAAGCCTCAATGGACATGAGTGCAGAGGCTCAAATGGTATACATGTTAGGAATTTGAGAACTAAATTCAAATCCCAGGTTGGACCATGAAATGGTATTGGTGGATATACATTTGTAAGCCCTTTTAAGAACTGTATTATTAATGGTATTTTAAAGTAAGAAACCTCTTCCGAGGAGCGCTTAAAAATGGACAGCGCAGCAAGGTATCCTTTGATTGTTCCGATCTGGAGCCCCAGATTGGCTAGATGCAACAGGAAAGAAAGCACCATTGGTGTGCCACATTGAAAAGGGTCCACATCTCTATCCTTGCACCAGTTACTGAATTTATTCCAACGACACCGGTACAAAGATTTTGTTGCTGGCCTCCTGGCTGAAGTAAAATCTCCATTACGTAATCCAGAAAGTTCCAATCCCTGTATCTCAACCTCTCAGAAACCATGCATGAAGGTTGAGCGTGTTGACCTCTGGATGGAGAACCTGACCTTCCTCTTGCGAGAGAAGATCCTCTCTTTGTGGAAGACGTATTAGAGGGCCGATGGACATGTCCAGAAGGTCGGGGTATCACGTCCTCCTGGCCCAATCCGGGGCAATTAGGATCATGGTTTTCCTGAACTTTCTCAACCTCCTGATTACTTGAGGAATCGCGGGGACTGGAGGAAACACGTACAGCAAGGGAAAATCCCAATCCACTACGAACTTGTCTCCTAGAGCTCCTCTCTGAGAAAATTCCCTTGAGCAATACTGATCGCACTTTTGGTTTACCGAGGTTGCAAACAGATCCACTTGAGGGGTTCCCCAAAGGGCAAAGATCTCCAGAAGGACTTCCTGAGCTAACTCCCACTCATGGGAGACTGTGCTCTGCCTGCTCAGAGCGCCTGCCGCCGTGTTCTGCTCTCCGGCTAGGTGAACTGCTGATAGAGATTCCCTCTTGTACCGCCCAGAACCAGAGCTGCATCGCCTCTCTGCGCAGAGGTAGGGATCCTACGCCTCCCCTTTTGTTGAGGTAGTACATGGCCACTGTGTTGTCCATCATTATCGGGACATTCTTACTCTGTATGGAGGGCAGGAAGGCCTTCAGAGCTAGTCTGATTGCCCTCAGCTCCAAAAGGTTGATGTGTAGTCTGGATTCCGATGGAGACCAACGTCCGCTGATTGTCAGATCGTTGGTGTGTGCTCCCCACCCCGTGAGTGAGGCGTCCGTCACTAGCGTTATCTCCGACCATGGTTGCCAAAAAGATTCTCCCTTGAGGATGTTGTTGTTGCAAGCACACCATGATAGATCCTGAGCAACTGCGCTCGGGACTTGCAGAAGATCTGACATATTCCCCGAGTATTGGGACCACTGAGTTCTGAGGGCCCATTGGAGGGATCTCATTCTCAATCTGGCCTCTGGCAGCAGAAAAATGCAGGATGCCATGAGGCCGAGCAACCTCAGGAAATCGAAGGCTGGTAGATGCTGGGCTTTTTGGAATTTTGTTACCATCTGCTGGATGTGAAGAGCTCTCACCTCGGGCGGCGAGGATCCCCCAAGGAAGTGTCCAAGACTGCTCAGATAAATTGGAGTTGTTGGGATGGTATCATGTTGTGGGACTTCTTGAAATTGAGGTAGAAGCCCAGGTTGTGGAGGAAGTGGCAGGTGATAGACAGGTATTCCTGAGCTTGTTCTGGAGAATGTGCTCCGATTAGCCAGTCGTCCAGGTAGGGGTATACGTGAATCCCCCCTCTCCTGAGACTCGCTGCCACTGCTGCCATCAGTTTGGTGAAAACCCTCGGGGCGGAGGTCAGCCCGAATGGCAGAACTCGAAACCGATAGTGAGAACCACCAACTGCAAACCTCAGGTATTTTCTGTGCTTGGGATGGATTGGCACATGAAAATAAGCATTGTGAAGGTCCAATGATACCAACCACTCTTGGAGTTGGAGAGCCTGAAGGATCTGAGAAAGCGTTACCATCTTGAACTTGTCCTTCCTGAGGAATTTGTTTAATTTTCTCAAGTCCAAGATGGGTCTCAATCCTCCGTCCTTTTTGGGGATGAGAAAATAGGGGAAGTACCAGCCTTTGTTCCTCTCCGCTACAGGTACATGTTCTATTGCACCTTTCTCTAGCAGGGTTATCATTTCCTGCCAAAGTAGCGGATCTGGAATTTTGGTAGAGCTGGCTCCCGGTGGATGATCTTGAGGTCTTTTTATGAAGGGTAGGCAGTAACCTTGAGCTACTGTCTCCAGTGCCCATGCATCTGAAGTAATGCCTCGCCATTCTTCCAGATGGTGAGAAATTCTGCCTCCCACAGGTGTTTTGTATGATAAGACCTCAGAGATTTGGAGGCGGCTGTAGGAGTGGCTGAGGGCATAGATGCCGTTCTTGAAGATGGCTTTGTAGTCTTTGCTCGTTCACCACGAGTGACATTTCTTCTGCCCCTTTGAAAAGCCTGTCCTCTTCCTCTACCAACAGAGGAGTAGTATCGAAAAGGACGACCCCTCCAGGAAGATGAGCCTGAATAGGGTTTCTGAGGCTGTCGCATGGAGGCACTAAGGGACTTTGCTGCTGCTTTCGAGGTCTGTGGTTTTTCCAGACTCTCATCAGCCTTACTACCAAACAGCCTCGAGCCAACAAAGGGCATGTTGAGAAGCATAGTATGTACATCTGGTGCAAACCCAGACTTTCTCAACCACGCAAATCTGCGAAGCACTGTGCTTGATGCCATGGACCTGCTAATACTATCAGCAGTATACAGTCCAGACTGGAGGCGTTCCCCCATTGCCTCTTTACCGTCATTGACTATATTCAGGAAGCCTTCCCTTTCCTCGCCTTCCGGAATATGTTCAGCCGCTGCCGAAATGCAATCCCACAGGGTATTGTCTGAACCTGGCCAGGGTACAAGGTGACATTGGTAGATTTCAAGGCCATGCTACCCGATGTAAAAACTTTACGAGCCCAGGCATCAACCTTTTTATCCTCCCTGTCCGGAGGTATGGTTGGGTATGCTGCCTGCCTGGATGTAGTAGCTGCCCGAATAACCAAGCTTTCTGGAGTAGGGCGTCTACTCAGGTATTCTGGATCAGTTCTGTACTTTTTTGGGAGATGCTGGCTACTGCAGCAATGCGATCAGGTTTTTCCCAGTCTTTCTCAACTGTTCCTTGCAATGCCCTATGAAAGGGTAGAACTGGATCTTTCGGGGGTCCTCAGACGATAATATCCGTCATATCGTCTTGTTCAAGCGTAGGGGAGGCTCTTCCCCAACCCATATACTCAATCACCCTACTCATCAAATACCTATACCCTGAGCCTGCATGTTCTGCAGGATCAGTGTAGCAAACTCCAATTCGGGTGATGTGTCCACACCACTAGCAGAATGCAGAGTTTCAGATAGATCTCATTTTGTCTCAGGATTTATCAGTTCCTCTGGACCTTGTCTAGTCCCATATTTTACTCCAAGAGGAGTGACCTCCTCATCATCATCATCTGAACCAGATTCCTCAAAAATTGAAGACATGGACCTAAAGAAGTCCGATCTTGGCAAAAGGTGCAAAACTTTTCTTTTCTTCCTCATAATTTGTCGAAGGAATCAGTGTTTTCTTCGAGGAAGTCGAAGGAACCTCGACACACTTGACGAAGCCTTCGACAAAGGCGTCGAGGATAAAGTAGGCTTCGTTATCGGAGCAGTCGGCGTCGATAAAGTTGCACCCGACTTCGACAATTTTTGTTTCTTATGAGGAATCAGAGAGGCACTCGATCGTTGAGGATCTCTCGACGACTTGTCGACTCGAGATCTATGGGTACTACTAGGCTTAACCGTTGTAGTTCCCGACTTCCCTGCGTCGTCCAAAGGAGCGACCGGGGTGTGGCTTTTCTGAGGTTTCTTCGAGGGGGTCAAGGCCACGTTCTGAAAGACCTGCAACATTCTTTTTCTAAAGCTCTCCCACTTTGAAGGGGAATCCGATCTAGTCGGACATCATGATGACGGAGATCTATATCTCCTTTTGAACTTTTTAGAGGAAGACGAAGAAGATAGTCTCGACCTGCTATGAGATTGGGATCTCTTCGAGTGCTTTTTATGGTGTTCCGATTCCTTAGAGTTGGATGATTTTTTATGTTTTTTAGATAAGGCTTTGGAAGAGCCCTTCGACGCCGCCCGCCCCACCGCTAACTTACTTTTCCTCTCACAGAGGGCCTTCTCCGTCATAGACTGACAGGAGCCACAGTCGCCGGTTCGATGGTCTGAGCTCAGACACCACAAACAGATATGGTGAGGATCGGTGATGGACATCTTCAATCCACAGTCATTACACTTCTTAAACCCAGTCTTGGGAGTCGAAGCGGTCAATGAAGAAGGCATTTTCTCGACAGAAAATCTCGAAGCGCGCGGTTCACGAGAGCGAAGCAATTGGAAAAACGGAACTGAAGCCAATAGGCGCAGCTCGAGCCATTTATACCATTGGTGACGTTGACACGGTACGGAGCCCGTCGAGGGACATTCGACGCCACGACCTCGAGCACAGCGCCCTCTGCCGAATTTTTTTTTTCCCAATGCAGCGAAGCTGGTGAAACGAATTATCACAAGATGAGGAATATGTGGGAGGACACAATCCATTCGAAAGTCTCCTTTTCTTCTCAGTGCTACTATAACATGTGGCGTAGGGGGTTCCTCACAGGAATGGGAGTCCTTGTCCCTTAAGGGGGGGGGGGGGAAGCGGGCGCAGTCTCCCTCAGTGAGGTACCACTTGTCCATACCCCTAGGGAGGGTCTTGCAGAGCGGGCTCACCTGCCTAGCCTCAAAAGGGAGGCTCCCCCCCTTGGGGAGAAGGACGAATACTTTAGATTTGTCACACCTGATAGGCAAATAGCTTGGAGCTAGATTATTTAGGCCTTTAAACTCGATCCTCTGCTTGACTTGAAGCCAATGGAGTGACCTGCAAATGGTGGAGATGGATACAGTTTTGGGTGCTTTAATAAATTGAACTGCTGCATTCTGCCCCCTCTGAAGGTGAATAATTTGTCAGGTTAACCAGTAAGGGTGTGTGGAGGGTCAGAAGGACTCCGCCTCCGATAAGACATTTCACCATCTTCTTCCTTAACCAAGGAAGGGGAAAAAAGGCCACTCTCTCCCCTATACTAGAAGGTGTCACCATCTAACAAAACTAAGGTGCTAGTCAGTCGTCAGTGAATGTCTTAACTGAATCTGTTCACCATCCAAACTACCGTCAACTGGCCCTCCCACTAAGAAAATTAACTAAAGACAGGAGAATGACTCCCTTCTCCTGGGGTGTTTGCTTTCCACAAACCTTATTGATTTTCAGATAGACTCTGGTGACTTTTGATCAGCTTATGCAACTCGTTCAATACTTTAACTTGGGTTTGCTTCTTCTTTTTCATAAATGTTTATTTGATTCCCTTCCTCTTCGTTCTCTCTACTGAGAAAGGTTCTTTTTTGACTAATAAGAGAGTATTCCAATGATGGTTCTCTTTTACTTCTCTAGGTATCAGTATTCTGAGCTCCTTATTTCTACTGGGACGAGTATGATCAGTCCCAACAGACTCTTGTGCTTCACTGGGACGAATACGATTGGTCTCACAATGATTCTCGTTCAGTCCTCTAGGCATTACTGTTACAGGCTCTTGGACCTCACTGAGACGAGTATGATTGACTCCACAATGATTCTCATTCACTCCTCAGGTCTTTAATATTACAGAATTTTGAATTTCCCCAGGACGAGCAGGATTGGTCCCATAGCGATTTTCTGTCTCACTCGCGGGTCTCCCATTTCCACTGCTGTTTGCAGAGAGAACGTCACTGGGGATTTAATTTGCTCAGGGTTGGCTCCCTCATTGTTTTCCAAGATGGTCGTGCGGTAGCTTCAATACTGTTAGGTTCTGTGGCCTCCGTTGTGGAGTGGTGTCGGCATTGTTTAGCGAACCGCCCCGGTCCATTACAAGCTCATTGCCGTCAGGCCACCACCTGCCTTCTCTCTCTCAATGCTTCAGGACGCTGTGTGTCTGGCTTGCTTTCTTTCGTTCTCCCGATGTCGCGATGCAATGCGTCCAACTAGGTTCCTTGTTCCTCTCTCGTTTCAGGACGCTGTGCATCCAGTTTCCCTTCTGCATTGGCTTCCCAACCCGTTTGTAATACACAGGTTTTCTCTCTTCCAATCTCCACCCCGCTCACGTGTGACGTAGCTGTGGGACTTCCCCAGCGCAAGTCTGTCTCTGTGTCACTCGGCTTCTCTCCTTCCCTCCATATCCTCTTCTTCATCCCAGTTAAATGCGCTTTTTCATTTAAAGAAATATTTACAGTTTCCAGCTAGATTACAGTAACACATGCTGGTCTTTTCTTCATACCAATCTTCATAAGGTATATTCAAAAAAGGTGTTTGTGGGATGTATTTTAGGGAGTTTTTCATAGGATTCCTTGTCCCCAAAGGTGTGGTCCCACTTGCCTCGACCCCTAGGGAGGATGTTGTGGAGCGGGCTCACCTTACTTGCCTCACAGGTGCTAGTCCCATAGTCCAGCCTGGAACTGACCAGCACTCCTACCTCTACCGCATGGTTTTTCTGTGTGATAAATGGGAGGGCGTGTCATACCCAGCGTAGAGAGCAGACAGATGTACATTGGCTCCTACTTGCTGCTCACAACCTAGATTGGACTGTCATAGGCACCTCACATTTATGACATTGGGTACAAAGGTCATTGTATACCAAAGATGCATGGTGCAGACAGGCAACAAGAGTGATCCGCCAGCAGGTGTTTAGGCTTCAAACAAATCAGCTATTTGGGTTAAGTTGGAGCCTGTTAGTGGTCATTACCAGTCCACAACCTAAATGGATTGTGCCACATTATGCAGGGACTCTGCCGTTTTACTCTCAAATAAATCTTGGGGAAATCATCTGCATAGGAATGTTATCCCACATAAAATGTTATGAAAATGGCCATTACTGGCAGTATATGCATGTTAAACGGTAGTGGCGACAGCGAGGCGCCCTGTGGGGCTCGGCATTACACTTGATTGCACCCGATAGGTAACCTTCTATTTTAGCAAACTGATAACGATTAGACAAATGACCTAAACCAGTTATTACACCTGGTCTGAGACTCCGGCCACCTTGAGCAGTCTAGACTATAATATATTAGGGTCCACTGTGTCAAATGAATCACCTTCATCAGCAACTGGCACCAAAGCAGTCTCAGTCCCATGGCAGAAATCCTGATTGAAAAATGTTTAACAGCGACAACTTATCGTTGTCTTCCTTATGTTGTAAGGGGACTATTTTCTCTAGGATAATGGCTGGCCATGGAAGGCCTGCCACCAGACAATAGTTCTGGAAATCCGTAGCATCCAGAGACGGCTTTTTCAGCAGACCAAGCCTTGATTTAAGGAAAGATTAACACAAGTACTAATGGTCTGGGCCCAGGACGTGGCATGTGCTTGTGCCACACATGCCTGAAGGACATAAAATGTGTCAGAAAGTTTCCAATGTTCAGCAATGTGATATGATCAGGGGTGATTGGACTAACAAATTACATCCGGCCGTGGGGTTGAATCGTGCAGTTTGGTCTGGACAGAGGCTTGGTCAATGTTATACTGAATAGTTTTCATTTCGTTCACAAGAATGTATTAAATGCATTAGCATTTTCCATTGAGGGTATTAAGCTAGAAGAAATGCTTGTGGGGTGTAAACATTTAGAAATTGTGTAAAAAGGCTCTCTGGGTTTATTCAGTGAAGTTGAGATTGACGTATTGCCAATAAGGTTTGTGAGAAGGCCTTTTTGCAACAGACGTTTGCAAACAGAACGAACACTCCAAATGTAAGATTTACGTTATCATCAAAACAATTCTGAGATTGAACTTGATCACAGGTGATCAGTGATCTAGATCTCCATACTAATCTTATTAAGAATATGTACAAACTTAGTTGTATTACCTCCCTCCGCTGCCCAACACGATTGATTGCACAGGGCTCACAAGAAATCGCTGAACGTATGAGCTCTATTAGACTCAATTTTTCCAACTCAATCTAAAAGCAATGGTCAACAGAAGATGCAGCAAAATATTTTCCTATTGCAAAATTGTCTCACCCCTTTTTTGTCACTGTCAGACTCCATTTGGCCAGCAATTTCTTTAAGAAGGTTTGGGATCATCTCATTGGCAATGTCAAAGAACTCCTTGTAGATCTCCTCATCCTCCTTGCAATAGTTATAGCTGTAAGGACAAGAAGATCAGAGAATTGGTTGAGTACAAATAGCGACAAAACAACCCCCAGGAGAAACGGAAAAGGGCAGCAGGGGTGGTTTGCAGGAGTAGATACAAGTGTGAAAGAGAGACAGTTAGTACAATAAGAATCCAAATTCAAGGAATGAAGGAGATTATCGCTCACTGGGACAAAGTGGTGGGGGGAAAAGGAGGAACCAGTAAATATGAATCTAAAATCAAGTGGCAGGAAAGAAAGAGGAAGACAGGTGTTAAGCAACAATGGATGCAGTAACCCTGTGGGAGTCTACACTAGCCTTGTCCTCTTGGTATTGGTAACCCACCTCTTGGTATAGGTCTGCACTACACAAGTTGGTAGAGTGACTGAGCAGCCAGCCTTATCTCAAGAGGGGTAAATGTGAGCTGTAGCGCTGTTGCAATGCAATGCAATCCACAAATACAAGCATACAAACAACACTTACTCAAGGTTTTCTAGCAAAATAATGATTTATTTAACGGTCCATTTTAAATAATCCTTCTCTAAAAAGGGCAATATGCAACAATAAAAATACACTTCATAACACTTCCTCAGATTTAAGTTAAGCAAGTAGATACTTTTTACTTTTTGGATGCTTCACACACTTCCTACACCCCGAGGTGACTTCAATTACTAGGACAATGTTAGCATTGATATATAACTTTTAGTACTTCATGCAATTCTGAGGTTGTGGAAAAGGAAAAGGTTAGGGAAGGAAAAAGGTTAACAGGTTCTCAGAGCATGTGAATACTTCTCTCCCAATGAAGTCTAGATTAGCTCTTTCCCAGCAATACAAGTTAAACTTATGCATCACCTATGAGGGACAGTTCGAATGAAAGTCAATGGGTCAGAAGAGTCTGCGGGAGCCATGACAGCCAAAGTCCATTTGAACAATGACTATGGAGCTGAGGCACTTCTTTAGATAGCACAAAAGTCTTGCACAATGTATATAGAGAGATGGTAAAGAAAGAATCACTTTTGGTCACAAGCTGGGAGGCTTGTGAAAGGCAGAGCCGATATCAACTCTGCAAGAAATGGCTACGGCAAGCCTCCAGTGAGAATAAGCAAGCTACAGACAACAAGAGGTAAATCCCCCATTAGTCAGCACTGTACCTTAGGTTTGAAGAAGAGGGTCCAGCTGGCCTCTGTTCTGGTTGCAGTCCTGCAGATCCTGGGCCTCAGTTGTGGGGACAAGAGGGAAGATGTCGGAGGACTCCTGCACTGCAGTTCCAAGGTTGGCGGCAGCTACGGGCTCTTTCCAATTCAGCAGCACTTCGCAGTTTCAGCTACCGGTAACTAGCACCACATCGGATCTTGGACACTGGATGGGCTTTCCTTGCTTCTGGAGTTCAGCACTCTGGTGAGGTGACTCAGGTTTGGGTCGTCCTGCTTTGGGAGGGTCCTCTGGATCTTCCTGGAGCTCAGGTCCGGCTTAAAGACGATGCACTCGATTCTGGGTTTCCTGACCCCTGGCACTCGGTTCCAGCAGCAGCAAAGATGTACAGCCAGCAGGAAAAGGTCTTTCAGCAAAGTTAGTCTTGGGGTCGGTTGGTCCCACCAACCTAAGGGAAGAATTCGTCCGTTCCGGGCTTCTCTAGTCGATTTCGAAATTGGCGCTTAAGCAGGGCTTCACCTGGCAGCTCAACGGTCCAGGAAGGTGCAGTTTTCTTCGTCGGATGTTTCGTCAAGTGGTCGACTGCCTTCTGTCCAAGAAACCGCGCTTTTTATGCAAGTTTCTCCCATTCATGCACAGCCTAGCTGTCACTCACACATCAGGGTGGCTGTCCTACAAGGACAGCCAGACAGCCAGCCAGCCAGCACTTTGTGCATTCAGGTAACCAAGGAGACTGAGGACAGGGAGTTTCGAGCACCTCCCTCACATCCTGTCCTGCCAGATACACTGGACCCGGAGGCAGGTTTCAGCACTGAAGCCCGCCAAAGGCAAAACGAACAAAAGGGTTAAACGTGGTTTGGCACGCAAAGTAAAAAAGGAACAAGTTACTTACCTGTAACTGTTGTTCTCCAGCATGGGTCTGGCATGGATTCACATGCTCATTAATATTCCCCGTCAGGCTGGGACTCCTCGGTAAAGAAAAAATCTGTTTCAGTTTAGTTTCTTTCTCCTAACAACCAATCACTCGTCTCTGGGTCATACTGCCCCCAGCCAATGACTGCCCTCTACCTAAGCCCCTCCTCTGGCAGCCATCTTCAGATTTGTTAGCACGTAAAGTGGCAGTAGGACCAAGAGAAGAGCCGCAGAGGGGTCGGCGGGAGGGTTCGCATGGGAATCCATGCCAGACCCATGCTGGAGAACAACAGTTACAGATAAGTAACTTGTTCCTTCTCCAGCATGGGTTCTGGCATGGATTCACATGCTCACGAATACAAGAATACATAGCAGTACACACACGCACAACCACAGGAGGTGGCAAGACTCAACAATAAGCAACTCTTACCTCTTCACCAGGCTCACCTTCAAGCGAACAGGTTGCGCAGCACTGCTTGGCTGACTCCTCCCTGGAATCCCGGTCGAGGCAGTAGAATCTCGTGAAGGTGTGCATCGACCTCCATGTAGCAGCCCTGCAGATGTCCAGCAGGGGCACACCAGACAGGAACGCTGTAGTTGCAGTGATCGCTCTGGTGCAATGGGCTCTCGGACTGCCAGGCAACGGTCGGTTTGCCAACCAGTGATAATGGGTGATGCAGCCAGAGAGCCACCTGGAAATGGAAGCCTTGGAGAGGGCCTTCCGTTGGCTCACAGGGCCAAAGTTCACAAACAGCTGTGATGTCTTCCGAAAACTCTTTTGTGCGGTCCACATAGAACTTCATCGCTCTAGCCACATCCAGCAAGTGCAAAGTCTTCTCAGCCGGCGACGAAGGCGACGGGAAGAAAACAGGTAACACCATGGGCTCGTTGAGATGGAAGTCCGACGGCACCTTAGGCATGAAGGAGGGGTGCGTCCGCAGCACGACCATCGATTTGTGGGAAGTGAAGTACGGAGGTTTACAGGAGAGGGCCTGGTTCTCTCCCACCCGTCGTGCAGAGGTGATAGCCACAAGAAACGCTGTCTTCCAGAAACGCTGTCTTCCACGATAAGAACTTCAGCGGTGCTGAATGCATAGGCTCGAATAGAAGACCCATGAGCCTAGTCAGCACCAGAATGAGCTCCCACGCCGGGGCTGGAGCCTTCACCGGCGGGAACGTACAGAAAAGTCCTTTTATGAACTCCTTGACCATGCAGTGCAACCATAACGACGACCGTCCTAGAGTCCTGGTGTAGCGGGAGATAGCCACCTGATGAACCTTGATTGAGGCGTGAGCCAATCCTGCCTAGGCCAGCAACAGCAAGTACGCCAGCACCTGTGGAGCCGTAATCCGCAGAGGGTCCAGTTGTGCACGGCACCAGACTGTGATCCTCTTCCATTTATGCTCGTAGCATTTCAGCATAGATGACGCCCTGGCCTTAGCGAGCACTTCCTTAACAGTCCTCTGGGATATTGTATCCTCCAAACTCTAACGCTGCAGGAGCCAGAACTGCAAGTTCAGAGCCCCTGGGTCGTGGTGCAGAATTGCACCCCCTTCTCTGGCGAGAAGACCTGCGTCCGCCGGAAGCTTGACTGGAGGGGACGTTGACATGTCCAGAAGGGCCGGGTACCATATCTGCCTCGGCCACGCTGGTGCAATGAGGATCATCCTGCACCGGGACCGCCTGAGTTGACTGATGAGTCGCAGAATCAACGGCAATGGTGGGAACGCATAGAGGAACAGGCCGTCCCAGGGGAGGGAGCATGCATCCCCCATGCTTCCTGACTGGGGAAACCTGCTGGCGAACCTCCGACACTTGGTGTTCGTGGCCGTCGCAAATAGGTTGATCTGGGGAGTGCCCCATCTTCGAAACAGTAGGTCCACCTGATCCTGCCGAAGCTCACACTTGTGGCCGGAGTGCAGCTCCCTGCTGAGTGAGTCGACGACAGTGTTCTTCACTCCTGCCAGATGAAAGGGTACCAGGAACATCCTCTGGGCGACAGCCCAGTGCCATAGATTCTGTGCTTCCTTAGAGAGGGCCGGGGATCTGGTGCCCCCCTGCTTCCGGATGTAGAACATTGTGGTGGTGTTGTCGGTGAAGACCGCACCACCTTGCCCTTGAGAGACAGAAGGAATTATTTGAGGGCCCAAAACACTGGCCGGAGCTCGAGGACGTTGATATGCAACCACTTCTCCTCCGGTAGCCAAAGGCCTCTTGCGTGGAGATTTCCGGTGTGCGCGCCCCATCCCTCCAGCGCGGCGTCCGTTGTCACCATCTCCTGATGTGCTGGGGTCTGGAAGTCGTGCCCGCCGCTAGAAGCGCACGGATGCCCCACCACCGAATCGCTCAACGAAATGTCTCGTTGAGTGCGATCTCGTCCTCAAAGCTTACCGCTACTTGGATCCAACGGGCATCGAGGAACTGTTGCAGCGGCCGCATCCACAGCCGAACAAGGTAGATGCATAACATGCCGAGCAGGGACTTGATGGACCTCACCCTGGCAATTTCCATGGTCAACAGCCGTTGTACCTTGCCCAGGATGGCCTTTATCCTGTCCTCCGACGGCAAAGCCATGCGTGACACCGTGTTGGGCCTGGACCCCAGAAACCAAGCGTCCTGCGATGGCACCAAGCAAGACTTTGCATAGTTCATAGAGAACCCCAGTTCTGCGAGCAGGCGGACGGTCCTCCCTGTGTGCTCGACGGTGAGTTCCCTTGACTTCGCTCGGATGAGCCAATCATCCAGGTAGGGGTAGACGTGGACCCCCTGCAGGCGCAACCATGCCGCCACCGGCGCCAGGCACTTAGCCAAGACCCTTGGCGCTGACTTCAAACCGAAGGGAAGGGCCTTGAATTGATAGAGCTGCCCCAGGACCACTAAGCGTAGAAACTTTTGATGTCCCTTGTAGATGGAGATGTGAAAAGAAGCATCCTCCAGGTCCAGCGACGTCAGGAAATCCCCTTCCTCTAGTTGTCTCAGCACGTACTGAAGGGTGATCATCCGAAACTTCTGGGACTTGATGTATTTGTTGAGGCGGCGGAGATCCAGGATGGGCCGCCAACCGCCGGTCTTCTTCCTGATGAGGAAGTACCGCAAGTACACTCCAGAACCCCAGAGCCTCGTCTGGACGAGTTCTATCGTGCCCTTTTTCAGCATCACTCGTATCTCTAAAAGCAGTTGTAGAATGTGGTTTTCTTGACTGGCTACTGCTGGAACGCAGGGGCACTTCCGTTGGAATTCCAGAGTGCATCAGTGGGCCAGGGCGTCCAGCACCAAACGGTCAGTGGAGATGGACTTCCACACGCCGACGAAGTTCGCCAGTCGGCCTCCAACTGGGGAGCTTGCGTGGGGGCCGACGTCACGGCCGGTGCAGTCCTGCTTCGTCGTGGACGTCCCACCTTGGGGGTATTGGCAACGACGACATCGATTTCCTCCGGCTTTGCTGCGGCCCCTGTAGGCTTCCTGGGCTGAGGAACGGGGTGGTTGACGGTACAAAGTGAAGTTGCCACCGAATCCTTTGGAGGCACCATGGGACTTGCCTCCGGAGGCCCGAAAGGAGGGCCGTCGCTGTTGTAGTGTGCCCAAGGCACGAGCCGTCTCAGTATCTGCCTTGATGGCTTGCAGAGATTCGTCCACCGTCTTGCCGAACAAGTTGTCCCCGTCGAAGGGCATGTCCAATACCCTTGTCTGGACGTCCTGACTGAAATTGGTGGCCTTCAGCCAACCTCGCAGACGAAGGCAAACGCTGTTGCCCATCTGACAGAAGCCTGCGTCGGCGAGGTCCGTGGCCACTGTGATGGCATGGGCCGATGCCACCTCGCCTTCTTGTAGAATTTCAAGGGCCTCCGCCCTCTTGTCTGGAAGGAAGTCCAGGAGAGGGGCCACAATGGCGAGAGCGTTGGCTGCCTTAAGGGTTGTTGCCGCCAACAAGATGACCCGTCATCCCATGGCGTCCAGCTTCTTTCCCTCGCTGTCCGGTGGTGAAGTGGAAGTCGATGCCGCCGACCCTGCAGATTTCTTCCTGGCCGCTGCCGAGACAGTCTGGGGACGGCTGAGATCTGAGACACTTTGGTGCAGAGTCTGGCACCCTGCGTTTCTTCTCGTATGGGTCTCTTTGCCGGGGCCGAGGACGGGTTCTTCAGGAGGGACATTCCTTCATCCCAAATGTCGTCCAACAGCAGGATCGAGAGCATGGTCTTCCTCTTGGGCTTTTGGCGCTGATAAAGGAATCCCTCCTTTTCCTCAGGATTCAGTTGAAATAGCTCTGAGGCCCTAGAGATCATGGCATGGAATGAACCGGCCTCGTCGGGTGGAGAAGCCCTGGGTACCGGCGACGGGAGGTCTGTTCCGTCATCTCCGTCTCGTCCCTCGGCGGAGTGGATGGAGGTGAAGGATGGTAGGGTGGAGGCGGGTGGACTCTTCTCTTAAGCAGCGGGTCCCCATATGGCCAGGTGCCGCGGAATCGGATGGAGGCACGGGCATCCTCGTCCTTTTCTCTGAGCACAGGGTGTGCAGAGCTTGTAGGATGTCTGACGACATGTCCGTCGGTGGTGGCGGCCGCAGTTGCGATGGGAGCGTTGGAAGTGGCGTGGCATCCTCTGGTTCCTCACCGCCCTGACGCCCCTCGTCTCTTTCCACGTCCGCCTCAGCGGGGTCCTTCCCGTAGGACCTGGCCCCGACAAACTTCTTGTCAAGTACTGTCTTCAGACCCGAGAGCTCCTCCTCGGAAGAGCTATCTGAGTCCCCCCTTCTTATCGGCCACGGGTGACTGCATCAGGGAGCGGATCAGCATCGTCTTCACGCGAGTCTTCTCAATGGGCAGGAAAGATGATTCCCTCCAAGCAGGTAGGGAATTTCTCGTCTTGGGGGGTCGTCTCCACTGGGACTGCATCCATGGCCTTTGCCAGGGACGCCACCACTCCCTCAATAGATGCCTTTGCCTGGTGAACCTGGGCCTTGACGACCATGGGCGCGTCTGAGGCCTTCACCATGGGGGGAGGGGTCAATGTCCCGCTCCCCCTTGGTTTTCTCCGTCGGAGTCAACCGGGCCTTCTCCAGAAGCTTACCCAGGTGGTCTGACTTCCTTTTCTTCGCTGAGCCGGAGTACTGGCTCGTGGTTGACTGCGTTGGCGATGGCTGCTTCGGAGCCCGTACCAATGGCGCTCCCTGTGCCTGCGGACTCGCAGTGCTTTGCCTTATGTTGGGCCCCCGTCGCCTGAGTGCCCTCAAAGGTCTTAGAAGACCGCTCAGATTTTCTCTTGGGAGAGGCATGCTGCCGTGGCTCACCCGCCACCGGGGTCTTCGTCTGCAGCCACTCGGTAAGCTGCTTGCGACGGTCCTTCATGGTACGTGCACCATGTCCTTGCAGAACACACAGGCCTCCTCCACGTGTGAGCGGTCCGAATGTAGGCAATAAAGGCACAGGGACTGCCCATCGTCCAGGAAGATGTTCCGCAGTCTGCATCCTGGGCATATCCTGAACAGAGGCGTTGAGTTTCCTTTATCCTCGGCCATGTCCACATGGTGTAGGCCTCAAGACTCTTCTGGAATCCTCCAAGAAGGAAACCAGACGAGAAATCGCCCTTAAGGGGCGTTAGTCGGATGATGGATCGATGGAGCTTGAGGTTCAATTGACCGAAAAATAGAGCAAAACTCTTACAAAAGGCAGTAAAAGCTTGAGAACTATAGCACGAGGACTCCCCAACACTTGAATCTGAAGATGGCTGCCAGAGGAGGGGCTTAGATAGAGGGCAGTCATTGGCTGGGGGCTGTATGACCCAGAGACCAGCGATTGCTTGTTAGGAGAAAGACAGTTCAGAAACGAAACTGAAAGATTTTTTCTTTACCGCGGATTCCCAGCCTGACGGGGAATATTCATGAGCATGTGAATCCGTGCCAGACCCGATGCTGGAGAACCCAAGAAAGACCTCACAAGCAAGAAATGGCGAAAAAAGAAGACCAGGGCCATTTTGATACAATGGTCACCCATGGGTGCTATACTACAGCGGAGGATTCAGCCTGCGGTAAAAAAGCACAATGGTAGGAAAATTAAACCACTGCCACCAGCCATTAAATGTAGAGAGGGTAACATACAAAATGTTACAAGAGTAACTAGACAAAGGGGCTACCAAGTAACCCCCCCCCCCCAGCAAGATGGGGTGTGCTGGATCTATATAGGAAAAACAGGTAAGTAAAGTAAATTTCAATTTACTACTCTTGGGAACAGTAGTTCACCCAAGAGAAAGTATTTTAACCTTAGGAGAAATCCAAAGGACTTCTCTGTGACACTGCACTGAATGTGTTGTGTGTCACAATACAAAAAGCAGATGCCTATGGAGTTTGTCAGACTCCAGAGTCCAAATCAGTTCAAAATACAACCCTATGCTTGTTGGCACAGAACATCAAGATAGTGTGTTCCATCCTAAAAAAAAAACACGATCTTGTCCTAAATTCGACGAAGGAAGGCCCCGACAGCACTGAAAATTGCTTTTTTTTTTTTAAGGTCCAGAATGTTGACATCAATAGACAGATCCATGGCTGACCGTAACCATAGACAGACCGCTCCTCTACGGAAGCCCTCCAGAGATAGGTTGATGGTGATCACAATAGTGTGGGGATAAATCCCAAGTTGTTTGCGATTGTTGCCACCACAGAAGAGCTCCCAACAAACAGGAAGATCTTGGCTGGATATACTGTATACAGTGAACTCCTGGCCAGGATAAAAACTGGTAAAATAAATCTACCCTTGCTGGGCTGCAAGCAGGGACAGCAGACAGGGGGTGCCCATCATCCCAGATTCTATTCACTACAGTATTAGAACCGTTATCTGGAATCTCTAGACATTGGGAATAAGGGTACCAAGAAACAGAATCCTTGCTTCACAGTGCACCCCATCATCCTTCACAACCCACACATCACACATGTCAGAAGAACTGTATTAAAATGTCTACTTTATCTGTAGCACTATTGAATTGTGAGCAATATAGATATTAGAAGGTCGGGAAACGTCTGGGAGCAGATTGAAGAAAGAAATGCATGAATACAGTCAGGTGGGCAAAGCTTAACAAAGTGAAGTTGTGGGGGTGACTCACTCCTGAATAACTGTTGCTGTGCCAGCCCAGGCCTCCAGGGCGTCCTTCACGTTCTTGTTGCGGCAATGATATCCTGCCAGGTAGATGTACGGATAGATGTGCTCATTGTTGTAATACCTCTTTGCAGAGTCGACTGCCTAAAATCAAGAAGGAAAGAGAAGCAATTACTGAGGCGGAATAATAATATGGGCAAGAGGCTGGAGTAGTAGCAAAATGGAGCTAAGCTGTCAGGAAATAGGGCAGAAAGGCGATGCAGTGTGCTGCTGGTTACTGCATGGGGGGGCTTCGGGCAAACAGCAGCGGGTTGTCACATACTAGGAGGATAAGTAGGTGAGAGCAGAGAAGACAACAGGCTTTCAGCAATAATCTGTACTAAGTAAGTAGCTGAAGAGGTCCAGACTGCAAGCAAGAACAGTGGAGATTAGCAGAAAACCAACAGCAGTTAGTGACTCCTGGGGAAAAGAAAATACAAGTCAGCCCTTTGAGGCAAGGTGAGAGCAGTCATCGTTTTGGTGTTCCAGAAGATAGCATTCATGGCTTTGGTGGAAGGGGGTAGGATTTTCAGTAGTCTTGTAATTCCATGTGTCTCCCCATGCAGGGGGTCACCCTTACATTTTGAACTCACTCAATGCATACCTTGTGGTAGATTGTCAGAGGCTCCGGACGACCTGGTGTGGGCTCCATCTCCTCCAAGTCTGCCAAATTCCCCAGTGCCATTGGATACCTATAAAACAAACCCCCAGTATGAGGCATGCAGACATGGGAGTCTGGTGATACTGAATTAGAACAGGATAGGGTCTGCAGCTAAAAAAGGGAAGGAACAACAAAGAAAATACTGACCTCTCCAGGTGACTCCGATCATACAAAACCCAGAGCAGTTTCTGCAGGGGAGGCAAAGGTGCAGGGTTACAGCTCTATTTTTGGTTTGAATCCTTGGTAGACAAGAAAGGAATACATCTCTAGCCATATGGCAGAGGTGTAGACCTGAGGATACCGAAAGTGGGTGCAGGAAATGACAAATCTCACCTGCTGGAGTTGTAGAAGCTCCAGGCTGTCTGTGTGCACATCGATTGAGGGGTTAATGGCGCAAACCATGAATGCCATTTCCATCTTCCGGTCACACCTCAGGTAGGACCCTTTCAGGTACAGCCAGCTCTATGAAATAGAGGTAAATCTCAAAATGTGTACTGTATAGCCAACTATAAAATCAAAGAGGACTCCGAGCATATGCCTTGTAGAAGGAGATGTAAATCAGAAGAGTGAGAATCAGAATGAGTACAGAACAGTACTAAGAGACTCAATCTGAAAAATAAAATATGTCTGTTACCTCCATACAAATAGGTTGACATCCCCCAATGGGACTGGAGCATTTTACACCACAAAAGAAACATATCTGAACAGCAAAGGTGTGCATGCACAACGTCAGCAGCTTCACTCCCTTCTCCCACTTGCTACACCCTTCGTTTCATTTGCCAGTCCACTTTTATCCACAAAGTTGCCACCGGTGGTCCAGCTACATTTTAGCAGGGATGGTTGTACATATGGATGGGGATTATAGACTAGAAGTACATTAGTCACTACAGGAACTCTTTCATACTCTTGAATGCCCAACACCTTTCCTCCATCTTATAGAAACTACTGTGTAATATTTGTAAGGCAGGGAATTTAACTCCTAGCCAAGTTTTATGGGGGGGGGGGATCTCCTACATGGGGCCAGCAACCTGGAACTCTCCAGATGTTTTGAATTAAGACTCACATGCTCCCTCGCTGTTAGGGCAAATTCAATTTTGTGGTTCTTTTGCCCAATTTTATCGGACGCCTACTTTCTTCCCATTAGTTTCTGACTTCCTTTTGTGGTCAGAGGGACCTGACTGAAGTCCCCCTGCTGCTGCAACTCTTTAGTATAAGGTATTATGCTAGCCCCTATGCCTCGTAGGAGAGCTGGGCTTTTTGAGCACCCCATTTTGTCCCTAGGTTGATTACATCAACCGAATATGGTTTTGAGGAGTATGCTGGTGGCAGCTGTGAATTAGTTTTGGCTTCAACAGAGGTGCAGCCCGATTTATAGCGTTAGTAGCCCAGTGTTCCTTTTTGGTATTGTTAGGTAAGATTTTCATAGAAATGTACATCTTCCTCACCTGTGTCAATCCCAGAACTTTTTGCTTCATTGGTGGATTATTTTTCCGTATACCTCTGAGTGGGAACCTTTTTCCACACTCACAGAATCGTTTACTCTTTTTAAGGGTGTCATTTTTTAGACCCTCCATAGTATCTTTTTAAAGTTATCCTCTTTGACAACTTTTTGGAAATAAGTGCCTGTTGCTGGTTTGCCCTAGGCGCTCCCCTTTTAACTTTCTCTGCCTAAACAGGAGAGAAGTTACAGTTCCCAAGGGTAGAAAGTATTTTTGGATCCCTTTTACATTTTATTTGGTAAAACCAGCACACCCCACCTTATGTGGAGTGTGGTGGAGAAACAGTTTTAGTGTGAAAGGGGATACACTGTAACAATTCTGTTACAGTGACAAGCTTACCTTCAATGGCTAGTGACAGTGATACCTTTTACTAATTCGGTGCACCTTTACAGCTGGCTGTGTTCACAGCTGCAGTAAAGGCACCCAATGGTGCACATTTTACCAAAACGGCCCCGGTCTTGTTTTTTCACTAGTTTAGTGTTTCTTGTCCTTCCTTCTTCCTTTCCCTGACATCCCGGGTGGGAAATTCCTTTGCGTTATATTTATCTTCGGGGAGTGTCCCCCTGGAATCCCTGTCCAGGCTCCAGTCTGTCTGAAGGCAGGATGCGAGGGAGGAGTCCAAAATTCCACAGCCCTTTGTCTTCCTCCTTGCCTGAATGGGGACAAATCCCAGTGGGGGGCTGCTGTCCTGATTGGACAACCACCCCTTGTAAAATGCAGCGAGAGAATGCAGAAGTTGTGCTGTAATTCCTGTTAAATACTCCGAACCGGGAAGCTGAAGACAAGTCAACCACTGGAACCAAAACCGAAGGACGATGAAAGAAAAGCAGCCAAGACCATTTCCAGCGACCGGAGAGCCTGCTGTGTAACCAGAGCCTGCTGTAGCGCTTCCTTCCAATCGATCTGTGGATTCCGAAAACAACACCCCATAGCCTATTGAGACACACTGGACTCAAGAAGATCTGCATTTTGAGCCATCCCACGCCGTGCTGCAACCTTGCAGGGCTGCAATACCCTGCGACCTCGAGCCATTGTGCGGTGCAGGGTCTTCCGAATTCTGAATCTCGCTGAAACTTCGTGGGCATCCTGGTGTATCTCCAGAGACACGAATCAAGTCTGAAAAGTCCCCTCACCAGAGCGCTGGACCTTTGTAACGAGAGTCCGACCAGCGATAGTCCTTTCTTTTTCTGTGCTCCTGTAAAAGGCGCCAAATCCACAGAGCCGCATCCTGCCAATAGGAAAACCTTGCTTAGCGCCTTCCCTGTTGACCCCTGCTGCAAAGTCCCTTCCAAGGTCCTGTTTTCAGTCACCACGACAAGTAATCCACTGGCCGGGTTTTTGGCTGCAGATCCTAAAATCCTCCTGCTGCAAAATCTTCTGTGCCGAGGTACTGTGCTGGCTTGAGTATGTACTTACCTTAAGTCTCTTGAGATTCCTGTGTAGTTGTGGGGGCGGTTTCTGTAATTGGGAGGCCTCTCGTCCAGTTCACCCAGTCCCATTGCTGGAATCCTCGTAGGGTGCCTTCTGTGAAGCCCCTGGATCCTCAACTAACTAAGTAAAATACTCACCTGCTTGAACAGTCATCCTGAGGGACTCAGAATTTTGCTACTTAAGAACCTATCCTGACAATGCCTGTTGGACACCCTAGTGACCACCTTCTGCTACTGAGAACACTCATGCTCCAAGAATAAGGGAAAGACTTTTATGGGATTGGGCCTTCTGCCTAGAAAGGAGAATACGGGTTTAAAAGTTACTTACTTGTAAAAGAGTTGGTAACAGAGTGAACAGTTACAAAAGTTTGCACTATTCTGAAAAGTATATGTAACCTCTATTTCCTTAGAAACTATTTTGCCATTCTAGCAGAACGTAGATGAAATGGTATATTATTCACCTGTGATTTGGTTGTGCCTCTTCCCAAAAGTAATGTTGGTTTCACTTTACTATTCCTGTTACGATAATTGTAGGAGTGTCCCCCAACTGGGTCTTGCTTCCCACGACTATATGTTAGCCTGTCCAGAATAAATGTGTATTAGGTTTTACCTACCTAGATTAAATTTGAGTCATTCATAAAGTGTAACAGTGGGTTTTGCTTTTGCTGGTCTTTTTTAGACAGGCACAAAAAGAGAGTCTTAGGTTTGTACCTGCCCCAAGTTGCTGATCGCTCCTTGAAAAAATATATGGGTTTTACTTACCTCGAGTTAACGGTGTGCCATCCAAAAATAAGTTACACTACTTACTGTTTATCTCAAAAGCACCTGTAATTGAACATTACATCCTTAGGTTTTAATCACCTCGTATAACTTATCACAAAAGTAGCTCTAGGTTGTTACTTTACCTAGAATAAGTGTTCCACTAGTCACAAAACGCATACTGTCCAGTTGACTGATTATGTGATTTGTTGCTGAGCATCACGGTACAACTGGTAGGGTGAATGGTTGTGGTGGAAAAAAGTAGCAACACCACTAATGTTGATGATGAACTGTGGTAAAGCCATCCTGACGAAAACATTGTCGTGCATGAAGTAGTATGTAGTAATTGTCTTTCTCAAGAGGAGAGAAACCCTGTACTTTGTTTGATTATAATACAAACACAACAAGTGAATCTATCTCTAAGTGAAGGAACTTTGTTATTTGGAGAAACCTTTGTGTGTAACTTTTTGAAGCAGACTAACTATTGATTAGAACTTTATGCATTGGAACTTTAATTTGAAAATTCTACATTGACCCTGGGTAATGCAATCCAAACCTGGTTATAAGAATAATTGGTTCTAATGATAATTTTGTTGAATTTGGAACAGCCATATGAATACCTGCAATGCTTTTGTTGTATGTATAAGTGTGAGGGACTGATACCCTTGTGTATTAGAGTTTCTTCTTTTGATCTTAGTTTCATAGACAGGGAAACCCACGTTAGGTTAGGGAAAGTGAGGCATTTATCACACCCTTTCAAGTTAATAAAATGGCTTCTTGTGAAAAACCAACATCAAATTGTCCACCTCACATTTCTGACCCCTCACAATTTTCAGTTTCTACTCGCTTCCTTGTTTTCAATTTACTCACTTTGTTTAATATTAACTTGATCCACACCATGATTATTACAACTCTATGCTGCTATATTACACTTTTAAATTGTTTAGAGCATGAAGCATTTCTGCATTCCTCAAATTCTATTTGATCGAATAATTTCACTAGGTATTGCAGCACTACTTTCAATGCTTTCAAGGTAGCAGGTTTCACCATAGGCGTTTATGAAAGGACTGCTTAAAATCAAAATGTGAACTCTTCCTAGTTTTTCAAAAAGAAGCCAAGTTATGTTAATGTTAAAGGACATTTGTACCACGCACTATCACCACCGGAGTGGTCCCCTGGCGCTCTGGCGGCTCTGAAAAGGAGGGGAGGTTGAGTTAATAGGAGGAAGCAGGAAAAGTGCAAGAGAGCAGTGATGTGCTGTTGGTGGCCTCAGCCCGTTGGGTCCGTTGGCTGGGCCTGGGGTGTTTGCGTCCGGTAGTCGTCTTGTACTGTTGCGCAAGACTATGTGCGTTTTTGTTTTGTTGTTGCGATGTAGTGAAGTTTGTGCGGTTTGTTGTGCTGTAGGTTTTGGTTGTGTTTGGTTTGGAGTTTGAGAGGTGTATGCAGAAAGGGAAATTGTTAGTAGGGTTGGTTAGTTTGCGTCTCTATCCTGAATTGAGGCGCTAGGCTTGCTTAGTCTCCCCTGATGTGGCTCTGTCCTGATCTGGGTCCGACTGACATAAGGTTCCTTACTCCTCTGGCCCCCACCTCCAACATGCTCTCTCATTGCTCCCTTATCCTCCCTTCGTACTCCTGTGGCCAGTGCACCTGCCAATGTCGACCTCTCAGGTGATGTGGTGATTGCCGATATCTCGACACTTCCACATCACTGTGGTGCCTGGCGGTAACTAAGGGGTGGGCGAAAGTATTGGTGGGATTGACTGGGTTAGTTGACTCAGTTTCCGTGTGTGCCGCCTGTGTTCCAGTCTATCCAGTGTCACCCGTCCAGGTGCCGTGGGAGTTACCCTCTCGGGTCGGGTATGTCCGTGTCTTTTCCGGTTTATTCATCCCTTTTCCGGTTTTGATTTCCAGATGTAGTCTGTGGTGTTGAAGAGCCAGGTTTTTAGTGATTTTCTGAATTTTAGGTGATCTTCAGTGTTTCTTATTTCTTTTGGGATGTTGTTCCAGGTTTTCGCGGCTAAGTGGTAGAAGGAGGTGCCTCCAAGTTTTTTCTTAAGGTATGGTTTGAGTTCCAGGCGGATTTTGTTGCTTGATCGGAGGGATCTCGTTGGTTTGTAGACTGTTATTTCAGGTTGTTGGCATCCATCCAGTTGAAGACTTCTTTTAGACAGTTGGTTAGGGTTGAGTGGTCGAAGCCTGAATAGCTATCCTAGTTTCAGCAATCCGTTGGGCCACCTGAAGTTCTTATATATCTCTTTCCATTTGTTCTTTCAATTACACCATCACTAATTTCAGATGGTGCTTTTTTTTTTCCAAGTTTTTTTTGGTTGAGTTTTCCGACATTTCCTCACACACTTTTGGTTTCTCTTTAACATATGCGGATACCTGTTACAGTATGAAAGCTAGGCGCATTGGTATAGGCCTCTCAATTCTAGACCTGGACATATATTGCCCCAGCTGAGCAATCTCGCAGCCTACGGTACGTATATCCTCACACCACTAGTGTGGACACAGGCCACAGGCACGGCCAAGCATCCATGCACGATAGAATAGGGCTTTGGCCAAGCACATCCAGTCTAGTGCACACATAGCCGTCCAGACTGAAACACCCGACGTACCTTAACACCTCTGCCACTAGCATACAGCGACCACCAACCGAAAGGAAACCGGTATAGCTGGCTGCACATAGACTCTCTCAACAATAGCAATCTATCTCCAACCCTCAACGGCTCCCACCCATGTGCCTGACCTCTCTTGGGCTGCCTAATCCAGCCTTGCCAGCCACCCAAGTCCTAGAACGGCAACAGGCACACAGCATCTCCTAAGCTAAACTCCGTAGAATTTCCAACCACATAGACTTCGGTCACCAAGGGCTGTCAACTGAGGAAAAAGCGCATTGAGGCCACACAAGTGGGAATCAGCGCTATATAAATAATCAAATACAATACAATACAATACAATACAATACAATACTTACAACTCCGGCTCTTCCCCAACAGAAATCTCCATTTATGCGAGGGAAGTATGCAGTTCTTTTGATGTCCTTTCGGTCAGCGATGCCCACTTCGCCCATCAAACGTATCGGTCCATTACTTTAATTTACTAGTGGTGGGAGGAGAATCAGTGTGGTGGGAGGGAGTAGCGAGATTAAAGGGTGGAGGGAAGAGCTAGGACTTAGACATCAGAGGGACAGAGGATTGGCAGGAGAAGAGGCAGGGTTAGGGAGCAGAGGGTGAAGTGCACGAGTGAATTAGTTTGGCATCTACTGAATAAGTGAAAGGCACTTTGCTACTCCTTTAGGATAGTAAACGGTAGACAGAGGAGGGACAGCTAGTTTAGTGGGTTTAGTGGGGGGAATAAAAAAGGGGGGGAAGGAGGGAGAAGGAGAAAGAGGAACAGAGGGAGGGACAGAGGCAAAGAGAAGGAAAGAGGGAGGGAAAAACTTCTCCTTCTAAATGACTATCAGTCAGGGTTCTACCCAAAGTGCAGCAGCGAGATAGCCACCATCCAGGTGGCGGATGATGCTCTCCAAATCATGGATAAGGGTGATTCATGCCTCCTGTTCCTCATCCTCTCTAACTCTCGGCTGCCTTCCACACAGTCAACCACTGCATCCTTCTCTCCCTCCTTGCTGAGAGGATGGGATTCTCTGGCACGGTCCTGAATTGGTTTAGCTCCTACCTCTCGGGTAGACACCAGGCTGTCCAGATTAACTTGTTATGTTCTAACCGACTCCAGGTATCCTGCGGAGTCCCCCCCAAGGCTCCATCCTCTCACCAATCCTTTTTAACCTTTACATGGAGCGTCTGGGCACGGTCCTCAAAGATCCCAATATAGCCATCCACCAATACACCGACGATACTCCGTTTTATGAGAGTAAATAGCACGCAAGACATCATTATTCTCTGCGCTTAGCTAGCCATCATCCAGTCCTGGATGTCGACTGCCTACCTTAAACTAAACCAATCAAAGACTGATTTCGTACTCCTCGGTCCGCCCGTTGAAAAACAACTTGTCCAACAATGGTTCAATGATATGCGTCTAGAAGGATTTGATCCACAACTCTTACTCAGCAAAATCCTTAGGCTTCACCATGGACAGCAATCTGTCCTTCCAGAAACACATAGCCAAGAAGGCCCAGAGCCTGGCTCAGAATCTCTACGCTTTGATAAAAAAAGAAAATAAAACAAAAAGAAAAAAACAAAACCACACCCAAACCCTTCAGTCCATCGCATGACTTCCAGACCGTAGCGCAGACCCTTGTGGTCTCACACATCGATGGAGGAATTGCTCGCCTGGCGGGGCTCCCAGTTCCCCACTTGGCTCCCCTAAAAGCAGTCCCACCACACTGCAGCACGTCTTAAGGGAGCAGGGAAATTAGACCCAATTACCACTATCCTACGTGAACTCCATTAGCTTCCACTCCAAGCCAGGATACTGTTCAAGACTGCATGCATCATTTACAAAGCAGTCAAGAGTATCACACCAGCGTACCTAGCAGCTAAGCTCTACATTTCTGGTGGCACATGTCCCTCGCGCAGGAAATTGACAAACTGGCTTGAATCACAACTCGTCCGCAAAGAGGAACCGCAAACAATATGATATGGCATTTATAACGCACCTAAAGCGTTTCAAGGCACGATGAGGTAAGGTAGAATCCTTCTCTTGTCATGCACCCACCCTCTGGAACTCTTTCCCAGTGTCGGCTCGGAATGCCCCCACAATTCCCCAATTTTGCAAATCTCTCAAAACATGGCTCTTTCAACAACACCTGACCAAGGACTAAATCCAATGGGTGCACACACAAACGCAGATACCTCACAGTACTGCACTACTGTTAAAAGATGCCAGCCCAAATGCCGGCTACCCCCACTCTGCACAGCACTCTGTTGCTCTCGAGCTAGGTCCGCGCTTTAAACAGAAGATAAGCTGGGGATCCCATTAAACAGAATGGGAAAGTTGCAAGAAGAAACGTCTTTCCCCAACATCAACATGAAGACATCTTTTGCCATGATCAGTACGGTCACACCTGCAAGCGAGTGACATTTGTATATCCCTGGACCAGTCAGGTGCTTGGTAAATAAATTCTGCATCTAAATATATTTTGCTAGATCTAGTCCAGGTCTGTCTTGCATCTTAGTTAGTTCACCCTCTTGAAACAACCATAAATAAATGGAGCCAAAACTATACTATTGCCTGGAGTCAGAAACCATGCTAACCATTACCCAGATGTCATTGCTAAAGTCTTGATATTCTTTCCAACCAAATGACGACCTTACGTTCATTGGGAGCTTGACATGGGTCTCTCAGCGCTAATCAAAATTTTCTTTTGAGACCTTGGGCTCACTGGATCTATGGTGGGTGACAGTCAAGACTGCTTTTCTGGTGGGCATTACCATAGCCAGCAGAAATGGGAAATTACAGGCCTTCTCCTCCAAGTAGTTGTATTATATTTCATAGAAGAAACGTTGCTCTCAGGACACAGCCTTCCTTCCTGCCTAAAATTGTGTTGAGTTTATCGAAAACTGGAAGTTTCTCTGCCCTTCTACTTTCCGAACCCCACCTCAGACAGACAGGACCTTGCACTGCCTGGATGTGGGGAGGGCTATAAAATTCGAGATAACCAAAACGAATAAGAAATACCATGCTGTTTTCTTGACAGTTGGCTGGGTTATTCGGGGCACAGCGGCCTCCAAGTCAACTCTAGCCCCCCAATTGGTTTCCACAGTGTTAAAAGCCTAAAGGTAGTGAGGCAAGACCCTCCACAGAGACTTCATGCACATAAATTACCTGGAAATCTGCCTTGTTTAGCACATTCATTTGGAAGATATCTGCAAGGCAGTGATTGGGCCACCCCTCAGGCTTTTTGCAGGCCTTCTCTGGACATTAGTTCTAAAAACTATGCAAGTACGGAGAAAAAGGGATGCAACATAAGGTTACCTATTGACATGCAACAACAGAGCCATATTCCGCTCGTCCAATGAGACTTTTGTCAGCCTTTTAATGCATACATAGGTCTTTATCTTCAATTACATATAAAGTATGTAAAATTTAACTGTGGGGGCAATAATTTATTGAAAGGGATCTCTGGATTGCCTGTATTCTTGTTCACCATGCTCCCTCTGGACAGCTTAGCCTTGATTGACCATGGCTACCAGTAGGTGCTTCTAGGGAACCCCTGTACTACTCAATATATGTAGCCAACTCAAAATGTCTACATGGGCTTTGGGTAAAGGGATGACACCATGGCCATATGTTCCTTCGCACTTCACCTCCCAAAAAGACACATGCAAATTCAGCATAAGCAGCTAGACAATGAAAGGAGGCAGTTATTAGATGACTTAAGACAAAATTTCACAAGGACGACGAAGAGCCCTTGAGCTACTCACTACATCAGATCAAATGCCTGCGGTCAATTTGCCAGATTCACCATGCCATGCAAACTATTTAGTGACAGACCTCTCTACCCCCAAGGGTCAATTGCTTGGAGCCACCCCCTACCTCAGAGTTCAAGTATTCAGAACCAACCAGTTCACTGGAGAATATAGTCTTCGGTCACCTTCATGGCTGAGGCCGCCAACAGCACATCACTGCTCTCTTGCACTTTTCCAGCTACTTCCCACTAACCACCCCCCCTTCCCTGCCCTTCCTTCCTTTTTCAGAGCTGCCAGAGGACCACTCCGGTGGGGACAGTGCAAATGTCCTTTAACATTAACATGTAATGACACCATTGCAGCAAGCATAGACTAACACTTCATGACTCTTTCCCAACCAAGAGCATGTGCATATCCTACCACTCAAAAGCACAAGGTGACCTCCCACCGCCCTCCCTATCCAACCTGAGGACATTCAGACACCAATGCCTTGATTCATGTAATTATTTGCTTGTAAAACAGGGACGTGCGTGCCATTCTGCCTGCAAATCCCCATTTATCAAACAGGGATTTGAGGGAAGGATTTATCAGTAAGAACATTACAGAATGAAAAGGTATTTATTCTAAAACGGATACCTTATTATCTTAGAAATACTTCTAAACCAGCACAAGGTTGGAGGAGAGCGAGGCACTAGTGCCCACACCAGAAATCTTTGGAGGATAGAATGTCCAAAGTAACTGTCCTCTTCAGATAAGGAATGAAGACAATGCTTTGTAAACGTATACATGGGTGCTTACGTCATAGCCTGGAAGATGGCAATGAAAGTGATCCATTAATGTAAGGCAGAAGTTATGGCACCTTGTGGGATGAGCCCAAAGACCCACTGGCACGTCTAATACTTAGTGCATACCATTCAGATATGCAAAGAGGATCCACCTGAAAAGGATCTATGACTGTTTGCAGTTTTTTTTTGCTGAATGGCATTTTGGTCAAATACAAATTCATTGAATTTTCCACTTTGTTTCTTTACCACAAACAGTGGAGGAGAGGGAACTCCATGCACCCATCTTTCCACCCCCACTAAGGCTTAGCATATCTCTTACCCATACTTACCATCTGCAGGTTTGTGGCTAAACATTTTGTTGAAAATGAATTTGAAATAAAATGCCAACAGTGGGGAATACCACCTGAACAGGGTCTGCTTAGTCACAGCTCTACTGCCCAGCCACTGGCATTGCAGATGAAAAGCTGGTCCTCCACTTTGCAAATTCCATCTGCCATGAAATGTAAAACCGGAGGATCCTTTTTTTTAATCTGTAGGAGGCTGGGTGGTGATAGGTTGGCTGTGAAGGTCTGTGGGTTGGCGGTCTATGGAAACAGTCTCTGAATGTGTGAGTAGGTATGTAAAGGGGTGAGTGAGATGTGATCCACATATTGCAGGCTTATGCAGGATGCCTCCCAGCAGGGGTTCATGTCCTAATTGGACCAAACTGCAATGGCCATTTCTTTGGCTCTGCTTTGGATGCCCAGGAATCAAAGAGTTGAGAAGGAACCGAAGGGGTCGGGAAGACAACAAGAGCACCAATAGATAAACAGTGATTAGCACATGGGCAGGGCAAAAGTTATATGACCTAGAATTATTTTCACCACCTGACCAACTGCAAAATTAACCAGGCAATTTTTCATAGAATTTTCATAAAAGTTTTCAAGAAGCCTTCATGGACCATCACCTAACCAGCACAAACGGAGAAGCAACACCACTGACCAGCCAAGCTTTCAATCTAGCAGACCGCTTCAAGGAAGATGCAGCTTCCGCTGATCCTCATACACCCGCCCACAATGAAGATGCAGGCTTCACTGATCCTCATCCACCCCCAATCAACGCCAATAACGATGCACTGCAACCAAACAACCACAAACCAAAACAAGGAACAACCAACAAGCAAAACCGCACCAAAGGAACCACTGCAACCTCATCAATGCAAGGTCAATGTCCAAACATGCCACCGAGATATACGATCTGCTCTGCGACCGAGGGATCAACATCCTATTTGTAACAGAAACTTGGCTAGACGACAATTGCAAGATCACCCTCAACAACTGCTTGCCTGAATACATCAAATGTGTCCAATCAAACAGAAAAACCAAGAGTGGGAGGGCTGGCAATCATTCACAAGGAACACCTGGATATCAAACTGGAAGACCCACTAATCATCGATAAATGCGAATCCCTAATCATAAGTCTAGCAGTAACCCCCAAAACAAACCTGAAATTCGTACTAATATATAGACCACCAACCTATGATGCAACCTTTGTAGACTCCTTCACAGAAGCAATCATCGTCCTAGCCATCAAACACAATCACCTGATAGTCCTCAGAGGCTTCAACATCTGGTTTGAAGGAGAAAGCAATACCATACAAAAATCGCTAACCAGCCAACTAGCAGCAAAGAACCTACAACAACTAGTCAAAGAAGCAACCCACTCGGCAGGGCATACACTTGATGCAATCTTCGCGAACAAACTACTCCTCACCACGGCACCCCCCAATTCAAATACCCTGGAGCGACTACCTAACCTAATCATCCCCTTCGTAATCAAAATGACCACGCTAACAGTCAGTCAACCGGACAAAACAACGAAAACCATGAAAAGAAATTGGAGAACCATCAAAAACTCCAACCTGAATGAACTCCTGGAGCTAAACAAACCACACCCAACATTCATGGAAGAAGATGACCTGGACAAAAAGGTAACCCTGCTGCATTCCTGGATTAGAACTACTACAGACAACATCGCCAAAGAAAAACCCTTCGCTTCTTCTAATAAACGGTCAATGGCAAAATGGTACTCCCCACTACTTAGCACCATGAAAAGAAAAAAAAACAAAGACTAGAACTTGATTGGATAAAACAAAACGAAGCAACGAACGAACTGAAATTCCTACATCACAACCGGGCTTACAAAAAGGAAATACAAAAAGGAAAGAGGGAACACTACGACAACCGAATCTTCGAAGCACTAAACACCCAAAAAGAGCTCTTCAAAATCATAAACGAAATCAAAAACCCTCCCGGATGTAACACACCAACTCTGTTCGCGAAACTCTGCACGACCTTGCAGACCACTTCAAAAACAAAATCACCAACATCCAACAAACCATACAAAGAAGACCGTCTGATCTGACCACAACCCCAACCTACACCCAGGAGGAGCACCCAAACAAACTACAAAGCTTTCCAGAAAGATCAGTGGAGACATTCGTCAAACTGGTGAATGAAAGCAATAACTCGGGGTCCCCCGAAGAACCCTGCCCACCAGACATATACAAATCTATTCTTAAACAAGGAGCCCCCATGGAATATCACAGGAACGTCCTCAACCATTCCATCGCAACTGGGAAAGTGCCACAAGCCTTCAAAACTGCATACATCAGGCCACTACTCAAAGATACAGCGGGAAACGTAGAGGGCCTCTCCAACTACAGAACCATCTCCAACATCCCGTATACAGCCAAGCTGCTCGAAATGTACATATACAAAACAACCCAAGAGTTTATAGAAGAGCATGGAACACTAGACCAGGCACAAGTTGGCTTCAGACCACTGAGAGGAACGGAATCAGCTCTACTCTCAATATGGGACAATCTAAAAATCAACGCAGACTCGGACAACAGCACTGCCTTGATACTCCTAGAACTATCGGCAGCATATGACACAGTCGACCATGACACCCTCATAACGAAATTAGAAGGACTTGGAATAACAGACACTGCCCTACTATGGATCAAATCTTTCCTAACAAACCGAATGAAAACCGTATGGATGAAACCCTTCAAATCCAGTACCACAAGGATCATCCTTCTCCCCGCTACTATTCAACATCTACCTGTATCTACTTATCAGAATCATCAAAAGCCACGGCATCACCTGCTACAACTACACTGATACACAAACCTTCAAAATACAAGACAACCCGGAAAGAAACTAAACGCTAGAAAACTGCCTCCGCAATGTATTCTTCTGGATGAACTCCAACTCCCTCAAAATCAACCCAGGCAAAACTGAAATAATGATAGTCACAAAAAAAAAAAAAAAAAAAAAAAAGAGGAGAAAACCAATTCATCCCTTGGCCAAGGGAACTCGGGCCAACCCCAGCACCCTCGCGGATTGTAAAAAACGCGGGGGTTCTGATGGACAATAATCTCACGCTAGAGCCACAAGTAAACACTCCTCAAGAAATGCTTCTTCCTCCTGCGAACGGCAAAGAGAATCTTACCGTTCCTATATCGTTCACCAACAAAACAACCACCATAATCGTCCTCGTCATGTCCAAAGTAGACTACGCCAATAGCCGATACCTAGGTATGCCTGAACGACTCCTAAAACTACAATGCATTCAAAATGCAGCAGCCAGACTACTTCTGAAACTACCCCAAAGAGAACACAACGCACCAGCGCTGAAAACACTACATTGGCTACCAATAAAACAACGAATAAAATTCAAAACAATGTGCATTACGCACAGAGCAGTACACAACGAAGGTGCTGAGTTCCTAAGAGACAAACTGCGCCTACATCAACCAACAAGAACGCTCAGATCAAGCATGGACATCTGCCTGGAACCGAAGCCCTGCAACAAAAGAAAACTAGAGCACCCTCCTTCTCTCACCAAGCCCCGTAAACCTGGAACGACCTTCCAAAGTACATACGTAACACAAGAAACCACCTATTATTCAGGAAATTACTCAAAACCTGGCTCTTCACGTCATAACTAGAAAGACTGGCCACAGGGGCACTGATAGAACTAAAAACATCAATGAACGTAGAGCGACCGCGATACACACTGATCAATCAATGGGAAAAGCCAAGGTAAATATCCCACGACATACTAAAGGACCAAACGGGAGACAACCGCAATAGGACCAAAGACAGTAAACATAGCAAACTAAGACAGAAAGACTAGGACAAATCATCAAGAGGACCATGACCTCAACTATTACCTTCCCCAACAGCCCCAAGGACAAAATATAGAGAGGGAAAGGAAGCACTGCACCATGAGCCCCAATGCAGTGGGTGAGAAACAGAATTACTACACACTGTCCACCAATACACAGCAGGAAGCACAATGCCCCTCTATACAAAACCACAACTAAACAATAGTCCCAAGGACGTTTACCCCACGGAAACCAAAGAACCAGTCAGGACAGAAGGATACAAACGACTGAATACACAGGCTCACCAAGACGTATCCACTAGGACAACACATCAACACGATTCCGGCCCTGAACCATTCAAAGCCTTAACCGACCAGGGTCACACTAGATAACTGATAACTAGATTAGGTTCAGACGCACCTACCAATCCAAACTATACTCATTAGGATACAGTTGGATCAGCGCAACACCACCAAAGCAAGTCGGCCCACGAGGAACCAGCAATAACCCAACCCACAGGTATACAACTAACGGAACCATAAGTACCTGAATCAGGATACAGACCCCACTAACCCAACACTCAATTTTCTGCATACTTAAACCCACACAAAACCACACAACCATCTCTCTCCCAGCAATCTGCACGCACTTTACCACACTGCATCAACAACACAAACTTCACCCACAGCACTCATGGCCTTCGCCCAATCTGATACTAGCACCAAAGCCCAGCACTCAGAGTATACCGAGCTGAAGCTACCAACAGCACACCACTTCTCCCACTCCTTCTCCCCTCTTCCCGACTAACCCTACCCGCCCTTCCTGTTTACAGATCCGCCAGAGCGCCTGGGGACCAATTCCGTTGGTGACGGTGCGCTATACAAGTATCAATAACATAACACAGAGGTAAGACAGTAGAATATACCCACGGTCTGGTTTCATTCGAAAGAGTCTAGCCTCTCGACAGTCTACTAGGCTTACCAACCTGCTAGCAGGCAAATCCTTGAATGTCAATGGATGTAAAAATAGTTCACAGTAATTACACTGAACAAGCTCATCAATATCGGACAATGAATTGGTTCCGACTTAAAAACTGCTGTAGAATCACCAGCCTCAAAATCTATGTTCAGGTGGATGGTCCGTATCCTGTGTCTGGCTTGGTTATGAGAATGCAAATTGCTGACTGTAAGTAAAAACAGATGACTCAGGTTGATAGAGGCGAGGCAAGACTACTATTGCAGCGCACCTCAACATTTCTGTTGAAGAAATATGCTGGGCTGATGCCTGAAGATAGTTGTATAGTTTTTGCACACAGTTTTGCATTGGTTGCATGTAAAAGAGACTACGCAAGTGGGCCAACCCAAGCTCAAGAACCATTTTCAATAATCAATATGCCCTTTACCACCCAATACCTGTGCCAGTGGTACTGCTCACTAATCAATTTTATTTGAAATATTTTATTAAAAAAGTGCAAGTAATGCAAATAACAGTCTACTTGCTAATTAGTCCTCTTTCGCGGTCTGCATCCATCTCCCCACAAGAAATTTACATGCAGGATTAGACAAACCCAAAAAGAAAACCATCTCACTCAATTTAAAGCAGGTACCCTGTGAACACTCCTTACATTTAAAAAGAAATGTTAATTTTAGATCTTCAAGTGGAATGTCAAAAGAACACTACAGAAGTAGGTTGGGGTAGGCGAAATGGAGAGAAATACCTAGCACAAACTGAATGACTACAGGCTGTATATTTACAAATAGCACCTTCATTTACCCTCCCTCCTATACAGGCAAAAGAACCACTCAGGGTAAACCTATCACAAGCAAGGTGCAGTTAAAGTAAAAATGGTTCCTCAAGTATTGCCTATGGACTGCCGTGCCCCAAAGTGTTCCATTGCTGTTTGCTAAGATATGGCATTCTAAGTCATCCATAGCTCCAAGACAGAACCCTTCCTGTCACATGGTGCCAATCAGATCTCGTCTAGTTGCTAGGCCAAGCAGCTCACCAATATGTCATCACCTCATGCCTTCTCGCTCTTCTTCGAAGTCACATCAGCATTCTTAGTTTTTGTAAAAGTCCATATTGGGTGATGAGCCGCAGAATACCATCCCAAACTGCAGCCTTCTGCTCTACCTTCCATTTGACATGCTCTTCGAACTCGACAGCAGCAGTCAATTTTCTAAAGCGTGCATTCTATATGGTCTCCATCTGCCTTCAAATTAATCCACTCAAAGGCCTTCCTAGGACTACAATCCAAAGGACTAGATATCCCTTTCATCAGGGAAATTAAAAGCTCTAGTCATTTTAACTATTTACAAGCCATGCTGAAGCGAGAGCTACCTTTCTACAAATATCTCCCATTTATACAGTCTTGGTACAGACAAATCATTCAGAAGATTAATAGGTATTAATAGGACCCAGCCAATCAGGTGGCTAGGAACACAGGCTTGAACCGCTGGCGAAAGTCTGCGTTCCATCCCACCTGACAGCGGGCTCCCCCTGCAGCCATCTTCCCCCCGTCCTAGTTTCTTTTCTCTCCACCTCCCAACCCCACTTAACATATTTCTGCGGCAGTGGCACTCCTCGCCGCCGCTCCTTCCTCGCTCTTGCAGGCCGCTATGTAAAGGGCAGAGGGGCTCATGTAGCCCCACTTCCCTTTCCATGGTGTCCATCTTGGAAAAAGTAAAAAGAAAAGCTCTCGGCCTGTTTAACAAAGGAATATTAGCACCCAGGGTTACCGCTTTGGCAACCCGGGGTGCTAATAGCCTTAATCCCCATGCCAAAGGCTGGAATGGGTGGGTAATGACCTTGCGCCTGTGTTATCTGCCGTCGCTTCGCTCGGGGCGATAACCTAGGCTGCCGGGCCATTAACCCCCTCCCCCCGTTCCAGCCCTTGGAGCAGGGGATAAACGCCATAGTCCTTGCTGACAAGGGCATGGTCTCAGTTACTATAGCCCGTCAACTCAATCAATGATCACACTTGGGAACTAATCCAAAGGTCTACGGAAGGTTTCCCACAAATGTTAAGTACAGTCCATTCTAGTAGAGAAATGAGGCTAAGAGTGCTTTGGAATGCGTTTGCCACAGCCAATGCCGGATCAGGATTAGGGGAGACATTAGACTAAGCGCGCGCAGGAGAGAGAACAAAGTGAAAGGGAGAAAAAGAAAATGGAACGAAGAGAAGGACAATCCCAAAAGGCAAAAATAGAAAAGAAAAGCGAGGAAAGACTAAAGTGAGTTGGACAAAGAGGGCAAATTAAAGACAGTCATACTTTTAACTGCAAATTAAACAGAAATATAAGTTCACCCAACTGCCTCCCTGGTTACCCGCTCAGCCACGCCAGAGTTCACTGTTTGCCCGCGGCGGTCCTCATTGCCTTTGCCATGCCAGGTCACCTCTGCTGTCTCTTGTCCGTCTTTGCCGAAGACAACCCAGGCATGGTCCTCTGATAATGCCAAGTGGACATCTGGGAGACCTAGGGCCTGGCATGCTCCCACCACAGCAAAGGCAACACCTGAGCTGTCCAGCTTGGTGCCTGAAAAATGAAAACATGGAAAACGCAAATAAATAAAATTGGAAACTAGAGTTCATTTTGAACAGCGATTGACTGCTTAAGCATTTCAGTAATCAGATGTCCCCAATTAATAGATACATTTACCTCAGGATTCACATGCAGAAACATGCTATGATGCTGGGAATATTATTAATTCCCGCGACTCATTCGTTCATTGGCACAAATATTCATCAAGACTGACAGCTGGTATTTACAAGTAAAGGTCAGGCATTATTTAGCACATAAAATAAGGGGAAATTTGTAATGGTGCTCTCAAACTCAAAGACCTCGAAAGAGACCAAAGTTTTCAATAATCAACATTTTTCCTGAGACAATATATATGGTAGTCTAAGTGGGTACCTGATACAGGTGGTGCTGGGCTGCCTATCTTCAAGAACTAGCTCCCAAATGTAGGAGGCGGAAAAGATGCATGGTAACAAGAATCGCTGAATAAAAGAATTCTGTAGTGTATTGGTTGTATCACTAAGAAGTTAGGTGTACCTTCAGCATTAAAGGCAACATCATTCATAGAACCCCATCCCGAGTCTCAAGGCGGAACATTAATGTTTTAACAACTGGTGTCGACTGCAGGGTTTACCATGTATCCTGAGGATATGCTGGAACAAGCTCCACTCAATCCCAATACAGAGCAAAATCATGTTAAAGTTTTGTCAATTAGATGGCCAGCGATTGGTTGAGTGGTAGATGGTCTGCATGCTAAGTCCTTAAAATGGGATTCAAGGGAGTAGGAGAGCGGAAGTGGAACTCTTTAGTCGGAACATCCTGGACCCACGTCAAATTATCGTCAACCACTGCGGTTGCGGGGCTCCTTGGAAACGTCTTTGGAGAATCTGTCAAATCAACAAGTTACTTACCTTATCTGGTAACGTTCTTTCGATGGGATGTTCCTCTGACGTATTCCACATCTATGACAGGTAATGACCGCAGCACAGCTGCGGTCATTACCTGTCATAGATGTGGAATACGTCGTAGGACACAATCCCCTTGAAAGTCTTTTTTTGGGGGTACGGGTTAGTACAGGATTTACGACCAGGGATTGGTTTGATGCTGTGGGAGTGAAACTCCTCAGGTCGCAGAGTATCTGTGTAAGCTACTATGGAGTCTTCAAGAGAAGTTGAGGGTCATGTAAAAAGGTCATCTAAAGCTGGGGTAAGTTGCAAACTGCTCAGGTCTGGCAGAGGTACAGCAGCAGAGGCATGCAAAAGGACTGCATTTGTGAAACAGTTGAGACGGATTGTCAGCACATATTTGGGTACAGCAGGAGAAAGGGTGGAGGAGGGGTGTATAGGTTCAGAGATCTGAGGCTGCTACAAGTCTTCAGGCTTCGTCAGCGTCTCAGTGATGGTGCTCTTTTCACATCATTGTCAGGTGGAGCGCTTTAACTGGGTTCAGCAATGCTTCCAGATGGCTTGGTGGCAAAGTCTGATTCCACTGAGAAGAGGAGTAAGCATTATCCTAGCAGCAGGAAGTATGTTATGTTATTTGGCATTTATATAGTGTTCTATACATCCTTGGTATGACCTCAAAGCACTGGTAGGTTGAATGCCCTTGCGCACCGCAGTCCAGGTCAGTTGAGAGACTAGGGTGTTGTACGGTGCTTGGGTGCACCAGTTGTGTGCAGCTAGTGTAATTGCCTGATGGTGGCTGCATCCTAGCATTTAGGTGTGGCGTTATTGAAATCAGTTGAATGTGTGCAGTCTGGTGGGTGGACACCCAGACTGAGTTCTGGCTGCGTTAGGCCTGCAGGCACTTGTGTGTGCAGCTAGGCCAGTTTGTCATGGGATATAGCTGCGTTTTATTATAGTGATGAAGTGTTTATGGGGTAATGTTCGTATGTGAGCAGCTAGCCCGAATTTGATCGAGGGGTATAGCTGCACTCTAAATGAGTGATGGTGTAGAGTAGAGAGTAAGCATAGTGATATGGAGGTGAGAGTTTGGGTTGGGTTATGATCTAAAACATAGGTAAGTAACTTACAGAACTCTCAGGCGGCCCTTTCTAGTTGTGAATTAAGCGAGTGGGAGCCATTCTAATTGTGTAGTGCATGCAAGTGAGTCACAGTGCCATCAGGGGTACTTTAAGATATGAGTTAAGATGATTTCTAGATGTGAATCGGTCTAACAAGAGCAATTCCTAAGTGTTAATAAATGACGGTGTCATCATAGTGTGCATCCTCTAGATTTGAATCACTGTAACAAGACCAGTGTAACAAGTTACAAAGTGTGCGACGCAGTCTAGGAAATACACAGAACTATCACTGTGGGCACTTTCTAGGTTTGGTTCAGTGTAGTGCTAACAGTTTCTAAGCATTAGGGCAGTGCACATTCAATTCTAACTTCGACGCAGACTAGTGAACTCACAGTCCATTACAGTGGGCCCTTTCTAGGTTTGAGTCATGTGGGTTGATATGAGCCAGTATTCATAGTTCTATCTAAATGTGACAGAGGCTGACATTTACAATCTTACCTAGATGTGATGCAGGTTAATATTCAAAGAACCGTCCGAGGGTGGCAGTGTCTAGTGTACATAATTATATCTATTTGTGGCGTAGGCTAACATTCATAGTTCCGACTAGAAACGGTGCAAGCTAGCATTTACAACGCCTGGAGGACACATTACTAAATGAGGTCATTGCCATCATTCACAATTCAGTCTAGATGCTACGAAGGCAATTGTTCCCAATTCAAACCAAATGGGTCATTGCTATCATTCGTAGTTCAATCATAAGTGTGGAACCTGTTAGCATTCACTGGCTAACAGTTCGAAGTGTGGCACATGCTAATGTTCCCAATTCCATCAAGGTGTGGTACATGCTAACAATCACGATTCCATCTATGTTTGGCACATCATATCATTCACAATTCCATCCAAGTGTGGCGCATGCTAATATTCACATTTCTATCTATATGCGACTCAGGCGAATGTTCACAAATCTATCTAGGTGTGGCACATGGTAACAATCACGATTCCAGCTTAGTGTGGTATATGCCAACATTCACATTTCTATCAAGATGTGACTCAGGCTAATGTTCAAGTTCCATCTAGATGTGATGCATGCTAATGTTCACAATTGTATCTAGGCGTGGCACACGCTAACACTCAAAAATCTATGTGTGTGGTACTAGCTAACATGCACATTTATATGTCTAGATGTGACGCAAGGCACAATTCCAATCCTGTCTCGAATAGACGTAGGCTGATGGTCACAATTCTATCCGAGTATGAGGGTTGTAAGTGATGTTTGCCTGGCAGTCTAGGTTTTGGTAAGGTAATGTAGAGTGGCAGGGCTTTCTGGAGTAGAGTGATTGCTTTACTCCCCACCCATGCCACACTTACTTTGTTGCGGTCAGTTGATGGCTGGCTTCCCCTGCAGGAACCTGCCTACACGATCTGGAGCCGCCTCAGTAGGAGCCGCTCTTTGCCCTGGGGCCCTTAGCTGCAGGGGTTGCACGGGCACAGAGCTTCCCTGGGAAGGTCGGTGAAGTGCGCCTATGTAACTAATCAGGGATGGTGGGCGGGGTGGGAGGCAGGAGAGAAGCCTACCAGGGAATGGGTGCCAGGGTCGAGGGATGCTGTGCGCAGGGGCCTGGGGGGCTCAATGCAGGACACATTTTGTTAAATTAGGGCCTCAGGCAGGAACAGAGGATAGCAGCGCTCACCTGGTTCATGAAGAAAAAAAAACTGTATAGTTCCCACAGGACTTTGACAGAACTTCAACACCATGTAATTTTGAAAAGGACAAACCTTTTCATGCCGCCCTCCTTCCAACTCCCCCCCCCCAAACAGCAGGGGTCAAAATTGAGATTTCATGAGCAGACTATCTCCTGGGTATCACCCATTACGTAGCAGGCAGGAGCTTCCCCTAGAGAACCAAGAGCTAGTACATTGCGTGCCAGAAATCACACGTTCCTGGATACAGAAAGTTAATGCCACATAGGCGTTTTGTTGGCTTGCCTCTGGAGCAAAGTGTAGCTCCTGCTAGCTGTTCGCTTTAAGCTAACCATGCTCTCCTGGGCTAGAGCAGAACTAACAGTGTGTGTGGGGGAGGAGGAGGCGGCAAGGGGGGAGTGGGAGTGTGACGCATTGCCATTTGGCAAGGATTTAGGAGACCCGACTTTATTGGTTTTTATTAAGTTAAATGATGCAGGTAATTCCATCTCTAAAAGGGAAATATGCATCTCTGAAAAGGAAATCTGATCAGATTCCCATTCCATAAGCTGCATGCCAAAAGCATAGTGTGCACCTGTGTCCTGCTGCATCAGTACCCCGATTTGCAGCGCACGCCCTACCAGTGGCACAGTGCAGGTTCAGAAGTTACAGGTGCCTATTTGACAGCTGCAGTGAGTCAAGTCTCTACAGCACTGGGGCTGCATTTAAGATATACACCCCTGTTCAAAAATCCTATTTTATGTGTCTACCTACTGGTGGCAGAGTAATCTTTAAATATCAGACAGACACAAGTTAGGGTATGGTGGATGGTATTCTCAATGATTACAGCCACATTCAATTTGATATCACAAATGAGCCTGTGAAATAACAGGACAGGACCCTGAATGGCCATGCATCATCTTTGATCTCTTTGTCAGAGCAAGTAACCCCCTTCGCCAGAGACAGCCGCATAACAGGCAGCTCTCCTGTGCTGAGGACTCAAAGGAGCACACCTATTCAAAAGGAAGTAGCCTCACACCAGGGTGTTGCATTTCTAAAGGTGTTTGTTACTAGTGAGAAGGGAAGGGGGCGGGATTGAAGTAGACAGGAGGGCTCTGTACAGTGGAGGAAGACTCCACTATATTCATGAACAAGGATTAGACCATTAAGGCGGGCTGGCTTTAGTCCCATCACCTGCAATTTCCTAGGTCCCCCAAACTTTGTCTGCAGGAAGCTGGCTGTGGACACAAAGTACTTTGGGACTACCCTCACCAAGCCGAAGACTCTTAACACAGCAGCTAGGACTGGATGCCTTACAGAAGGCTAGAAGGGAACCAATCTCCTTGAACCACAAAAGGATTTCTTCTGGATGGTTATTGAGAGTACAGTCTGCTCCAAAGCCCTCTGCCATACAGGTGAAGATAAAGGCCCAAGAGAGCAAAAAGACCCTTCCCATATCTATCTTTGTGGAACATCTGGGTGGCCTGCTGATTGGACAATGCCTACTGCAAACAAGAACACTTGTACCTAGGATTCTGCTCACTGGACATAGAAGTCCCTGCAAGTAACCTCTGGTAACCTTCCTAGTTGGGAAGGGCAGTACAAAGACCATGCTTGCCCAAGGAGACCGTTGACAGGGCCTCCCAGAAATTAAAGAACAGCCCTGGGATCATGTTCTGCATCAAACCTCTTGTTACCTACACCAACCCGGTCATCACTTGCCTAGCCTAAGCTTCTTCATGCTACATGTCTTTGCCGCTTGTTTAACCACACCACATGTTGGAACCAGTCAAGCAGCTCATCAACCAGACACAGAATCACTACCCTGGAAAGCTCCCAGATTACTGGATTGACACTATTTATCCCCAAGAACAAACCTAAAAAGGTACATGAAGGGGCTCTGTCCGACTGGCCCGCCTTAAAAAGGGCCCTTGTAAACCCTTAACCTTTTAAAGACTGACCATGTGCTGCTGAAAGTATTGCCCGTCTGCCCACATCGTTCAACCAAAAGTGCTCCTTTATTCCAAAGTCGGCATTCTGTGTCGTCTTTCCCATACATGGGTGGGTAATTCGTCTTATTAGTTGTGTGTATTTTTTAGAGAAACTTGATTGGACATGCTTTTATTTTGGTACAAATGTACTATTGGTTGCGTTGCTCCTATGCTAGCTCCCATCCTTTCGAAGATTACAGCCTTCCCTCGTCCAACGTTAATACAAGGGGTGTATCATTCATGTTGCACCAGTTTCACCTTTGTGATCAAGATCACTGCTGATTTAGTAGTAGTGTTGGGCCAAATAGGAGTTCCAAACCCTACTCAACCCTGTACTCCAACAGAACAGTAGTCATTTTGTCACAATCGAATATTCTTCCTTCAGCCCAGGCTTGGCCCTGCACTGGATTTTACACAGGCTTAGTTAGTAGGCTCCTCCCGAGAATACTTCTTGAAATTGATTAAAGACTGGCAACAATCATGCAATCTTATTAGAATAGGGTAAAATAACCTGACAGGAAGGACTTTGATCTCTCAGTAGATGCCTTCCATGGCAGGGGCAGAGGATATTCATCCGTGATCAGAACATTTCAGTCCAGCAACACAGCCTTAGCGCCTACAAAGCTCTATTTCTATCCCAAAGCATACTCACGCAAAGGTATACCACTTAGTGGTTAGAAAACATATTAAAAAAAAGATTTTTAAAAAAAGTGCCTATTCACAAGCCCCAATTGCTATACTAGCAATTCTATCGTAACTGAACAAATTCAGAGCCTACCTGACCAAGCTCAACCAACATCCATCCCAGATGCAAAGGTCCAGAAACGGACAAAAAGATACACAAACCCAACAGCAAATCGCTTCAGATATTTGTAACATAAATAGGAATCACAGGCCTAGACTGAAAAGACACAATCAATGAATGTCTAGAACAACAAGTATTCTATAAATCAGAGCCCTCATGTTCCTATGCAGAAGAGAGCCAGAAAGGGCCACCAGCAATTCATGCAGTCATGGGAATGTGTGTGGGGGGTAGTTTTGGGAAGCTCGGGAGGAGGGGAATGAAAGCAAATGGTCGGGGAGGGGGGATTAATGGGAGAACGAAAACTTGGGAAAAGGAGGGGAAGTAGTGGGGAACGGGAAGAATTTGGTTATAGGAAGAATTGGGAAAGGAAAGGATTTGGGGAATCGATAAGAATGGGGTCAAGGAAGGAGTGGAGTAAGGAAAGAATTGGCGGAATGGGAAGGAGTTGGGGAACGGGAAGGCAGACTTGGGTATGGGGGTATTGGAAGAGCTGGGGTAGGAGAAAGAGCGTACTGGTGATTGAATCGACTAGCAAGGGAAGGAGTTTGGGGGGCAGGCAAAGCATTTGGGGGAACTAAGATGTGGGGCACAGGAAAAACTTGGTGAGGCAAGGATAGGTATTTGGGGAATAGAAAGAAATGAGAAAGGAAATCGTAAGGGGGGCTATAGACAAAACCATAGGGGGATGAAAGCACTGGGGGAATGGCAGAAGGGGAGGATGTGTTAGACAGGGGAAGGGGCGGGTAAAGAAAGAAATGGGGACATAGCGACCAAATGAAAAGGATAGAATGTGAAGAAACTAATGAATAGAAATAGAAGGATAGAATGTGAAGAGAACAAGTTAATAGAAGGATAGAACGTGAAGAGAAAAAAAGAAAAAGAAAATAACAAAAAATTAATACAATACAAAATAAGTAAATAAATGTCCCTGGGTAGAGAGGGAATGACTATGGAGGGAGAGGTCTACCCGGCAGGGTCCTTCTGACAGTGACGTAATGTGGGAGGTGCTTAGGAAGCCACACCCAGCGTAGAATAATCCTGAGGTGTGGTGGAGAAACAAATCACCTGTAAGATCACTCCTACCACCCATCACGCACCTTAAGGTCAAGCACTGACCTCTTACTAGTGATTCCAGCTTCCAATTCAACCAGGAATGAGGTGCGGGGGGAGTAAGGGGCGTCCTCCTACTCATCCCTGCCTCCAACTCTGTGGAACGCACTCTCTCTTCACATTCGACACACCCAAGACTAGATGGCCTTCCATAAAACTCTAAAAACCTGGCTTTTCCATAACCACTACTAATGCCCGCCGAAACTCACCGCAATTATAAAATGCAGAGTTCAATGAAAATAGGCTCTCCGACACTTGTCGACTCTTAGAATAAGGACCCGCTTATCATACAAATCATAACCTACTACGGTCCACCATGTGAAACCACCAGAGTATCGATACTACGAATCGTGAGAACGATCACTGCCAGCTCATCCCGATCCATAATATAACCAGGATCAGTGAGCTCCAAAAAGTACACCACCCACTCTAGACTCACCGCCTACCACTGTGCTCACTTTCCACTTTAAACCAACAAACAACAGAATTCAGCTATACCCCTCTATCAATTTTGGCCTAGCTGCACACATACGAACAATCCTACATGAACACCTCAACAACCTGCTAGAGCGCAGCTACACCCCCACGAAAAATAAATAGATTTTATTTTCAATGGCCTAGCTGCACAAATAAACTTCCTACACAGGCCTAATGCCACCAAAATGCAGTCTCAGACCAACCACCTGACTGCACACATTAGACTCATCTCTCACTACCACCACACCTAATGTTAGGATGCTGCCTCCATCAAGCTAAGCTCACTGGCAGCACACATATTGAGTGCACCCAAGCACTGTATTCTACCCTGCTCTCTCGACTGACCTGACTGTGGTCCCCAAGGGCTTTCAACCTAAAAGCGCTTTGAGATCATACCAATGATATATAGAGCGCTATATAAATGCCAAATAATAACATGGCGTGGTACCTACTCTCGGATTGATTATTTTTTTAGTTAGCAAAGACCTCTATGGTGCCGTAAATGTGTCAGATATGGGTGATATTGTAATCTCTGATCATGTTTGAGTGTATCTGGAATTGGATCAGTCCTTAGGAGGTGAAAGAGGCAGCAGGCAAAGGAGACTTAATACTCGCTTATTGTTTGATGAGGATTTTGTTAGGCAAATTGGTGCCGATATCTCACTTTTCTTAGCAGAAAATGTTGACTCAGTTAATAAATTGTCTATTGTCTGGGATGCGATGAAAACATACCTGTGTCATAAGTTATGCCTCATAAAAAAGGAAAGCTGAGCAGATTAGAAGCGTTTAGAGTCCAATTGTAAGCTTTCAGTGGATGAATATACTACTTTCCCCGCTCGTGATACTCCGTCTGCTATGCGTAGTGCCAAACTATCATTGGACAGCGTAATTCACACTAAGGCAGAGGGAGACTTATTTTACACCAGACAAGCTTTCTGGGAGCACAGAAAAAAATCTGGGGTTCCGATTGAGAGGAAGGGAACGAGGAAAGCAGGTGCCGTCCATATTGGAAGGTAATGTGGCACATTTTTGGAATAACGAGGACATTTGTGGTGCTTTCCAGAAAAGTTATGCGTCATTATATTGTGAAACTGGGTATATAAGTGATGAGGATGTATCGGAATACTTTGACCAAATTGCTATCCCCAAGTTAAACGATGTCAGACTTTATCTGGAAGGTGAGATTACACCGCAGGAAATTGTAGACGCCATGGGGTTATTAACACCTTGGTGAATGCTAGGGTCCAGGTGGGTTCCCAGTTTTATGCAATATTTAGCGCTCCGCTTACACCATTCCTGGTTAGACTTGAGATCATGGAGTCTGAGCAAGTGGCTGAATCCATGAAAACTGCTGTAATTTCAGTGATCCCTAAGCCTGGAAAGAATCACAAAATGTGCAGTAACTTTAGACCCATATCTTTATTGGATACAGATGTTAAGCTCTTAGCCAAAATATATGTAGTAAGAATAAACCCTTTGCTGACAAAGCTGATCCACTGAAATCCAACAGGCTTCATTGTAGGTAGAAATAGTTATGATAACTTAAGGGAACTACTGGACGTTATACATTTAAAGGCCAGCTCAATGGATGCCTGTGCTGCGGTTAACATCGATGCAGAAAAGGCATTCAACGGGGTCAGTTGGGTATTCCTTTGTCAAGTATTAACACGTGTTAACTGTGGTCCTCGCTTTTTGAAGCTATTTAATGCCATCTATAATGACGCAGAGGCTAGGGTATTGGTGAACGGTTGTTTAATCGGACTGTTTTTCAATACATCGGGGTACAAGGCAGGGTGGTCTCCTATCCCCTTTATTATTTGCTCGCTTTATATTGCTCGCTTTATAGAACCCCTTGCTATCGCGAGAGGGGAAATGTTGGCATAAAGGGGTCTTGGTAGGTAACTGCTCCTCAAAAGTCCTTTACGCAGACTACCTTCTAGTTTTGCTTTCTGACCCTGAGACTTCATACAAGGAATTCATTTTGACTTTGTGTATATTTGGCAGTGTCGGACTATAAAATCAATGCATCTAAACCATTGATCTTCCCGATTTCAGCCTCATGTTATAGAGGTCCATTTGGAATGACACGGGATGGATGGGCTGAGAATGGCTTTAAATATCTGGGAATACATATTTCTAGGCAAGTACGTTGTTTATTAGCTTCTAATATTTGGGTCAAACTCACAAAAATAGTAGTGTTATGTTTGAAGTGGAAAAGATTGAACCCAACATTGTGGGGAAAGATTAACGTAATAAAGATGACCCTACTTCCAAAACTTCTTTAAGTTTATTGTTTATTATTTATAGAGCGTGCCTGGCCGTTAAGCAACTGGGCGCTTGCAGTGAAATAGATCTTAGGTTACAGGTGCATGACCCAGTTACATTTCTTAGGTTACATACATATATTACCGTTCCATTACATTTCTTAGTTACAGTGTCATATATTACAGGCTCATATGTCGAGCATTACTTACAAGGCATATATACTTACAAGAGAGATATATTACATTTATCTTAATCTTTTGTGCAACACTGTCGGATGACTTGCAGTATAGCTAAGTTACAGTTACACTGTTTGCAATGAGAATACAACGTTTTTGGTATGGTTGTGGCATTTAGCGGTCGTTATTTTTAAGCCATAGTTTAGCGTTAGCTTTGAACACATTGAAGGAGGGGGTGGCTCTAAGTGTATCTGGGATGGAGTTCCATAGCTGTGCTGCTCGAACCGGGAAGCTGGACCCACCGGTTCTTTTTAGTTTAAAGTTAGGGACTTTGATGCTGTTAGAGAGGGCCTTTCTGATGGGACGTTCAGATGTGCGCTTGGTGAATTTTTCTGACAGGTATACAGGGGCTTTATTATTCAGACAGTTGTGTGTAATGTTCAGGGTTTTGAGTTTGATACGGTCATTGATGGCCAGCCAGTTGACGGATCTCCTGTGGGTAGCTATGTGTTGTCCTTTGGGTATGCCCAGGGCTGTTCTGAGGGCATTGTTCTGCAGGGTTTGGAGTTTGTTAGTGTTATGTTTGCTGGTGCCTAGGTACAGTGCATTACAGTAATCTAATTTGGAGAGGATGAGGGCTTGCGCAATGGTGGTGCAGCTAGCTGTCGAAAGGTATAGATTGCAGGCATGGATAAGTTTGCAGGTAAAGCTGGTTGCTGAGGCTGTAGCATTTACTTGCTTGTCGAGGGTGAGGGCCGAGTCTAGGTAGAAACCTAAGGTTTTTACGTCTTTGGCTACCTTTATTTTGATGTCATCGATCGTGATGAAATTGTAACGCTGGGGTAGTTTGTTCAGTTTATTGGTAGAACCAATGATTAAGAGCTCAGTCTTATCGTCGTTAAGACATAAGCCATGAGTGGCCATCCAGGTTTGGATGATTTGGTAAATTTTGTTTAAGAGTCTGGTGTCTTTTTCATAGTCACCTTGGATTGGGATGAGGATTTGGGTATCATCTGTGTAATTGGTATATGAGACCCCTAGCTTATCCAATATATCAAAGAGAGGCTTTGTGAAAATATTGTATAGCGTGGGGGAAACACATGACCCTTGAGGGACTCCGCAAGTGATGAGGACTGGATCCGCTGCTGATGAAGGAGAGAAGACTCTTATAGTTCTCTGGTCCAGGAATGAATTTATCCAAGCTGTGGCTTTTGTGGAGAAGTTGGCTGCCGATTTGAGGTGATTGCACAGTACCTTGTGATCTACCAGGTCGAAAGCAGCAGATAGGTATAGAAGTAGGAGAATAGACCCATCTTCTCTGGCTTTACGCTCGTCTAGCTGGTTTTTAAGATCAAGGAGAGCAGTTTCGGTTCTGTGTCTAGGTCTAAATCCAGATTGTCTTGACCCTAGTAGATTGTTGCTCTCCTAGTAGATTGTTGCTCTCCAGATAATCTTGGATCTGAAGGTATGCGGCTTTGTTTAAGATTTTAAGGAGGAACGGGACCGTTGTTATTGGCCTATAATTAGTTGGGACATTGGGGTCCAGGTTAGCTTTTTTTAGTAGAGGTAGTATCCATGCGTCTTTATGGTTTGTTGGCACAGAGCAAGATTTAAATGAGGAGTTAATGAATGATGTGACGAAGGGGGCTAGTTCATGAGCAGCCTCTTTGATAATTGGGGCTGGACAGGTATCCCCGAGGCAACGGGATGGTTTCAAGGACAAGATGAGGTTTTTAGTTTCTGCAGTGGAGATGGCTCTAAAGCTAAATTGGTTGGGGGGGGGATTTGGTTTGGTTAGTGGCAAGTTCCTCGAGGATGGTTTCTTGTGTAGAGAGGGCGATGTTGTGGAGGGCAGATTTTTTAGCTCGTATTTTGTCTTGTAGCATTGTGATTTTGTTGCGCAAGGCTTTTTGAATGTTAGTGCACCAGACTTCGTCTTTGATGCAAGAGTCTATAGGTGCAATAGGGGATTCTAATTCTCTCAGGATGGAGAAGATTTCCCTTGTGTTCGAATTGGCTTTTTTGATTCTGTCATTGAAGTTCTCTTTTTAGCCTGAATGATTTGTTTTTTGTAGCTGTTAGAGAGGGCAGTGAGAAGGTCTTTGTTGTGAGAGGAGGGTTTTTTTTCTCCAGCAGGCTTCTGCGTGTCGTTTCTCTTTGTGTAAGGCTTTTAGCGCGGGCGCGGGTGTGAACCACGTGTTCAGATGAGCAATGGGTTTTTATTTGGTGGGTTTCAGCGGCGCAATGGCGTCGATCGCTGAGTTGACAGTGTTATTGTACAGGTCAACTAGATCGTTAGGGTTAGAGAGCTGGTTGGAGTGATTAGTGATGGGTTGGAGCAAGGGGAGAATGTTAGCAAGTGTTATATTTGTTTTGCAACGGGTGAGGGCAGATGGAGCATGAGGTTTGGTAGATTTAGGTTGTGGGAGGTCCGAGATAGTCAGGGAGATCAGATGGTGATCAGTCCAGATACAGGGTTCAATTGCCGTTATGAGGGAGGTGCTGTTGATGTCTGCGACCCAGTCCAGTGTGCGACCTTTGGAATGAGTGGGGCCGTTATTTCGAATAGTGAGGCCTGCCTCCTCAATAGTGTTAGCTAACCATTCTATCAAGTAGAGAAAAAGTGACCTACCAGAGATTGAAAAAAGCCGATAAATATTCAGCCATCAAGAATATCTTTAATGACTTGTATTCTTAAAATATTCCCCGTTTATTATTTAAAAAAAATATATATATATATTTTCTCTCTTCCTTACTCTTCCTCTTTGCGCCTTCACAAAATGTGTAAATATAATGTTATCTAAATGATGTTTACTTGTTGGAAAATTTTACTTTTTCCAGCTTTTTCATGTTAAAACAAGCTCAGTAAAGACATTTTAAAATAAAATGAAAAAAAGATGAACAAACCACCTCACAATCCTGATTGAAAAAGAGACTACACCCTTTTGGGTTAGCCTAGCCAACACATGTCGCACTCCTGGACAAAACAATCAAGAAACGTGGGAAATCAGGGTGTTTTGGTACAGTCTCCTCTGCTCTTCCCATAAAAACGGAACCTGAAACAGTAAGGAGTCGGCATCCCACTTGAGAAACGGATGGCAAAAAACACCACTCCAGGGTGAGCATCCCACTGGCACTCAGCCGCCCAGTATTAAATGCCATAAACTAAGTTCTCATTAAACACAAATCCTCACCCATCCTCAACCAATGACTCACCTCTCCATCTCCCGCCTCCTTACAACTCCACACACCTTTCACACAGCAGTTTTAGGTCTACTAATGGCACATTAACTTTGACCGAACAATGCAGGAGCTCACATCATTAGCTCTACCACATCCCCCATGAAAGCCATTGGCTGACCCGGACCTTCTGAGCTGGCATTTTCCCCCTCTAGTCTGTTGCCACCAGAAATCACACAGAGCCCCAACAGCATGCAGGACTGTAGTACCCTTGGCCTGCAGTTTCTAACATCTCAGGTTTAGCGCGTGCCTTTTCCTCTTTCCAACAACACCAGCCAATTTCTTTTCTTGCCCTACACAAGGTCACTTTACATCTTTGTTTGCATGCCTGGTGAGCTCTAAGAGCTCAGCAGAAAAAAATAAAAATGTAACAAAAAACAATGTTCAGGGACTCCACCTGAGAGCAACAGGCGAAGCCTTCCATGCTCACAATAATGCAGTGAAGAAAAGGATAAGGAAAATACAGAAATTACGTGATTTTTGTCACCAGTGACAGTCACATTTAATATGCCTCCTTTCGAACACAGGGGCTCAGGGAGAATACATCACCAAATTAATAGCTACCAGGAGGTGGTCTATGGGGTGATTCCACATAGTCCCTCTTCTGTAATGTAGGCAAAAGTAGAAGTGAATCTCTTTCCCAAGCATAATGGGTTATCTAATCAGCTGAAGAAACCGCACATGCCAATCCAGCGCACTTGCAGTACCCTTTGGTACGAGACAGGTTAGCACAGCTCGATTCTCAGCACGGTTTCAAAGTTGTAAAGTATATATCCTCAACTTGCTTTGGAGCCATCACGGTCTGTTGGCAAGGAGAGGGAATGCTGCACTGTGGAGCCACATAGCCAGTTTCCCCAATTCTGCCTTTTTGACACCTGAACTGCCACCACAGATGGTCCCTTTAGTAAGAATTACATGGAGGGAAATCATAAGCATCCACTGCTCACAACTTGTAGTAATGAAAGAGAAACATCGGACAAAGAACACATAGGAAGAACACATAAGAAGAAGGCATAACTAATCACTTTGCTAACAATTGACTAATCAGGAAATCTATATAAATGAAAAAAAAATAAAAAAGGACCAGTGCTCTGCAGTTTACACGCCTCAGACCAGGTTACAGACCTCATGGGGAAGAGACCAAGAGACCAGAGTGAGAGAAAAACAAAACGTAAGCACTTGCTTAGATCTACTGGGCTCGATCAGACCAAGAGACAAACCTGAAGAACCTAATGAGAGCCACCCGAGAGCAGAGCAGGAGATTCTGGTGCTAGAGGTTAATATCAGAGCATGACAAAACCATAAGCAAGGGGAAGAAATATTTGCTTGTTTCAGAATACTAAAAAGGAATTGCTGCTTGCCCAGGAGGATGAATCGCTGTAAGGGTGAGAATATGTATGGCCAACAAATACCCTCAAACTAGTGGGGGAAGAAGTACTGGCTGGTAAGACTGCCAAGAAACGATCTGAGCACTAGGTGCCAGACAAGACACAGATCAATAAGCAAGGTGAGTGGCTGGGATGTATATCCATTAGACTGTACATTAGAGTAGGGAACCCTGGAGAAGCTCAATCTTCTCGTAGTTGGACGGAGACACCTTGAGTTAATCCCATTCCGACTTTGAAATAGTACCCCCTCATCAGTTGTAGTGCGATTCCCATAGAACCTGTAGGAGTTATCCCCACCCAGCCCTACAGATAAGGGCTGTATCAGCCACTTTTAGCCCCTAAAAATAGGCAAATGCTCCCAAAAAATATAGAGTAAAAACACTCCCAACAAAAAGTAGGAAACAGACATATTTTGGACCGCTTGCCATTGGTTTTAGTCGCACATCTGCATGGATATGTTCAGGCCGGAAGTGCAATTAGTACACAGGAAGAAACTATTATTACTGCGTGATAAGATGTAAAAATGTATCTTGATGTGCATGAATAAACTAGGTGCAAAGAAGTATTTTTAACAAAACAAAATTGTTTTACACAGTTAAAACATTTGTATTTGCTTATAAAATCCTCCCATTGGTTATGTGACTAATTTGTTACTCCCTAAAAATCTATTTATTCCCAACTTTAAAAAAAATAGGGAGTAAAAAAACTCACACTTCAATATCTTGTCTGGAGCACTGTCCCCACCCATCCAGGCTAAGTTAATAAAGATCATTTGAGTATGCTCTATTTATCCTTTATTACATACCAGTCTTGCAATTTACAAGGAGAGTACACATCTGGTGCCACACAATCAGCCAGCCATCTCTTCAGAAGAACAGAAGCGTACATCAAAAGGAAAGCAAACACAATGGTGCATCTTCTGCAATATGATTTTCATTGGAGAGGTTATGTGACATTAATATAGCATCTAAAAGCTAAGGTTATGGCCTTGAAGTGCTGCTACATTGAGACAAGGTTTCACTATGAGCTTCCAAGGTGATCATATTGGCAAATGCCTGCAGCTTTAAAGCATTTTCAAAAATGTTATCACTCCTACAGATGGGGGCAGATGGGGAGCAGGTGCAAGTGGATTTAGGTCACCTGACCTAAGCCCCGCCCACCTGGTGCCTTCCTGTGTGCCGCTCTTTTTCACCACTTAGGAAGCCCAGCCCACCTGGTGCCTTCCTGTTTGCCGCTCTTTTCCCTACTTAAGCAGCCCTTCAGCCTTTTTTCCTTTGCAGATGGGGAGCAGGTGCAAGTGGATCTAGGTCACCTGGCCTAAGCCCGCCCACCTGGTGCCTTCCTGTTTGCCGCTCTTTTCCCTACTTAAGGACCCTCCAGCCTATTTTCCTTTGCAGATGAGGAGCAGGTGCAAGTGGTTCTAGGTCACCTGGCCTAAGTACCACCCACCTTCTTAGCCCTGCCTCTTCCTTCCTGCTCTTAACTATTAGATCAAGGGTGTCTTTCGCCCGGGCGTCCTAAGCGAAGGGCAGACGAAGAAAAGGGCAATTCCTGTTTGGACCTGTAGGGCAGACAAAGAAAAGGGCAATTCCTGTTTGGACCTGTAGGGGAGACAAAGAAAAGGGCAATTCCTGTTTGGACCTGTAGGGCAGACAAAGAAAAGGGCAATTCCTGTTTGGACCTGTAGGGCAGACAAAGGGCAATTCCTGTTTGGATCTGTAGGGCAGACAAAGAAAAAGGCAATTCCTTTTTGGACCTGTTCAGGCCAGGAGGACCCAGGGCCCGACCCGCTGCTCAGACAGCAGGGGAGGTATGCACCAACATGTGTTACTCCCTCTGTACCCACAGGCCATCCCCACCCCCTCTGGTCCTCCTGTGATGTTCCATTGTGCACCCCCCCCATTCTCGCACACAGGCGTTGCCCGTTTTGCTTGATTCTTCTACCCTGCCCCCCGCCCACTCAAGCCTACTTCTGCAGGAGCCTGTCGTGATACATTCTGGTTTCACCATCACCGTATTGTCGCCAATGCTGGATCTGACTTTTATGGACTTCATTGATTCACAGTGTGTCACCCTTTCTCAACTCTCATGCTGAACTTCCTTTGCATCTTGTACTCATGGTGGCCCTGAATCAGGCTGTTCCCATCTTCATCTTGTATCCTGGCTTGCAACATTATGTCTTATTACTGACTTCTGCAATTGTATTCACTCTCCCTTCTTGCTTCTCCACTCTTTTTGACTGCTAACTATTGTCGCCTCCGTTCCCCTTCTCCCTTTTCCTATCTCCTCCCCTTACTTCCTTCTATGCACTTATCAGAATTGTCCCAGGACCTAGTATGATAGCAACCTAGTCAGTCTCCTCCTCCCTCCCCTTACTGGTTTTTTCCTCCCCACCGCCCCTTCAGCACTATCTGAAATGTCGTCAGGCCTAGTATGATAGTCGCTCGTTTTGTTCATCCCCTACCTTTCTGCACCCCTCTCCCTCTCCTCTTGTTTTTCTCCGGCTCTACCAGAATTGTTGTCAGGCCTAGTATGGTAGCCGCCTGTCTGTTTCTATTTCCTTCACACTCTCCCCCTCCCTTCTTTATCTATGTTTTAGCTCTTGCACTATCTGAACTGTCGTCAGGCCGAGTACGATAGTTTAATTTCACATCCTTACTATTCATGGCCTGTAAGAATGTCATTGCATTTTCCCTTGCCTTGAAGCACCTGAAACACATTGTGTATAGGCGCTATATAAATAAACTATCATATCATACATTCATGCCCCCTTAAACAAATGATCATACAAAGTGGAGTCCAATATTATTTGGTGAAATAAAAACAAGGCCCTCATAAAATCATGAACTCCTCGGGTCAAAAATCTTCAAGTGCAAGTGACTGCCTTTTTACGACCCACTAACAGCAAGGAGCCGTGTTCCAGTCAGCCGTTCGCTAACAAATGGATGTTCTGTTCGGCTAAACTTCTTATTCAGTTATTTAGGTGGATTGTATAGCTGTAAAGGACACCTTGTGGCAACTTCTATATACTACTTGTGGACCATTTTATGAGTCTGGCTCGAGTTTGTTTGTTTGTTTGTTTGTTTATTTATTTATTGTGCGCACCAGACCCTAGGGTAGCAGGGCGCAAGAGAACAAGGAGGTTTACAGCTTAGTTAACGTTTACAGGTTACAGATTAGTTAACGTTACAGGTTACAGGCATAGTGGACATTTCGAATCTGCAGGGTAGGGCAAGTGCAAGTGCAGATAAGGCGTAGCTAAACAGTCAAATCTATGGCGATCAAACAGTAAAAGCAGGTTAGTACAAACATTATAAGAAGACGTTACGTATAAAGTGACATACGCTATGTCGCATTCTCAATAAGCCATTTTATGGTGTTCTTTCTGAAGTTATTGAAGGTTTGGTCAGATCTGAGTGCAAGGGGTAGGGAGTTCCATAACTGTGCTGCCTTAACTGGGAAGCTGGAACCTCCAATGGTGGCTAGTTTGAATCTGGGCACTAGGAGGCAGTTGGGGCTGGCTGTCCTTGTGAGTCTCGTTGGATTTTTCCTGTTGAAGCGTTCTGAGAGGTATCGGGGAGCTTTGTTGTTTAGGCATTTGTGGATAAGGGACGCAGATTTAAGGTTGATTTTTTCTTGGGTGGAAAGCCATTTGTGTTTTCGTCTTATTTCTGAAATGTGTGCACTTCTGGGGATACTTAGGGCCGCTCTAAGTGCATTGTTTTGGAGCACTTGGATTCTGTGGATGATTTGTTTGGTAGTCCCTATGTAGAGGGCGTTGCAATAATCTAGTTTCGATAAAATGAGGGCTCTAGCTAGAATAAGACAGCTGTCCTCTGAAAGGAATGGTTTCCCGGCTCGTATTAACTTGCATGTATAGGCAGTGGATGATGACAGTGAGTTCACCTGTTTGGTGAAAGATAGTGTCGCATCGAGGTAAAAACCTAGGGTTTTTACTTCTCTGGCGACCTTGATAGTGTTGCCATCGATGATGAAGGCGGAGTAGTTTTGGTTTAGCCAAACTGTCGAGTGGATTAGCCAAACTGTCTAATGTTCACGCTTTATGAATTTATACAACTCCCCAAGGAAGATCACTGCATCTAGCCACAGAGAAGAATAACAATGATTTTTTTTTTTTAAATAGAAAATACATGCCAATGCGTGATCTATACCCCTAATAAAGAAGGAAGTTTATTTTAATTGTCTAAGAAAAGAAACAAATCCTGTAACGAACACAGACACAGATAGGAAGGTAAAGTGTTCCGTAAAGTGTTCCAAGGAGATGGCCCAATCACAAAAGATCTACTATCCCCGAGAGTTAAAAAAAACCAAGGAGATGCCTATTCTCTGAACGCAGTAATCTGGATTGCATGCATAGCTTGGTTTGATCAAAAAAAAGATACTGGGACGCAAATGTAAACCTTGAAAAGCATGCACAGAAACTTTAAATTTCTTCTTCTCTCAACCGTCAGTGAATTTAATAAGCAACGGTTTTCTGAAACTATAGAAAAAGTTGGACGTTTAAAAGATCAGTTGAACAGCAGCATTTTGCACAGTCTGTAGTCAGTGTAGATACCTAACCGGGAGGCCGGTCAGCAGTGCATTAGCATAATCCAACCGACCGTTAATAATGGTTCCAACTATCCCTGCATGATCCTGCTTACAGAGCGACCATACAATCTGCTATAACAAACACAATCTAAAATAGATCTTCACAACTGAGCTAATATGTTGTTAATTTAGGTCCAGATCAGATTGCCAGATAACTCCCATATTCCTCATACTATCAGAATAAGATAGAGACAGGCCAAAACATTAGGTGGGAACTAGAAGTCCTCAACGACTCATTAAATGTCTCTGGGCTGCAAGTTTCATCTCAGGTTTAGTTGAAGTCCAGTTCTCAGCATCAGATTCTTAACTTCACTTGAATAGATCTTCAAAGCTTGTACTCAAAATGATAAATCTAAGGTAAACTTCAGTGTCCTACGCAGACAAGAGATAGCTAAGATAACCAAGATGGAATTTCTTAAGTAATGGCATAAAAGTTTGAATGTAAACATTAAATAGCAAGGGAGATAACAGGAATCCCTGCAGAAACAATAATAAATAAACCACACGAGAGACAAGGACTTCAAACACAAGAAGCATCAGACAGGCTGTTCAGAGAAGCAAAAGTAGTATTTCATGGTTGATCATGCTAAAGGTTGTAGAAAGATTCAACAAGACTAGTAAGGAAAGCGTTCCATCATCGGCAGTATCCAGGATATAATCCCAAACCATAAAAAGTGCACAGACAAAAGCCCAACTGGTTAACGTCCAGCTATTTAGTGGATTCCAAAATGTTATTTAATTGGGATATTACTACCTTTTCTAGTAGAGGGAGAACAACGTTATTGGTGTGCACAGTTCGGTTCCTTATAAAGGAATTGAACACTTTAAGCATTTGTTAATTGCACAGGAGTTTAATAGTTGTCCCACCACCAATAAAATGTTGAACGTCAGATCCAGGATATATGTCACTGCAAATGTATCATACAGTTGTCGGACACACTTTGAAACCACACATTTCCTGGCTTAGTACACATCAATCACTAACATTAACCCACTGGTGCATGTGCAAATGTTTTGCCAAACCTTGGCTTCACCTAGGATGGAAAAGCCCCATCACTATTTAGTGGTCACATGACTACATGGTCCTCCTGTGTGCCAGCTCAAGAAAAAGCGAGGAAAGAGAGGGAGAGAGAAAGACATTGGCAAATCAGAGAATATATCCACCATGTTATCCATCATTTTGTATACTGGTGTTATATACCACTATTACATTTCAAAGGATTCATAATAAAGTTTTATGGTTAGAAATAGTCATTGCAACATTTCTTCTGTGCTGACTCACATAACCAAACCATTTTAGATTACTCACAATTAAGACCTGGTACAGAGACTATAAAAAAAAAAAGATCTGTGGGCGGCACCCCCATGTGTGGGCAGATCAGCCATTCTGGAATTCCTATCTTATTAGCAACATATCCACACCCATCTATCTTGCTGTGATTAAGCAAAAATGCCGAAAAGCGGTTATTCATCCAGAAAGAATTACCTTATTGACTTGTTGCTAATGAACTCTGTTGATCACCTACTTGGGCACACTATTTCTTTCCTAGTTGGGCTATGTTCCTACTATCCTCTTGATGGATAAGGAAAAGCTTCTATTTGGATCTGTAATATTGGTGCAGTGTTCGTACTGTCCCCAGAATTGTTATTGATGCCCTCTTCTATTTGGATCTGTAATATTGGTGCAGTGTTAGTACTGTCCGAGGAATTATTAATGCCCTCTAGTCTATTGGCATGGCAGAACTGCTCACCTGTCAGTAAAGAAAATTCAGTGCCTGGCTAGTCACAGTATTAATATTCCTTTCGAGCTTTGTGTCTGACACACATCTAACCTGGATGCCAACCCTTCCAAGGACCCCAAACAGGACGTCAACACCAATCCACATGCACTGGACCACGAACAGGAAGTACACCTCTCCCCGGGAACCCCAACGAGATACCAACACCACGATGCACAAGGCCAACACATACAGTACCGGGGCAGCATCCAGAGACATGTTACCCAACAGTGGGTTACGGAGCAGATTACTATCTAACTCTGGCAGCGGCATCGGGGGAGAAAGCTGTGCTCGACAGCAAATTGCTACAGCTGCACAGAGGATCTCCAACAGTCGAAGCGGGGAGCAGCTGCGTCAGGAAAGGGCGGGGCACCGCCGAGCGGTGTCCCTACAGCACTGCCTACAACCTGAAAATGCTCACTAAGTGAGGCAACACAACCTGCCACAGTGGCTGCCCTGCGTCAAGGAGACGAGTGAGCCGGCTAAGCCAAAGCCAGGCTCACGCCCTCATAGGATTCTTCAAAGAAGGGCCAGGGGAACGCAGAAAGCACGGGAACCGTTTCTCCCGGCATAATCAGGTTTAAACAAAATGGGTATACTGATTGCAGAAAAACTACCTGCAGAGATAATTTAGCTGAAACACTGAACATCAGTCAGAGAAAGGGTAAAAGGTATAGAAGCAACAGTTTACCCTGGGCAGAGAAAACCCAAACCATACGTGTTGCCTGAAAGGGGAAAACTGAGACAGACAACCCTTTTCACCTTACATCAGGGGTGGGAACTTCTGAGACCTCCAACAATCGGGGATGGGTAGTGGATTTAGAAGGACCAGGCGGCGACAGTTTGTCATTACTCTGAGGATTGTCATTCCTTGGAGGAGGCTGTGTGGAGAGCAGCAGCACTTTACCTGGGCATATCAAAGGAAGAGATCCAGTCAACAGAGAAGAGTGAGACTTAAGAGTGGAACCCAGAAGAGGATTGAGAACGGACAAAGATACAGAAGAAATTACAATGAAGTCAATGGTAACCTGAGAAAAGTTAACAAACGACCCTCATTAAACCTATCCGGGGTCTCCGACTTGTTGGTGTCAACCCTATTTAACAGTCTGTTTTTCTCATTTCACATAAGAGTCAATTTTAGTTCTTGCCTGCAATATACAACGCATGATTTGTGTTAGCTCAATGCTTGTGGTTGGCACACCCCTTTCCCGCCAATCATATCGGCATTGTCAGCTTACCTGCAAAGGAAATTGCCAGTGCACCTTGCTATGTAGCCGTTTTTTATTTCATTCAGGCAACATGCTTGTTATCCTTGTTTCAGTTTAGAATTTGCTTGTATCTCACCTGTAATACAAATATGGTGTTCCTTAGATTTCTAGTCTATGTGAATATAGTTATGTTGGGGAACTGTCCTATATTCTTACCTGCAAGTGCAGTCTGAACTCTAGGGTGGAGTTCTGCATGATTGATCGCCCCCACTGCCATTTTGAAAGTTTATTTATATTGTAACCGTCATATGCAGGACCATGTGATACCGGTCACTAAAGATGGCCGATTTCAGGTTGGTGAGCGACGCCCAGCATCGTTCAAGTGACACATGTACCACCCCCGCCACATCAGATCAGCATACCAATATCCAGCAAAAGGGGCTGGGCTGCCAGATAGTATAGCTCAAAATCTGGGGCCGCAAGTCTCCCTCGCTCGTACGACCATATGGGAACATTACAAAAGAAATAGATTAACTTTGGAAGCACTACCATTTTCAATAACAAGATCCGTCCGCACAGGGAGATCAGAAGGCCCGCCCAGATCTTCAGTTTAATAGTCAACCATTGTAAATAAATCTGGTGATTATCACCATAGAACGATAGTTGGGTCTTCGAGACGAGGATCGCAGGTATCAGAAATGCATAGGGGCCTAGCCTAGCGAAATCCGCTCAAATTGTGGGCCTGATTAACAGAATGTTTTACTATGGGATTGTGCCATTATAAAATACTTCCATGAATAAGGCCCGTAGTGCGGTTTATTTTATAGCAAGAGATGTGTGTAAAAGTGTTTATATCCTGCATGATTGGGTCCAAGTTATCTCAATGTGTATCCCTTTATAAGCACCGCAAGCGGCTCGACCGTGAGCGCAAATATTAACAGGGAGAGCGGGCAGCCCTGTCGGGTGCCCCTCCCCAATGTGAATATAGACTTATTAGTGCAGACGCTAGCAGTCGGGTCCTCATACAGCAAAGGTGAAATAGGGCCCGAATCAAAAGCACCCCAAATAGATATCTCCAGGAAACAGAGTCAAAAGCTTCCTCAGTGTCCAAGGACGCCTTAGCCTGGGGGTTAATTTGCGAGATGACACAGAACAGACGTCTCAGGTTCAGAGCAGTAGATCTGGTGGGAACAAATCCCGACTGATCTGGATGCACTAAGTGATGCATATGTGGGAGAAGGCACAAGGCCAATGTCTTTGCGAAAAACAATGGCCGGTATGAACATCAAGGGATGGCTTGCCGGGCTTCAAAAACACAGTTATAATTGCCTCTTGCAAGGACGGTTATGTGGGGGTGGGAGTGATGACCACTATTGAGAGGCTCCTCCCACACCAGCAACAACCTGGGAGCCAGCTCCTGATGGAATTCCTTGTATAGTTCCACCCCCAGCCCTTCGGAACCCAGTACCTTCCCAGCAGCAAACGCTTTCACGGCCGCAATTGCCTCCTCAACCGTCAGGGGCTTCTCAAAGGTTTGATATGCCTCCTCTGACAATTCCGGCAGCCTAATATTCTCCAAATATCTTACCAAAGCATCCTCTGTGGAAGTGTTGCAGTTATCATATAGAGTCGAGCAATATGTACGGAAGGCATCATTTACATCCCCTTCCTTCACCAACACTGCCATCTCCGGTGACTGGCTATCTGGAGCTTTTCGGACCTACTATATTCGTCAGTAGCCTTCACAACGTATCTCCTTTCCCATAACGTCTAGCAATAATGGACTTGGACATATATAGTATTTCCCCAATCTGCTCATTCCCGGTCTCTCTCGAGTTTACAAAGGCTCTGCCCCGACAACTCGCTATGCGATCTGCCGTGTTCATTTTCCAGCTCCCTTAACTGGGTCTCAACCCTATCCATCTACTGCCTAAGGTTCCTGAGAGTGCCAGCTGATGTAGACAGAAGCACCCCCCCTGAACCATAACTTAAAAGCCTCCCACAGCATACAGCAGCTTTGCACTGAGCCTTCATTAATTGTAAAAATAAACGCAGCGATTTCAGTGTGCAGCGTCTCCGCCACATTCACATCTTTCAGCATGGCCGGACCCATCCTCCACAGTGGTCGTGGCCTGGGACTCTGAACAAACAGACAGCACAACTGGAGAGTGGTACGACAGTCCGTGGATAGATACTGCAATCCTGTGTCGCTGACAATTCAGAAGCAAGTAATCAGAAATCTATGGTTGATCCAGAATCATGGACTGAGGAATTATAAGAGTATTCCCTTGTGTCCGGGTGCAATTCACACCACACGTCAGTCAATGGGAAAAATAGCATCAGCTGGTGAAGCGTCTGGGCCGTTCTGCCCAGCCTCAGACAGGCACTGGATGTTCCATTCCCTTGATTGAGGATAGTGTTGAAATCCCTCCCACCACCAAATATATTTGCCTCATCAGTTTATACCATCACACCCGAAACCTGTTGATCCAAATTCAGACCGTATGGTCTCGGGAGGATAGCTCAGCAGCAACACGCTCACCTTGGAAGCATGACGACGTGGAGCAACACAGGTTCGATTCCCGGATCCGCACTTAGAAACCTCTGAGTGTTAAGTGCGTTATGAATAACCAATTACAACCAGTATAACCGGGTTGCCTGCCAGCACACCCCAAACTATAACATATCGGCCCTGCGGGGCCACACTACTCCTGGATTGTCAGGGTCCTGCAGGGAATATATTCCAGGAAGAGGAAGGTGGTGCACAAGTTTGGGGGTGTTTTGCCTATTAGAAGTAGAAGAAATGTTATTGGAGTGTGCAAGTGTTTTATGAGACAACAATGTTTCCTTAACAGATGTTTCATCAAGAGACAGGAATTACCGCTTGCCAAGATGGCAGACATTTTCATTGCATTTGAAAGGTTGGAGGCTTTAGAAAGGCAGCTTGGAATGTTTTGTGGAATTCTAAACTGTCTTTCATTCACAACATGAACTGAGCAGGCCACATCATATGAGCTCCACACAAAATGTAGAATAAAACTTCAGGAAGAAATCATTGAAGAAGTTCACCGACAAGAATCATTAAGCTAAGTGTAGTTAGTTCTTAAGTTAAACTGTAAAAGAACTCAGTTTAGGGTTAACAAAGTTAGTAAATATTGAAAACTAGTAGAATTGAGCTGTAAATAATGGTTTGCTTTAAAACATGTGCTTGCATTGTAAACCGTGGTAGGAGTACGTAACTCGGAAGATCTAAGTGCGCGGGAGGGAGTCCGTTATCTGTTTCAATAATTGTGCTACGGAATACGCGAGCGGTGAGGTCTAGGTTAGAGGAAGGAACCCCTTTGGGTGCTGTGACGCTGTCATGTAAGCTACTGAAAGGGAATTCCAGCAACGCGATGGGAGAGGTTTACCAGAGCGCGGCAGGTGAACACGGCAAACAAAGCAAATGAGAGCACTGCAACGCGAGTGAGCCACAAGAGCGTGGCAGCAGAGTGAATCACATGCTAAGTTTAAGAGTGAATAGCGCACAGCCGCGTGACATTAAGAAAGAAAAGTCTGCTGTGAACGCAGTATGCGGCGTCTAGAGGCTCAAGATAGCAGCAGGCACAAATAATTCAGGCCATCTTGAAGCAGAGCAACCTAGTAGTCTAGAGGAGGACAGACTGAATATTTTTCAAAAGAAGACTAAATCAGAACTCGCCGATTGACCAGGACAAAGTTAGGTCAAAAGAGGCTACCTGAAAGACAGACCATTAAATGAATTAAAAAAGTCTAAAGAAACCAACTACAAACTCAGAATAGACAAGAACTCTAGGAAGACATCCAGTGAATCCTTCTAGCTAAACCCTTCATGAAGAGAAGTACTAGTACACAGAACAAACATTCCATTCAGTGAAGCTAGTAAGAGGATTTGGAGGTGCCTTCGAGCTCTAAGAGGCAGACAGGTAATCAGGAGAGTAGTTGTCCCACAGGAGGAGAAGGGAGAGCAGGAGGCAAGAGGCTAAGTTATTAACCTTATGTATTTGTTTTCTATGGCTATAGCTTATGATTGGAGATCCAATTGACCAATGGAGAATCTAGGGAGAAAGTCATAAGCAAGTCCTGCTACGTTTTGTTTTATTCACTGAGCAGTAATCACTAAAACTGATGGAGTCCACAACCTCGTAGGGGATAGCCGGGTTCAACTTCAGCCTCTGTGGGATCAGAAGCTGGGACCCGACAGAATGAAAGGCCCACATGGATTTTCCTGCCCAGGTGGAACCCAGCGTCAAGCTAACATTGGGTTCTTTGGGGAAGAGGTTGGCCGAGATGAGGGAAGAGTAGAATCAAGGAGGGAAGCACAGATTTTAAATGCTAAAATGGAGGAGTTGAGTTTGCGTGTCAGAAGGGCACCTGACCTGGCTGGCCGTCTACCATTTTATTTATTTATAGCATTTATTATACGCCCAAACCCAGAGGTATCACGGCGTAGGTTACATAGGTTACATCTGAGAGCTTCTCTGGTTACAGAGGAACTTACAATACAAGCAGGATTAGTTCAACATGGTGGCGACACCATTCAAGCAACAGGTAGTTACCGTGCGGGCACACATTTCAGGATAACGCGATGCTGGTTAGAATTTATTAAAAAGCCCTGTTTTGATGAGACTCTTAAAGCACTGGTGTGAGGGCTCATTTCTAATGTGCATAGGAAGGGAGTTCCAGATCTTAGGTGCAGCAACTGGGAAACTGGAGACCCCTGCCCGAATGCTCTTGAATCTTGGCACGAAAAGGTGGTACTAGAGGCCGATCGAAGGGATCCAATTGACCTTTTTTGGGTGACACAGTTATTGAGGTATGAGGGGGCATCATTGGTGATACATTTGTGCGTGGAGAGACTTGAATAGGATTCTAACTTGGATGGGTAGCCAGTGAGCGTTTCTCCTATGTGCGAAATGTGGTCACTTCTGTTTAATCCAAAGGCTGCCCGTAAGGCTTTGTTTTGTAGCAATTGCAATTTAGCCAGGTTGGTATTTGTGGTGCCTAATCCACAGTAATCCAATTTCGATAGTATGAGGGCTCGCGCTAGGGTAAGGCAGTTGTGTGGGGTAAGAAATTGGCAGCTGAGAGCAATGAGTTTGGCCGTGTAGGCAGTAGCGGACGAAAGTGCACTAATGTGTTCCGTCATGGTGAGGTTAGAGTCTAGATAAATGCCCAGGGTTTTAACTACAGAGGTTACACAGGAACAGATTCCTGAATGAATTCAGATTCATATTTTTCAGGGGAAGCAGCAGCATGGTCTTTTCCTTTGGTGGTTAGGGGAACTGCAGAGTTACAAGACTGGAATCTATTTAAAGGCAGAGTTTTGTAAGCTGCTCGATTGGCGTACTCTCAGTGTGTTAACAGGGAGTTAAGAGTTGCGACAGGGGAGCAGAGATCCAGTCACCTACATTACACGGTATCGGGTAATATTACCCACACACAAATGGTCGCCATACATACAGTCGCCGGGAAAAGGCTTTGGCGACATTAAGTATGGTGAACATATGTGAGGGGAGTGGTGGAGGAAAAAAAAGATTTTAAAAAAAAGGGGTTGCGGCGGTGTTCCCCGCAGGTTCACAGGGATAATGTTGCCTCAAACCACAGCCTTTTTGCAGCAAATATTTTGCCACACAGCCTTTTTGCAGGGACATTATCACATGGAACTCATTACACTCAGTTCTGGGCGTTAAGTTCTGGAAAGTGGCTGGCCGGAGAAGAGGCGTTCTCCGTTTTACAGGGGGTTACGAGAGGAATCGAAAGATGCCCTAGCACTATTGTAGAGAGACCCACGTCTTGTGACAAACTCATTAATTTGGTAGTGCAGTTGTAAACTAGATTAAACAAGAGACGCTTGGAGCAGAGAAGTGCTCCTGAGAGTAGGACCTGGGTGAGAAGTGAGAGACCGAAGGGGGCGGGTTTTCCATTTAGCAAAGTTAAGAGCGGCCCAGGGTGAGCGAGTCATTTAAAACCCTCATTGACCAAGGAGGAAAAGGATATATGTAGGACGAGAAACCTCCATTTGTATTGTGGAGATAGTGGTCTCTTTATGGGGATAGGTCCTCAAACTCCCCGAAATTGATCACCTTCATCTTACCCGGCAAAGGAACAGCATGTGGCAAATACAATACAGACGGCAGTGCCACATATAAACGTATCCTTACATTGGGAAGGCAAGTTGAGGTGTGGTGGTCCATGTGTGTTTGAGTCAGGTGTCATGGACAAGAATTTGGCCAGACGTCTTTGGGTTCCAATAGTGCTGAAAGAGATTCTAGAACAGGTCAGAGCAGTAGATGGTACTCCATTACCATCAGGAGTCCTGAAACAGAATTGTTTGGAGTTAAGTTGGTAGGTGGGCACTGGGAGGAGATGGCATTTGAGTTTATCGATGCTCCTCAATTTCAGATAAAGCAGGATTGTGTAACATAAGCCACGGCATGCCCAAAGATTGTGGAAAAAGAACAGTGGAGTGAGACTTGCAGTATTTTTTGGAACAATGTCTGCAAGAAGTGCTCATGTAGGAAGGAGGGTAGAGGAGACAGAGGTACGTGTCGGTTTGGCAGGAAGTGCTGTTGATGAACATTCAGTAGGGGCTATAGTAGGAGTCTTGCTTGATTGCCATCAGGATTTTGAGGATGCTTTTAATGAGCAGGAAGCGGGTAAATTGCCTCCAAATCACCGATATAGCTTCAAGATTGATTTGGAAGATGGAGCTCCAATACCATGCAGCAGAATATACTAACAGAGAAGGGGAATGACCATCTGAAGGATTACTTGATGGAAAACATTGCAAAAGGGTTCATTAGACACTGCCAGTCTCCTGCAGCGTCGCCATTGTTCTTTGTGCCCAAGAAGGATAAGACCTTACAAAACGCATATAGACCACAGAGCCTTAAAGAAACATTACCATCTCCCTTTGATATCAGTGATGCTAGACAGAATTCAGAGCAAAAAGATCTTCACGAAGCTGGACCTCAGAGGAGCCTATCATTTAATAAGAGTTTGCGAAGGGGACAAATGGAAACCTACTTTCAGAACCAGGTTTGGTCACTATGAGTACCAGGTGATGCCATTCGGTCTATGTAATGCCCCAGCTGCCTTCCAGTTCTTTATTAATTAAGTGCTCTGAGAATTCCTGGACATTTCCGTCATAGTTTAGATAGATAATATCTTTATTTTCTCAAAGGATTTAACGCTGCATGTGGAGCACATATGGAGAGTTATGGAGACATTATGGGAGAAGCATCAGTTTGCAAAATTGTCAGTCAATTTCACACCGAAAGGGTCGAGTTTTTGGGTTTTCCAATTTCGCCATCGGGCCTTGAGATGGACAATAACAAAGTTCAAGCAGTGTTAAATAGGCCGACACCCACCAGTGTAAAGGATATCCAAAGTTTCATTGGATTTGCGAATTTCTACCGAAGGTTCATTAGAGACGCTTAATAGGCTGCTTAAGAAAGGAGTGAAGTTTTGCTGCAGTATCGCAGCAGGTTACGCTCACCTGGTCTCTGCTGGGACGTTGGGGCACGGTTGGAGCCCTCCCTGGGACTTGGCTCCCCTGGATCAGACTCCTTCCCCAGCTGCTGTAGTGTGGGCTGCTCTGGTTGCAGGCACTGCCCTGGTTTTCTTGTGTGGACAAGCTCTCCGTCCTGCTTATCAGCAGGGGCGCCTTAGATGGACCCATTTGCTTCACTGGTCCGTGTGTGTGGCGGCCCAGACCGGCTGTGACCATACCACTTTGAAGGTAAGTGTTCTCAACAATGATTATTGTCTGTATCCTTTTGCAATGTCTTTTTCCCGTGATTATTTTCCGTAACCCTTGTAATGTCTTTTCTCTCCCCAATAGGTGTGAAGATGGCCACGCAGAGTCGCAGTGTTGGGAGAGAGTTCAAATGGTGCCAAAGGTGATTGTGAGCTCCCAATTAGAAGGGAAGTTGGTTTTCAGGGTCGAACGTAAGGCTTATGTGCTGCGCGGCGATGCGGAAGATATTTATGCAGTTTCTAACCTTGTGTGCTCTTTTCTCTTGCAGTTATGGCCTGGCGGCGTCAGACGGGAAGCGGCTATCCGAAGACCTGCCAGCGATTACTGGCTGGATGGATCCGTGAGGATGCTTGGCGAGAAGAAGTCCTGTGTAGCTAGACGTACGGAACAGGTGAGGATGCGCCCTGACTCCGATGACAATGGGAATCAGGTAAGATACGATGCGCTGCAGGCGATGGGATTGCAGGAGACAGGTTAAGATGCACGTCCGGCGTTGGAGTCAGGTAAACTGCGTGTCGAGCAAGGGTATTGCTGGAAGCAGGGAAGGTGCGCTCTAAGATGAAGTGTTGGAGTCAGGTAAGCTATGCTTCAAGCGGTGGTGTTGCTGGAGTCAGGTAAGGTGCGCGCTGAAGATGTACTGGAACCTGGCGAGATGTGCATTGTGATGATGAGCTGGAAAAGGTAAGAGCGCTTCAGGCGGCAGTAAGCGGTACGCTGCAGAAAGCAGACCAACGTGAAGCGCTTGCATGCGGGTGGGGCTGGCTTAAATAGCCTGGTCCCAGCCACTCCCCTTTGGCCCTGCCTTGTGGCTCCACCTTGCCACTCCCAGAGACTGCTGCACGTGCTCCCCAACGTTTCTCAATGGCCACACCGGGCCTGGATGCACGTTTCCCAGACACAAAGTGTGCAGAGCCTCATGAGCCTGGCGCCAAAGACGCCAGGACTAGGTCAATTTGGACCCTTTAGATGACCAAGATAGTGGCCCTTGTCCTGTGGCCATGACACAGCACAGGAAGACTTTCAGTACCTTAAGGAGAAGTTCACCAATCTTTTTGCATCCAAATGTGGAACAGCCTTTTTTCGTTGAGGCAGATGCTTCAGATGTTTAGTGCTGTCACAGCAACATATTGTTATGGGTAAACTACACCCAGTGGCCTCCCCCCACCCCCCAAGAAATGTTCAACTTCAGAAAGGAACTTCACCATTTCAGATCAGCAATTCCTGGCTATCAAAGCAACATTTGAAGAACGGAGACATTACCTTCTGGGAGACAGACATAAGGTGACGGTTCTCACTGATCACAGAAAACCTTTCTACGTTCAGCTAACATTTTAACATTTGCGTCAACTCTGTTGGTCCTTGTATTTTTCAGAGTGTGACTGTCATTACGTTCAAACTAGGTCCCCAGAATGGGAAAGTATACTCCCCATCTAGATGTCAGCCTGGTAGTGAAAAGGTGAATGCTTCAGCTCCACTTCCTTTATTGGCGGATAAGTACTTCATAGTTGGGTAGGTCCTTGAAGACACTGATTTTTCAGATGAAAATAGTCATCAGACGACCACAGAACAATTGGAAGAGTGGGCCAGTGAGGATCCTGTGAGGTAAATCAAGGAGGGTCTTCCATATTCGGATTCTGAGTTATACTTGCCTCTTGAGAGTCTGCGAGAGGAGGCGTTGAAACAATGCCACGATTCAGTATTAGCAGGTCATCCTGGCTACAGAAAGACGTTTGTCGAGAATTCTGGTGGAAAGGAATGAGGGAAGATGTCTTGAATTACGTGAGAACCTGTGAGGTGTGTGCTTGGGCAAAGCCAGAGAATAGAAAGCCTGCAGATCTTTTAAAGTCGATACCGATTCCTCCTCGACCGTGGCATACAGTTTCAATGAATTACATTGTGGATCTACCTCTCGATAAGGGTTTTTCGACCATATTGGTAATTGTGCATTTGTGAACCAAGCTAGGCACTTCAATCTGATCAAAGGCGCTGCTACTGCTTCTGTGGCACAAGCCTTATTGCAAAACATAGTATGGTTTGCCTCGTGAAGTAATTTCGGACAGAGGGTCACAAAGTGTCTCAAATTTATGGCAAGTGTTTTGTAAGGAATTGTAAATTAATATAAAACTAACCACAAGATTATCAACCACGAGTTATCATCCTGCGGACAATGGGCAAACAGAGGGTTAATCAGGAGCTGGAGAAGTATCTACATTGTTATTTGAGATCTGAATGATGGGTGAAGTTATTGTGGCTTCATCTGAAGAAGGATGGGTGAAGTTAATGCGGCTCACTGAATTTTGCCATAACCCTGCTATGGACTCTACAACTATGTCACAGTTTTTAGTAAGGTTTTCACCCTTGTTTAAGAGACATAATCGTGAAGGAGGTTGGGATCCCCCGAGGAAGAGGGCAGGCTTAAGATAATGGGTGAGAAATTGAAAAAGGTGGTGGAAGCTTTACAGAAAAGTAAGACGAGTAATGATATGACAGTTTATTTATATAGCGCCTATACACAATGTGTTTCAAAGTGCTTCAAGGCAAGGGAGGGAACAAGGGAAAATACGACGACATTCTTACAGGCCATGAACAGTAAGGATCTAAAATTAACTATCATACTGGGCCTGATGACATTTCAGATAGTGCAAGTGCCAAGACATAGATAAGGAAGGAAGGGGGGAGAGTGGGAAGGAAATGGAAACAGACAGGCGACTACCGTACTAGGCCTGACGACATTTCTGGTAGAGCCGGAGGAAAACAAAAGGTGAGGGAGAGGGGTGCAGAAAGGGAGGGGAGGAACAAAACAAGCGACTATCGTACTAGGCCTGACAACGTTTCAGATAGTGCTGGAGTGGGTGCGGGGGGGAACAGTAAGGGGATGGAGGAGCGACAGACGAGGTTGCCATCAAGTCCAGGGACAATTCTGATAGAGTAAGTGCGTAGAAGAAAGTAAGGGGAGGACGGGAGGAGATAGGAAAAGGCAGAGGGGAGGGGAGGGGAGGAGAGGAGTGGACAGTAAGCAGTCAAAAAGAGTGGAGAAGCAAGAGGGGAGAGCGAATACAATTGCAGAAGTCAGTAGTAACACATAATGTTGAAAGCCAGGATACAAGATGAAGATGGGAACAGAATGAGGTTTGCAGATTTAAAAATGTAGGATCGCTACAAGATTATCAAGTGAGCGATTCAGTCTGGTTGTCTACCAAAAACAGAGCCTTGGAAGGCAAGAATATGTTTAGTCCACGCTTTATAGGGCAGTTTAAGGTACAAAGAGTATATTCTCTATTCACTGAAGTAAAATTTACCGTAGGGGTTAACTATCCATCCAACATTTCACGTTAATTGGTTAAAGCCATGCTTGCCGACAACTAGATTACAAGAAAGTCCTGGCCCAATTTTGACGGAAGGTTCTAGGGACAAGTATGAGATGCAGGAGATTATGGATTCCTGGAAGGTTCGAGGGGCATTGCAATATGTGGTGGATTGGAAGGGTGAGGACACCACGAGACTAAGTAGTAATCTGCGTAGAACCTCAAGGGGCCCCCATGTGAACAAACGCCTCATGGTGCCTTCCCAGGGCATGTGTCTCCTGGAGCATAAGTATTTTCGGCCCATGTCTGTCAACATACGCCAGAATTTTCCTGGTCTTAACTGGGTTATTCAACCCCCGCACATTCCACGTCAGCAGCTTCATTGGGACAGCACCCGTACTCTACCCATCACATTCCATACTCCGCTGCATCCACCCCAACTCCATAACACCCTGTTGTGCTGCGTGTAGCTGCCTTCCACGTGACTGTCGAACAGTTTAACATTTTAACTCCCTCCCCCAATATCCCACCAGCCCCACCCGCACCATCCAACCCCAACTTGATAGTGTAGCCCAACCCATCCCATGTCTCCATCGAAATATCGAGGAGCACAATACGAACATCACATTTTCTTTGGAGTCGTTTCATCTCCCGGCAAAGAGTCCGCAAATGCTAGGCAGAGCAAGACTACATAGAGCAACAAACCACATCATTATGTGAGGAAGGCATGGTATCAAGAATAGATGGACACAAGTGATCACAGTTCAAAAATGTTTAATAAAATTGTATAGGTAGGTTGGAAAGACGCACAATCTAAACCTACATCTGAGATGGGAGCAAGCTACGAAGGCAGTCCTACTGGCGTCCTGTCAAATAAAAAACGCATATACTTAAAAAACCTCCATTGCCAATCCTTACAGCTAAATACATAAAAGAGGGTGGGATAGGGTTTTATAAGAAAGAAGGAAGTGTTCACAAATAAGTCAGGATGTGGTAGCCTGGGGTCTTCCTTCCCCACGTTTTAAGCACGGGACAAGGCAGCACTCCCGAGCACAGCACACGCTCTAGCTTCCTCAGCACGAGACAGTTCTCAGATATCGGGACCTTTGGTGGTCAAGTCTCTTTTCTATAAACAGTCTCTGGCCTCCAAGGACCTGATGGGATCCAAAATAATCAAATGTTCCTTTCCCTATGGATGTTGTGTGTTGATCTTTCACCCTTGGATCCTCCTCTTCCGGGCTCAGATCCACAAAATGTTCTCTGCGATATCAGGACCTTCTATGGGCAAATGCCTTGCTTCTGAGGGCCCGATAGGTTCAAAATAACAAACCAACTACGCTTTAAGATGATTCTACACCCATGGGACCCCGCTTCCGGGCTCAGACCCCTCTTGAATCTCAGCCTCCCTCCATCGGGTTCACTTTGGCTTGCATTCAAAAAGATTTCTTGGTTGCATTCACATGCCGGTGGGATGATTTCTCACCCCCTGGAAACCCTCTTCCGGGCTCAGACCCCTTTCAAATCTTAGCCTCACTCCGACGGGTTCAGTACGGCTTTTCTTAAAACAATTTCACCTATGGCATTCAAAAACCTTAATGTCTTTTTAAACCGTTCACTGTGGATATCCCTCTGTCAGGTTCACTCCTGTCAACACACTGTTCATTGGGCCTTCAGGCTTCACCCCTTTTCATCGGAATCCCTGCGTCGGGTTCAGTCTTGCCAATTCTTTGTCAATTATACAGTTCTTTCTCTTGAATTCACTATTCAGGATTCATCTCCCTTAGCTTTCCTAATACGTGCAAGTAAAAGATTTGACTGTACAAGGGGGTTTGCAAGACCCCTGTATGACCACGTCGACCTCTTCCTTGCGGCTCTCCTAGGGCCTTCTGGTTTCAGTAGTTTCAACAAACACATGTCTCGAGTGAGCACCCACCTGGTGCCGGAGCCCTCTGCAGCTGGTTTTCCCTCAATGTCCACAGTTCTTTCAACTTTTCTTAATTTGACACTTTGACTTTCATTCAACACAGTTCAGTTTCTTATTCTCTCCTCGACTCACCGGATGTGATGAGCCACTTTGCTTTCCTCATATCTGGAGTCAAGGAAGGTACCACAGTCGTAGGCGTCTTTCTCGGGCCTGCTTATCAGCGTAGGTATGCTCCGTGTACCGTTGACATCTGCTTCAACACACTCTGGCTATTGTTCGCGGTCTTACGATCCTTCCGCGGAGGCTTCGCGGGTCTGACTCGGAAAGGGCAAAGTCGCTTCTCTCCTGGTTACCCTTTCGGTTCTTGCCGCCTTTCTCCTGCTCTTGAACTGTCGTGTTTGGATAGCTGTCTTGTCGTGCGGGCTGCCTTGCTCGCCGTGTGCTCTTGTGCTCCACCTTTTATCCCTATGGGGGAAGGGAAAGGGCCGTCAGGTGTGTGTGTTCCTGGTCAAGTGCCCGACTGTCTGACCCTTGTGTTGGGACATGTCAGGTAAACGGCTCTGGTCTTAGTCAGTCTTTCATGTTGTGTGAAATTGTTCGTGTTGGAAAAGGGGGAACGGGAGTGGGGGAGTAGAGTGTTTGTGTATCCTACGTAGTAGGCTGAGGAAAAGGTGTTAGAAGGGGGATACCGCGTCTAACCTGTCGATGTCCAGCTTCCAGAGGACCACCCATCCAGGTGATCCTCCTTCACTGGTCCACCCCCAGAAACTGGATCCAATAGCGATGGCCATGTCCTGGCCACCTGGATGATAGATCCCCGGGGACTAGTCAGGGAGACACCTTCAGGTTTCTTCCAATTAACACCTTCAACTGAATTTCAAGTATTGGACAAAGACTGCAGTTACTGACGTGTGGATGTTCTTTCCCGTTTCAGGATCTCAGCCTGCCGCAATGAGTATGGACTGCTCGATTTATGCTGCAGCCTCCTCCGGGGTTTTTAAAAAAAAATTGACCCTCCCACCATGCTGTACGCACAACTTGGCAGGGAACATCGTCTTGCAGAAGACGTGTCACCCGATCAAACGGCCTCCAAGTGGCCTGGACCCCAGCCGAAATGTCTGGATAGATGTGGCATTCTGGCGTGGTGGCGCCCAGGCTTCGGGAGTGGGCAAGGGAACAACTCGTCACACTTTGAACGCATTGCCATAAGCTCTTTCCGGATGGCCTTAAGCTCTTGTCAGTGCTTCAGGTGATGTCTGGCGAGGCCCACCAGGATTTCTCGCAAAATACTTATGAAGGATTAAGGGGGTTACCCCAGTATGTCTGGTCCACTCTGTACCTGCTGATTACCAGAGGAACTGCTCTACCAGTCTCTCCAGGCCAGTCACACAAGCAATTTACTTGAAGGATGTACCCTCGCCCCGGCTGGGAAAGTGATGATCCCACTCCACAGGGGGCCTCAGCTCCTCTCCACCAGACCTTGAGGTGCTGCCTCCTGTTCACACCCTCACCTTTCAGGCAGATTTTAGTGCCCCCCCCCACTTGCAACCGCAGGGTGCCCGCAAGCCTCCTCAAACATGTACCCCCAGGCTGCATTGTCCCGTTGTCGGCCCCAACATTGGAGACCCGACCAGCACGCTACCCTGTGTGCTCAGGAGTTGCACTCACCCCCTGAGAGACTTGAAGCGGCCGCAGTACCGCTCAGCAGGTCATGCAATGACAATCTCGGATTCCCGCTAGCAGAGGGCGTTCACTCCCCCTGCGTCCACACCAGATGCCCTCCGCATCTGAGGGCTGCAGGCCCGCCAGCCTCCCCGGATCTCCTCAGCAGGCCCTGTGTAAGTCCGGGGCAGCAGACTGCGCTCACCCTCGATCAGGCCGTCCAGTCTCCAGGAGCTGCTGATGGATCACTGTGCGCCCCAGCTCTCACTGGGCTGGAAACAGGGCCCAGGGTCTTACGCGTTTCACCAAGCCATCCTTCGACAACAATCGCAGCGTTCCGAGCCACAGATCTTTGCAGTATTCTGTCAGTATTTCGCCACAATCTTTACTGGGCCAAGTAAGTCATTTGAGCGCTCTGCCGCACTCTTGGAGAGGATATTTGCTAGTCAGGATTTATGCGGATTCTGAGCTGCTGAGTCAAGCAGCCATCTTCGTTGCTGCTCAGCAACACCGCCCTTTGCCTGGAACCCGTTTGAACTGGAATGCTGGTTCGCGGTCCCCCTGGGACAAGTACAAGTGGATGCGTGAGTGGGCACAACACGATTCATGGTGGTCGGTATTTCTTCTATCGATAATGTATTTAAATCATTTAGTGGGGTGCAAACCCTCCAACAAAGGTGCTTCTGCACCAGACACGGAACACTGAAAGAAAGACTTAGGCCAGCAGGCCTGCACATCCTAGCCACATGTAGTGGTGAAAGGTTGCTAAATATTACATGCGTGGAAGGGATTCATAAAATTAGACATAGACCTAAAAAGAACTGCCAATTCAGAAGGGTGCGCTGCACCTATCCGCAGCCTTTGATACGATCGACCACACAATACTCAAACAGGCTCTTCACCCTATGCATAAAAGATTCTGCCATTAATTGGATCACCTCTTATTTCCAATCGCTCACAAATCATTCTCTTCCGACCTTCCTCCTCCACCCCTCGCTTCATTACAAAATGGGTGCCACAAGGAGCCTCCATTTCCTCCCTCCTCTTTAATCTCTACCCAAGTCCACTGCCAGCTCATATCCGCTCACACAACCTTACCTGCTACAATTATGTAGCCGACACCCAAATAATCTTCAAAATTCCCAAGACTTCAGCCTCCCATCTTCCCAACCTCACCTCTCGGATATAGACCTACGGATGACGACCAACCACAATCCTCAACCCGGGAAAAAAATCATAAATCATAATATGCAGCAAAGTTGCTCTGATTCCCCAATCTTTACCCTGGCCAATAGCCCTGGAACCCCCGCCTGCTGCCTCCAATGCCATTAAAAATCATGGATGCACCAACGATGCAGACCTCTCTCTCCAAACACATCAACTACATATCCAAAACGTGCCACTTCCACTTATGCATCCTAAAATAAATGTTTCCCTACCTCTCCGATCCTCAAAGAGTCTCTGCAATACTGGCTATCATCATCTCCCGCCTAGACTACGCCAGCTCCCTCCATCTTGGCGTCCTAGCACACCAGCTCAGGAAACTCCACCAATCCAACCAGCCAGACTGATCCTTGCCCTCGTGCCCAGAGAACATCACCCTCACACTCTACACTGGCTCCTTGTTAGCCTAAGAGCAACCTTCAAAGCCATGTGCATCACACACCTAGCAATCCATAATACAGGACCAGAGTTCCTTCAGAACAAAATCATCCAATACCAACCCCTCAGAAACCTTGGATCGGGCTCAGTTCCCCCCCCTCGCGATTCCCTCCTTAGCACTTCACCAGAGTTGGTAGCTTGGCTTTCTCCATCCTAGCTCCCACCATCTGGAACACTCTTCCGCTGCACATCCGCCGCACCGAGAACTACCTTTCCTAACATTTCTTTTTAAAAGTCCTCAAAACCTGCCTATTTGGCACATTATCCTGAAACCCCTCCCTAAACTTTACAATTCCCAATCCAAACACTCTTTCGCAGCAGCCAGAAACACACACACTATGAAACACCAATCATGCCCCTGGTTTCCCACAAGCACCACTATAGTTGAAGCACAGCCCTTCATATATGAAATGTAACAGGATCGATTAGTCACTGCACCTGGCATGTACGGGAAAAGATACAAAATCATACTCAAAGGGGTTGTGAGGGAATCCCCACTATAGCAATTGGACAGATTGGGAGGCACTGCAGGGAATTGGCATGGGAGGAATCGTGCCATGGCCATGTCTGGCGCCAGAGGGCCAGGTGGGGGTCCTTTGTGCATTACTCCAGGAGGGCAATCAAGAACTAGCCCCAGAATTGCACTGGAAGGACTTGAGGGATGGGCAGGTATTGCGCATGTATGATCTATAGGATGGGCCGCCCGAGGTAAAGGCAACAACTGAAAAGGTTCAGTCAATAAGTGCACGGTATTGGGGTAGACTAGCCACGCTATCCACCTATAAGAACCTGGAAGTACAACTGGTTCTCCCCATGTTGCAAATAGCTGGGAGCATAGACTGTCACTTACCGTTTTATCGCAGCCGCAAGAATCGACACAAGAAGCCAACACCTGAGAGGGCGCACAAACAATAGATCACCACCGAATCTGCTACGTTCGTATAACACACCACTCCGGAGGACACTGGCAGCAGGCATGGCTACCCGCACACATCAGAATATAGCAAGGACTATGACAAAATGTGGTCACGCTCTTCAGATAATTCTGCGCCTTCTTACAGACTATGCCTCAACAACTCTGACATCAGAATGCAGTGAAGACCTATTCGGGGACGCTGAACACAGAGTCTCTAGCACTACGCCATCTCCGGACTCTCAGCACCCATCCACATTCCTGACTGCATGGGTTGCTCTCTACTGAGCCTGGCCAGCCCTGCTGAGCTTTATCTGGCCAAATGCACACACACATTCTAATCTTACTCCATGATCTCACTCTGGACTTCGGTCCTCTGAGGGTGTTACACTACAAGCGCATTGGGACTATAATAATGGTAAAAGGTGGGCGCTTTATAAATGACAAGTGCAATAAAATCATGCAAGTGGCGAAATCCTTGATGTAATATTGTTACACCATGTACCCAATAACTTGGGTACATGAAAGGAACAGAATCTTTAAGAAGTATGTGACTTATTGAATTTAGTATGTTTATTCCCCAAAAAACTTGTGTTTTCATGCGTCGCTCTACGTAAAAGTTGGATGCGTGGAAATACAAAGTGCGTTGTGCTAGAATGACTAAGCGGTAGACCATGGCGGGGGGTACTTACTCTAAAAGAAACTGGGCTTCATTGAGTGAGATCTGTGAGCTAAGCTCCGCGGATCTTCAACTTATAACTGCTAGGAATAACAAGGGACATAATTAACTGATTTTTAATGTGTATAATCGACCATATAAATCGCCCCCTGCTCTTGGTTAGTCCTTGCTTCCTGCCCATAGCCGGCCCCCGCCACCCCTCATTGGCTGCCAAACTCGCTACTGCGAGTACTGACCACCGCACGGCGACCGATGCACTTCATTTGAGCTCCGGAGTGCAGGCGAGTGACCGGCCCTCCCTGTGGCCCCCCCTCCTCTCCCCATCACCAATAGTGCCCATTTCGTTGCTTTCATTTTCCCCACCTTTGTTTTTGGGGGCGTTTCGGTGCTCCTTTCCATGCCCTCTCCCCCGCTTCCTGGCTAGTCCTTGCTTCCTGACCATAGCCAGCCACCAGCGCCTCATTGGCTGCCAGGATCCTTATTTTGTCCACCAAGGGAAGCCCTGTTGCCCGGGCAGACCCATCGGCTAAAGGCAAAAAGGCAGCTCCTGAAGAAGCAAATCCGGCCCGCGTTCGCCTGGGGAGCCTGCAGCCACAACCAGTAGCAACATATAAGAGAAGTGTGGTGTAGGTAGGATGTACAGCCATTACTGAATTATATGAACTACTGAACCACTCATTACCCAATATCACTCCATCAGGCATATAGCCTATTTATGCAATTAAGCCATTGTTGGCATTTAACCTAAATGTAAAACGTGGGCTTTTAAATCTGCCTCCGTGTAAGGTGACCATATTTTGCATCCAGCCTAACGGGGTTACTCAGCCATATTATGCAGCTAGCCTATTTGTGTTAGTTGTCCACAGTTCGCACTTGGCCAGTCTTGGGTGGGGCAGAGTTGTGTGGACTAGCCTTGTGTCACACCTAGTTAGAATTGCGACGATTAGCCTCGCCTCACACCAAGACAGATTTGTGAAGATTAGGCTTGGGTCACATCTAGATAGAAATGTGAAGATTTGGCACAAGCACACATCCAAGTAGAATTGTGGAGATTAGCCTTGCGCCACATCTAGATGGCACAGTAAGATTAACCTTGCACCACTTAGAGATAGAATTGTGTAGTTTAGCATGTGTCACACATCTAGACAGTGATGCCACTAACCAACCCCTACTAAAAAAAAAACTCACCCCTCTGCATACATCTCTCAAACTCTGAACTAAACACAACCATGCCTCCTGCAGCACAACAAAACGCATGCACTTCACCACAACAAACCACACATAGCCTTGTACAACAGCACATTACTACCAACTGAAAAACACACCTAAACTCAGCAAACGGTCTAAACCGAACTGAAGCTGCCAACAGCACATCACAGCTCTCTTGCTCTTTTCTACCGCTCAGTCCTACTAATTTACACCCTCCTCACCCTCTTGCCTCACAGATCCGCCACAGCACCAGGGGACCAAGAAGGTGGTGATAGTGTGCAGTATAAAAAATCTTTAACATAACATATAGAGTAAACCCATTGGCGACCTTATTGCATATGCAAGAGTCAATATCTAGATGGGACTACTGGGAGCCCAATACATTTCATATATTGGTGTTGGGCGATCTTAATCTGCAATATGAACCCATCAAGGAACTACAAGGGCTGTGGGAAGAGCAGGACTTGGACTTGGTATGGGAAAGCCCAGCCTTGGAAGCTGCTAATCGTCCCAAAATATGATAGTTAATTTATATAGCGCCTATACACAATGTGTTTCAAAGCGCTTCAAGGCAAGGGAGGGAGGGAGGGAAAATACAATCACATTCTTACAGGCCATGAACAGTAAGGATGTGAAATTTAACTATCGTACTCAGCTCTTGCACTATCTGAAATGTTGTCAGGCCAAGACGTAGATAAGGAAGGGAGGGGGAAGAGTGGGAAGGAAATGGAAACAGACAGGTGACTACCGTACTAGGCCTGCTGACATTTCTGGTAGAGCTGGAGAAAAACAGAAGGTGAGGGAGAGGGGTGCAGAAAGGGAGGGGAGGAACAAAACAAGCGACTATCGTACTAGGCCTGACGACATTTCAGATAGTGCTGGGGGAGGAGGGGGCGGCAAGAGGAAAATAAACAAAACAGGTAACGAGAGGGGGGGAGGAGGCAGACGAGGTTGCCATCATACTAGGTCCAGGGACAATTCTGATAGAGTAAGTGCATAGAAGAAAGTAAGGGGAAGTACACAAACATGCCATAGATTCAACCCGGATTTTATAGAGGCTTAATCTAAGGGCATGCAATTGGCATTTTATGAAGGACCAGCCACCTTTTTCAGCCAAGGCTGTTAGTCAATGATAGATTATATCCTAGTACTAGCCAATGACTGGGGGCTGATGGAAGACTTTAACTCTTAAGTGACCACAAGCCCTTAACCACTACGATTAGGCTGAGGAATGTGCTCAATCCTAGGGCTGAGAACACAGTCCAATCCACACATACTACAGTTGCAGGTCATGCTTGCCGAACTTTTAAGTGGGATAGCTTAGTATTAACTGGGGCTAACATATCTATCGAACAGTGCTGGGGAACAGAGAACATCTGCAATGATGAAGCCAATGAGGCGGACAGAATGGTGGCATTAGATTGCCTAGTCGCTCGCCTTTTTCCCCCGGCTAACTCGACCAGCACCTGAGATTAAGAAATTAACATTGAGAGAGGGGTGGTTCTATGACGATTTTAAGATAGCAAAGAGGGAATTAATGCAGTGTCTGGCTACTAAAGATAGGGTCAACAAAAGTGGACTGCGACACTACAGAAAACAGTATAAATCAACATTAAGGTAAAACGGATGCATATAATAAATACAAATGGGAAGGCTTGTTTGGGACAGCTAAAGAGGATACAAAGGCTTTTTGGTCTTTAGTGGCAAACAGAGGAACAAGGCAGATTCACTCTATATTGCAGTATTGGCCTGGAAAACAGGCATAAGCATTTACATTGTTTATATGAAGACGTTGAAGTCAATGAGAATATTGTTGGGGCCCCAGTTAGGGACCGGCCGACAATTGATATAGGGGGCTAATGATTACCTTAAGGTTAAAGATGCAATTACTAGTTCCAAAGGACCGAAAACCCAGGGCCAGACCAGTCCGATTGGTTTATTAAAAGATGAGGCCCAAATTTGGACACCCATTCCGGGGAGGCTATTTTCAGCAGCGATTCATTTAAATGTGGTGCCTGGTTCATTGGTAAAAGCCGAAATAGTAACAATTTATAAGAAGGGTGGAAGAATTACAGGCCAAGTTACTCAATGCAAGGCATAGATTAGTTTTCAAAAATTGATTAGCAGAGTTTGCCAATTAAAATGTTTTTGATTAGCAAACACACCCATCGGATTAGCAATTTTGTACTTATTTTGTTAATGTCACTGGATGTTAGTTGTACCCAAGGCATGAAATGAGCAACAATTCAGCAGTTTTGCTTACAGCTTGAAATAAGACCTTAGTGAGGAGTCAAAACTTGCAAATTCTTTAATCTTCAGCTAGACCTGCAGGTCGGGTAACTTAGTTTACCTATTCAACCTGAGAGAAATGCACTCGACCTATATCAACGGAGGAGAACAAATGTATATTGTGATTTCTGTAAAATGGTGCATGTCGCTACAAACCCACTTTATGTTTGGCACACTGCTGCCACCCAGAGTCCAGCCATGCACAGTGAAACTTTTATTTGACATTTGATGCAAACAAAGTAGATGTTAAATACAAGTTTCAAACATCTCTTGTAAATGCTACTCACCCTTCGTAAAATCTACTGGACTGAGTGGGCGAAACTACTTTGCAAGCCAAAGATGCATGAATGGACACAAATAAATAGATTGGATTTTTTTAAAAAGGCTCTGAAAACAGTTTGCCCAGCTGTCTCCTGTAGGTGGTAATATATATTACTATCATAAAGCAAAGCGAGCTCTAGAGGCTAACTACAGTGTTTGGTATTGCAGTAGATCTACAGACTGGATGGATCTATTGATCACTACTTTGCGCAAGCATTTAGTTCATTTTGTGTATTTATTATGCAAGAAGAAAGAAAGACTAAGCAGAGTCGATTGCGTAGCAGGCAGAGAACTGGCTAAACTAGGTGGAATATTGTAGTTCGTGTTAATCGCACTCTCAGGGTCCCTGGATTAAAGCAACAAGGTGATAATATAGAATGTCAAGAGTATGGGTTCGAGTATGGGTTGTGCACCAGTTGCAAGATGAATGCAACCTGTACACAGAACTAGGTTAGCCATCAAAATCATGTGATAATGTACATTTTCAAACGTTCACTAGTCAACCTGATTCATCTTCCCCAACAAAATGAAATATAGTTGACACTATGAAATTCAGATAGACTGGCCTAAACTTTGCTGTAAAGCATGCATCGTTCCAAGGTTTAACAGTCTTAATACTGTCATAATATATTATTTAACAAGTTACATTTTAGGAATGGAATTGAATAACACATACTTGTCTTTGCCACACAGGATTTAAAAAGCTTAATAAAATTATCCCAATTACTTATGGTTTGCAATCATTTGAAAAAAATATTCTTGCACTCTACACATGCATTTGGCACTTGAGAGCGGATGGAGGATAAGACTACTACTTTACTTTCCCTCCATTAGCTATTGAAGTGAACAGGGAAAAGAGGGTGAAGAGAGCACTGACAGCAAGAGAGGAACGCAGGGTGAGCTGTGCTTTCATTGAAAAGGGCAATTTACATAGCTAACTTTGCTACACAAGTGTTCATTTGATTAGCAAAACTACAGAATTGCATAGCAAATTGTTATGCGACACTGCTTATTTTATGCCTTGCAATGCCGTTGGAAAAACGGCTCGAACGTAATCCTCAAAAAGGTGCAAGCACACAATCCTCTTTAGGCTGGGTTTCAGCAGGAGACTAGTACAGTTGATCAAGGTTTTTGTTTATTTTTAATTTTTCAAAAATACAGTCCTAAATAAAATGAAGGTGTACACCATGTTTGTAGATTTGAAGACTGCAATCGATCGTGTTCCGAGAGATCAACTTTGGCAAGAAGAGGTGCCCGACAATGTACTGGCTATCATCCACCAACTATACACAGGTAATACAGCTGTTGTGCGGTCTAGCCGGGGAAACAACTGATCCCCTTAAAGTAGACAGGGGCACGCAGCCAGGCTGTGTCCTTGCCCCACCGCTGTTCTGCTTATAGATCAACAAAGTAATCATAGAATTAACTACCAAATGCGTTGGGGAGAAGTTAGATTGCCCGGGGATGGGTGGTGATTTGTTTCGGACACCGTTCTTCGCGGATGACGCAATACTGCGGTCAACATTACCCTTGAGGCTAAAACGCAGCTTGGCCCGTTTTGTTAACATCTGCAATCAACTGAGGTTGTCATTGAATAAAGAAAAAGACAAAAAAGGTATTGGTGTTTAGGCCAAAAAGATCAAAACCCTGTGATTCGTCATTGGAAGTTGATTCGAGTAAAGTTCTTAAATACTGGATCTTGGTCCGCTAGATAAAAATCGTGTACAACCTTGGACCTTGGGACAACTTTTTTTGTATTTTATTAGGGTTTATATAGCTCTTTAATCCAAAGCGCTTTACATAAGGACAAAAAGAGTACATTTATAAATTTATCATGGAGGGGCTGTATCACCATCAATTGAAATTTACAAAGTACAAACAGCTACAGCAGTTTTGTACGGTGTCGAGTTAAGGGGTCATAATGATTACCAAAAACTGGCATTCATTGAAAACATTTTGAAAATGTTTCCCAAATGGCCCGTTGCACATGGGTTGTAGACTGAAGCCAATTATAAAATGAACAGCCCCAAGCCCGTTTTTTTTTTAAATGGGATCAGGCTCTGGGCAACAACAGAACCTAAAAAATATAGAGAGACTCTAAACCATATATTAGATTCTGCAGGTGGATACGCTCTGAATGCTCTTAATTTAAGCAGCTTGTGGCTGAAATCGGGGACGCCAAGTACAAACAAGGAGTGAGGTCAAAGACGCAGCACAGAGAGATCTGTGGGTACATCTTGAAAGCTTGGTTTACGAGCGAAAGCAGGGGCGCATTATTTGGCATTGAAAAACGATTTTATATTAGAGGAATAGCTTGACTCGATATCCCCAGACTGAGCTCAAGCACTTTACAGGACAGATACAAGATTGCAACATATATGTGCAACTGGAAGAACTCCAATTCAGATACCAGTCCACTGTGTGGTACAACACGCCTGCGTGTCTAGAGTACTGCAAGCATTCTTGCTATGCAAAACAGCTGCCGACTGAAACATAGTACATATTGTGGCGAGATTCATCTACAGAGCATGGGTTCAAAGGAATTATTTGATCAGACGTTTATTGGACACAAAGATTGCAGGGATATTTTAAGAACCTTCTTGCTGTATTTTATTTATTTCTGTATCCATGCTTGATGAAATTAACGTTTTTTAGCGATTTTAATCCTAGGGTGTTACAGATGTGTTATACTTATTAACTGTGCTGCATTATTGTTGCTGTGATAAAGACACGTGTCGAATAAAGCCTTATGAACCGACTGTAAATAGATGTATATCGCAAGTTCTGTTTCTACATGGACTACCTTGCATATTTCACTATAACATAAAAAATTAACAATTCAAGCATTTTTAGAGATGATGGATCACATTTAACCAATGCCAGCAATAGTTTACTTTTATGTACTATTCTTGAAGGTATGCATAATCAACTACAGAGATTTTAATATATTAAACCCTTAAGAGGACTAAGTTTTACTATGCAGTGCAAGTTTTGCGTATTCTTCATACATAAATTGTACATTTCTGTACACTTTTTTTAGTGTGTATTGTTTTATTGGACGTATAAGTTACGCATTACATTCATGCTTCTATGTAATTTACTACTTGTGTAATAAATACAATTTGAGTCTTTCTATCCTTTCCATTACGCAGTTTTTAGTTTTCAATGCATGGTTTTGCTATTGATGCATACTTGCATGCAATCAAATCTGTTACCAGTTAGTGTTCATAGAAAATTGTTGTTTGCGTCCTATACATCTTTCCTCTTGTTTGTATTGGTGTGTACTTGTGCGATTTAAGCTTAACGCAGTTGGTATTGTAGCATGCTGTTTATTTTTTTGGGCATTTGTAAAGCGTACCCGAGGCAGCCGGGCGCTCAGTTCATATGGGTGTGTCCTTTTTGTATGCCTTTTAAGCTCCATGCAGCTTGTGTTGCAGTGTATACCCAGTTGCTGCTTGAACATGAAAATTGGTGTTATTGCGCATGCGACAGAGATCTCTCTGAAATGGGCATTTGAATTGTCAAACTTTTTTCAGGACACCAATTCCTAATATAATCTATATGCAGACCAAAACTCTTGGGGGGGGGGGGGGGGGGGAAATGCAGGCATGGTTTCTCAAACTTTACTCATCAATCTCGGACTTTGCGTTACATCAAGACGACTGTGGTGAAAAGGGTGGATCGCAGTCATAAGTGCATCAAAATGTAAGTGATGCTGTAGAAAATACAGTTCTAATACATTGCCATGAGGTGCAAAGCAGGTGTACTTATGATTTATTGAGAAATAGTACATGGGTGACTGTTCTTTTAAAAAGGTTCTTGGTTACTCACGAGTATGTGCTAATAAATTACCATAAATACCCAGACAGTTGCTGTCCCCTCATTTTGACATGCATGCCATTAGCAACCTATGCCAAAGCATGCTCAATCAATGATCTGACAATTTGTAAGATTATACCAGCTAGAACAGAATCCAGATTCTTTTACAATAGTTCTCTTCTGTGCACTTTACACAAAATAAAACGTAGGCAAAAACAGAGGACAGGCAGTGTACAGGTCTGATGAGATGCCCATAGTTATGGTAAGTTGATGGACACAGTATAAAAAGTAGCCAGGACAAAGAAGTTGTGATTTCAAGGTATTGCGGTATTCCAGGTTTCAGGTGCTGGAAGGGGGTTGGGAGAGGGGAAAGAAAATGTTCATCACTGTTGTGTGTAATGGTGACTAATGGATGGATTGTGGGACGTCCAAATGTAGAAGATGGAAGTTCTACATGGGGCCGTTTTATAGTTTTTGTATAGAGCTTGAAGAAGCCTTTGGGCATCATAGAGCACAGATGGTACAGGAACATGTATCTAAATTCTTTAGTTATACTGGGATTTCAACCTTTAGAAAGGGAACCCAGGCATGTTGCATGATGTGTGTACCATACATAGGTGTGGGGGTATGCAAGTGCTTCCGGGGTCTTTGCAAGGGCCAGATGAGCAATTTAACACAGTTTTAAATAAAACGTATACTAGTGTCATGCTACTTTTGCACATAAGACCTTTTTTATTTAAAACATAAATGTATATCTTTATTGCAATAACTTTTGAAAACTGCCTACGTACTTTTATCGAATTTCATGAACGCCATACGTGAAAAATAAAGTATAGGATGACTAATTAATACAGAAGAAGGAACAAATAAAGAACTGAAATCTGTACCGACGTTATGTGTAATACTCATTTCAAAGTGAAGTGAAGTCATGTACCAGAATATGCAAGGGATACAGATTTTGAAAAATGTTATTAATGTAGGTTTATGAAGAGGAAAGGTCCAGGGAGGGATTTATTTGCAAACACAAGGTCACAAAAATTACTTGGGGGATTGAGATCTTAATCACCACATTAGAACTTGGATTTTTACTATCCATGGGGTGCCATTTCTAACGGAACGTATAGCTATGGTCCATCTGCCACTCAACATTTCTGTTCAGGATGTTTTTACTATTCTGCATGACAAGTCACCAATTTTACACAGTACCTTTTTATCACCCTTTGTAGAAAGAAAGATCGGAGTCTGTTCTCATGGAATCTGAACTAGTAATCCCACAAGAATCCATGCAGCAGAGCAGGGGTAAAAATATTATGTTCACCTGACTAACCAGCCATAAACAGTCACTTGCCACCTCAATTCCACACATGCACACCCTTTCTTGCTCGCCAAGACACTATCATCACTAGCCAACGGGTAGTGGAGAGTGCACATTTTGTGCCCTGAGCAGAAGCCTTAGTTAACTGAGCGGTTTTGCAACAAACTGAATTAAACTAGTTTCTACACAGGGCTCATTTTCTTGTATTAACCGATCCACAGACCAGTCCAAGATTTGAGGAAAGTATGGCATTTCCAGTTCCTGAAGGGCATTTTGATGATAGACACGCAAAGACAGAGGGTGCAGGACAGTGGGTGCAGGAGAGACGCAGCACGGAATTGGCAAGAGGGCATGAGTGCAAACGAGCAAGAGTGAACAAGACGGCAGGACACAGGTTTGACAGTTTCAAAAGGGAACATTGAACCTCTTTGTAGAGGCCACTGCCGGACACGTGAGGATAGGGCTGTGTTGTGGCTTTAATTCATTGTTATATGTGGCTTCGAGTGTTGGTGACTCTCACTAGAAGGTTCACAGTTCTCCTTTTCACCCTGGGCTACATGCATCAATTAGCCACTTATACCCCAGGTTTATACTATCTAGCACACTCCTCCATTGACACAGACACACCACCTGAAATCTACACTTCTACCAACTTCTCGCACACAGCTCTCCAGCAACCCTCAACCAAATCTTGCTCTCAGGGCTGACGCCATTAGTTGAAACACAAGCAGCATACCTACATCTGGGGCTTCATTCTGGATACTGTTACAGGGTCAGTGCTCTGGCCCAGTCAAGAGGGCAGGCCCCTCTCAAGCTGGGGTGGGAGGCATGCATGGTGGAAGCTTCAACAGGTCCTACTTCAGAGGGGGAATGTGGCAGTTAGGAGGGTTGCGGCCCAATTCCTGTCCATTCTTACATTACCAGAGTACCTGCGTTAACTACCTCATCATACCCGTCTCGCATGATGCTGGTCAGTTTCTTTCTGCTTTTTCCACCAGAAAACTACATATCCCAGCATGCCAGGCAGCAGAAGGTAAATAGACCAGCCAACCCAAAACTTCAGAGTGGCCGGGTTCCTATGAACCCAAACCAGCAATATCCCAAGGGAATCCGCTATGTAAAGCAGAGCCATGGAGAACAACAGAGGCCAGCATATACACAGCACTCGAAACTGCTTAAGGACATGTCACTTAACTAGTGGTGGCTGGTGATTTCTTTGAAATTGTGGGAGGAGAGTGGGGCTAATGTAAATTTTTTCCTTGAACATGTGGGAGTGACCAAGCTTAGCATGGGACCCAAACCCAACAAGGAGCTTCAATGAGGTTATCTCCCCATGAGAAATGATAATGGGTTAAAATCATGCATTTTCAGAACACCAGAGGTGACTGCAGACCCTCCATGAAAGCGGGTAAGCCCCCATGGAATCCGTTCCACCAACAGGCTTCCAAGCAATGCCGCCGCCTCTCCGCAGTGTTGGGCCTTCCTTACCCCTCTGTTCGTCCTCTGGCCCCTCCCTCCCCCAACTCGGATTGGATGAGCTTTGAGAAAGCTACTCTTAACTGAGCGTACAAGGGAAGACTTGCCTGGCAGCCAGCTATGGGCTATAAAGCAAAGGGCACCTCTCCCTTTCCTGTCTGCCAATGGAGCTCTACACAGCCGTCTATTGCAACTATCAGGTAGGGTGTAGAAGTTGGAAGCACAGCCAGTGGTGTGCTTCTGAAATCGTGCCACTACTCTATTACTTTATTACTAGGATGCGATTCCTGCCATTGTGTTCAATCATGCTGTGCTCCAAAGCTAGCCACTGTATCGAATTTAGTTAAATTGTTCAGTATAGACACCATTGCATTTAGCTGAATTTTAGAGTGTAGCCACTGTATTGAATCTAGGTGCACATTTGAGCATAGACACCGTGCTTTAACCTAGCTGGATCTCCGTGTATAGCCACCAGATAAAATAGGGTACTGCTTCCCACTGAATCCTGCCTGTGTTGAAAGCGAACTACACTCTGAGGTTTTGCCACTGTACTAACCACCCCTGCTCCTCTCCCGCATATCTCCCAAGTACTAAACACGTCCTAAAGGGCAGCAACACTACACAAAATACACAAACCCCACATCCGCCACAAACAACCACAAACAAAACGCTTCCACTGGGACTTACCCCTCGGACACAACAAGCCAGTGCAGAGAATCAAAGCACACTCAGCAAGCCGACACGCATAGACGCCAGTTTCTCCTGGTTCTGCAAGCATCAACAGTACAGCACAAGCTCTATCCTATCCCTCTTCCCACACTAACCTACCCAGCCCTCTTTTTTACAGAATCACCTGAGAGCCTGGAGACCATGCAAGTGGTAGGGGTGTACGGTATAAATCAATATAGCATAACACTATCTATGCAATTGGGTAAACAGTTACAGTTTGCAATGAGCTTTTTTAGGGTAATGAACAATCCAATAAATTAACATTGCACAGGAGCATTTTCCAGCTTCGGTTAGCTTTACCAGTACCAAATGCAATGCCACAGATTGAAAATATGTCCAGACTCGACCTGCCAATGATAGCCAATAACACGCATGAAGCCCAGTTGAAAGAAAGAAAGAAAAAAAAAAAAGCAGCCATCCCACAGTGAAGGTTTTGTCTAGATAGGCCGCCCCAATGTGCGTTAGTACATAGGAAGACTCGTTGCAATGCCTTTACCCCGGATGCCCAACACAAAATTCCATACCACAAATTCACAATAAAGAAATTAGCCCAGACTGGACCCTCCAATGTGTGGCAATACAATGTAGGAACACTCATACTTTGTTCACCCTTGACGCCAAGTAAAAAGTGCCATGCCACAGTAAAGCAACATGTCCAGAATGGACCCACCAAATTTAGGCCAGTGACAGTAGCAGCTCACATCCTTTGCCTTCCCCATTGTTGTCCAGTAAATGAACGCCATGCCACAGTGAATGACACCAATAAAAAAAAAAAAATAAAAAAAAAAAGTAAAGAAAAGCTCCTCCTGGCTGCTTCCCCCACCCATTCCTCCAAAATCATTCCCCCACCCATTCCTCCAAAATCAGAGCCCTGCTGCCCAGCTGGTGCGCACGCATCAGCAGTCATACAGCATCATTAATTCTCACACACGCATTCATATGACATTAATTCTTCATTCACTCAATCACATTCACCCTCGCACCCATACAGCATTCACACCCTCACACACGGCACCCAAACATACACTCATTCACGCACCCACATACAAATCCTTGCATTCAAAAATGTTTTGCTTCATTTTCTTACTGCAGCCCCTCTCCAGATTCCAGTCCACACTACCTTCTGCAACAAAGCCCCTCCCAGCTCCTGCGCAACATACTTCAGGAACCAGAAAGCAGAGTGCCTCCTACATATGTGCAATGAATCCACAGCGCTTTCAGGTTGAAGCCCCTCGGGCCTTGGATGGGTCTCAGGGGAGAGTAGGGAGCAAATATGAAGGTGTCTAGAAGAGTGAAAGAGGGAGAGATTAAGTGGGCGTGGGCAGAGTAGCTACAACGCGAAACTGAGGGCATTAAGTCAGTTCATTGACGCTTAAATTACATGAATATAGAGAACATACGCTAAAATACTATTCGGTTCTTTGAAACTTTTCTTTGTCTGAACTGAATGCTGAAAAAAAAAAAAGCATTAGATCAACTTTATATTGAAAGAGGAAAATTAAATGAGTACCACAAAAGAAAAACAGGCTTAGATTTACACATGTCCTACTTTGATGGCAAAATTGTAGCTGCTAAAAATATTTAGATGACATTTCTGAGAATCCCTACTCCTAATTATGGTTAAATTGAAAGGTATGGAGTGGTGAGAAGTTCCTGGAAATTGCTGTTCTGACAAAACATGCTGGTACCCGGTTTGATATTTGTTCAACTGAATGTGAGAGATGTAAACTCGCACAAAACGGAAAAAAAAGGCTTACGGGTTTATGTAACCAATGTATGGATCAGTAGAGCATGTGACAGAATGACTGACCGTATGAATGCACAAACACACAAAGGTCCATTTATTATGAATTTGCATTAGTCAAAAACCTTTGCGTTACTCGCAATAAACCAACCTCCAGAATTCATCTTTACAAATGTGTTCTTTACATTTTCAACAGGATCACATAAATCTAAGAAATAAAATTGGAATTTACTATAGAAATCGGATTCATTAGAGTTGAATAAGGAATAAAATCGTTTTTGGATAAAATGTAAATTCACTATACAATTTATCCCCGTGAAACGTTGTTTAATATTGGAGTTTATGGATTCCTGGAGGACTTGATATATACAGTTGCAGGTACATGGATGGTTTATAGTGCATGGGAAATACAAATGAAGGTAGACATTCCGTTTTGCAGTTCCGTGAGTCTCAGCAACAGTCTAGTTCACTTCATCTGGAGGGTGTAGGGGGGTGACAGTAGTTCCAAGTCCTCCTTGCTGTTCAGATAGCTGCAAAATTCAGTCCATACATTCTTGGGGCGAGAGGTCAGCGGGAGGGTAATGATGTAATCCTTCTCACACGTTTGAGTCCAGGTGAGGCCCCTCAGCCACATCTCAAATGAAGAGGGGGGAGTGGCGCTTCCAACACTGTAATATGCATTTTCTGGCCACCATGATGGCGACATTCAAAAACATGGACAATTTTCTTAATTCGGGCTTATCCCACAGGCCGAACAGTACAGCTAATGGTTCAGGAGAGATGTGGGACACTGTTATTTCAGAGAGAGCGTCTATTATGGCTTTCCAGTATGGGCCCAGCGCATCACAAGCCCAAAACATATGTATGTGGTCCGCATCTGTAGATTTACATCTGGGGCAAGCGTGAGCCTGGCTGTGTGCGAATCTGTCCAACCTGTGCGGCGTGCAATATAATCGATTCAGGAGCTTATATTGTATACACCTATATATGGCATTTAAGGAGGTGGTACGGGTGTGTATGCACATTTTCCTCCACATTGCATCAGTGATGAGCAGGCCCAGCTCACCACTCCACATGTCGCGTGCCATCTGTAGCACATCCTTAGGGTTGGCCATCAGCAATTTGTACAGCGAGGATATTATCCCTCTAGCCCCGGCCAAGTTGGTTATATAGTGGATCTCAGGCGAGTCTGGGGGTTCGTCGGGGTATGAAGGCCACCAGGCACGGACTACTGCTCTCAACCTGAAGTATTGTAATAGTTCCAGCGCGGAGCCGGAGTGACCGGGACGCCATGTCTGCAGGGTGATAAACTTCCCATCAGGGTATAAATCGGTCAGGACCCGATATCCCAAGTCATACCAGTTTCTCATTAGGAGTTTGTCGTGTGTGGGGCTGAGGCCTGGGAACTGCCAAATGGGCAGCCATTTGTAGTACGGGTGGTGGCCAGGTTGTGTATATAGTATTCGCTTCCAAGCCATGGTTGTTGCCGCTACGGGGTCAGCCGGGGCATCAGTATGAAATGTATGGTGGAGTATGATAGAGAGGGTGTTAACTCCTTCACTTGCTAGTTTCTCGAGTTTCACCTGTGGGGGAGGATCAGTGAATGCATACCAGTGTGTGGCGTGTTGGGCTTGAAGCCCCCATTCTCATATGGAAGAGTCACATGCTGCCACTTCCTACGAACCGCGCCAGAGTGCCACAAAGATTGGGCGCATGTAGTGTGTAGATTCTTGAAGTATCGCCTCCCAGGCCAGATCGGCACATTAACAAAGACGTAGAGCAGCTTAGGGACAATTATCATTTTGATTAGGGACAGTCTGCCCGATCAGGAGAGCGGGAGGTTGCGCCATTTCGAAATTTGGGCCTCTGCAAGCTGCGCCGCAGCCACGTAGTTGTCAGCCAATAGTGAAGATTCAGTGAGGGATACCTGAACCCCGAGGTATCTGATGCCCTTTGGTGATCAGCGGAGCTGGTTGAGAAGTGGTCGGCGTGAGCGGGAAGATTCAGATTTGGTATAATTTATGGTGAAGCCCGGGAATGTTCCGATTTTTGTTAGGTCCCGTATAAAATCGGGTCCAAGTGGGCAGCCGGGTCTCTGATATAGAGAAGCACATCATCTGCATATAGTGAGATGATCTCTGGGGTGTCACGCAGATGTATACCTTTACGTGTATGTTTGTCTCTGACGTTGTCAGCCATGGGTTCAATAGCAAGCGCAAAAAGTATTGGGGAGAAAGGACAGCCTTGGCTGGTGCCTCCATGGAGGGCGAAGGGGGCCGAGACCCTAGAGTTGACAAGGACTCTTGCTACGGGGTTTGTGTAGAGCAGTTTGATATAGGATATCATGCATGGGCCAATTCCCATTTTGTGAAGTACAGCCCACATATATTGCCACAACACCATGTCGAATGCCTTCTGGGCATCGAGGGTGACCGCTACGGCGCTTGCATTGGGGTCGATTCTGGACATGACATTGAATAACCGGCGGATAGAGGGCTGTGGATTGGAAAGGCACGAAACCACTCTGGTCGGGGTGAACTAAGTGGGTCATAATGGGGAGGAATCTATTCGCAATAATCTTAGCAAAAATGTTCATGTCGGTGTTGATTAGAGACAGCGGTTTGCCCGGCTTGGGAAGCACAGTTATGAGCGCTTTGCGCATGGATTGGGGTAGGGTGTTCAACCTAAGTGATTCGTTCCACACCTCTAGGAGTCATGTCTGGGTGCCAGCCATCCTGGCTCCTGATAAAACTCCAAAATTAGACCGTCTGGGCCTGGTGCCGGACAGTTCGAGATGGCTGTGGTTACCTCGTCGAAGATGAATGGAGCATCAAGCTGGTCGCGCGGGAGAGGAGCGCCATGCACAATGTCTGTTTTGTGGGCTGTGTTCTTGCTGGGGGCCGTACAGTGTTGTATAGAACGCGGTGAATGTCTCGAGGATGCCTTGGTCAGACCAGCACAGCGCGCCCTGCGTCTTTGACGCAGTCAATGCGAGTTCTGCCACCCTCTGCACAAACTAGTCTGGATAGTGTCCTCCCCTGTCTGTCCCCCTCACCGTATTTCCTGGCTGCTACGGGACAGGCATGGTACTGTATCTCCCTCCGGGCATGGGTCTCAAATGTTTCCAGTGAAAAAACATAGAATTCCTATTAATTACGAACTCCCGTCCCCTGCACACCTCTTGATATTGGAAAAAAGATCCAACCAAAATTTAAATAAATGTCACAATTTTTACTAGTTTAAGTTTTTAGAACAGCTAAATTCGTAAGTCATTTTGTTTTGTAATTCTTAATTAGAAATCAAATTTCAATAAACACAATGTTGTACAACAATTATTTATCCACATGATATTTTTAGTACTTATTTTAAACCAAAATCAGAGTTCAATTCACTTAAGGTTACATAAAATACAAAAACATTCTTGATATGGAGCTCTACACGTTTCGAGTGTGCCTCTCTTCTTCAGGAGCAATAACCATATCATTAAACACAGTGTTTCCTAATAATATTGATAATTCAACAATACTCTAAATATAAGTTTCAACAAATAATTTCTCATCCAAACACAAAACAGTGTTTTTCTTTTCTTTAGGACTTCAAATGTCCATTTCGATGTGGAATGATGGAAACGTCATCTTATGAGACAGTTCTCATATGTTCTGAAAATAATAATAGTGATATGTGTATTAGATAATGGTTAGATCAAATCGTCACTATGGTGTTAGAAGGGTAAGTATCCTTGTTCCTACCTGTGTATTATTGTCAAGGCCTTTGTGTTTCCAGATTCTGTAATACACCGTGTGTCGTCGTGTTTATCCACCGTAATGCCTAGTCAGCTTACATTCTATACAAAGTATAATAATATGTGTCAGGCTATAATAATACGCTTTTCCAATTCGACAAGTTTAGATTAAAAAGTCAGTGTGTTACCTGTGTGGTGCTGCAGTATCGGGAAATAACAATGTTAACAGTCCCAGCACAGGAGTCGATTCCCGTTAGTTCTCAAAAAATCTACACGAAGAATAACGAGTGTAAGTGTTTTGAATAATCAACTAAGTATCAGTCATTTTTAGATACTGGTCCATCCACCTTGTTACTTATGTCAGTGATTTCCTCGCCTCAAAAGATATGTCAGTGATTTCCTCGCCTCAAAAGATATGTCCTACAGCCTTCTCGCGGGTAACACGGTTCACTCACTACCTTTGGTTATTTAAAGTCATGTGACGTGAGATTTAATGTCATGTGACATATGATCTCCGTCACGTGATGTCCTAGACTTCTGGGAGTTGTAGTGCCCACGGACCTACAAAGACTTAAATAGTTAAAAGCCATTTAATCTCTCACTTTATCCCACACTTTGCCCACACTAAAGCTTGTGTGGTTCAATTAACGCGGGTGGTATAAAACATCTAACTGTTGGGAATAATAATGTTCAACGAGTGGATATGTCTACAAACACTTGCGGACATGAGTTCTATATCTGATAGTGTATATAGAGGTATTCCATCTGATGGTGTGGAATTCTGGTCTTTTATACTGAATGGTGTCACGACACATTGTTCATACTGTTTTGTTACAGCGATGTGCAGAATACATGTAGGTTATTAAGCTCCAGACTGTCTTTCCATTATTCCTCATTTCACCTTGATTATTACTTCTACAACAATATGAAAACGACTATAAAGGACATCAATCAACCTTTCTCACAGCAACAAGTGCTAATCATATCACTATTTCTTTGTTGTTTTTTATAAGAATACATCCAGAGAATACTCTTCGTTCATGCCTCTAGGTTCTAAGGCATCTAATTTGTGTACCAAGAACATTTCTCTACGGGATAGGATTTGTTGTAGGTTCCCTCCTCTGGCTGGTCGTGTAATGATTTCAAGAACAACAAATTCGAGTTGTGAAATTGTGCGTTTGTGATCTCTAAAATGTCTTGTAACCAGTGACTTCAGATTTCCTGTTCTTATGTTAGACTTATGTTCCGAGATGCAGTCTTTCACCCGTCTCAGCGTCTGGCCAACATAATATTTGCCACATGGGCAAATTAGTCCATATATTACACATTTGTTTTCGCAGGTGGTAAAGTGTTGTAAGTTGATCTTCTGACCTGTGTATGGATGTCTGATTATTGGACCTTTTTGGACATTGTTACACTGGCTACAGTTTAAACATGGAAATGTTCCTTTTTTTGGTTTCAACAATAACCGTTGTTGTGTTGTACTTGTTCTCTCTGCCTTTACCAGTGAGTCCCGTAAATTTCTCCCTCTTGTATAGGCCATTAGCGGTGGTTTTGCGAACAGAGTACAGAGTTGTGGGTCCAATCTAGTAATTTTCCAATTTTTATGTAATGTCCTTCTAATTTGTGTACTTTTGGTGGAGTATTGCGACAGGTAGATCAGTGGAGGATTATCCTTGTCTTGTTTAGTTTTTTGAATCAGAAGATCTGATCTGTTCTTGAATTGGCATTTCTCTTTCGCTTCTGTTAGAATTCTTTCCGGGAATCCTCTCTTCAAATCGTAGAATCAATTCACTCTCTGCTTCCGCATATGTATTTTCATTTGAGATAATCTGTTTAATTCTTTGCAGTTGGCTTAGAGGTAAATTGTTTTTAAGGTGTTGAGGGTGATGGCTCGTGAAGAATAAACTGTTATTCACATCCGTGGGTTTCCGGTAAACCGTCGTTTGCAATTTCCCATTTACTGGGTAGATCTTTGTATCTAGGAAATGTACTGCATGTGTTCCAATTTCAAGAGTAAACTTAATACGGCTGTTACATGAATTCAGGTATACAATGAAACTTCCCGATTCCACTGTTGTGCCACTCCATGTTGCAAAAACGTCATCAATATAACATTATCAGTTTGTCTGACCATCTTAGATTATCTAGAACATGCTGAGTTTCAAAATAAAACAAAAGTGTTTGCATATGCCGGGGCAATTGAAGTTCCCGATATCTGTAAATAATATTGACCTTGAAATCTGAAGTAATTGTTATAAAGAATCATCTTGGCAAGTTGAATAGCAAAGGTTTTATTGGGTGGAAAAAATTATTGTTGAAGTAACAGCCATTCTAGAGCTTCCAGTCCTTCATGCGGGATTGATGTGTACAAAGATTGTACGTCAAGTGTGAACAGTATCCAATTTTCTTCAACTTGATCTAGCATGTCAGTGGTATCTCTTAGATAAGTTGATGTTGCTTGAATAATTGGTTGAAGTAATTTATCGAGGTACCTAGATAGTGGATCAAAAACACTTTGTCGCTGCCACAATTGGCCTGAATGGAGGATTTGTTAGATTTTTGTGAACTTTAGGTAATCCGTAGAATACCGGAAGAATTGGATTTTTATTCAATAGAAAATCCTTGGTTTTCTCTCTGATCCACATTTCTTCTGCTGCTTCATTCACCACTTCTTCAATCATACGTTGGATCTCTTTTGTTGGATCATGCCCAAGAGTCATGTAAGTATTAGTACCTTCGAGTAAGGACAGACAGCCTTGTTTGTATAAGTCAACATCCATTATAACTATTGCGCCCCCCTTGTCAGCTGGTTTAATCTCAATCGTCCTGTCATTTGCTAATTCTTGAAGTATTCTATGTTGATGTTTCCGAAGGTTTTGTTGTCTAACTTCTGCAAATTTCATCAACCTCAGATCTTTCTTCATTTTCATCTCAAACAAATCTAGTGTCGAATTTCTAACATTAGGGATGAAACTACTTTTGGGCTTCATTTCTAATGTGTCAAATGATGTCTTCGTCTTCTAAAAATGTTTCCAGTTCCACTCTAATCTGTGCCAGCGTGGTCGGGGAAGGGGCAGAGGTGTACTCCCTCTCAAGTTCTTTTAACTTCGCTTCCGACCTCTGCAAGCTATTTTTAATGACTTTGAGGACCCCGGCTTCTCCAGAGATGCACACCCCCCTGATGAAGACCTTGAATGCCTCCCAACGTACCCCATCAGATGTATCTGGTCTATTGTTGCAGTAAAAGAAGATGTTAATGTCAGCCAGGATTTCAGCTCTGGAAACTAGATCTTGGAGGGCCTCTGATTTGAATCTCCAGGAGGAGCGGGGGAGGCTGGTCCTGTCCTAGTGTAATGCGCAGTGTTACTGGCGAGTCATCCGAAAGTGTGCGCAGCAATATCTGAGTCTCTGTGGCCTTGCCCACTATGCCGCCTGATATGAGAAATGGGTCTATCCTGGATAGGCCATCATGTAGCGATGAGTAAAAGGTATAAATGTATACTCTCTCGCCTGCTGGTTGAAAGCTCTCCATACGTCTTTGAGACCCAGTGTGTCCATATGGGCATGTAATCTATGGGCCGCACGTGATGTGGCTCTACGGGCGGTCCCGGATCTGTCCAGCTCATTGTCCAGAATTAAGTTCATGTCTCCCCCCCTCATATGATAGGAACACCAATATACTTCAGGAGTATGGTGGTGATTGCGTCAAAGAAATCTGGAGCGTCGAAATTAGGGGCATATGTGTTCACAAGGAGGCATTCCATATTGGCGAGTGAGCAGTGAAGGATTACATATCTGCCCTCGGGGTCAATGTGACTGGTGCGCAATGGGAATTGGGCTAATTTATGAATTAGAGCGAGTATCCCCACCTGGATTGGGTTGAATACTTTGTATAGTGACTATTGGTGCCCCAGGTCGGGGCGCCCCAGGGCATGAGTTTCTTGAAGGAAGAGTATCTTAATTCCATGCCGCTGGGCATAGGCAGTTATCCTGCGGGCTTTGGTGAAGTTACCCAGTCCACAAATATTCCATGTCATGATATTAAGTGACAGTGTCGCATTATGGGACATCCCTGCAGTAGTATTCATTACCATTCCATAGCTTGCATTCACCTGCTGTACAGGTATATTGCGTTGTAGTAATGTATCACCATGCCATGCCATTTTCCTTTAATCCAACCCCAACAGTGCCCCCCCACCCTCACTGCCCAACCCCAACATGCAGTGCAGTCCCCCACCCCCAAACACAGGTGCCACCAATTGGACCGACTCTCCCCGGGAGGTGAAGGTCAGAGGGCCGGATCCAACGTGGATATACCCTCACCCCAGCCCAACAGGGGCCAAACATTAGCAACAACCAAATTAAATTAGAAATTGCAACTGCAGCGGGGAGCGCGGATGCCGTGCGGCCGGCATTTTAAGCATGATGTAGGGCAGCAAGTGCTGTCCTGGATATGTTACTGCGGTAAATGGATTTTGCCATCGGCCCCTGGAGCCAGAGAACACTCTCAAGCTGGTCAAAACTGCAGGCGAGGGTAGGACATATGGCTAGCTCCTGGCATTGAGAGGGGAGAATGGCCAGTGTATACCATCCAGGAGCCAGCCTGCGACCCAAATGCATGTGATAGGGAGCCATGTTTGCTGAGTGGACCAAGTCAGGTTGCCATCAACACATCATAAGTCAAGGATCAGTGGGTATGATAAGTCACCATGAGCCACGCTGTTCGTGATTAGTTGTTGTTGGTGCGGTCGTCTCTCGGACCGCAAAGCGGTATTTGCAACTCGATGAATTTCACTGCTTCGTCTGGGACAGTGAAGAAATACAGTTTGCCATTGTGGGTGATTTTGAGTCGCGCCGGGAACAGGATGGCATACGGGATGTTGCGCTCCCTGAGCAGTTTAACGCCAAGGAATTTGACGCCTCTCCTGCTGTACCGCCAATGAGAAGTCTGGGAAGATTCTAATAGAGTGGGCCTCAAATCGTAGGTCTCCCTTCTCACGCGACAGGCGAAGAATGAGGTCTCTGTCGCAGTAATTGAGTATCTTAGCGATGATGGGCCTGGGGCTGTCGCCTGGTTTAGGGTGTGGTGATAGGGCCTGGTGAGCTCGCTCCACTGTAAAATATGGTGAGAGGTCCAGATTACCCAGCAGGTCTTGGAGTAGTTTTTCTACTGCATCTTCCATCCGCCCCTGAGGGCATTTTCGGGAACTCTGATAATGCGCAGGTTGTTTCTGCGGGAGCGAGACTCCAAGTCATCACATTTCACCTTAACACTCTTCATGTCACGCGATAGGGAGACCACAGTGTCTTGGAGCATGTGTATTTCATCCTCATTGACTGAGATTCTATTTTCGGCCTCAGTGATCCTAGATCCCGCCTGGTCCACCCGAGTTTTTAGTGAGGCAACATTTGCGTTAATGTCGTCTAATTTTTCATGAAAGGAGGCGAACTTTTTTGCCATAGATTCCATCAGCGTGGTGAGATCTGACGTTACAACCCCATGGTGAGGGTCCGAGTCGGGTTCCTCCCGTGAAGATGACATGTGGCCCGGCTCAGCCCGCGGAACCGCTTTAGTGAACTTGTCCATAGTACCCCCTTGGGCAGCTCCCTTGCATCTAATAGGCATTGCAGCAAGAAGAAGCCTGGATATGGTGCGGGCACACCGGCGGAGAGGACGGCGGCATGGAGGGCATTAGCCTCGGCAGAGCCGGAGTCCTCCCGCCAATGTCACAGCATTAGCAGAGTGTGCAGGCCGTAGTGGAGGCAGTTAGTTGCGGCTGCAGTATGATGTGTCGTGCGAGTCGCCCAGGGGCAGCTGTGAATTGTGGAGAACCGCAAATGAAGCAACAGGGCAGTGATGGCTAAGGCGCGTTGTCACTTCACATGCTTAAATTGCTTGCGTCTGGTCAGCCATGTCGGGCAGGATCCGCAACCATCAGCACTGGAGGTCTCCGGGACAGAGGGGGGGAGGGAGCTGCTCACACCTAGTATGTAGTGGCCATATGATGAGGACACGTCGAGGCGGGTGTCACAGCGAGGAGTGGGGCCTCATTAAACACACGGGCAGTTTGCTCAGCGCAGGTTGGACAAGCCTGCATGGGTTTATGTTCTGATCCGGGGTGAATCACACAGGGGAGCAACAGAGTCAACTGGTCTGGCCCCGGGGGGGCTCTGCATATGATCAGAGATGGTGCCACTCGGTCACCGACAGTGGGCAACAACAGGGGGGGGGGGCACCGTGCTCACTTCCCTCAGCTTCTCACCTGGACCGCCGTGAGCCTCAGAGTCCTCCCAAATGGGCGGCAGCCAGTCTGTAGCCGCAAGTATGGTGTTGATCGTAGCAAAGAGCACGGCCTCCCAGAACCAGGTGGGCGGGTGGGGGAGGGGTGGGGGGGTAACAGCACACTCCAGCACAGGCTCAGCCGCGCCGCCGCCCGCCCCGCACGGGGCCCCCGCAGCAAACGGTGTTGTGTCTCCGCAGCACACTCAGGGCCCCCCGCCTCTACCCCACCGATGCCACGGAGGGAGGGGACCCGGGGCCGCCTCTGCAGTTGTTACGGCAACGGCCTCTGGGGAGCCAGGCGGGGGAAGCCGGAAGTCAGGTGAGCGCCAGGCCCGGGTGCACACACGGCCAGCCGCAGCCAAGGATGTCACATCTGGGTCCCTGAAGGTCGTATCGGGCCCAAACTTGAACAACACACGTTCCACAGTGTAGGCAGTAGCTCAGCAAAGCAATGATGATAGATAGCGAAGGAGACCGCAGATGTAGCCGGATCGATGCCTGAGCCGCACGGAGCTGAAAAGCTAGGCAGCCATCTTGGGCTGCTCCACAGCACCACCCTGGATTCCTGGAGGACTGACAGTTTTACATAAACACCTTTTAAGGCAGTGCACATCAACCATGTAATAAATAGTCCATGTGACAGAAAAGGCCCTTCAGTGAAATGGAAAGGTGCCACATCTTGCATCACTTTTCTACATAAATCACTAAAATTGTAAATGCAATCACTTAACCTTTTTATTAAAATAGCTTTTCCTACCATTTCTGACATTGAATGGAGTACACGGTGTGCAAGAACGACGCCTCCTTGCCTTGTATTTTTATTGATGAATAATTATGATTTTAGGAAGCATGCAAATCAGCTGTAGAAGATTATTTTGTGTGGTAATTTCCTGCAATTATGATGATATGGACAGCTACCATTTCGTTTTGTGAATTAATTAGTTTGGGGCCTTCTATTCTAGTTTTAAATTTACACAAAATCCAGACAGCTTTTTACATCTTTTATTGGACTAACTGAAAATATTATGCAGAAATGACACACTGCGTGGCTTTCGAAGCCCCATAGAGTACTTCATGATATGGTGTTGACTACATGCACCATTTGATAAAGTGTGCAGCACTTAGAAGGCTAATGCTTTGTTCCATCTCTGCAAAATAAGCACTGTGCGCCCCACAGACAAAAGACATGCATAAATCATCCTGCAAATAACGAAGAGCGGTAATTCCACTGCAAGGCAAATATTTTGATGAATACGATTTATTCTGTTTCCCGGCATGTACATTTTAGCCTAGCTTGTACAGGATTAAAGTATGAATTATGCCTAGATAAATAGCTGCTTGTTGCCAGCAAACGTGCTTGTCACACATGGCTAGTTCCCGTTGTGTTCTTTTACCCCCCCCAATATCCACCTTTAACTGCCCTCTCCGAGCAGGTTTTACCTGATGTTGCCGGAAAGCAGGGAGACAAATGCTCCCTGCGGTGATCTAACACCTCAACGGGCAGCAAATTTGCCATCAGCAATGAACACAGCAGTAAATACCCTGCCCCAGAGGCAGTGTCTGCTATTGGCTTGCAGGCTGAACTACCATGGGCAGCCAGCCTAGGCGAGCATGCACACAGGCTTGGCCGTGTGGGCCATATCAGCACGATTCTCTAAAACAGTGGTATTCAAACTTTAGGTTGACCCCCACCTGAGTAAAAATATAGTTGCAGAATCCACTCACTGGAGTCAATATTGTTGTGTCCCCTTTACCGCCCCGCAACAACCCCATGCCATATCTGCTTGTTTTCTATTAACTGCAGTCACCGTTTCTCCTTTTTGAAGATCCTCGTGCACCCCTTGGGCATCCTTTGGGCCCCTGAAGGGGCCAGTCCTGCAGTTTGAAGATCACTGCTCTAGAAGCTTCTTTAGGGCATGTGTACATTACTTGTGTTATCACTGGGCCAGTGACTAATTATCATGTGGGTTTGTGCTGGAGTAGAGTCTATATTGCTAATCTATAATGCCTGTATTTTGCAATGATGAGTCAGTTTTCGCACTGCCGGAAGCACTGGCATAATTCCCTTCACTGCGCTGGCAAACATTGGGTCACTGTACCTGCATTGCTAATTGAAACCCAGTACAATGAACACATATGGCTAGTCTTAGGCACAATGGCAATATTTGCACCAGTGTTAATATGGAAAGACCAGCGCAAATGTGGCCAGTGCACCAGCCCAACACTCGTCCAAATCCTTTAATTGTGCCAATGATAAGGAGTCTAAATTGGGTTTTATGCTCCCTCCTCAACCAGCAATTCATGCCTGCCATAATAAGTTGCAGACAAAGATTCTGACAACCCTGGTTTACTCCCAGTTTGTGGGGTCCCGGTATTTGGACATGTCAAAAGAGGACATGCCATGATCTGTAATGTCATGATCTTTCCTATCAAGATCTGTCATATCGTGCCATGAAATTGGGGCCCTGCCATGCCCAGATAGGTCTGCAAAAACACAACAGAATATGTTTGTAAAGGATAATGATGGGATGGCAGGGCAGGCGATATCCAGGCAAGGGATAACATTTTCTAACTAAACGCCTGGTTTGAAAATCCCAGAACGCACCCAGTTTGGCATTGGCAGCAAGCTTGATATTCCTAGTAAAGACAGTTTGAACGATTCTAGTATACTGCACTGAAAATGTCCTCTCAGCCCCAAAATAGACTTGCTGTTGGAGAAACCTCCATTGTTCAGCATAGGCTGAAACACCAACAGATCTAGTGGCCTTATAGAACATAACATCGGGAGGAGGCTTTCCAAATACTAGTGATGAAAAGAGTACTTCCGATCCCATTAACCGAACAGCAAAAACACTTAAAAGTGCTAGTCGCAAGTGACAGGCATTCAGAAATGCACAACCATGGTGGAGGAGATTTAAACCCTCCCGCAACTTACTATTTGACAGTTATGGATGTGTATCTCACCGGTGATGAAGCTGAAGAGAGACTGGATGTGGGCCCGGTCCTTGAAGTATGAGCGACTCAAGCTGTTCCAGATAACATCAGACACCTTCTTCACGAGCTCACGACTGCACACCCCGTTGGGCCTGGGGTAGAGGGACAGGTCCACAGCCCCACGAATCTGCGCAGTGAAGCGGGCATACAGGGCAGTAGCAATAGTCAAGTCAACCACTGGAAAGTAGGCAGGGCACTCTGGGTCTGAGCCAGGCACGGGCTCGAATGTGATTTCGGGTACATTGGTGGGCAGGACTCGATTGACTGCCAGAAAGTGCTCCACGAAGCCCAGCACCAGCGAGAGCAGGATCAGGTCTGGCTCATCCCGTTGAACTTCCCACTCGAAAAGGCTGACCACGCCATCGATTGAACGAATGGGGAAGAATGCCTTCTGAGCCTCTTTAAGACCCATGGCGTGAATTCTGAATGTGAGAGAAAGAAAGGGAGAGATGAGAAAGAAAGGAATTGATAAAGGAGTAAGCGAAGCACGGAAAATGGGGAAGAATACAGAGGGAGGAAGGAAAGAGTGCTGATAAAAGCATAGACTGGGAATACAAACTGCGGCAATTGGAGAAAGGGGGAGGCTAGAAGGAAAAGATGAAAGAAATTAAGAGAGCATATAGGGGAAAGCAGGCAGTTTCTTGTACATTCAAGACAACATTGTCAATCCATGAGCTCGAGTCAATTACTTACTTTGAAGAACTAGAAGGCTGCCAAACAAGGTAAACCTGGTGATCAAGGAGCATCTGATGTAATGTTCAATCAAAAGATGTCTTGGGAGGGGCAACACTTAGAAAGCATACATAGGAATGAGAAGCGTCCCAGACACCTGTTGGTCCAGTCCGAGAAATTAGAAGGGATGTGTCAAACCTAGTGGCAAGGCGTTAAGCGTCAATCTTGCTCTCCCAAGGTCCCTGGCAAGAGATGTCAAGCTCTGCATTGACGTTCCCAACCCAACGTTTGACCTGAACAGACATTGAGATCTTGGAAAATTGATATTAATGCAAAATAAATGTAAACAATATATCAGATTCCTAAAATTTGGTATTTCTAAAATACAGGCATGTGCAAAACCAGGTGGTGGCTTTATGTGACAGCATAGACTCTAGCGTGGGCAGGCAGAATAGTCTACAACCCGTGCTTCAAGGAGGGCAAGGAAAGTCACAAAATACACATGGTAGAGACTGGTTTTTATTCAGAATATGAAAAAAATAAAATACAAAAAAAATTAAAAAAAGAAAAAAAAGAAATCACATGCACAAGTCATAAAACTGTGCTCACAATCAAATGACAGTCATGGATTGGTAGAGATGGGACCAAACCACTATAAAGAACTGATCAGTTGGATACACTGTCTCACTTTGGTTTTCTGCCTTCAAGGAAGACAACGCTACCGAGGGGAGCCCAGGATTCTACTGAGCTTATTTAACAGAGTGAGAAGGAATAAAAGAGTTGTTGGGAGTATTCCTTATCCCAAAACCTGAAAAGACCAAACAGATCTACTGGTTAAGAAACCTAGCAAGTACAGGAAGGGGCTATTTATCGAATCCAGTAACAACAAAAACGTTAACCCCTAAAGTTGGCTTCTTGGTCTCTATTCCCACAGTAAGTAAGAAGCACCTGTGTTTTAACCATACATAATCGAGTTGGGCCAATGTGTACAACAAAGGTCATTCGTTTGCTTCAGCGAACCTAGTCTGTTCATTTTTACTTGCAGTGAAGCAAGTAAGGCTACAGCTATGGATGGCTGAGGTTGCCATTCAAACCCGGTAAGCTTAAAATGGGTAGAACTCTAGGATGTGGGTGATGTTACCTCTCTACTTGATGGACCTTAAAGTTTAATTACCAGAGTGTCATGAGGGGACGGAGCATGGGTCTCCTCTGGAGTTGGGGGGCAGGGAGGTTCTTTATTTGGCCTGGCCCTGGAGGGTTTTTCTGGGGTACCTATGTGGCTTGCATAGAGGGCAGCTTTGTCTATAGTGAATACACACTTTGTTTCCCTAGTCCCGCCTGCCTCCACAATCCCATTTTTGCCCCTTGCTGGTTTATTGAGTTTATATTATTACATTAGAGCTGGGAGGGTTTCATAGGTCAGAGATTACTGCGAGTAAGATGGGGATGTATATACATTTTATACAGGGCTATTTGTTATTGCTTAGCACATTTTCACTGCTGTATAATTTTTAAGATGCTTAACAAAACGATTTTAAAAAGAAGCAAAGGTACTTACAGTTGCATGAGGTGGGTGAACTGAAGACAACTAAAGGCAGCTGAGGAAAACCCTTGTAATCAAACACTGCAAGAGACATCAAATGAACTATTAAATACAACATACATTGAATCAAACTCAAAACACAAAAAACATTTAATCTGGTCTGCAACCAGACACACTTTGGTCATGTTGGTGGCTTGTATGGTACCAACGATAGCCCAAGCCACTGACGGAGAATACAATGAAGGCATATCATAAGATTGATCGGTGAATCAAGGAGGGTGTGAGGGAGTGATCATGTTGCAAGGAAGAGGGAAGAATGGGGTCTGGTGTTCTGTCCTGGTTACTCAAGTAGCATGTATGCCACTAAACCCCTATCAAAGTTTTGCAAGAAAAGAAAGGAATGAGGTTGTAGGAGTGCAAGAGGGTAGAAGGCAACAGAATGTTAGGTCATCTAGGTTTACCTACCCAAAGCTTAATTGCATCTCAGCACTGCTTCAGGGGGAGAGGCGGAGGGCAAAGACTCTGAACTAAACGTGTGCTATAGAGAAAAATGGACCAGCAAGAGAAATACTTCAGGAAAGGTCAACTGAGGACAAAGCTGTCAAATAGAAACATGTTTTATTAAGGAAGGTAGAGATTGCTTTCAAGAAGGGAGTTGCTACTTGTGCCCAGGGAAACAGGGTTACTGTTCACTTACACTTCACCACTATCCCAATCCCCTTTATGCATAGCTGTATTAAATATGCAAAACTCCTTCCAACCCCATGTTGTCACTTTCCTCCCTGTTCTTTTTTCCTCGCCTTCCTCCATTCCCAGCCTACCTCGCCTCTCCTCCACTTCCCCCTGTTCACCTCTCCCCTCTACTTTTTTCTTTTTCACATCTCTCCCCCTTCCCATCTTCCTCCTCTTGCTTCTCCCCCTCCCCCTGCCTCTACTTCCCTTCCTCCCCAACACTCCTCAAAAAGGTATGAATGGAATTTAAAGTATTTAAAAGTACTATATGTATCAATTGTCTATATTTTGTTTTTAAGCACTGTCATTTTTCATTTGTATGGTTATGCTATAACAATGTCCATGTGAACATGTTTTATGACAAACCATATCACGCATTAGCTGAAATCTTCAACCTGCCCTTCGACTCTGCTGGCTTTCCTCCGTTTTCAAAACAGCCATGGTCGTCCCTCTCCTAAAATAAGCAAGGGGCTGGCCCAAACCTACTGGCTAACTTTCACCAGGTCTCTCTCCATCCGCACTAAGGTGCTCAAAAAGGGTTGTGTTCAACCATTTTACCAATTTGTTAGACATTCACGACTTTCAAGGCCCCCTACAAGCAGGTTTCCGCTCCAGTCACTTCACAGAAACTGCTCTCATGCATGTGTCCAACTTCATTGCCTCTGCTAATCACTTCAACTTATCCTCCATCTTAATTCAGCTTGACAGATCTGCTGACTATTACACGGTCGATCACGCTCATCTCCTTAATACTCTTTCTTACTGAGATTCGATATCGAGCCCTTGATTGAATCCTACCTTGCACCTCACCAATTCGCGGTCTCCAGGAGCAAAAACACCTCAATTCACTCGTCGAATTGTTGGTGGTCCACAAGGCTCCGTCTTGGGTCTCTGCTCCTCTTCACATTCTACACCTCTGCTCTTGGGGCACTAATCTGCTCCTTTGGGTTCTCGTATCAACTCTTCGTGGAGGACACCCAAATCTTCTCTTTTCCTGAACTCTCCATCAAAATTTCCAACTGTCTATCTACCTTTAAATATTGGATAGATTTGCACTCTCTGATATTAAACACTACCAAAACAGATGTACTCTTCTTCCCTGCCAAAAGCTCTTCCTCATCTCTTCCTCTGCCTATCCAGTGCCCACCCGACACTCTCCCCTACTCTTCTTCAGCTAGAAACCTCAGTGCCATCTAGGACCTGCTCTACCTTCATCTCTAAAACTGGAGCAGCAGCTTGCCTCAACCATCTAAATATTAGGAAAGTTAGGCACCTCCTTCCTTTCAACAATGCCAAGCATCTTTTGGCCGCTCACTTGTCTTCTCTAAACTGGACTACTTTGCCAGCATCCTTTTTGGTTCCCCCAAATATGCTTTCTGTCCTCTCGATCATTAACTTCGCTAGCTGGACTATCTTTGAACTCCTTCCTACTTATCGTCACCACGCTGGATGGCTGATGATGCCAAACAGGGGCAGATTTAAAATTTCTCCTGGTTCAAAAATCTATCCACAGTAAGGCACCACTGCATCTATCCTACTCTATCAAACTCTATAAGCCTTCTAGTAATCTCTGCTCTGCCTCGACTACACTTGTGGATCTTTGCCTTCCTGGTGCTTCATCTCGATTCCTCCTTCTCCCCTCTTGCTCCACGTGCACAGAATTCTCTTCCCACGGACATCAGCGAAACAGTCTAAATGGATTTGTTCAAAACCAAACTAAAAGCCTCCCTCGTCACCTCCAGGTTACCCTCTAAACCTACCTCTCATCTGCCTGCTAGCTAACATTTTTCCCCCTCACCTCTATCCCTCATTTCCTCTGTCTCCATTTTAGCACTTCACCCATCATTGTAACATCCCACCTACCTGCACTTCAAAAATGTCTAATGTTGGTTGTCCTTAATCTATGTATGTCCACGTATGTATTGTCCCCTGCGACTGTTCCATTTACTCCTCTCCACAACCTGGCCAGACTGTCCCTCAACCTCACCCCATGTTAAGAAGCTCACTGCATCCTGTCATATCCGATTTCTTCTCTATTATATATTCTTTTGGGATCAAAAGAGCAAGAGCATTATATACACACACAAACACACCAGAAACACCTTTTCAACACTTGCTGCTTTCCCTTGCGATCTTCTTACGCGCATCCTTCATGGTCCCCTCCTTCTTGAAGGGGGCATTCTTGTTTTGCAATACCTTTGATTGCCCTCTTCTTTCCGTAACCACAGCACATGCCCCACTTGACTGTAGTGCTTATATAGTTCTTTCACGCAAGCCATCACACTCATCTTCTTTGCTAGTTTCAGAACTTCAGAAAGCTGGGGTTACCTTTTGGCCAAATCTCCCAGCAAACGTTATTCTCCTTTACTTTCAGCATAAAATCGATCCTGCAGTCATTCATATGTTGAGCCAAAGTTACATTTGTTGGCAAGTTCCCGTAAACCAGTTATGAAATCCTCTATGGACTCACAAATTGCTTGCTCCTGTATCCCAAAGTAGTATCTTTCTAGTTTCCTTAAAATAATCTCCTAGGCATTAAATATCTCTCCGCTTCCACCCATATTACTATCGGTACCGGCTCTCTTTTGCACTGGTTCTGGAAAGCTCTTCAATATCCTCTGTCCTTCAAATCCTAAACAGTGCATCAATGGTGCTCGCAGGCATTCAGTACTGTACGAAGGGCCGTGTATGGCCAGGACATAGTCCTGCAAGTCCTCTTTCCATGTGTCCCATTTGACAACAGGCATCCATGCATTTGGTAGAAATGCAGGGGGCAAGCTGCTCATCGCTATAGGACGTTACTACTGTGATGCAAAGTTGGAAGGTGTGCGCTTGCAGCCCAATAATCACCTCACTCAAGTTGAGCCTTCCCCTTGGTTTTCATTTTTGTTCAGCGATTTTCGTTGGTGATCCTGTGCCCGAGAACCACAACGAAATGTGTACCTCAGCATATTGAGCTCAACCCTCAATTGTATTGCTGTGTCCTCGAACCACAATACAATTCTCACCTTTGCACATAGAGCTGGACCCACAACTGTATTGCCACCTGAAAGCCCACAATGGTCTTTTGATCCAAGTAAACTGAACAATACGTGCAGCATTGGCAGGTCCTTTCCTTTAATGCAGAGGAGCTGGGACAGAGAGGTCTGTGCCCGCTGACGCAGCTGGCATCTTCTCCTGATTCTAGAAGCTGTAGCTTCAGCGCCCTGCTGCCTACTTGGCAGAGAAAGCTTGCATGGGAGCAGAGTGCTTGTGCTTGTTGATGCGGCTGGGGTTTTCCCACGTCAGAGCCCAGACCTGCGGCATCCCCTTCCCCACTTGCAGATGTTGCAACGGCAGCGCAGTGCATTCTCAGCAGAGGGGGGACGTTAGTGGTCAGGCTGCCACTACCAACACCTCCGCACGGCAGAAACGACCAACTCCATGCAGTGGCGGGATGAGGGTCACATATCCTCAGGGCGGCGGCCCAGAAGTTCACAGTCCAGAGCAATCCAAAGGCGCAGGATGCCCACTGCGCAATGCAGGGCCAGGCAGTCCCTTATGGTTTGCCATGGACAGTCCACAGCGAGGAAGCATCCATAGAGAAGGTGAGCGGTGGACCCTGGGGGCTGGCCTAGCTCGCCATCACTATTCCAAAGATACAAATCTCATGATATATGGTAACAAACTCATTTATTGCATCTCACATGTAGAATAATGCGTATACCAAGCCCCCAGCTTTAGCATCCAACCAGTCTGCCTTCCTTCCCTCAGCAACCGATTCCCCTCCAACATTCTTTGCACAACTCCCATTCCTCATTGAGCACTAATCAGCTATATACATGTTTAATAGAACAATTGAAGCAGTGGCTGTGTCTCATTGATAAGCAGTGGCTTACAAGAACGCCTTCCTTCTGGGCCAGCTCCAATAGGCCTTGCCAACTCCACACAGCCCTCTGCCTCGTGGGGCAAGTTTCTCTCACGGTATCTTCCCAGCTCTACATCTCCTTCTTAGTCCTTCTCTGCACTACAGCTGACTCCGCTCAGCAGTGCTGCCCTGCCTCCCAAGGACAGAGGCTCGACTCTGCATATCGTGTCTCCTCCATTCAAGTGAATAAGTCCTTTTAACTTTGGTATATGAAAGGGGTGTGTTTGATTGTCCAGCCCCTTGAAATTGCCTTGAGCCAACTGTTTTCTTCATTATTTGTAATTCCACAACTGACAGATCCACTTCGGGTATTCCCATGTATGCAGATACAGTTCCTTACTGTATGTCCCTGGTGGGGAGTCATTGCCAGCGAGGTCCCGCTTTCCCAAACCCCTAGGTAGGGTTTTGATTAGAGGGCTCACCTCCCTAGCCACAAAGTGGTTGCCTCCCCCAAGGAAAGAATGGATGAAACCTCTGCATTCGTCATGCCAGGTACTGATGGAATAGTTCACCATTGAAGAGTGAAAAAGGGATTTTTAGAGTGCAGCGGATGAGACACAGTAGCAAGATGAAGGAGGAATGCCAGTCAGAAGCAATGGGAAGCCTGGGAGGTTGAATGGCAGGAGGAGGTTGAGGCGAGTAAAACAGGGGCCAGGGCACTGTGGAGAAAGTTTGTTCCAAGCCAACGGGGAGACTGCAGAATAGTTGGCCACTCTTACGCTTCAATGTTTCACTGGTCCCCAGCCAGGACTCAGAGTTGCTGCACCCTAAATCGGAGACTCGATCTTTCCATTTTGACTGACCAGTTAGAACAGAGGGGGAACAGAGTAAGAAGAATAGACCATAGAAGTCTTAGAAGAGGAAAAGGGGAGAAGGGGAGACAGCCCTATGAAACCAGTATCAGTAGATGGCTTAGTCACAAACCCAGGATAAGACAAGTACCAAACACCGAGTTACCCCAGACTTCCCAAAGGTTTTTTCAACAAGAATGAAGTTGGGTCTGTTACTGGGATGGGGACCCCCATAATCCCACAAAGCGGCTGCAAAGCAGTCTGAACCTTTAGTTTCAAGAGAAATGTAAAATTACTCGCAGCCAACAGAATAATCCTGACTTTGTTGCACTTTATGCCTACACCTATTTTGCCCATGCACTGCAAGTATTCTGTGACAGATCACGCTGAACTGACTGCAACCCATCAGAGACATTTATTTATTTTGGATTTATAGAACGCACTGCAGCCCACAGGCATCGAGGCGCTATAGGGATAGGTAAGATACCTTGCTTGAGGGTTGCGGCCCATGGACAGAGGCTTGGGATACATGATTTGGTTACAGTTAGCTTGGTTACACGCAAATTTGTTTGGTTACAGTTAGCTTGGTCACATGATCAGAAATGTTATTCCATATACAGTGGAAGTACATATACAGTAAAGCAGAACAAGATGCTGGGCAGGGCCCACTCAGACAAATAGCATAGTTTTGATGGCCTTCCAGAAAGCTGCATGTGACTCAAATCAGCCTGATCTGGGCTGGGAGGTTGTTTCAGTGTATTGCACCCAAGGTTGGGAAGCTGGAGCCCCAGCCCGCACTCTACGTGAGGGAGGAACCGTAATGCGATTGGCATATGCACACCTAGAAGGTCTAGAAGATGTCTTTTTGTTGATCCTTTGTGCTAAGTACAGGGACGCCAGGCCATGGAGACATTTATGTGTGAGGGCAAGTGTTTTGAAAACACTCCTTTCTTTTACAGGTAGCCAGTGAACTTGTCTTCTAACCCCAGAGATGTGATCCCTACATGAGATTCCTGTGGCTGCCCCAAGGGCATTGTTCTGCTCTATTTGGAGTTTGGCCAGATTTTTGTGGGAGGTCCCAACAAAAAGGGCATTGCAGTAGTCCAACCTAGAGCAAATGATGGCCCTAGCGATGGTGATGCAATTCTTTTGGGAGAGGAAAGGCCTAATTGCATTGATCAGTTTGGAGTGATAGGCTGTGGACGATGCAATGGCATTAACCTGCCTATCCATGGTAGGGCTAGGTCCAAGATATGGTACGACGTCCTTTCATCGCAGGCTGTTTTTTTGCAGCCATTTTTTTGCCGAAAAAACTCTCTAATTTTGGGGGGGGGCAGTGGGATAGGCTGGAAAAATATATATATTGGGCGTGGGTGTTCGGGGATATATAAAAAATTAAAGGGGATGGGGGATTGGGGAACCCCCCCAAAAATAAAATATGTGATGTGTTTTTTCATTAAAAAATCAGCGTTAAAAAGCCCACAAAAAAAACATCCTGCGATGAAATGACATTGAACCCAAGATATACTTCCAAAGTCTTGATAGTTGGGGACACTGCTATGGGAATGTTGTCGACGGTGCTTGTCAAGTTTCCCCAAAGTGGAGGGGGAGCCAATTAGCAGAAGATTGATTTTCTCACTGTTGAGACATAGCCAGTTTTCAGCCATCCAAGCTTGGATTGTGGAGTAGATGAAATTGAGAGTGTTCAGATCAGTACGATAGTCACCCGATAGTGGGTTGAGCACCTGGGAGTCATCTGCATAATTGGTATATGAGATGCCCAGGGCGTCAAGGATTCAGAACAGCGGCCTGATAAAGAGGTTATAGAGAGTGGAGGCTATGCAGGATCCTTATGGGACCCCACATTTGATTGGACTAGGGTTGGACTAGGGTTGGCATTGGACTAGGGTTGGCATTGGAAGAGTCAGCAAAAACCTTCATCACTCTTCCCTTCATGAAGGAGGTTATCCACTCACAGGCCTTCGTGGAGAAGTTGGCTCTGGGAGACAGGGTTTTATGATCTACCAAATCAAAGACCGCCGAATGGTCTAGGAGAAGGAGGAGCGCAGGTTTGCCTGCGTCTCAGGTCATCCATTTGTTTTTTAGGTCAAGTAGAGCCGTTGGTCCCATGCCTGGGCCGGAAACCAGACTGGCGGAGTCCAAGGAGGCGTTTGTCTTTGAGGGATTTTTGAACTTGCAGGTAGGCTGCTTTGTCCAATATCTTAAGAAAAAGAATGGGACAGTTGTGATGGGTCTATAGTTCCCTGAGACCAGTGGGTCAAGAGAGGGTTTTTTTTAAGGAGCGGTCTGACCCATGCCTCCTTGAGTACATGACAATATAAACAAAATATAGCTAAGAAAAACTTTAAAACTTATAGAAACTGGTGAAAGAAACGTGGGAAGACCAACAGTAACGACCTTGGAAAACAGGCATGCATTTCTTAGAGTCTATAGTTTTGCTTGGTAAAATTGAATGAGGGCATATTCATTTTTTTTAATTATTATTATAATTTTTTTTTAAAGTAGGTGGTCATGAAGTTAAGTAGCAAATGGGGCTCATGCAAAGCAGTTGTGGGAAAAAGGTCCTCATTCAATTAAAACAAGTTTACCTGGTTTAAGAGCACACCCGTCAAAAGAGATACAATTTAATTCCTTGAAGGGGAAACACACCACTACCCTCACGCAATCTGCATGCGTGGGGAAGCAGAGCCAACGAGGAATCCTGGAACAGATTTACAAGTCAGAATGTCTTCAATCCTTTTTGACAATACAATAACCTAAAATACACTGTGTTTGTATCCCAGCACCATGTGGGGTTTTAAAATCCTCCGACCGTTTATGTTTCCAACAGACCACGAAGAACATTACAGGCACAATTAAGAATACTCCATACACTATTGTATGAATAAAAGAAAAATCATAACAACCAACAGAAGAAAAAAAAGATCATGGTTTTGAATGATTTTACAATACGCAATGAAAATTAGAGCACTTGTGCAAGAACATTTAGCGGGTTGCAGAAAGCATAGACACAAAGTACAGTGTCCAATGAAATCCACCCCTCAATGTCAAGAGCCTAGTGGGAGAACTTGCAGTGAGCTGACTGCCGTTCAATATAATATCAACAATATTCCTGGATAAAAGATTGCTATATACTTGCTTCTATACTCTCTACATAGCCATCTGACACCTCCATAGAGGAAAGCACGGGTGGCAATATTAATTGGCAATAGCATTATTTTAACCCGAATGACACCACAAAGGATAGGGGTAGCAGCAGTTACATCTTTACAAAGGGAAATTTGGCCCACTGGTAATGATGAATGCCTGTGCATATTGAACAAACGCCACAAGAAGAATTTCTCAGGGGCTTCCTCCATGACCCTTCCATGGTAAGGAAAAATAATTCCAACTAGAAAATTCACAACTTTACATACATATCTACAGTGACCGATTAACCAAACCCCTTGACAAGCCACAACAGTATAGAGTCGGCTGAATGTGAATTAGAAGAAGTAGGGCTAATACACCTGTAGGAACTGCAACTGGCTGATGGAGACTACACATTATTTGCACATATACTACACATTATTTGCACATATACTGCATGTATTTCTGCATGATCGACAACTACAGAAACATGCAAATGGTGCGTTATGTAAAGATGGTCTACAAAACGGAAAATTATAACTACAGGTAAATCCAGTACAAATGACCATGGGTATTTTTCACCAGGCCAAAAGGCAAAAGTGGTGCAATGAGTGTTGATCTCTGAAAGATCCCTGCATACCTCAAGGCTGGACATTTGCTAGCAGGTAATTGCAGCAGCATTAAGGACAGGTGTAATAGGAATTTCATCAAATGTTAAACGAACAAGAAGGAGAAAGGTAGAGCAGAGACACAAATTAGAAGCAGTTAATAAGACATCAGGAACTTTTACAGACTAACAAGGAGTGTAAGGATATACCCCAATGCCTTCAAAATTAAAGCTGCAGAAAATGTACAAATACAATGAAAGCAACATTTTTAAGAAAAGGAAAAAAAAAGAAGACATTGATCTGGCATGATCTTGCCGAATAGACAAAGTTACCATTTAAGAAATGGAGACCAAACATAGGGAAATGGTGCACAAAAGACCAACCAATGCAGGTGTATTTGAGGAAATCTAGAATGGGCTGTAGTTGATCAAAATAAGTGGGCTCACAAGTAATTGGATCATCATTACCTGGAAAATGCTTGATCAACAACTAGAGGGACAATAACGCAAAATAAAGTCAACAGAGCTAATGAAACCTTGAAAATATAAAAACGTGCTCAGACCACATTACTATGCTGACCTTTCAAAAGAAGTATGCCCAAAGCTCATGAACTGCTTACTACACTACTAAATTATTTTGCAGGTGTAATTAAAGTGGCCGGGTTGATGCAAGAATGCAGTAGAAAACAAATCCCCATTCCAAGTAAATATATGACTGTACTTCAGACAAATTACAATACCCTAACACACCCATGAATCTCAGTATTTTCTTTTTTCTGGCTTTGATTTTAAGCAAAAGAGTTAACAGAGAGAAAATAGAGATAAACAGAAAGGGAACTTGCACTAACAAACAGAACAAAATGGAGGAAAGGGTGAAATTATTGATATCGGAACCAAAGAACATGTGACCTGCAACCGATTTTAGCCTGCGTCACAGCATACTGCTTTATACATCCTCCCATACATTGCTTGTTATTCACACATTGCTGTGTCTCCAGTCCTCCTTCAAAATGCTCATTTAAATTCTTTATTTGTTTTTTTTTTTAAAAAAACACACGACAGGGGAGCTGTTTTTTAACTACGCTGCCTCCAAGCACTTGCAGCACCCCACCGTAAGAAGCTATTGCAACTGCACGGGGGAAACAAATGAACACCAAATGTAGAGCAGACACAGTTCTTTGAAAAGATGCAGGGTGCAATTGTTGCGCATCCTGCGGATAGGGTGTTATGGATGGGGGATTTCAATGTCCTGCTCAGCATAATGTTGGAAAATGGGCAGCCCCACCCACCCCCTATGCGTTTTAGAGTGAGGCTAGATGCATTCGAAGCACTGTGATGGGCCAGGTGGGAGGGGGGACGGTGAGAGGACCACCTCCCAATACAAAAGGGCTTTGCTCCAATAGAACTAAATATAGTCTATCCACATAGTACAGCATAAGGCATGAGCAGCATTGCTATTTTTGCGTAGATATTAGTAACTACAGGTAGAAGGGGAGGCCTGTGCAGTAAATGTGGCATTGCATACACTAGGCCCAAATTACGAGACAAGAGAAATCTCCAGCCATGCCCGAGCTCCCATGAGGATAGCCCAATCCCCCAACCACCACAAATCCTATTCATTTTTGTTTTTATGTTTTACTAGTTTGTAACAAACTGTAAAAAATGTACATCTACAAATTACCAGTTTTCGTGGTAGAGGCAAGGCAAGGACAGAAAATAGGCAATCGCACATGCAAAACAACTGAAATCTCAATTTCCCCCATTTAACAATCGCCCATAAAACATATGCTTCCCGATAGACGTACGCCCATAGTTCTTGCCACTCATGATCATCAATTTGTGATTGTGGATCTATTTTCTCTAGCTTTCCTAATGCTGCTTCCATGAATTTTAGCAAAGCAAACGTGGTTTTCGTCTTTTGCCCTCCATACGTCTCCCACCACATCACAGCGTCCAGGCCAACTTTTTCAAAGACTTTGTTATAAAGGTGTATTATCCTTAATTCTTTGAGTTTTGGGCAAAATAGAGTTAAATGTTTCAGGGACTCACTCTTCACCCCACACAGGCAGCATTTTTCGTGTTTGTGTTTGGTTCTATATCTCTTCAGTGTGGTTATCGTGTGGAGCACATTTAGCCTGAATCTCAAGAATAAGTCGGTTTGTTTATTATCGGAAACTTTTTCAAATAGCCGGAGAGAATATTTAGTTGGCCAAACTTAAGTTTGGATAAGTAGTGGGTTGAGGAAGTTGCTCTTTTTGCTCCGTCAATCAGCAATCAAAGGCCCACAGGATCTTTTTGACACACGTCGGGTTTCCACTTAAGATGTCCATGGATACACCCATATCCAGTAAGATGGCTGAACAAAGGTTTCTCCACTGTTTCAAGGCCCAATCTGTTGTATCGGGTTCCTTCGTCTCGAATATGTCAAACTGAGGGGGTCTGGTTATAATGATCGGTTTCCTGAAGAGCTGCAATGCCTTCCATACAACTCACATATAGCGACAGCAGGCCTAGCTCATATCGGATTATCGCCACCAGGATTGCCTTTGGCAGGTGGAGTATCCACTGCCAAAAGAAGCCTTCTAAGTAGTCCCAGAGTGCCCAATTCATACCAGAACAGGTCTATGCACCATAGTTAAGAAATGGAGCGACCTTCAAATTGTAAAATGTCACAATCGGTTGTAACGAGAATCTGCCACATTTTTTATTAATGAGCATTCCCTGTGTGGTCAAATATCGTGCTCTCTTTTTTAGGCAGGCACTACAGGTTTTCTTTTTCCTGGATTTAGAATTAAGCCCAGATACTTTAATTCATTAGAGGGGGTCAGGCGTTTACCATTTCAGATCCAACTTTCCTTTTTGCTTTTTTGCTATTTGAAACCCCAAATATCAGTGTTTCTGACTTTGATGCATTTATCTGAAGGCAGTTTCGCCTGACATACTCTTCCAGGGTAGCCAATTTTCTCTGAAGCCCAATCTTAGTTTGGTCCACTAGCACCAAATCATCACTGTATAGTAACAAACCCCATTTGTCTTGGCCGAGAAGGATGGGGTGTTCCCAAAGTCATGCTTCAGGTCTTCAACAAAAAAATTAAATAGGATTGGTGCTAGTGGCCATCCTCGTTTGAGGCCTTTTCTTGTGTTGATTTTTTTTTGTTAGAATTCCATTGGCATCAAGCTTAATTTGCATACTAGTGTTTGTATAGAGATCTTTGATAGCAGCCAGAAGGTCAGTTGGACATCCTTCAACTGTGAGCTTATACCACAGTAAATCTTTCAATACTATAAAAAGCCTGCTCGAGGTCTATACAGGCCAAATAGATCTTTCCTTTTGACTTATTTACTTGCAGTTTGAATAGATTGAGCAAGTGTAAATTTAAACTGCAGCCGACCTCTTTAACGATCCCACCCTGTTTTTTGTCAAAGTTTCCTATCACCAAAATCTACTAATTTAAACGTCTCGGCAAGATCGTTGCAAACAACTTCCCAACGACGTCCAATAGAGCTATTGGTCAATTTCTCAGAGGTCTGGTCTCCTTTTCTGAATACTGGAACACTATCGATTTTCCCAGGATTTTGAATTTTTTCCTAGTTCGGTAATTCTGGAATAAGATGTAGCAGAAGTCCGCCCATTGTTCAGGGGTCGCCTTTAGAATATAATTTGACAGACCGTCTGGCCCTGGCGCTCTCGACCAACTTGCTTTTTTAGAAGGCATGTTTCTGAGATGGCTAGGGCATCTAGATTATGGGTGGTGAGGAAGTCATGGATGTCAAGAGCGTGGGCGGCGAGGGAGCGTGCATTGACTAGTGCGAGTTTTAGTGCCGAGGTCTTAATGGGGGCATTGGACTGGCCGTGATGGTCACACTATTTGGTGTTGGAGCTTGGTCTGGGACAGTTGTGTGGCGAGAGGCAGCATTTTCAGGTTGCATGGCAGAGTTTAGGGCACTTGCATGATGGGGGTAACATCTACATTTTCAAATAGCATAGCACTAGAGTTTGGGGCACTTGCATGATGGGAGGCAGGTTCCACATTTTCAGGTAACATTTTACCAGAGTTTGTGCACTTGCAAAATGAGGGGGCAATGTTAGCAGCAATGTCAGGTATCATAGCAGTGTTTGAGGCAATAGCGTGAGGAGGGGTAGAATTGGCAGCATTGTCAGTTAACATAGTAGCCTTGGTGGTAGCCCTAATGGGTCTCGAGACCGTTGTAATGGTAGAGGCACTGAGTGGCGCTGCATCTGTGGCATTAGGATGCCTAGTGCGATGGCTTGCTGGCTGGATATGCTCAGGAGATGCAGCAGTAGACTATAGTGACATGACGGTGGCGATAAGGCAGTGTGCTGAAGCCGCTGCAGGTCCAGTGTTGCTAACGGCCGTACATTTGGAGCTTTGGTTTGGCTAGTGTGGAGAGAGTGGGGCGCCGTTAGTTTTGTATGGTGCTCCATGGGCGCGGATGTGGTTGAGCTGTGGGGGGGGGGGGGGAGGAGGCAGATGGGGCGATCGTCACAGCCTTAGCCGGTCATTCCTGATGGGAAGTGGGCACAGGTATGAGGAGAAGGTCTGTGAGGAGGTTCTGTAGCGGAGGAGCGCGTTTCTGCGTTTTGTGTTGCAAAAATTCTTGTAGGGTAGGGAGGAGCAGCAAGCCTATTGAGGCCCTGGCTTGGGCAGCGGAGGCGATATCGGGTCTGCCCGTTTGTGCACGTTTTGTCTTGTGGATGGGTTGATGTTATTGGCAGGGCCAGGCCAGGCACTGGGTAAATGGCTGGGGTTAGAGCATGCAGCGGAGGTGCCGTTGAGGTAGCGCAGCATTTCTGAGCTTTCGTGATGGGGAGGCTGGTGGGTCACGCTGCTAGGACAAAACGTGGGCTGTCCTGTAAGGTGAGGAGGCGGGTGTGTGGGGTTAAGGTGGACCAGCTTGGATGCTGAGCAGCTGGGGGTAGTTCTTCCGAAACTTGACGGGTGTAAGAGCATCAGGTAGGTTGTGGGTCTCTGGAGCGGTATGTTTGTTTAGGCAGCAGGTGATGTTCACACACGAGGTCATTTTCAAAGGGGAGCCAACTGTGTCAGGGTGACATGGCTTACCTTTGTGAACTGGAGGGAAGACGTTGGGCAAGGGAGGCCTGGCCTTGCGGCTCCTATACGGCGGAGAGCTTAATTACTTGGCCAGAGTACACAGAAGGTTGATGACACCCTTCAGAGATAGAACTAGGCATGACTTCTTTAGGTTTTAAAGTGCACGGATGAAAAATAGACACTTCAAAACCCAGCTCAAAAAAGGCTTCAGCATGTCGCTCTACCACTAAGGGAGATACAAACAAGACCAATGCCCAATTGGAGAAACTTTAGATCGTAGGCAGCTCAGTCTTTCAACGTCTTCGAAAGAGGACACAAATCCAGAATAGGATGTAGTAATTCTAAAAACCAAGAGCAGTTGAGGAATGGACTTGCTGCCGAAGGGTCTAACTCAACAACTTTAATATGTTTTGAGCCAGTGTCTCTATAAAGATCTCATGATCACCATTGCGAGCAGATGACTTCAAAAGTGTTTTAACTCGAGTTTGCCACGTACAGCGTTTGTAGGTTGGAACTACCTTGGTCCATGCCGAAGGTAAGGGTGTCAAACAAGAACTATGATTAGCAGAGATGGGGAGAGCAGTTGCCTGCACTAATCGCAGGCCCTCCTTCTCTCCCAAGTGCACCCATGGCGTGCCGGCTATAAATTGGTTATTGGAAATAGAGGCGAAACCAAAAGCATGTGTGGGAACATGAACAAAAGTATGGTTGTGTGTTCAGACCATTGTGAGACTCAGTGGACCGAGTACAATAGCATTGTCTTTTGCCTTTCTAACGTTGCTACAAATGTAACCGCGAACAAACACAAAAGGGAAAGGGCCCCTTAAAGTATATTCTCAAGTATTCCGAATTGTTCTAGTGTAAACATCAAGTATTTAAAGCGATTCTGGTGTAAACATAATAAATATATAATTTCATATAAATTATAAGCGCAAGTGTTTTTTTGGTGTGCATGTCTAAATAGGTTCTGTCTACTTACCTACAGCTCACGTCTTCCTCTTAAGCTAAGCCGGACTGCTCTGCCACTCTACCAAGGTCCCGAGTTAGTACAGACTGATACCAAGAGTTGGAGATCTACACACCACTGGGATAGCTCTAAAGTCTTACTACCAGTAGGACTTCAGGAAAACTCCCCCAACACTTGCACTGAAAAAGGGGACATTTTACAAATGTATAAGGGGCATGCTCCCATGCAAATAGGGGACCTCTTGTTGCACTGTAAGTGTCGACATCCAGTGTGCTCCCTGCCCTATGCCCACTACAAATGCTGTGTCAAAATGTCATGCCCCAGCAAAGAATGGCTAGATTGGGTGCCCCAAAATGCCAGTGCAGCCACATAAAAGCACATGTCATTTCAACAACAAAAAAAATTGCATTTTGTACTTGCATCTATGATGGATACCCATTAAAAAATGCATCACCTCTTTCCGGTGAAAAGGGTAGACTGCATACCGCCACTCGGCTCCCCATATCAAATCGAACTCACAGTTTCGATATCTCGGCATCCTAATCGCAAATGAGCTGGATAGCTACGTGACCCTAAACCTACACCCACTAGTTAAAAGATACGCACAAGATGTAGTCCACTGGGAAGCACTGCCACTAACACTCTTAGGCAGAGCAGCGCTCTTCAAGATGCTGGCCGTACCCAGATTCTTATACATCCCCCAAAACGCCCATCCACATCCTCACTGCAGAGTTCCGTAAAATAGACAGAACCCGTAAATTCTTGTGGGGAGGGAAACATCCGAGGATAGCTCTCAAAACCCTCCAACGCTCAGTCTGGGAGGGGGATTAGGACTCCCGAACATCCAAGTCTACTACTGGGCAACGCAAATGGCGACGGTAAACGACATTCTGCATGGAAACCCGAAATTTCCCACATACAGGCCGAAATAGCTGCACGACATGACATGTCACCAATTGAAAGCCTATACAACATGGAGAACCGCCCTCCCGGAGGCAGGATAATAGCGCATACAGCCCAAATATGGAGGGAAACTCATAAGCACATAGGCTGGGACAATAAACTCACCCCAGTCCAGCCCATCTGGAATAACGCCCACCTTACGGGTCTCAGAAACCGCCCTAAATGGGCAAACTGGATAGAAGCTGGTATTCAAACTATCCAGCAAATATATGTAAATAACCAAATAATACCGTTTGCCAAGATCTCGGCCACACATAGTCTCCCACCCACCGAAAGCTACCACTGTGGACAACTACATCATGCACTCACTGAACAAAGGGTCCACTTGTTGGACATGCCGGAGTGCACGCCCAAAGAAAGGAACAGACATCGACAGAAAAACAAGGTCACACACACCATGTATAATGCCATCTCCTCATTTGCCACGAAAGAACTGTCGAGCCTGAAAATGAAATGGGAAAGAGACGTGGGTCCAATTCTACCCGAAGAATGGATCTCGACCCTGATGTATCCCAGAGACACTGCAATCTCGGCTAGGATCAGGCTCATCCAGCTGAAAATACTTCACAGAATATATTATCCCGGAGTAGCACTGTACAACTGGGGTAAAATGACTGACCCCAAATGTTTACGTTGCAAACAAGAGGAAGGGACCTTCTACCACATCCTATGGCAATGCACACGAATACAACACTTTTGGCAAAAATGTAGTGAACGGCTCTCAAGGGTCATGGGCCGATCAATCCCAACAGACCCCAAACTCCTTCTCCTGGGAATTGAAGAGGAAGGGGACATGCCGCATTTCGAAAAATGGCTACTCTCAACATCCATAGGAATAGCCAAAAGAAACGATCGCGTAACTGTGGGGCTCAAAAACCACTCCACAATAGGACCAATGGATATCAGACATAGATGCAATCAAACGTCGAGTCTACCAAGCAAGAGGCTGCCCGGGCAAGGCAGACAAAATTTGGGGGAAATGGGAACTAACGCTTTAAGACTCGTATAGAATGAACTAATGGACTTTGGTGTAGAACCCTGTCGCCGCTCCAGAATATAACTCCACTACCTGTATCACTCGAAAGTGGCAGGCAAGAAAGTGTCATTTGCTATTTTCATTGTTCTCTGCACCTACTCTTATTTGTGTGTTATATATATATATATATATATATATATATATATATATATATATATATATATATATATATATATATATATATATATATTTTATTTGCTCACACTGCTCTACCTTTTGTATGTAAAGTTATATATGTTTGTGTATTGAATGTCTTTGTATTATAGGATGAAAATGCAATAAAATATGTTATAAAAAAAAAAAAAGTGCGATCACGATTGGGATTCCAAGATGGCCGCAGAGGGGAGAGCAGCCTGATCATGAAGCAGTCACATCCTGGGGCCAAAGGCAATAAAGATCGATTAAAAGAGCCTTCCTCAGGAGGGGATTTATCAATGTAGGCTGCAGTGGTGGAGTGCAACAGCCCGGATCGCTGGGGAACTTCGGCAGAGGTGGGTGGGTGGCCTTCATTTCTGCAGCGTCTGAGGTAGAGGGGCACTGCAGGCCAAGGTGAGAGACACGCTCGCAGTCCTCGAGCAAGAACCACTCGGGGATACCCAGGGCAGCCGAGGAACTAGTGCAGCTGTGAGGCGGGTGGTGGAAAGCAGCCGCTGTCGGACGGCGCAGGACCCTGTCAGGAAGGAGCTGCCTGCAATATTGGAGACCCACCGGGGCTGGATTTGTGGAGCAGGGGCTCCCCTGCTGGCAAGTGTTCTGCTTGATTTATGCTTGGTTCAAAATGGCGCGGGCGCGCAATGCATTCTGGGAGCGCTCGGAGCCATGTTGGAAATTTACTTCACTCCGCAGTGAAAGGCTGCACACATTTTGCTGAAGTGTTAGATTCACAGTGCTGAGACAAACATGCTTTTTCAAACTTGGTATGCAGTCAAGGCCATTTCTGCTGGGAAAAGCTAACTTTGTTATGGCTTGCTACTGTTCTTCCGTGGAGCATGTTTTTAGAGCAGGGATGCCCTGCATTCCTTGGGGGGAGCTCTCGATTGACCCAGCTGGCAACCGACGGATGTTCCTCAACTGCGCAGGTGCAATTCCAGAAGGTTCGAGAATGAACTCCCTTTTGTGGAGTTCCTATATATGCGGAAACTCGGAGGGGTCAGGTGAGACTTCAGCCAGAGAAGGACGCTCCGTCTGGCCTTCCTGTGAGCTGTGGCACTCTCGGCCTGGCTGCCCCCGGAATCTTCCAGCCGCTTCTGGACGAGATGAGGACTTGGATTACGCTCATAGTGATGCATTTCTTTTGACTTATTTGACTTCTTATCTATGTCCATGTTAGTTTTATGAGTTATTTCTATGTACTTGTAATCTTCGAATAAATAGCCGTAAAGAGCTGATTATCTTCTAAAGAATGCGTGGCTGTGAGTTATTGTGTCTGTCTGTTTATGGGTTGAAGTATTAGCTCTATAATTGCATTGGTGATATGGTTGTTCCGTGCACTTTTCAGGGGAGAGCAACACAGCGAGCACCAGCAGGAAGATCGAGGCGGGACCGAGCCGCCCCTGCGCCAGAGAAGCAGCGTCTCAGAGAGATCAGGAGGAGCCATAACCGTAGCCCGCTCTTGAGAGCTGCGCAGTGAAGAAGACCCCCCAGAGCGGCCAAGAGGCCCGGGAGCGGCCGCACAGCGAAAGTCAAGAGGCAGGAAGGCGGCAACCCTTGGGGGCTTGACTCCACCTCGCCCCCACTCTTGGGGGAGAACCATCACAGGTCAGTGTTCGCCCTGGCCCCGGCAAAGGGTGCAAGCAGGCAGAGGCTGGCCAGTGCAGGCAGTGATCAGCAGGCAGTGTTCATCAGCTTTGAGCAGAGTGACTGAGGAGTGGGGGAGCGCGGCAGGAGGGCCCCCTGTCCAGGCCCCTGCCTAAGCTTTGAAGCAAGCACTTCAAGAGAAGACTATCGGAGGCCCTGTGGTGTTACAGCCGAGGCAGCTGGAGGCCCATTTGAGGTAAATTTTGGAGCTGCATATAGTGCCTCAGCTAGCGCTCCCCTATCTGGAAGCACAGTAAGGGAGGCAAGGGAGCAAGAGGCGCACCACGCATAGGAGACAGTGACCAGTGTGGCCCTGGCCTCCCCAGGCCAATCCTGAGGCAGGATAGAGGGCTAAGGAGTCCATCTCCATCCGTGGTGGGAAAGGAAGAATATGGGAGAGGCCATTTGATCGGGCTCAGGGCAGAGAGATCCTGGAACCAAGGACAGGAGGAGGGTCATTTGAAACCAGAGGAGGACAAACAGTGGCTCACCCGCACACAGTTAAGAGGGGAGTTCCAACCCCCCCGCACAGTCAAGTGTGGATCCACAAATAGGCAGAGGGAGGAGGTTCCTATGCCCTGAACAAATGGCCAGAAGAGATCTGAAGGAATCAAACCAATATCAGGGAGAAGAGGAGGGGGCAGGGCTCCTTCCATCAGACCTGCCTACGTACTATGTCCAAAGACAAGGAGAAGGACAGGCAAGATGCCCCCAAGTTTGTAAAGACACCGCAGGAGGGCAATCTGCAGAGACTCTGGCGCAGAGACAGTGAGGTAACAGATGTGGCAGATCAGTGGCCCAGGGCAGGAGAGGATTTGGGGGCGCTGGTGGGCACTGCAAAGATTAAGTGGTCACCCACGAGGTCCTTCGCCAATGCTTTAAGCGTTTTGGTGACTAGATAGCGAACACCATTCAGTCGCAGTTGAGCATGATGCGAGCGGAAATCTCCCAATCGTTGCAAGAGGTGAAGGCGGACATAACTAAACTAGGAGCGGACCGATGCAGCGGAGATGTCCATACCAGAGGTCGCAGGGGACACAAGGAAGATCGACGAGCTAGTAGAGCAATTAGCAAGGGTAACGCAGAACCTTGTGACCCAGAGCGAAGACCTTGAAAACCGCCCGAGAAGATCTAACTTCAAAATCAAGTGCCTAGCTGAGGCAGTGGTGGACAAGGATCTACGCAGGATGGCACAGCAAGTGTTTGCGGACATGCTGGAGGTGGAAGGCTTTCCAGCGTGCTTCTACAAAACCTTTACAGAGGCACTGATACTGCACTTAGTCCAGCTACTCGAGGCAGAGGGGGCTGGGTCTTTCACCCCCGACAATGGAAGAAGCCAAGGTTGTGCTGCTTCCAAAGCCCGGTAAGGATGTCTCTATGAAGTTTGTGCCGGCCGATTGCCCTTATTAATCTAGACACAGATCTACACCAAGGTTCTGGCGTTCATGCCTGGATAAGCTCCTCCCCCAACTGATCGATCCTGACCAGTCGGGATTTATCAGGCATGGGCAGACCTCATAACATTTGGCAGGTCTGTCATTTCATTGAAAAAGTGAATAAATCTGGAACCGCTGCACTTACTAGAATTGGATGGTGAGAAGGCATTCGACTGGGTCGAATGGGCATTCCTCTACCATACCATGGAGATTATGGGAATCGGTTCTAAATTCCTTTCAATGGTAGGTAAGAGCTAACTACTGAACTCCCTCCTTGCGCCTGGCAATCAACAGGCAACTTTCCCACAGGATCACTGTCTCACGAGGCTCCCCACTCTTATGCGCCATCCACCTGGAGCCGCTCTTCGCCAGCATTAGGGCCTCCCCGGATATTAGGAGGATTCCCTTTGGAGGCGAGGAGCATGGAGTCGCATTGTTTGCTGATGACATGCTCCTCTTGATCACAGAACCAGAAACCAGAAGCCGAAACCTTTTTACAGAGATCTCAGAAACTTCTTCTCTTTGGGGAGGTGGCAGGGTTAAAAATAAATGCCCACAAGTCAGATGGGCAGAAACCGGCATTAGATATTCAAGGGTCCAGATTATTGTTCTCTGGGTGCTCTTTAGCGTGCTAACTACCTGCCTTCAGCAGAAAAGCTGCACCGGCTGCTGGCGGAATGGGTGCCCTCATCAATATCCTGGATGGGGAGGATAAATCCCTAAAATTGTGATTTTGCCAAAAATCCTGTATTATTTCATTGCCCTGCCAGCGGGGGTTCCCCAAGTTTTCTTCAGGACCATTCCAAAACATGTGGGGTCATTTATATGGAACCGCAAGAGAACCAGGATAGCTGATGCTAATGTCTCCCAAAAGGTAGGGAGGGCTGTGAGCGCCAAACTTCTGCCTCCATTTCCTTGCGGCTCAAATCAGAGTGAGCCGGGACTGGTTCAGGCGCGATCGCAGGAAGGTCTGGTGTCGAATTGACAAAACGCTGGTGGGCTGCCGCTGGACGAGGAGTTGTGGCGACCCAAGGGGGATAGACCTGCAAACATGTACCGTAGCAGGATAGGGGCCTTAGTGGGGAACTTGCTGCATGAGCTGATGCAGAGGATGAACGGGACTATTTCCCATCCCCGCAGACATCGCTGTTTAGGAATCCCCAGTTCACACTGGGTATGGAAAGGGGTGGTTTTAATGGGATTATAGCAGAAGGGGCAAGGAACTAGGCATGGCACTATATGGAGCAGTAGGAAACTGCAATGGGGCAGCCACTGGAGGGGGAACTTAAGACTCAGTTCTGGGCAGATATCCCCAAGTTCACGCTGGCCATCCAGATTCAGGAGATGTAGGTTAAGATAATGGTCCAATGGCATCTCACCCCAGAAAAGCTACATACATTCTGTGGGGAACTGGGATTGTGGAAGTATATCCGGTGGGACAGCCCAGTCATACAGCCTTATTGGGAAAGGACCTGTGTAGCAATTAATAGCATTTTTGGGAGTCAGATGCCAGACAACACAAGGATGGCCATCCTGGGAATGGGCAGGGCCTGGAAAATCTACCCTCAAAAGCTCAAAGAAGGACATACATCATCCTGATAGTGGCGGCAATGCTTATGGTGGCACACAAATGGAAACAAAAAGCTGCCCTGACAGAACACAAATGGGTTAATAAAATCTGGAACTTTGTGGCACTGGAGTGGGTGAACTATTCGATTCAAGGGGATCAGCAAAGGTTTCTCTCAAACTGGACATTGTCCTGCATCAACTGCAGCAGGACTTGCGTACTGCATGGTGCCCGAGGAAAACGAGATTGCTGGGGCTGGTGTGAGTACTCGCTCCACTTCACAGGAAAGCTGGGAGGAGATATGGCTGAAGTTTCTAGGGGAGACGAGGAATATGGAGGGCGGGAGGTTCTCAAACGGTGCAAGGGCCCAATATACCGGCTAGAGTAGCGAGAGAGCTGGCCACTCACAGAAATTTGGGACCGGGAGCCACCTACATAGGTTATGGACTCAGTGGCGGGGACAGGACTGGGTGCGTTGTTAGTTACATGTGTTGGGATCAAAGGGGGGGGAGGGGAGAAGGTTTGGGGGCGAGAAGGGATGTGGAGCGGGGTTACATGTGTTCTTATTGCTGAAAATGGCAATTAACAAAAACAAATGTTAACGGGCATTGTTACTGTGCTGCCCTCACCAGCCAAAATCAGCTTCCTAGCCCAGCACGAACACACCCACATTATTTGACTCAACATTCACTCGCTTATTCACACACAGCATTAACTCACTCATTGCATGAAAGGATCATAAGTGACCTACCCATACAGGTTATATCACAGTGCACCTGTTACAAATAGGCACAGGGAAATGTTTATTTTCCCCCTGTGCTTTGAAAAAGTACACCTCTTTTGAAAATCGGGATTTACTTGAAAATGCCCAAAACCCTCTTTTTCACCCTCTGCCTTGCACAGCTGTGCATTTGGTGGGAAAAGAGCACCTCAATGTGCACAACTATGATGCACACAGTTAAATGTCCTTTGTGCAGATTTCACCACCTTTTTGGCGAAAGTGAAGTTAATGAGCATCCCCTCAGTTGCACCAAACATGTTTTGAAAATTATGGCACGATGGTGTATCCCTACAAATCACTTCTTTACGCGGACGTTCATTTCAGAGTGGGGTTTGAGGGGTCAGATGAATTAAGAATGATAAAGGACACATGAGAAGGAAAGGGTGCATGGAGTTTTTACTGTTTCTGCAGTCATTAACCCCAGATTTGCTCATGGGCAAGTATTATTTTAAATGCCATTAGCTCCAGAGCAGATACTGTGACTGGAATCGTTAGCCCCAGAGAACGTACTTTGCAGAGCAGGTATTGTGTCTGTAGTTATAAGGCCCAGGGCAGGTATTCTGTCATGTGTAACGATTAGAAGGTATTGTGTCTGGAATCGGTATCCCAGATCCTGTACTGTGTTTGTTATTATTGGCACCAGGGCAGGTAATGATGCAACTGATGAGCAGGTACGACGTACTGTATTAGAAGTCATTAGCTCCAGTATTGTGTCTGCACTCGATCATTCCCTCCAGCCAAAGGATGTGATGAACCTTTACCATTAGCGCTACAGAAGGTAATGTCTGCCGATATTCAACGGGGTGTTTCAGCCATTAGACCTAAAACAGACACTGTGCCTGCAGTTATTATCCACAGAAGGGTCATTAGACCCAAAGAAACTACAGGATCTGCAGCCATTAGCCCTGGGGAATCATTACTTTCAGAGGAGGCACTGGAACTGGAGAGAGTACGTGCCTGCAATCATTAGCCTGCGCAGGTATTATTATTGAAACACTTGTTTATAGGCGCGCTATAAATGTCATATCATATGTAGTCACTTACACCAGAGCAAGTCTGTGTAGTAGCTGCACAGCAGTTACTGCGTCTGCGGTGCATTCCAAGCCTGAAGGGTGCCGTAAATGAGCTGCGGAGCAGCTACTGTGTCTACGATACCAACAACTGTGTAATTTCAAAACCAGATGTTTAGAAAGTCACGTACTTACAGTTTTTAATGTCAACATGTGATAAATACAATACAACGCAGCTTCAACGTGCATTTCCAGGGGTTGCAAAAGAGCTCCTCTTACCAATATAACAACAAAGGGGTGGGAACGTCTAAGTTAATATATGGAGCGGGAATCGCATGCACTCACCTGATGCTGCCTGGAATCAGGACACGAGCGTTTCTAAAGGGAGGCCTTATATTGCTTTCATTATCAATCAAACACTTAAAGTCCCTATGAGACCAGATAGCGTTGTGTGTTTGCTCAAATATTTGCCGACACTTTCGGAAATGCCTTTCCGGAGTTATGGCGTTTTCTGTTAAATCGTCGTGACGTTTACACGTAGTACGTCTACGCGTGTAGGAAGAGAATCAGGGAGGAAGGAGCACCCCATGCTGGTACGGGCAGTTATTTTTTTTATTATGCATTTTTAAGGCACGTATACATCTCGGAAGCGTTTCGAAGCGCCAGGTATATTTAGGTGCCGGTGGGCTTGTTTTGCCAATTTTGATTTTGGTTGTAGCAACAGCGGATCTGTGTGTGTCTTCTTGGCTGGTGTTATCCCCATTCCCGGCCAACCTCCGCCCCCGAACAGAAGTGATTTATGGCCATGCCTTGCACGCCAAGGGAATTTCGGGGCTGATGTTTTTTTTTCCAAATTCGGCTGCCAGCCAGCAACAAGTCGGATTATACGTAATTTCTTTATTCGATATTGATAGTTGAGCAATAATGTGACAACAACTTTACACTCTAGAACAATGGGCATACTCGGACGTATTAACAAACCGCAGACTGGCTTCTTAAAGGGGTCTTCTACCAATACATTTTATACGTTCATAGGAAAAGTAATTTCCAAATTTAGAAACGCTGCTGAAACTTGCATTCACTAGTTTTCTTTGAGTTGTTTATTTGTTTTGTTTTTGACCGAGCACCACACCAATACTCTGTAATTCGTGTGTTCTTTGCTTTGTGTTTTTATCACAGGTTATATTTATAAAGATGTTAGGTTTATCAAACTGTTAATCACAAATAAATGGTTCGGTTGTGCTGACAGCAGTTATTAGGAAATTAAACTGTGTTAATGGGTGCCAACTTCTGGCTTTCACTACAGAGGCAGAAATGGCCCAACCCATCCCTTGGCCAAACACATTTTATAGCACTTCCTTTTTTATAAGCAATTGCAAAAAGTTGTAGCTTTTCATATTTTTTGTTCTGATTGTTTTGGTTGAATTCAACTTTAAACACATTAAAAGAAACAGCAACAATATATCAATGCACACCATTTTATATATATATACATTTCAGCAATGGTCTGTCAACCTGCTGAGCTACCACGGTAGCCATCTACTATAGAGTTGTCTATGCATCCCTTGATGTACTAAAATCACTGCATTACCACTTTGAGTGCACCAACACCATAGAAGTGATTTAAAGTGGAATTGATGTATATCTTCTTGCTGTGGGTGCCGGGCCATTGCCTGCATGTGGCACCATATGTTGCAGAGAAGCCAGGGGCCCTCGTGTTGGGCATGGCAGCTGCAGTAGAGTTTGCTGCTAATGGTGATTAGGTTTGGCTAGGTTTAGTAAGATAACCAATCATGCCCATGTAGTAATGTGTTTGTGTTTATATGTACCCTCAGCTATAGGAACCAGGACCATAGAGGAAAGAATGGAGAAGTCTACAGGAGGCACAAGACGTCTGCCCCTGAAGAATGTCCAGTTAATAGTAACATCAAGGACAGAAACTTATATAAATTGGGCTCATTTTTGTACGCAGTGGGAAGCAAGAGGAAATTAGTTGCTACTGTGTAGTGTTTCAAGTATTTGTAAAACTTGACTCTGTGTGGTGGAACAACTACTTTTAACACTGTATATTTTTTATGTGGTATACATGTATTTTAAAAAAAGTTTTTGATACTTGTGCGATTAAGCAAATGAATTAAAATTACATTTTAGTGAATTTTTTGGTATACGTTATTAATTGGGGGACACACAGCCCACATTTGTTGAATGGCTGTGGGTGGTTTTCAGATTTCTGAGGGTAGCATGTTGTCACTATAAAAAAATCCTGACATCTGTAGTAGGACTTGCCGATGTTAAGAATGCTGTTATATTTTGCTGTGGGTGATGGTGGGGCAATTTTAAAGGTATAGTTAGGAGTCGCAATCAGGGATGTCACAAACTGGGATTTCAAACCTATTTTTGAGGCTGTTCCTTTCTCATGTCCAGTTTGGGGCGGTAAGTTCATGTCTCATGTGGGAGTTGCATTTACAGTGCACTGTGTACTCTCCTGGTTTCCCAGCATTCAGTCCTGCTTACTAGCTAATGCCTAACACCCAAGAGCTGGATTTAACCCCTGCTCATCTAATCTTAATTTTGAAGTCTCAGGTAGACCCATGTATCATTGACTTAACTGTTTATTGCAATAGCAGCATCACTTCAAGCGTCAGTGTGTCAACCTAACCACCTGTATCCCAGCAAGGAAAATCCAGTGAAGCACTTGACCCAGTCACGCAGGTAAGTATTTATTTTCTCTATGTACCATTGGTTGAGTAAAAGTGCTGAAGGTTTATATCGGCCCTGTGCAATGTGCATGTGGTTTTCGCCACCATCTTTGGCCTATTCCAGGACCACACTTCCCAAAAATATTTGCGCTAGAACTTAACAATCTGAACAGGGAGTCCAACCAGTATTTGTGACCCATTTTTGAAGTTACCCCCAAGCTGTTCACATGGTTCCTTTGAGTTTTTGCTGTTTGCCATTGTTTCAATCTTTTAAGGCATTTTACATTTTTGAAAACTTGAAATGGTTTTTAAAAACTACGTTACCTACACTAAAGTGTGGGTTTGCAGTGTTTTCACAGATTCGGGCTCCTTTTTTAGATGGATCGTTGGTACTAAGTGAAAAGATCTTTTTCACTGTACCGATGGGTGGTAGGGGTCGCTTTAGAAAGACCGCTCCGTGATTGCACAGAGCAGTCTTTTTAAATTGAACTATCATACTTGTCAAACACCTGCCGCACCAGAGTGTGCACAGTGGCTGACGGGTGCTTTGAGTCCCAGCTGAGTCATCGCAGGAGACAGAGGTGAGTTTTGGACTGTATGCATGGGGAGGATGCGTGTGCTGATGGGGTGGGGGTGGGGAAATTGGAGGTCTGGGGAGGGGTTAACCCCCCTGATTAACGAGTGAATGGCAGGTGCGGAAGCAGGGGGGGCAGTATGTGATATTTCTGTATTTCTGCATTTTAAGGCCAATACAAAAACGGCGGCAAAAAAATCTTTTTTTTTTTTTTTGTGTTCAGGCTTTAAAATGCAGAAATATCACATAGAACCGGATCGTTTACTAGTGCCCAAAGATGGTAGGAATCTCAAACGAAAAGCAGAAGGAGAGGTGGAAACAGACAAAAGAAATGCAAAAATATGGAAATATGATGTCTCTATTCGGACTTTGGGCTCACGTGGCTCTCAGTTGCTGGAGAAGCTAAACAGCGTGTGGTTTGTGGCGCTACATTAGCAAACCTGAAGCCAACACAATTAAGGTGGCATTTGGAAACATGCCGATTTAGCAAAAAATACCAGGGATTTCTTTGTACGGCAGCTGCGAGGCATGCAAAAGCAAAAAGACACTGTTAAAAATGTAGCCTCATTACCTGTAAATGCTTTGGAAGCTTCTTGACACATCATCGGGGCAAAAACAAAAATAATTTTACAGATGCTGAGAAAATAATTCTGCCAACAAGTATCTCTGTCAGCCGGGTAATGCTGGGTGTCGGTGCAGCAGAGAAATGCAAAAGTATCCCTATGTCTGTTAGCACAATTTTCTGGCACATCGATGACCTGTCCTCGATCAGTACAGAATTGATATAGAGCTTGAAAAAAGTCTGCTTGCCCTTAAATTGGATAAGGCCACTCACATTTCAAAAGAAGCACATTTGATTGCTTTTGTGAGGTATGCCATGGAAAACCAATATTGGAGGATTTCCTATTTTGTAGACCAATTCAGGACAGAGCAACTGCATCTGTAGTCTTTGACATTGTTCCTAAGTTCCCAAATGCCTGAAGTGGGAGGTGTGTGTTGGTATTTGCAGGGATGGTGCTCCTTCAATGTGTGGTGCTAGAGCTAGGTTAAAAGCAAATGTGTTGTCAGTAGCTCCACATATATAGTGATACACCAGCAAGCTTTGCCTGTGGGCAATATGGGGAATGGACTGTGAGGTGCTGACTTCTGTTGTAAAGATTGTACATTTTATTAAGATGCACCCCACAAGAGCCCATCTGTTTGCCACATTATGTGCAGAAATGAGAGCTGAACATGATGCTTTGTTTCACGGAGGGCAGGTGGCTCTCCACGGGAAAGGTTTTAAATCGTGTTTAGGAACTCAGAAACAAAAGTGAGACCCTTTCTCCTGGGTTTAGACCAGACGAAAGAAGAGCCTCTATGTGATTCACACTGCCTTGTACTGTTAGTTTACTATGGCAACATCTTTGAAAAGCTACGTTTTTGAAACCGTTCCCTGCAAGGCACAGAAACCATATCATTGGCTATGAACGCAAAAATATCAGCATTCACGAAGACGCTGGAGCTTTGCAGGAGGAGGGTTGATGTCTGTATTCTGATGCGTTTCCATTATTAGCAGATGCTCTTGAGGAGATGGGAGTATGATCATTCATGTTTTGCTCAACTAATAGGAAACCAACTCCGAACGAGCCTCAAAGTATTTTCCAGAGGACAATTGTAACATCAATGATGGTTTAGCCTTTCCTAGCAGACGTAGGGACTCACCTCCAGGAGGAACTAATGGAGCTTCAAAGTGACCACCTACTGGGGAGGTTAATCTTTCTTAGGGGGGGGGTCGAAGAAGTTTGAAGACCACTCTTGTAGAGTGACTATTTTTTTTTTTTTTTAAACGGCAAAAAACCTAATTGCTATCTTGCTGGCACTGCTATATGTTAACATATATTTTGATTGCTATTATGGAAGAGCACTTGGATCCTCCCCGGTCCCTAGAGGAGAGGGCACGTGTGGGCTTGAACGGCAGAAGCTTAATGTACTAAACAAACCTTTGCTAAATCCCTGGTTGCCTTTTTACTACACTACTGTGTGTGGCGTTGCTATGTGTACGGTATGGTGCATTTTCAACTTGTACACATGACCGCACCTTCAGTGGGTACGAGCAAAATCATTCCAGTGCTTTACTGTGAAGGAAAGAGTCGCATGGGCCCAGCTATACTCAAGATTTCACTTGGTCGTCTGCTTAAGAACATTGCAGTCTCGCGTAGCTATTGTATATAAAGGGCACAGTGCTTGTAAGTTGCCCAGACAGCTGCATGCCTGTGCAGACGCCCGCTGGCTTAGATTTCCCTTGTATGGGGATTGATGTGTGGCTCGTGGGACACGTGTGTGACTTTCGCAGCATTGATTCTGAAGCAGGGTGCCAAGTGGCAAAGTTTTGTTTGGCTGGCAAGAAGACTGGCTACGTTTTGAAGTGTGTGGCAGACTGTGCCACTGTGTGGTACGGGGTGTGCCGCACACACCGCCAGGTGTAGTCTTGGGCTGGGGATGGTTGAAATGCCCGTATGAATGTGCTCTTTGATTCCTGCTTTCCTTGGGCTTTACTTTACAAAAACTCCAAATTAGATTTGCTGTTGTAATTCTGCGCACAGAGAATGGTTGCAGATATTGGCCATCCAAGCTCATTAAGAAGGGAGAGAAAAGGGCTTTTTTAACCAACATTGGACAGATTCCGCCCCCCCCCCCATCATCTATTTATTTTTCTTAACAATGCTCGTGACCTGATCTTGTTCAAGCTGGGGAAGATTGTTTACAGTATGTGCATTGGTATGAGTTGTGTAATGTGTACATGACAGGTACTCTGTTCTCAAGTTAAGTTCAAGGTCAAAGCACCCCTAAAGAGTTTCTGTAAAGCTGCCCCCCATAAAAAGCAAACTGGCATTCAAAGACTGTCATTTTGTATTGTAATGCTTTTTACTGCTGGAAGTTATGGATGCTATACCAGTGAGGCAGAGCTGTTGTAGTGTGTGTACGCCATTTATTTTAAAGCACAGAAAGAGGGCTTTTTTTTTTTACCCCTGTTTTCCATTGCCTTTTCAGTTCACAGTAGGGCTAGTTGTGCCAGCCCTTGGGCACGGGGGACAGTGTTGTAATTCCCTCCATCTACGTTTAGTTTATCTTTAACATGGGGCAATCGCTACATGGTTTAATATATACAAATGTAGGGGACTCAGGATGACTGCATGTTCTAGTTATACTTCTGCCACATTCTTTATATGGGTTGATGAGGTTCCCATAGGGTTTTTAATTGCCCCTTCAATGCACCATTTCACCTCACCACTTAATTGAAGATAGTTTGCCTGTTATGTTAATTGAATGCTTGCTAGGGCTAGTGATCACACATTAATTTAGACAATATCTTTTTTGATTTATTTTGACATTTATATAGCGCACAAAGCCCAGAGTCATCTAGGTGCTTTTTCTTAAGAAGTTGGTTACATTCAAGATTACAGTACAATCATATATGATATATATGATAAGGAAACAGGTTACAGCCTTATCTTCCAACAATTCTCTGTGTATTTGAAAGGATGGAGAATATGACCCTTTGGCAATTCTTGTTGAAGTTGATTGTAAATGGCTGATGGAGGGTCTTGATGAAAGTAGAAGAAATATGTGAAGAAAAGGATTTCAAGGGAGTAGTGCTTTTCTAGTCAGCACGTAAGCCATGTATTTTATTTTTCTCTTTTCATCTATTTAATGTTTGGGAGACGTCTGATGTCCCTATGCAGAGGCATACCCTTTTGTCACACATAGATAAGTGCTGCACAATGCCCATCACGTTTTTACAGCATCTTTTTCCTCTAGAGTAAATCTCTGAAGTATAAATGGTCTACATGATGTCTCTTATGTTATTGGCAAATCGCTATGGGTTGAACGCCTTTGGGGACCGTAGTCCAGGTCCGAGTATGTGTGCAGCTAGACTGAGTTGTGGCCAACTACATGGGGAGGGAGGGAAAGCGGCAAGGAGTGCAAGAATAAGCAGAAATCCTAGGGGATGGATAGGATTGCGCTTAAGGGGAGTCACTTACCCCAGTGGACAGCTGAAGCAAAATGTTTTGTTGTATTAATGGTCGCATTTTGATGTTTCAACTTGCCTTTTTCATACCCGCAGGTCAGAAATGGTGTATTAAGATATAGAAAATTTGACGAAATAATGAAAACCTATTGTGAAGCAGAGGTACTAATTGAGGCTTTGAAAAGAAAGGCAGAGGAGAAAAAGCAGCTACTTGTGGAATCTGGAAAGCGCTGTAAAACGTACTGCGTGAACTACAATAAGATGCAGTGGAAAAAAACAAGAGAATTGTATTGTAAAAGCTGGTGGGTGGAAACTATTCCCAAAAGAAATGGGGGTGGGAGTGCACTGCTTTTTCAGGATAAAATTATACAAGTGATTTCTATTATAATGTCAAAAGAGTGGCTGATATCTACCTCAGTGAAGAGGTGCTGTTAATATTTCAGGTGCACACGGGCTGGCGTCGCAAGACCACTTGGGACACAAAATGCACAAAAACCAGAACAGCTTATTACTAAGCAGTAAGCACAGATGCACTCCTAGTGAACCGCAGTTCAATTATTCGGGTCCTGCCTCCTAAGCAGGCTAAATCAATATAACGTTATAAAGATTTTGTGTTGATTATTCCAAGACAAATATCAATCATAGTTTCAACGCAGAGTCTATAATGAAGTCAATCCACAAAATTAGACGATGTTTGCAACAATTTCTAGAGATATGGCACATTTTAATTGATTGGCCTAGCTCTGTTTTTTTTTTTTTTGAAAACGTAAATTCAAAATATCACATGACAAAAATTAATTCACAAACAAGTAAACGATAAGATGAAACACTTCACATGGGCATTTACAACTTCATGCACTTAATCCAGTGTTTCATTACAATCCACAGATTGAACTTTTTCTTATGGGGGGAATCAATTCCCACATGGGAAGCCCTTTTTGCAAATGTTTGCAATTAACCGACGCGTTTCGGATCTACTGATCCAACTTCAGGGTAGGGGCTTCACTTTAAATGTAAATCTTGGATGGTATGGTATAGACAATTTTTCAAATGCGTGACCTATTAGAAAGGGACATTATTATATTTAATGTTAATTGGGGGAGCTAAGTGGTAATGGCTGAAGAACCAAGCGAGGTAAATGTTACTAACCTCACTCTGAGGAAAGCAGTGTTTCAGTTCTGACCTATCAAAAAGCAAGAATGTGCATATGGTAAGTATCTATTATTCAAAATAAAAGTCAACTTATATATACAAATGCCAGATCAATCCACTCACCCAGTCTTCAACTGAAAGGTACCTGAGACTGGGAAGCGGCAGAGTGCGGCTGGAGAGACCCTAGGAAGGGAGAAGTGTGTAAGTAACACTCAAGCTCAAATTCGTCCATAGATGGATTAAAAACATTTCTCAAATGGGTCTAATCTCATGGTGATTCAGGAAAAAGGTACGTGCGCATGCTGTATTCCGCCGTTTGCAGCCTTACCTGATGTGCGGAGCTACACAGTGAATGCCGACTCCTGCACGGACCGCTGCCCGAAGGCGAGTGGCGTGCCGTGTAGTCCAGGCAACCCCGCGCATGCGCACGGGGTCCGACCCGAGATCGGCCATCTTGGTGTGGGTGCTTCGTGCACCAGGGCGTTGTCATGACAATGACAAATGCTTGCCGGTCATGAAGTCGGGCTGTTTCGCATATGTCTCGTACTGAGTCACTAAAAGCAAAGTGGAGAGCAAGGGGACAAAAAATAATTAACTCTCTAATGTTACACATGAGGGTAAGTGAGGCTCATCCTCGCATGCACGTCCTCGGGTCCACCTAAGAGCCAAGAGGGCATATTTAATAATGACAGAACTCAGTCTAATTGATGCAAGTGGGGTCCCAAAGCACAGGCCCTGACTAGGGGGGGTATGCTGGGCGCCCCCATCTTGCATTGATTTAAGGTAATTAAATGGGAGATCTCTAAGACCAATACTAAGCCTCGGATGGAGGCAGTGGCAGATCTGGCATTCGGGTTAAACCGCATAAATAAAAGCTAACAAATGAGTAAAGGGAAAACCCAAAACAAAACCTCTCTCAGAGGTACATTATGCCTTAGGTAGAGGATACCAGAACTCAGACAATATAATGCAAGTGGGGGCCCAGAGCGCATGTCCCAAAAAGGGGGGTACACTGGGCGCCCCCATCTGGCATTGGTTTAAAGTAATTTAAAGTCCAGTGTCTTGCTTCAGATGTAGCAAAGGTCTGGAACAATGTATGGAATGTATACTGTCACCATGGAATCTGGACATTGTGTTTCATTATGTAACCGGTGATTTGCGATTGACACATCATGGCTAGGGTCAAGCTTAATTTACCATCTAGGACGGGAAGATTTGGAATCTCTCACATGCCTGTATTTTGTTTAGTTTAGTTTTTTCATATCCTGTAACGTTTGGACTGGGCTGTATACTGCGGTCAAATGATGTAACCTACACTCTGCCCTAAAACATACAACCCTCTTTGACTGGTTTGGATTTACCTCTGCTGGTGTTTATTCCTGTGTTATGTCGCATGCTGGTACCCTCCATCTAAGGCTTAATGTACTTCTGAGATAAGTTTTAGCTTTGGTAACTTCCTTTATTCAAAATGGCCAGTTAGCTTTTTAGTGATTTGGTTTAATCTTTAATCTGAATGCCAGATCCACCACTGCCTCCATCCCAGGCTTAGTAGCGGTTTCCCTGAGGCCCCCCTTTTAAATGACTTTAAACCAATGCCAGATGGGGGCGCCCAGCGTACCCCCCTTTTTGGGACATGCACTCTGGGCCCCCACTTGCATTATATTGACTGAGTTCTGGTATCCTCTACCTAAGGCATAATGTACCTCTGAGAGAGGTTTTGCTTTGGGGTTTTCCGTTTACTCATAACAGCTTGTTAGCTTTTATTTATGCGGTTTAACCTGAATGCCAGATCTGCCACTGCCTCCATCCGAGGCTTAGTATCAGTCTCCGAGAGATCTCCCATTTAATTAACTTAAATCAATGCAAGATGGGGGCGCCTAGACTAAGTTCTGTCATTATTAAATATTCCCTCTTGGCCCTTAGGTGGACCCGGCGATTCCACGTGCATGCGAGGATGAGCCTCACTTACCCTCATGTGTAACATTAGAGAGTTAATTATTTTTTGTCCCCTTGCTCTCCACTTTGCTTTTAGTGACTCAGTACGAGACATATGTGAAACAGCCCGACTTCGTGACCGGCAAGCGTTTGTCATTGTCATGACAACGCCCCGGTGCACGAAGCGCCCACACCAAGATGGCCGATCTCGGGTCGGCCCCCGTGCGCATGCGTGGTTTGCCTGGACTACACGGCATGCCACTCGCAGTCGGGCAGCGGTCCCTGCAGGAGTTGGCGTTCACTGTATAGCTCCGCACATCAGGTAAGGCTGCAAACGGCGGAATACAGCTTGCGCACATACGTTTTTCCTGAATCACCATGAGATTAGACCCATTTGAGAAATGTTGTTTTTAATTCTTCTATGGACGAATTTGAGCTCGAGTGTTACTTACACACTTATCCCTTCCTAGGGTCTCTCCAGCCGCACTCTGCCGCTTCCCAGTCTCAGGTGCCTTTCAGTTGAAGACTGGGTGAGTGGATTGATCTGGCATTTGTATATATAAGTTGACTTTTATTTTGAATAATAGATACTTACCATACCCACATTCTTGCTTTTTGATAGGTCAGAAGTGAAACACTGCTTTTTTTTTTCGGAGTGAGGTTAGTAACATTTACCTCGCTTGGTTCTTCAGCCATTACCACTTATCTCCCCCAATTAACATTAAGTATAATAATGTCCCTCGGGGGGCGTGGCTTGGACGCCATGTGAAAGGACGTGCCTGAACGGGAGCTCCCGCTGATCCGAACATTATCCGGCTGAATCCGCGCAACGGCCGCTACGATGTGGCATAGACGGTGATGACTGTAAATGCGAGGCTTGGCTGCACATGTGGGTGCATTCTCATACGGGATTGTGCAGCGCTTGTGTACTCAGGAGCCGCGTGAAGTTTTGGGGCCGGAGCTTCGCCGGCAGACAAAATGGCTGCCGTCGCTTGATGTTGGGACAAAGGATCGGGGACCGGGATTCTGGAGGCGATTCCCTCAGTTCACGTTCAGCGCAATCCAGTGAGAGCAAGCCTGACTGGAGGTAGCCGAAACTGTGTGGCGACGGGGGGACATAGTGCCCCCAGGCCTGGGGCCTAAGCGAGATCGAAGGGACGCTCCTGATCGAAGATATGTCGAGCAAGCTCCTGAGGGCGAAGAATAAACAGCCCACGCTCGACGAATTTGCCAAGACATCGCCTGGCACCGAGGGGACCAGGAGCAAAGAGAAGGCCCAGCCCAAGGAGATGGCCGCAGGAGGAACGAACCAGGAGGTCCTGGCAGCGATCGCTGATCTGAAGGCGACATGGGAGACCAAACTCCAACTTGCGGTGGCCGAACTGAAAACTGCGATGGAACTTCAGGTCGGGGCGGTACAGGAGGATGTGAACCTCCTGAGGCAAGATGTGCGAACCCTGGCCGAGCGCACAGAGTCCCTGGAGAAGGAGATGGGCCCGACTGTGGCGGAATGCACCGCGCACAAACGAGAGATCCATGCCCTGGTGCAGAGGGTAGGCAACCTGGAAAGCAGGGCTGAAGAGGCAGAAGGTCGGGCCCGCAGAAACAACATCCGGATTGTGGGCCTACCGGAGGGAGCTGAGGGCCAGAATCCCACAGATTTTATTGAGACTTTGCTGCTGCAGGAGATCACCGGAGGTGCCCTAACGCAGGGATTTGCAGTGGAGAGGGCACATAGGGCCCTGATCAGAAGGCCACCGCCGGGTAATCCGCCCAGGCCCGTGATCGCCAAGATCCTCAACTACAAAGACCGGGAGAAGATTCTGGAACATTTTCGTAAAGGGGGCACCATACGGCGAGGGGAGGCAACCATCACTGCTTACCCCGACTACACTCTACAAGTGCAGCGCAGTCGGATGAACTTTGGGGCGGTCAAAAGGCGCCTGCGGACGGCCGGTTTCAAGTATATGTTACTCTACCCAGCCAAACTTAAGGTCTTCTTCAAGGCTAAGACGCTGTTTTTCGACACCCCTGAGGAGGCCATGGAATGGCTCGATGCGCAGAACTGCCCTCAGGAGCCTGATGAGCAGATGGCGGACGGAGCAGGGAGAGTTAAGTGAAACAGTGGGCCCGGCGGACTTTGAACATTTGGACTGGAATATAGTCTTTGCCACTTTGTGATGGGGATGCACTTTTTAACTGTTTCGAACATGGTCCGCGAGCGCGGATATAAATGTGTAGGGGGCATCCGAGGGCCGTTTTATTCGTACCCCAGTGTGTGGTTAGGTTAGTCACTGTGTGGGGTGTGACACCCTGTCGGGTTCTCTACACGGGCTTCCGGAGAGAACCGAACACGGGGATGCCTGAGATCCAGGGATGGAGCTGGGCAGTTGGTTGGGTTAGGGGGGTGGGGGGTGTTAGTTGTTATGTGAGCCTGGGGAAGAAACTGAGAAGGGATGTAGTCGGGACTGGGGGGAGGCGATCAGACCAGAGGGGGAAGTGGGAGCTACGGATAAATCATGGGAGACCTTAAGGTATTGACATGGAATGTTAGAGGGTTGAATAGCTACCTGAAGCGTAATAAGGTCATGTTGTATTTGAAGAGGCAGAGGATAGACGTGGCCTTGTTACAGGAGACGCATTTGACACGGGATAAACTTGAAATGGTGCGGAGAAAATGGAGGGGGACAGTGGTTGGATCCACATTCTCTGCGTATGCCAGGGGTGTGCTGGTTTGGGTTGCACCACATGTCCCGTTCAAGCTCTTGGGGGAGGTTGTGGAGTCGGACGGGCGGCTGGCCATGGTTCGGGGGCTTGTGGAAGGTAGAGTTGTCTGTATCATAAACACTTATGCGCCCAACCAGGACACAGCGACTTACTTTAAGACACTGTGCGCGAGACTCGGTGAAGGGATGGGGAGCACAGTAATCTGGGGTGGAGACTTTAATTGTGTGCTTAACCCCAGGGAGGACAGGTCGGATGACAAAATGGTTAGGCCCAGCCCAGCGGCCAAGGTGTTGCAGTCGCTGCTAACGGATCTAGGCCTGGTAGACGTGTGGAGAGCGAGACACCCGGGTGGGAGGCAGTATTCGTACTATTCGGCTCCGCACCAACTGCACACGAGGCTCGACTACTTTTTTGCCACTCCAGACATTCTTACGGAGTGTGAACAGATTGACTACAGGGCGAGGGTCCTCTCGGACCACTCGCCCCTAATCATGCATTGGCGGCTGCGCCCCCCACGTGCACGGATTCCAACATGGTGCCTTCGGGCGGAAGCGCTACGGGATCCGGTATTCAAGGAGGACATGAGGGAGGAGATAGTCGCGTACTTTGAGTCGAACACAGGGAGTGTCAAGTCGGCTGGTACTTTGTGGGAGGCTTTTAAGGTGGTGATGAGGGGAGTTGCTATCGCGAAGTCCAAGGGATTAATGGGCGGAATCCTGACCGACCTGCGAGAGGCCGAGATCGAGCTGGAAAAAGAATTGGAGAAGGGTGGGACCGATATGGAAGTAGTTACTGAGCTGCAGCAGCGGTGCTCTGGGCATTGGGACAGACTTTGTAACCTGAATTATACGAAGTACATTGAGAGGTTGCATGCGGGTGGGGACAAGACAGGCAGGCTCCTCGCTTGGCTATATAAGAGCGAAACCCCTAGGGCTCCGATCCGATCGGTCATCACCGAAGGGGGTGCGGAGATCGATACGCAAGAAGGGGTAAATGGGGCATTCGCAGAATACTACCAAACATTGTATGAAGATCGGGAAGGGGGGAGCCGAGAGGAGATAGATGAAGTACTCGGGGATATAGGCCTGCCCAGAATCAGCGATGAAGAGCGAGAGGCGATGGATGCTCCGATCACTCTGGAAGAGCTCAGAGAGATAGTGCGACAGCTGCCCACTTGCAAGGCCCCGGGGGCGGACGGGTTCCCCAGCGAGTTTTATAAGGCGTATGGGGAGGAGGTACTCCCACCCATGCTGGACATGTTTAATGAGGCGTTTGAGCTGGGACAGCTACCAGAATCACTCAGGGAAGCGGTCATAGTGCCACTCCCCAAGCACAATACACCGGGACACGGTTGCGGCTCCTATCGACCCTTGTCGATGCTGAACCAGGACAGCAAGATCCTAACAGCTGTCTTGGCGGCTAGAATGAGGAGAGTGATAGGCAAGCTGATTCACCCTGACCAGACGGGCTATGTCCCGGACAGGAGCATTACCCACAACCATAGACGCCTACACAGAGTGGTCGAATGGGGATGTAGCAAAGACGGCGAAATGGCGATAGTGGCGCTGGATGCGGTCAAGGCGTTCGACTCTGTTCGTTGGCCGTGGCTGTTGGCGGCACTGGATCACTTCGGAATGGGGCCAGGGTACAGGAGGTGGGCTGAATTATTATATAGCGCGCCTCTAGCCAGAGTTCGTACGGGGGCAGTAGTGTCGGATAGGTGGCAGTTAGGTAGAGGCACCAGGCAGGGATGTCCTTGGTCGCCAATGTTGTACATCCTGGCCCTTGAGCCCTTGGCAATTTACCTCCGGCAACAGTATGACCCGGTGGGCATAGAGGTGGGGGGGGAGAGCCATCTGATATCCCTGTATGCCGACGATATGCTGTTGTACCTCCAATACCCTGAAGAGAACTTGCAATATGTCTTGGTGGTGATGGAGAGGTTTGCTTGGCTTTCTGGCATAGCGGTCAACCCTCGGAAATCCACTCTGTTCCCGCTGGGCGGCTATGTGGGGATACCGACTGAGAGGTTGCCAGTATTGCGAATCCCATGGGCGACAAGCACCTTTCGGTACCTTGGCATAGACGTATACCACACGACCGGGGAGGAACACAGGCACAATACTGAATTGGCAGTGGGGAGGATCGAGAAGTGCATGAGGTTTTGGGAGAAACTACCCTTAGCGATGATGGGCCGGGGCGCTATGCTTAAGATGGTCGTGCTACCTAGGCTGCTGCATTATTTCAATAACATTCCATACATGATACCCAAGGGGTTTTTTGCTAGACTACATAGGGTATGTAGAGATTTCTTATGGCAGGGCACGCGTAACAGGGTCGCATTGTGGAAATTGCAGAAGGCTTATGAGAAAGGCGGCGTGAGGCTGCCGAACTTTGAGGCCTACTACGTGGCAGCGCAGCTGCAGTACGTGGCCAAGTGGCTTTCGGACGACGAAACCCCGGAACATAGACTGTTGGGAAAGGACTGCTCCCCCTTCTACCTGCGAGAGATTATTTGGGTATCCAGCACATGGATGAGGGGGCGTCCTAAGATGCTAGCGTTGGGCAGGAACATGTGGCGAAGAGCCTGCCGGATGATGGGGGATCCCCTGCCGTGCATGCCGCAGCTGCCGCTGGTGGCCTTGGCAGGGGAAGACGGGCAGCTTAGGGCCATCCTGCGAACATACTGGGAGTCAGTGGGGCTGGTCACTTTGGGTGACATTTGGCAGGATGGGGCCTTGGCGGAGTTCGCAGATCTAGAGGCGGGGGCGGGGCTGCATGCGGGGCAATACATGACGTTCCACAGAGTGGTCAGGGAGGTCCGGAGCACTTGGCCCGAGACCGTATTGGCTGACGAGCCGGATGCGACGCTGGAGATTATGTATGACGCATCCGAGGGCGGGCATGAGGTCTCCAGGCTGTACGAGATGCTGATGGCAAAGGTTGGGAAGGATTTGGGGTACCTGAGGTTGGAATGGGAAACAGAGATGGGGGCCCCGATGGCGGATGGGCAGTGGGAGCGCGCCCTGGGGTACCACAAAAAAGTATCGAGGAATGCCAGGTTTAAACAGATACAACTATATATCACGCATAGGGCATACATGACCCCCCTGAGAATTTCCAGATTTCGAGACGCTGGGCGCCAGGCGTGTCCCAAGTGTAACACAGAGAACGCTGATATGATTCACATGTTCTGGGCCTGCCCTGTGATTGCAACCTACTGGAGTGAAGTGGCGCAGAAGCTGGCAGGGAGGGGCATTGTACTTAAGACAGATTCGGCCTGGGCCTGTTTGCTTGGAGGGTACCCCAGGGCGCGCAAGCTTCGGCACGTGGAGAAGCTTAAAGATTTGGCTTATGTACTTGCCAAACGCAGAATAGCCATGGGATGGAAGAATTGTCAGAGGCCGCGGGTGGAGGTATGGTGGCGTGACCTCCAGAAATGGGCTGCCGCCGAGACGACAGCATGGTGGGAGGCCAGCAGGGCGGGAGGGGAGGAAGAGGTGAGCTCCCTCACGGCATGGAAGGTGCTATTGGCTGAACTGTTTAGTACGGGGTCGACCTCGGCTGGATCTGAGAGCGATGGAACCCCACCACACGGAACGGACAATGATGGTGGACACCCTACAGGCTCATAGGGGGGAGGGAAGGGGATTGTTAAGTTGATTCTGTTCTGTTTTTTCTTTCTTTTCTTTTTCATATCTGTTGTTTGGCCTTTGTTGTGGCTTGATGTGTTCTATTTATGTTCTGTTGCACTGTGTGGTCGTTATAAAATAAAATACATTTAAAAAAAAAGAAAAAGTATAATAATGTCCCTCTCTAATTTCTTATAGGTCACGCATTTGAAAAATTGTCTATACCATGCCATCCAAGATTTACATTTAAAGTGAAGCCCCTACCCTGAACATGGATCAGTAGATCCGAAACGCGTCGGTTAATTGCAAACATTTGCAAAAAGGGCTTCCCATGTGGGAATTGATTCTCCCCATAAGAAAAAGTTCAATCTCTGTATTGTAATGAAACGCTGGATTAAGTGCATGAAGTTGTAAATGCCTATGTGAAGTGTTTCATTTTATCGTTTACTTGTTTGTGAATTGATGATTTTTGTCTTGAAATTTTGTTGTGATATTTTGAATTTACGTTTTGAAAAAAACAGGTCAATTAAAATGTGCCATAGCTCTAGAAATTGTTGCAAACATTCTCATTTTGAGGATTGACTTCATTATAGACTCTGCGTTGAAACTAGGATTGATATTTGTCTTGGAATAATCAACACAAAATCTTTATAACATTATATTGATTTAGCCTGCTTAGGAGGCTGGACCTGAATAATTGAACTGCGGTTCTCTACGAGTGCATCTGGGCTTACTGCTTAGTAAAAAGCTGTTCTGGTTTTTGGAAACTATTCCCAATAATGGCTGTTCACAAAATCTTTTGGCAGGGATGGCTAGTGTTCTTAATTCCTCCTACATTCCTCTGTTACTTTACCTGGACATTGAAAGCCACAGCAGTAAATCAGCAGATGTCTCTGTGTAGTTTCCAAAGATGTTACTGCGTAACAAATACAAAATATTGGACTATAAAGTAAGTAAATTGTCTGCTACAAATGTTTTGTCGGACAGATCTAATTTGACAAGCTCAAATCACCACGTCTTCTCAACAATGTGTCCTTGTTACAGTATGATGGTCATGCCTGTTTGGACAGTGAAGTGACAACTGCATTTTCCCACACACCTGCTCAATAATCATTCAGATTACGGTCTTTAAAAACAATGGAATTGGAATATCCCTACAACCGAGTTTGGTTGCTGCGTCAGCCCCTGCTACTAATCGACAACGTAATTGTAGCTCACACGCTGCTCTGTGGAACTGAAGATGCAAGTGCTCTTGTGTGTAGAACTATATAGTTGATCTGGTGAATTTGTAGGTTGCTGCCAACTTGTAAATGGTACCCTTTTTTTTTTGTGCTATTGATTTCTGTTGGGGGGGGGTCCGCTATTGTTTTCTTGGATGTGGTGAATGTTCAAACTAATCACTAGTAGCTGCTCATAGTAATATTGGGTGAAGTGATTGGCCGTTTATCATGCAGGTAGACCTTTAACAGACTCTGTTTAGATACTGAAAGTGTGTATTTTAGTGCAGTGAGTAATTGTGGGAGTTTATTGGCTGTGATGTCATGTTAGCTAGAGGTGAGGACTGAAATGAGAGAGTTTACAGGTTTGTTTGTGACATTGTGGGGGTGGATTTGTAGTTTTGTATACTAAATCAATGACATTTGAAGAAGTCAAAGATCAAAAGTGATGGCTGCAAATTTCCTTGAGATTTTCCAGTACACTATCCATAAGTCTAACTAGACTCATCCTATAGTAATACCACCCGTTTTATACACAAGGAATCAAAACCCTTTTCCTAAATCATTTGGAAGCAACATTAAATAACTCCTCCTGAAGTCTGAAATAATCGTTCACAATGCCAAACCCATCCTAAAGCTTTCACGGGGTCATCCTGGAGTAATCACTCACCCATCCTGAAGTTGTCATGGGGTCATCCTGGAATAATACAAGATCCATCACTGGAAATAATCAGAACCCATCCTGGAGTAGTTTCTGTGATGACTGTAGTCATCTCATTTAAATATTTCGGCCTATACACTTACATCAAGATGGTTTTGGATGATCAAACTGAACTAGCCATGGATGACTCTAGGATGGGGTCATTGGATGACTCCAGGAAGATTTTCCTTTTTGACTTGGGCTCACACAATACATATACACACTCCTTACACACAATGAGCTGACCTGTAACTCCATTTAACGCTAGTTTCATGAAAGGCTCCTCTCTGCCAAAGAAAAGGTGTGGCCATGTGAAAGAACACAACGTTGTTATATTTTGGCTTGCATCTGTGGGGGAGGGGGCTGTTGTATGCATTTCACATTACTGAGGTGAGGGAAGACTTTCTTGAAACTAGCAGCTGTATTGTTTTACTGCTTTTGTGCAAATATAATGTTCTGGACTAACACGGTGGCACTTTAATGCTGTCAGTTTCAGGAACAGTTTTTTTTTTCTCACCACCCGTTCCTTATTTATCCCCCCTTCCCAGTCACCTTGGGGTTCAGAACACCCCTACGATCTCTCCTCTCCTGCTCAATGAGCATTTGTTTGTTTCTGGCTCCTGTGCCCAATTCACTTCTTACTCTATTGAGGCGCCGCCATGACCACCATCTTCGTTCTAAGCCTTGAACTCGCTCTAGGGTCGCGACTAGGGAGGTTTTCAAAATAATTGGCCGATCACAGAAGTTCAACGTGTGTTAGTTCTTTATAGCACATTGGAAAGTATGATCTACTTTGACGGGTGCAAATGAGACACCACTGGAATATGAGAAAAGTGTCCTGTTAACCTTCAGGTTAAAGTGCTCCTTTTGAATTGTAGTCGTGGGAGTGCAAGCCAAAATGAAATATCAATACCAAAACCCTTTAGCATTGTTTAAAGATGCTGATAGTTCTGAGACAAACATCTTGTAGGGGATTGTAAAGTATATCCTGTCAATGGTTGAGGTTTGTATGTCCCATAGCGCTCAAACCTTTGTGTCCCCAGGGTGGGTTAAAACACCAGATTTTGTTTTAGGCTGACGAGAGCCCATTAAAGTTTATGGGCACAAGGAGCTTGGTGGTGAGTGAACTCCAAATGCGTGAGAGTTGAAATGGTTCCCAATAACATGTCACTTATTAAAACTGTGTGTGTGTGTGTGTGTTATGTTATTTTGGGGATGATTATTCTGTCCTTTCATTTGCATTTTAGGACTTGTAGACAACATTACAAGTTCCTCTAAATAAAGTTAATGTAGTGATGATGGAAGGTATGCTAAAAGGCACAGCAACAGTCCCGGCTCCTGCAGGGGGGCCCAGCCCCCCCCCCCCCACCAGCCGCTCCCTGCCCCCTCCCCCCTTAGAATGGAGCTCTTGCCGTGGTGTGAAACCCCACTGTAAATGGAACCTGGGGGAAGGCAAGGGGGATTTCACTGTAAATATGCTGCAACAACGTCAGTACGATTAGCATCTTGAAGGTCTGCACTGCAGTAGGCCTGGCCAGGATGTGTCCACCCCAGCCAAGAAAGCACAAATGACCAGGGAGATGGAGGACCAGTTGTGAGGTAGCACACTTGCTCAAGCAGGCTGCCTCCAACTATCTAGCAAGAGCCTGTGTTGCTTTTTATTTTTTTAACTGCACCGCTTTTCTTACTTAGCTTGTAACTGAGATGTTGGGAAATATTTTCTCAAACCTAAAATCACGAGTTGATTTCTGTAATGTAAAGTATGTTTATATTTTTGTGGGAATACACCAGTTATTCCCATCAAGCTTAATAAAATGGTTAACTGTACCAAATAATAAATGACAGGTCATGTTGCTTGCACACAGCGTCCAGTGATAAAATTGCTGGAAAAAACATTGAGGGTGACTCGATGCATTTTTTTTTAAAGGCACTTTCCAACAAATATTCTAGCACTGGTGTTTGTTTATGTGGGAAGGGTGTTTGCTGCCTTTTATAAACAAATATCAAGTCACCCTTGATGTTTGTACCAGTGATTATACATATAACCTTTGCACACAGAGGAGAGTGTAGTAAAATCAAAAAGTGATAGATGCAAGGCTTTGAATTGAACATTATCGCTGTCATTGCTCTGGGAAGCCTTCCATGCCATAAGTCTTTAATATGACTTTGCAAAAGGAGACAAGCCATTAGCAAATGAGCCTGGTTCTGCCAACAAAAGGTGCAGTTCAACCTCAAATGCTAGGCAATGTACCCTCTGAACTGGAACACAAGTCATGGCAGGCGTTTTTAGGCCTTGTGGTGAAGCAGTTTGGGCAGGCCTGTTCCCATTAGTGGCAGGGCGAAGGCTGATTTGCAAACAATCATCTGGAAGGCTGACCAAAGCAATGCCAGTGGTTATGATCAGAGACTTACATCCATACTTTTTTAGTTTGGGCTGTTAGGTGTAAATCAGAACACTTTCTCTGGAACAGAGATAGGATGGAGATGGTATGTGCAGTGCATTTAGTCATTTACAAACTCATTGAAAAACCAGGGCCATGTTAATCCCTATGGCATTCCCACCAACTACCTTCCCCTCCCTGATGAAACATACCCAACTGGAAACTCTTTGAGTAAGATCTTTCACAAAGTAACACCAATATGTGTGCTGTATAGCACCTGTCAGTGTTATATCTATGCATTGCTTTGAGTGTTTAATGACTTAAATGCCATTGTAATTGAGCTCCTGATGTAATACAAATCTTGTGTTTCTGTAGCCTGTTCGTTCATAGGCACTTTCTGTGCCATGCATCTGTTCCTTGCACTAGAGACTTGCCATGCATCTGTTCTTGCACTGGAGACCTGTCTAAAACAAGCAATCGCAAAGCCAAATGTTTTGGCTTGTATATAGGTATTAGACATTTGCCAGGCAATGCCCATCTCACAGTCGGATGGTACCCTTATGGTAGTGCCTGGCAAATGCCTATCCCATGCCTACTCAAAAGCCCGAGCTGTTGGCTTTGCCAATGTATGTTGGTTTCAGTAAGTGAAAGTGAATATGCCCAGATGTGGGTGCCTTGCTTGCTCCACAAATCAATCATCGCTGTGCTAATCCAACAAGATCATACGTGAACATGTCAAGGTTAGGATGACTTATGGGCCAATTTCACAACCTCTTCTCATGCAATCTTACAAGTAGGGTTCTAATCATAATAGAACATATCTTTTCTTTGTGTGGAAGCCTAGACCGCACTGACAGAACTTCTGCTAATCAGACTGATAAGTACTGGCTTCAAAACCTCATACTGTTTGAGTAACTATTACAGAGATTGCATGCAAACACAACAAATCATGTTTATTGTCAGTTGTGTGTAGAAGGTATTCTGTGCTGGCAGCTGGGTGTTTAGGCAGTGTTATAAATTAAAATTATTTACTGTCGGATCCGACCAGTGATGGAGCAGGGAGCGAAATGGAGGGTTGTTCTGACCCCCCAAAAAACATTTGCTTTTCAGAAGATTAAATATGAAAATCTGGCAAATGACACGAGCGAAGCGTTTCTTATAATGTTGCTGGTAAAGTATAAAATGGGCATATCTTTTTTTAAACTTAAAAAGTGGCATTTAAATATTACCTGCATAGTCCAATCAGAGGTGGATTTAACAGTCGGACAAGGAACAAATGCCCATGGTGTGTGTCTCTCTATCTCTCTATCTCAAGACAAATACCAGAGCTGCACATCCGCCCCAGTGAGGTATTATCGGTTTCATGTAATGTTTTTTAGCAGATTATTCGCAACAGGAAGTGATTTGAGATTGTTGTGGCACGTTTTTCTTAAAACGACGGAAGATTTTTAATAAGCTCCTTAAGTGTGATTGTTAGGTGAATAGAAATTCTGGGGTACAGAAAAAGCTGTGTGAAGCAATGACCTTGATATGACTTTCAGTTTACTTTGTGTCTGCTGAGATTTATTGTAAGTTCTTAGTAACTTGCGTAACGTGTAGGCTTTCATTCAAGATCGGGCAAATAAAGCTACAGTCATAGGGGGTCATTTTTCAAGTCTAGCGGAGTGGAAAAAGTGACACTAAAAGATTTACCAGCACTTTTCATATGGTGAAGGATTTTGTATGATTTGGCAGGCAAATTCGGAGAGGAGTTCTGACTTCACACGTTTGTCTGCTCTTACAGGTCCCCCTGCCATATCTGATTGATTTTCCACCACCATGTACTTTTATGCTGGTGGAAAACGAATGGATTCCCATGAAAGCCAACTGACACCTGGTGAAAGCAGGCAGTTTCCAAAGGAATCTATTGTAGTGTTTCTGCCTGTGTTTTACTATTTAATTTTTCAATACTTGGTGTAAACAATTAAAATTGCATGAAAGGGCCCTTTTGCAACCATGTGCGTCCCTCTGTCCAATTCAGGATTAAAAACAAAATGACCGCCTTAATCCTTATCAACATGTTTCTACAGTGATGTATACGTTCTCAGGTTGATTTATCATGTCACTTGTGCATTTTTAACTGCCAATTGTCCCTCCCCACACCCCCCAGTACCGCTACAAACCCTCCACCCCCCCCCATTTTTTTTTTTTTTGGGTTGTTTCGGTATCTCGCCATTCAATCCCTAGTAACTTTTTTGTTACATGGGATATCTCAGCCAAATTTGGCCCCTTTCTTCACACATGCAAGCGGTCATAACGCCACCAAGGAATCCTAGTTTGCTGTATGAGTTGAGAGAAAATAACCAAAAAGGAGACTTTTTTTTCTTTCTTCTCCCTTCAGGAAAAAGCCAATAAAAATTAAATGATGTACAAAGAAGCCTGTGTTTTTTTTTTTCCTTGTAAGAGCTAGGAACAAGTGGTTTACTGTGCTGAATTCACAATTTTCCAGGCTTTCAAGAACAGTTCAGTGGAAACCCCCAAAAACTATTTCTGTATGGGTACCATCAGTTTTATGAGAGGTAGGCGATTTAACCAATTTTTTCCAATAGGACATGCATCGCCGGAATGGAAGAGGAGGGTAGGAAAGCTGACTGGGAAGACAGAAAGGCATACATTTCTGAAAAGTAGACAAAATTCTAAGTTCAGGAAGGGGTAATTTACGCAGGTCAGGCAACAACTATGTAGGGAAAATTCCTGTAGCTTGGGGGAAAAATTTGAAAAATGACAGATTAAAAAAAGGTATGTGCTGGACATGGTTGGACCTGTAAGGTAATCGCTTCTGTGAATATTGAGAAAAGCTACATTCCCCTGACACTTCCAGTTAGGAAATCACACATTTTCCATAATGTTTCACAAAACAAGCAACACCACAAGCCAAAAACTGAGCCATGGTACACAGGATTTGTATGCTGACCTCCTAATCAGACGTATATAGCATGTTTAAATAAGGAAAACAAATGTGGTGAGGAATGGCAAGCATACATTTTTTTTTAAAGTGCACAGGCGGAATTTATGAAGGGTCGATGACTTGTGCAGGTTACAAAAGTGTACTGTGCCTAAAGCAGCGTCTAAATGTAGTTCACATTTGGGAAATTAAAGGGTTGTGTAAAGAAGTGCAGCAGCAAATGTCTTCTCTCGATTTTCGTGGTGTTTTAATACAACAAATGTTCTACCTTCCCATATTCCCACAGGTGTCCTGACGAAAACGGTTCCTCACGTGTGGGTGCACCTACCTGGGTGCAAAGGGAAAAGGCTAAACCACTGGTAACCCCAAGTGTTTCTGGACAGCAGATTTTGCAGGAATTTGCTCTTGTAGACAACCTACAGATTTGGGCCTGGGTGTGTCGCCGCCACCAAGGAAAACGGGGAACCCCAAGCATTTTTGAAAAGGAGATACCCGTGGGAATCCCATTGGGATGGTAGATCCATATGGGAGACTGCCGCCCAAGGCCGGGGACATCACACACGACCATCCTGGAGCTCTGGCTGGCCTTTGTTACAGCTTCTCCCCACCAGGTAGCGCCGGCAGTGTGCCAATACCTCCTCGGAGGGAAAAGCTGTAACGCAGCCCAGCCAGAACTCCAGGGCGGTTGGAGGTGATGTCCCCGGACTTTGGCATCAGTCTCCTCTGTGGGTCTACCGTCTCCAAGCACAGCGGTAGTTCCAGGGAGCCCTGGCAGGGTGTCCATCTTTTCCCAGAGGGAGAAGCTGTAACGCAGGCCTGCCAGATCTCCAGGCTGGTCTGGGTGGGGGAGGGGTGTTATGTCCCTGGCCTTGTGCGCCTGTCTCCCATGTGGGTTGACCATCCCCAAGTGCAGTAGCAGGGAGCCCCGGCAGGGTCCCCTTCCCGGAGGGAAATTCTGTAATGCAGCCCAGCCAGACCTCCAGGATGGTTGGGAATGAGGTCCCTGGCCTTGGGCGGCTGTCCATGTGGGTTGACCGTCCATAAGCCCAGTGGTGGTGCCAGGGAGGCCCGGCACATTCCCTGTCCTTTCCCGGAGGGAAAAGCTATAACGCAACCCATCCAGAGTGGTAGGGGTCATGTCCCTGGCTTGGGTGGCTGTCCCCCATGTGAGTTGAACACACCCAAACCCAGTGGTGGTGCCAGGGAGGCCTGGCACATTCCCTGGCCTTTCCCAGAGGGAGACGCTGTAACACAGGCCAGCCAGAGTTCCAGGATGGTTGGGGGCAGGGGGCATGTCCCTGCGCTTGGGCACCCGTCTCCCATGTGGATTGGCCTTCCCCAAGTGCAGTGCCAGTCCCAGGGAGCCCCGTCCTTTCCCGGACAGAGAAGCTGTAATGCAGGCAAGTCCGAGCTCCAGGAAGGTGGGGGCGATGTCCCCGGCCATGGGTGCCTCTCTCCCATGTGGGTCAACCGTCCCTAAATCCAGTGGTAGTTCTGGGGAGCCCTGGTAGGGTCCCCGTTCCTCCCTGGAGGTGAAATCTGTAACTCAGCACAGCCAGAGGTGCAGCCTGGGCTTGCGGACGGTCAAACCACATGGGAGACAGCCGCTCCCAGGGAAACACCAATGTTCTGCTGGCAGGGGTGGTGGGGGGGGAGTGGATTTGTTGCCTGACCCTGTCCCAGCCCACCAAAATACCTCCCCAGACTGCCCAAGTCCCACCCACCCCACCAACAATCCAGCCCAAGTCCCACCCACCCCACTGACAATGGGCCCTAACAGTAGAATAGTACAAAAAGTACTTGCATAATATTGCAGCTCCTCACGTAGAAAAAGCTGTAAATTAAATAAAAAAACATTTATCTATGGTCAACCCGGCAAAAACAAATAGTAACTATTACGCTCTGACAGTGCACCCCCCCTCCCCCCACCTACCCTTTCAAGCCATCCCTGGTGGTCTACTGACCCTCACCCCCCCCCCCCCAGTAAAAACACATTTGCATTTGGGGTGGGGGGAGGACCACCCCCTTTCCATTGAAAAGTTCCCTGGTGGTCTAGTGAGCCACCCCCACCACAACACACCCACCAAAAACACATAGTTGTTAATATTTAGTTTTTCCCCTGCCCTAGGGGCAGATGGGCACACTAGTGTGCCCATCTGCTGCCAGGGGGTTGGGTGGGGCACCTCTTTTCCATTGCAAAGTTCCCTGGCGGGCTACATGAGATGCCCCCCCATCCATTTGGGGTGGGGGGAGAGAGGAGAGAGGGCCTCCCCCCTTTCCATTACAAACTTCACTGGTGTTTAAGGGTGCCCTCCACCAACATGTTTTTTGTGTGTTGTTTTGCCCCTTCCCTAGGGGCAGTGCCCATCTGCCCCCAGTGGGGAGGGGGGGGGGCAACCCCTTCCCATTGCAAAATTATCTGGTGGCCCTCTCCACCTACCCCAAATGGATGAGGGGGCATCTCATGTACCCCTTCCTAGGGGCAGATTGCACCAGCAATCTGCCCCCAGGGAGGGCTACATGACATTCATTTGGGGTGGAGTGAAGGCCCCCTTCTCTTTCCAGTACAAACATCCATGATGGTGTAGTGTCCCTCCACCAAAAACATCTTTATTATTGTTTATTTTGTTTCGCCCCTTCCCTAAGGACAGATGGGCACATTACTGTGCCCATCTGCCCCCAGGGGGTTGGGAGGGGCACCCCCTTTCCATATCAAACTTCCCTAGATAGATGGGGGGGCATCTCATGGACCCCTTCCTAGGGGCAGAAATCTGCCCCCAAGGAGGGCTACATGAGATGCCAGGGAGAGGGCCACCCCCCCTTTCCACTAGAAACATCCATGGTGGTTTAGTGTCCCCCCTGGCCCCCACTAAAACATCTTTATTTGTTTTATTTTTTGCCCCTTCCCTAAGGGCAAATGTGCACATTACGTACTGCCCCATGCTTTGGGGGCTGGGGAAGAGGGCCGCTTACATAGTAATCAGCCCCCTCGCCCCATTTCAAAAACAGATCCCTGGTGGTCTAGTGGCATTGCTGGGCGTGGATCGAGCAATCTGCACCCAGCAATGCTTCAAGGAAGGTGCCGTTGGAATGGGGAGAGTCTCCCCTGACCTCTCCCTCAATCTCAACGGCACAATAATGCTGGAGAACGAAGGAGAAAAAAGGTGGAAACCTACCTTCTCTTTCACCACCGCAGCCGAAAATGGATGTGGCAGTGAAATGTACTTTCATTTTCACGTCAACGTGCATTATGCACGCTGACGTGACTGCAGGAAATCCAACCCACGTAGCCTGGGGGTTGGAGTGCCAAAAAGGACTAGGTATTTCGTCCTTGGCACTGCAAAAGTAGTGTTAAGGAATAGATAGATCACCTTGGCACATAAGGGGTTATAGTAATAAATGTATACATTTGAGTATTATTTTATGTATTCAAAACCTAAGGGAAAGGTTATGCTCAAATGTTGGCTTTACCACTTAACCAAAGTGTATGATCATGGACAAATCATTCAATGCCACTGCGCTGTAAATTGCCAACATTTGGTGCCCATAGAAGTGATTTGGTTTGCAGTTCAGTCTATTCCAAAAAAAGCCTCACTCATGGTTTAATAGATAGGAAGTTCAGGGGGTCAGGGACTGCCAAGGGGATAGAGACACACACACTCACACACCACCACCCCACCTCCCCCCCCACCACCAACTCCTACCTGTCTTTGTAAAATATAAGGCCGAATTTATTTAACAGAATTGTGACATTCAACAGAAAAACAAACGCCTCAAACGAGAAGTCATAATGGACAATTGCATATTAGACAGTATGTACTAGACAATGACGTATAGGCCTCCTCCGTGTCATGCAATACCAAGAGGCCAGAAACGCCTCAACCTGCACCACCTGCCCTGGCTCTCTCCACTGCATGCTAGCGGTCCCGTCACACCCTCAACTCAATTAAAATAAGTTGCAAAAATTCAACAAAAAATACATTTTTGTGCTGCAAAATGTAATTTTGTAAGAAATAACATTTCCTATTCTTTGCTTCAGTATTCTGAGGGGGTCTGTGTTTCACAAAAGAGGGCGGGACCAAAAGAACCTCATCTGTGGCCTGCTGGGAGTAGCCACAGTGTTTGGGAGGCACTGCTAAGTGAGCACCATCTGAGATTGAATTAGTACTGGGGGCTTTGTTGCTCGCCCGTCACAGAGGATTAGGAGGCATCATCCTCGATTCTCTGGGAGTAGCGGTAGTTGGGAATGGTGGTCGAGGGGAGCTCATGGAAGGTTACTGAGGGTGAAAAGTGAAAGAGGAGTGGCTATAATAAAAAGGGAAGAGCAGATGGGAAATGAAGGTAAATTGATGTTGCCACACTATTTTGATTGCTTCCCCTTCTCTACTGGTTTTAGAACTCATTTATAGCATTTTTAAAAAAAAAGATAAATAACTTTTGTTCTTAGGGCATGCTTAATTGTGATTCACTTCTCAGGCTCTTTTTCAGGGGTTGCGGTATACAGTTGTTTATTTTTCATGCTTTGACAATAGCTTTCCTTATGGAGAAGGAGGAATGGCAGGAAGCTGACGTGAATAGTGAATGGAAAGTCAAAGTAGTGTGGGACTTTATGAAAGGGAACAAAGGAATGGATGCAAGAGGAGAGCAGAACACTTTGGAATGGGTACTGGAGAGTGTTTGATTTTGGAACGGATGCACGGATCGTGGGAGAGAAGATTTCCCACTTGAACAAATTGAGTGATCCTGGGGAAATCACATTGTCAGCAAAACTACTTAAAAGCATGGAACATTCGTTGCACTAGTGACAGCCATTAGCTACTCCCTCCCTAAGCTCTACCCACATACCCTGTCTACCCAGGGCCCTTTGTCAGTCTTGCCCATGAATCCCTTTGCCTTAATGCTACCACTGAGTGTAATTCTAACAAGCATCCTGATGAGAAACATTCAAGTATTCTTAGGGGTAAGTGTCTCGCCCCTGGTCCTAACAACCATGGTTTGAATCCAGGCTGCTTAAGCAGTCCATTAGACTAAACCAATTGAAGGGTGCGAATGGATTGTTCCGTATCCAGGAAAGAAATATTTTGCTGGATCATGGATCTGGGAAATCTGGCTCAATGTTTCTAGCGTGCTCCTACGCCCACACTCAATGGAACTTTGCCCCTCTGATCACAAACGGGGCCCACCCAGATGAATGTTCCTGGAGCCGGGCCTGCACAGCAACTGTGTAGAATATAATGGGGATCAGAGCCAGGGTAACGCCTGTGCTCCAACCAACATTCCACACTGTAATGATGAGGCTGGATGGCTTTGGTAGTATAAGTAGAATGTTTTTTTTATTTCACCATTAAGTAAATAAATAAATAAACAGAAGATGTTCGTGGTATGAACTCAAGAACTTGATTCAGTCTTTCCCAAAAATCAGCTTTCCTTCTGGAGCTTCGCCGATAAGGGGACCCCAACTGTGCCTGTGATTTAGTCCTTGTACGCCCAGAGCATTTCTGGTGCGGCTCTCTCATCTGCTCCTCGCTGGGTCTGTAAGGGAATGGATGAACAACACACAGTCCCGTTATTGCTTCTTGGCTTAAATAGGGGCTGGATTCTAACCAATCTGCTTTAAGTGGCTTAATATTCTATATAAACCCTCCAAGCCCTCCCCCCTGCCTCTCTGCTTGAAGTTTGCCATGACGACTCCCCAACCGACTCCGGAGGGACACGTGCACCTGCTGACTTCCGGGAACGCGTGGGTTCTGAACCGCTAGGATTAGAATGGTAAGAGTTACTATAGGTGTTTGGTTGAACGTGTCCCTGAATAGGAGCTGCTAGTGCAATTAAACCATCCTCTGGTGCTGGTGCTTCACTAATGGTTGCTGCATGCCGATCGCTGGTTGCCTCCTCCCTCCTCTTGCAACCCGTACACCTGAGTTGGAGGTACCACTTCCCCGTGTCTGTTCCCTGTTGGTGTTCACCGCCTGGTGGCGTTTCTTTGTTCTCTCATAGTGTTAGTCCAGGTTTCGGTACTTTGTTACCCGCACTGGTCACCCCTGGTGTTCTTTCATTAGGCGCAGCAGAGTCTCTGGGTTTCTGCACTGTTTTAGCCTCCCTGGTCGCTCCTAGCGGTTTCTGAAAATGTGCTGCTTGGACCCCTTTATGCGAGTCACCCAGGCACTCCGGATTCCAGCTTATTCGTTGCTGTGTCTGCTTCCTGGGCACCCGTCCATGCTGTCTTCTGGTAGCCGTTCGAAGACACAGCCCGCTCACAGACACTAACATTCCATTTTAATCTGCATTATCCTGCTCAGCACATTACTACACCCTGCTAACAGCATGTGGGTGTCCTTTGCTCTTCCTGCATGGAAGAGAGATTTCTATGAAGACTCGTCCCGTGAGATCTCGGGGCACTGAGATCTTGCGAGAATATGTGCACAAAGCGCACACTGGAGAGGGGAAAGTGGCAGACGCGGAGTGGACAGTTAGGGCAACCGTTGTACCCCAGCGCTCCTCTTGAGGTGAGGCCCGAAGCTTCTACTGAGCAGCCTGACACCCTGGTGCTGCTTATCTCATTGCAGAGCGTAATTCCATGGCTATAGTATGGAGCCTCGTGGGAGCTCTTATAATTAAGTTAAGATACTAAGGCAGAGACTGATGCATCAGTGCAGTGAGGCCAACTGCACTGACCCATCAAGAACTTAACTGTGAGTACAGCCAATTATCTGCATGTTACAAGGCACCAAATAAAACACCTTATCTTTATCCTGATGTCCTTGGTTCATTGGGCCACTGCAATTTCTCCTCCTGTTTGAAACCTTTCAACCCTGAATGGGAAATGTATGTGATGACCGATGCCAGCTCCTACGTGCTGAGTGCCACACTCGCCCAAAGAAGGGGAGACATAGAAAACATAGTCGCCTTTGTGTCCAAAGTGCTGTCCGAGTCTGAAAAAAAAAATTACTCCACAGTCGAGAGATGCTTGCTTGTGCCTGGGCCGTGGACTACTTCAGGTCATAATTGTGGAGCACCAAGTTCCGTCTGGTCATCGACTACAAGCCCTTAGTGCACATGCTGAGTCCCAGGGGGCGACGAAAACTCAACGTCACGACTGGCCAGAATCGCAGCGAAACTACAAAAATATGAAATCATACACATCGCTGACTGGAAGAACTCCCAGGTGGACTGTATTTATTTATTGTATTGTATTTTAAAGCCCGCAGGCATCGGGGCGCCAACATTAAGACAGCACGTCAATGACAATACAAAGAGACAGGGCACTTGGTCAGCGGAGGAAGACCAAACAGTGGAGTGTTCAGTATATATTACTGTTGTATAGTCCAATTTATTTAAACAGGCGTGTTTCCAGCTTTTTTCCTGAAAACAAGGTGATTGGTCTCTAAATCTTGGGTTTAGGGGCAGGCCATTCCAGTTTGTGGCTGCACAGATCGGAAAGGCTCTGTCCAGTAGTATGTCCAGACTACTTGATCACAAAATCCCAGGCACCACGTTCCTCGAGGATGAGTGCATCGTGGCGTCCATGGGGGGCCTAAGAAATGGGGAGTTCATGGAAATGAGCGCATCCCATTGGAAGGAAGAAATGAGGCAAGACAAATCCCTGAGCAGAGTAGCAGAATGGGCCTGCAATGCGTCCCAGCGAGAGGGCAGTCCCGGAAGGCCTATGCCCGTTCTGGAAAGTCAACAAATAAATCGTAGAGGTGGACGGTCTGGTGATGAGAGGGGATCAGGTAATTCCCCCGCCCCCCCCCCCGAGTTATGCGCAAAGTCATACTATGCAGAGCCCATACGGGTCACCCTGGCAGCAGCATGACACGATGCAGAGTGACAAAAGATTAGAAGTAAGGCAAACACCTATGATCCCCACAGAAATTCCCTCGGGTGTGTGGCACAAATTAGGGCTGGACTTCATAGGCCCATTGGATGGCATGTCGATCGACATCACGTATGGAGTGGTGGTCATGGTGGACTATATGTCCTCCATGCAGTCTTTCAAAGAGAGAGGTTGCTCAAAGAATTTGTGACAGACAACCGAGATCATTTGGTCTCGAGACATGGAAAGTTTCTTCAAGAAGCAGAACATTCAGCAATTGAGAGCAAGTCTTTACCACCCCCAAACAAACGGTCTGGTGGAAAGAGTGAACTGTTTTGTCAAAGGAGCCCTACAACTAGCGAGTGCAGCAGGCATGAACGCCTATAAGACGGTCAAAGAGGCTGTGGCGGCACACCGGCTGACCCCCAGTGCCATTACGGGGCATCTTGCCGTTCCAAATGTTAAGAGGGAGAAGGGCTGCATCCACATTGGTACCCCTGTGGCTACACAAAGTTAGGCAGGACGATGACATAGACATGAGTGAAATTGTGTGGAGAATACAGAAGAGCAAGGACGTCATGAAAGGACAGAGTGACGCGCACCAAGCTGTACACCGCACTAAAGTCGATGAAGGAGCTCTAATAAAAATACAACTGCCCCACAAGGACAACGCAACTGGCTCCAGGCATAGCCGGGCCATTGAAGGTACCCAGAAAGGCACCAATCATGTCTATACCTGCGATGGGAAGAGGTGGAAGAAGGAAATGCCGGCAAGCCGCACTTCCACAGGAGTAGGAGATACCAATGAAGCATAGTAATCTACTGACGGTCTGGAGCTGCAAGGGTCGGAAGATGGAGAAGAAGAGAACCAAGGTAAGGGTGTCGCAATGAGCCCTGCGCCCTCAGCAAGAGAACAACACCAAGAGTAACCCCAGCTGCCCAAGGCTAAGGAGAAACATCAGGCATGAACACTCCTACCCCAAAATCAGCAATCAGCCAGAATTGACCCCAACGAGAAAAGAGAAGACCAACCAAATACATAGACTTCATAATGGAGTAGGACATAGCTGTTCTAACGAAAGGAGGTATGTGAAGACTCGTCCCGTGAGATCTCGGAGCTCCGAGATCTTGCGAGAATATGCGCATTAAGTGAGGGCAACGGTCATGCTCCAGTGCTCCACCTGAGGTGAGGCCCAAAGCCTCCTCTGACCAGCCAGACACTGTGTGGTGCTGCTTATCTCATTGCAGAGCGTAATTCCATGGCTATCATATGGAGCCTCGTGGGAGCTCTGCAGTGAAGCTAACTGCACTGACCCATCAACGACTTAACTGTGATTACAGCCAATTCTCTGCATGTCACAAGGTGCCAAATAAAACACTTTATCTTTATCCTGGTGTCCTGTGTCCATCTGGCCACCACAATTTCTCCCATGCACGAAGAGCAAAGGACATCCACATGCTGTTAGCAGGGTGTAGTAATGTGCTCACCAGGATAATGCAGGTGTGAATTAAATGTTGGTTGGGACACTGGTTGAGTGTTCTGAAAGTGTCCGTTGGAAGGAAGCTGGCTGGGGTGTGAATGAGCCAGTGGTTGTGTGCAACATCTTGTCTCATATAAGTGTAAAGGAACGAACTGGAATAAACACACGTATATACTTACCTTGCAGTCCAGCGTGGAACCTCATCACGGTACCAGGTTACTTCACACAGCACTGCAGAGTTGCTTATAAATATATTACAGAGAGAAAATGAAATATCATGGTGCAAGACATTACATCACCATCGATCATCTTCCATGCAGACACCAGGCACATCAGCAGTCCGATAGAAACAAAACCTTGAGGTCTACATAGAAGTGTTTGGTGCAGACAAAGCACCTGCTGGCTGAAAAGCAGCCCTGTTCAGTTCCTTACCCCCTGAAAATAACCTAGGTGGGACTCAGTGAGGTGGTAAGGCATAAATATTGTATTGCGGTTAGAATGTGAAGCCTTCAGAACTTTGGGGGAAGATTGTTTCCTTACCGTCGGACCCATGGACAAAGGAGGGGGATAATCGTAGTCCTGAACACAGCTGGCTTTGAGGGAGAAATCAGCTGCCAATTGTCCAATCCCTCATTCTGTCTACGTACAGATGAAACCTAAAAGCTCAACATTTTAATAAGTGATCTTCTAACCGCAGTAAGGGACTAAAATAATCTAGCCAGAACAAATGAGATTTTTTGATGAACTCAGAATTCTTGATCTTGGCTTTTGATACTCCATGAATAGAATACTGAGCAAACCTATCCAGCAATCTTCCTTCTTGGACACATTCCATTGCCTAGCAACTAACCATGCTAACGCACAAAGATGATACAATAATCAGTTGGTGGGAAGAAAATGGCCACAGGTTTTATTGATCCATATAACAATGTCCTTTTACTTTCAAGTACAATGACCTTTGCAACATCATGCCACTCTTGCACAATCTCCTGAGAAACATTGCCATTCAACGTAATTAAGCTGTTGCCACCCAACGGCTGGTACCCCATCCGGCCAGTCGTTTGATCAGCCTTTTTCTTAATCATCTTTCAACAAGGCATACTTTGAACAGTACAATTGAGATATTATATCCTAACATTGTTAACTACTAAAACCACATTTGCCCTATTAAATTAGCTATAAATCAAATATTTTCCCATTCCCCTTAGGGCAACAATCTTCCTTCCTAAATAATGTCAGTACAATCCTAAGAAAATGCAGCAGGATCGGACGGTGTCGACAGGTATAGGATATTGGCAGCAAGGATAATAGTAGGCTGTAGGACTCAAGACATGCACTTCGGATGGACTGCCAGAGGGTCTTGGGCTGAAAAGCGATATGCTGGATGGGTCGCTGTAGCTGGAGACAGGCATGCCAGAGTAAACTTTGAAACTGAAGACATACATGTTGCCGCAATCTCGGCAGCTGAAGACAAACATGTCAAGGTCTCTCGGATTGACCACGTGCATGGTGGAAGGTCTTGAGTAAATGGCAGACATAGCAGAGGTTCATTGATTGAAGACACGTGTGCCAAAGATGACTAGAGAGCTGGGGACTTGAACATAGAAGAGCCAATGGTTATAGGAGCACAGACTGAAGTCTCAGAAGTCGACTGACACATTGGTGTCTCAGGAATGGAAGGCACCTCTAGGGCAGTAGACTCCTTGGCACCAGTAACCAAAGACTGAGTTGTACCCTTGCAGTCCCTTTCCTTAGTCGATGACACAGAGTCTCTTTCTTTGTAGAAGTCAAAATCAACCAGAGGAATCACCATAGTAAAGTCACTGTTAATCAGGATTTCTTCAATTGTCCACTCATCTGTCTTAGCCTCTGAAAGTGGCAGATTAAAGGAGAGTTCCGGGACTTTTTTTTTATTGTCCCTACGGTTCGGCCATGTGTTTTTAAGCATAACTCGGTAGATTGTAGAAAACTTTCCTATGGACCTTACCCGACTTTTCGTCCATTAACGCACTCGAAATCAGCCGCCATTTTCTGATAATCCTATCACTTGCCGCATCGCCCTGGCTCACCTGCTTTTGCGGCACTAAATCGAATCCCCCGCCCCTGAAACAGATTTATCAAAACATTCATATTCCCCGCCTCTATCCGTGACGTGACTGTGCTGCGTAGGCAAACGCGCCCAGGCGTCTTCTACGCGACTCCACACAAAACCCGGAAATCAACACAGATCAGCTCACACAACACAGCGCGCCACAATTCGCAATATGAAACTGTACTTTTAAATCAAACCGCAAGATTGTAAATTTGGTAAAGTACATTTATTTGACATCAAATGTTTAGAGAATATTCAGCGATTTTCTTTTTTATTTGCTCACGTTCCAAAAAGTTCGTTTTGAGGCACGCGATGTTCCTTTGCTGTACACAGGGTCTTAGATCATCTCACAATAAAGCGCCACAATTCGGAATATGAAACTGTGGTTTAAAAGCAAACTGCAAGATTGTACATTTGGCAAAGTACATTTATTGGACATCAAATGTTTAGAGAATATTCAGCGATTTTCATTTTTATTTGCTCTTGATCCAAAATTGTTCGTCTTGAGGCAAGCGATGTTCGTGTGCAGTAAACAGGGTGTTGGTTTACGATAAAATAAGCTCTTCGGCCGCACTGATAATCGCATGGCTGTTCCAACAACGAGGCACTAGGCCACCACAACGGTCTGTATGTTGCATCTAGCCGTTAGTACCGCGTAAGGGCATACTTGTACTTGGCGACCGTCCCATAAAATGGTCAGGGTGGTAACGTTGTTCACGCGGAGAAGCAACTGGCGGTTAAAAAAGCCGTCCGCCGGTGTCTGGTACTCGTGACACATGCAGTAATGCATGATGTACCTGTTTGAAAAACATAAACAATGAAATTAGTCTCACCATCAGATCTTTATTAAAATTATTCATTTTATATATTCGGTCGGGAAATTATTTCATAGCTAGGACAGTGCAACTGGGTTTTATACGTCAAGGGGGGGCTGTAGGATACTGAGACAGTCCCTCAGTGCAGGGGTTGACAGGGAGTGCAGGTGGGGAGTGGAAGGGCCCAGGACCGAGATCGCAGACAGTGGACCAGTTGTAGCAGGGGAGAGGGAGAGAGAAAGCAGAAGCAAAGGTTTTGAGGTGCTTCCGTAAAAGTAGACGGTTCTCCCCAAGATAGTGCGCGGTACAAAACAATATGCCACATAGAACGAACAAGTACAACTTAACCCGTCTTTAAAGCTACTGTATAGTAATTAAATTGCGGTATAAACTCATCTAAAGAGTTACTTACATTATATTTGCATTTTCCATTGTGTCTGTGCGTAGGGCAGCCCCGAAATACCACTCCTTCTATGCCGACGTTATTTCTTCTAATGAACGAACATGAAATGGCTTTCGTTTCTGAAATTATATTCATTATCGTTTCTTACGTGGTCCCGGCCTGTCAAGGTCAAAATACAATAGAACCTTATACTGAGTCGTGGGCCATTCTGGCACCCGAGAAAAAATCAAAGCAGCTGACCTTCACTTTGAACGAGCACACATTCCTAGTTAGCTACATTCAGTGTAAGGCATTCTCACAGGACTTGAAATTTACACTCCATCTTTGCATTTTGTCTGCGTGCTTTGCAGCCCCACAGAACCATAAATACGGAGACATTCTATATTTTTTGAAAAATGATTTATATTACTGTTTGGTTTAATTTAATGCGCAAATGAACAAGGTTGGATAGATACACATATTCAATGGGCCTGCGACATGAGGAGACTCGAGAGAACAGACAATCAAATTACAATCATTTAAACCGTGATGTGTATTTCTCAATGAGTTCTTCTTTAGGTGGACATGGAACAGAGGCAATGTTGGGTGGCAATGCAGTTGTCCCCTGCACAGGTTCGTTCACAACTCCATTTATGTGCCTATCTAGGACGTCAACAATAAGTTTCTCAATAAACTCATATTGCATATCCTCAAACACTGGTTTGATCACCCATTGTTTACTTCTTTTAGTGAAGGCCTTATTGTAGCGAAGCGTCCCTAAAGTTCCGGTCGTCCTACTTTGTTGACGGCCAACATTATGGTTATGTGCCAAGACCGCTAAAAGAGTCCGATTTATCATGCCCTCCATGCCAAAATGCAATCGTTTTGGCCTGTACTTGAGGCACATATTGTGGAACACCTCCAAATCTCCTGTGTGGCAGAATTCCGTGAGTCCCCTCATAGCTTTTGTTATAGTTTTATCAAATACAATCTTTTCAATGGCTTTGTGAGTGAGTGATGAAGGAATCAACCACTTCTTCTTCCGTGCCTCCTCTGTGGACAAATGGCCATGTTCACAATTGTGGAAATGTTGGTTCGTGTTCCATCGGTGAACGTTTGTACAGTGTGGCATTACTGACCGCCATTTTTCCAGTAGAATTTCCAACGACTTTGCAAGATGCCAAACGTCAAATTGGTGATTTATATTTTTGTACTGTTCTCTCATTGTCTTGGCAATTGAAACGTGTCTGTCCGTGGCTATCAGGTCGATCACCATTCCCCGCGATTGTAGTTCTTGCAATGATGCTACAAAGCCAACTTTCTCCATGGCCACTGAGGATGTACTTTGTGACACCTGCACGACCACCGAACTCACAATTTTCTTACTTTCCATGTCCTGAAAGTGGTAGGTGCAGTACTTGGCTGAAAATCCTGGGCTGTCGCACTGTCCATCACCGGCTAGCCTGAACCGTTTGCCCGCGAATGTACTATCAATAGACATTTTTTCCATTCTCCAAGCTTCGCTAATGGCTGGAAATAGATAATCGGTTTGGTATTTGTAGAACTGAGTTTTCGCAATGAAATGGATTCCCACAAACTGAAAGAAAGACTCTAATTTTTTAAAACTTGAACCACTAAAAAGTGCAGCCGCTGCACAAAGTAGATTGCCTGCTGGCAGTTGTCCCAGCATAGGTTGTGCAGACCATGTGAAAGGATGATATTTTGTACAGGTGGCATGTATTTTAAGGTTAGTGCCTCGAATTGCACGAGTCACATTAATCAATGGCTCCCCACATACTTCCCCACCTACCAAATGCCCACATTTAATCCGAATAATAATATCAATCAAACAACTATCGAATACAATGAATTTGGCCTCTTTCCTTATACTGTCACTCTGCATCCCAGCTGGTTCGGCCTGTAACGTTGAGGACATGTCACTCACATGAAAGGTAGAATCTCTGATATCGTCTTCCGCTATGTTCAGTGATATTGATGGTGTTTCATTGTCGTCTACTTCATTCTCTTCCATTGCAACATCTGTTCCTTCTCCGGCGATGGGTGAATAAAACAATTTCTTCAACTTTCTCGCGGTCTTAGTTTTTGCGGGTGTGGATTCTGTGAATTGATCTCCGACTGCATCCGAACTACCAGGAGGACATTCACTATCAATGGCTGGTGGTGGTATAGCTCCGTTGTCAATCACTTCATATTCTTCCCATTGGCACGATGCTTCTCCAGTCTCAAGTCCCTGCCAAAAGGTTTGACAAGCAACATCTCTCGTTAGCTTCACTGTCTGTGTAGATCTAGTTCGTACACCCACTCGCAACTAGAGGACAGATTGGAAAAGGGGTGTTCAGTTTAAACACAATTTACAGTATTGAACTATTAACAGTGAAAAACAACATAATATAGTGACCAGGACACTAACCTTCTTTTGCTTTCTTTTCTTTGAAACTTTCTTGCCTCGAACTTCAACATCAGGACGCTGTTGCTCCGACTCGTGTGTGCATGTCTCCACTTCCTCTTGCGCTGCAACGACTATGTTTTCCTGATAAGCACATCCATCACGCACTGACGCTCCATGGACTCCCTGAAACATAGAACTTTCATTAGTATGTATAATAATATCGAAAACACAAAATGTACTTGGGGACCAATACCCACGTACATCTCAATAGCAAAACATGAATGAACGCTTTGTGTAGAACATTCAAACGACAATTATTCACGCATTGTTGATCTAGTTAGATGGAACTGTCAAGATCCATACCTCGTGCTCCTCATAGACTTCCATTGATGATATTATTGAAGATGATGCTTCAGTGACTCCCTGAAACACAGTAATTGCATTAGTATGGTTTTCTATTTTGATAAAAAGAACAGAAAGTTTGTGTTTAAATAAATAATGGATATCTAAATATGATTCGATTTGCTCGATCGTTGGAAGTGTCACCACCCAGAAATCTGCATCAACTACTAGGGGTGATGTTCTTGTAGAAGAAGCTCCGTCATCTCCCTGAAACATAGTACTTGCGTTAATAAAGAAGGAAGTATAGCGGATGTAATCACGTCATATGATTTCGCTTCATCGAACTGTCAGTATCCATACCTCGAAATGCATAAGAACATCAAGGGACGATGTAACTGCGGTGCACACTTCTGCAAGCTGTTGCGCCGACCCGTAACTGCATGCTCCCCCTTCTTCTTGGACTAATGCTCCATCGACTCCCTGAAACATAGGACTTTCATTAGTAATGAACACAATATTGAAAAAAGAAGACACATAGGAGGGCGACGACAGAAGGACATATCAATGGCTAAAAACGAAAGCAACATTGTGTGTAACAATCACGCTACAAGAATGCAAGATCTGATGATCTCCATCGATGGAACTGTCCTGAAACGTACCTCGAGCATCTGAGTGACATCAACGGTAGTCGTCAATACGTTGGACTCCTCAGCATCTCCCTGAAAGACAGTACTTGAATTATTTTGGATAACAATAATTATAACTGAAAACAAAGACTAGAGGACGAGTACAAGGGTGTACCATTAGGTAAAATAATTACACGATAATTACATGCCTAAAACAAGTCAGTGGCAGAATAGCCAAGTAAGATTACCCGATAGGCGCTTGAAGTGGCTGATGACTGCAATAACGACACGGATGGAGAATCTTCCGCCTTCATATTGAGTGGATACATAAATGGGGAAATTATTGTTAGCTAATGCTACACACTACCGCAAGGCCGAGAGATAAATACGTAAACTTGACTCACCAGTGGAGGGATGTGGATGAATAGAGTGGGAATATCGGTTGAGAGCAATTTTCGCCTCGCTCGCGGTGTGTTCTTCTTTATTAGCAATGATGTGGAGTACATGTCAGAGGTAAAGTGCCTGCTGCAGATGCGGTATCGATCACCCCTCTTGTCCGCAAAGACTTCTAGGACTCTACTTTCAAGCTCAGAGGGTGGATATCCGCAATATCGGACCCATTCTCTTATCTGATCTATTGTCTTAGGGAAAACATGCATTATAGTACCTTCAGATTTATTATGGGTCTTCGAAGGGCAACCGCCAATGGAACAGGCAGGCATTGTGGAAAGTTCTGAAAAGTAAAGATCAACAATTCTCTATGAATACCAATGTGTTAAAAAATTAAATGACACATAAAAGGTTCAATGCAAGGTATGTTTTGGTTCTTGGAACTATACACGTTATTCACATGCGGATAAGTATTTGAATAACTTTAAAAAAATAGAAAAATAATTTGACTAAACTCAGAACATGTGACTAGTTCCTTGCATGTACTGTCTTGAACGAAAAGAAATTGGACGCAAAATGAGTATGGTACATGGCCTTACCTTGACGAGCAAACAGTTAGATGCAGGGATCAGAGTAGTTTCTTGTCGTTCACAGGTTGCAAACTGACGAGTTTCCTCGAAGTGGTCACGGAAGTTCACAGAGACGAAGAGCAGATAACCAGCACCTTCACGGGTTGACTAGCAAAGTGCAAAGAAGTTCTCATTAGAAATATGAAGTGGGTTATAAAGAATTCGAAACAGGGGTGTGTTTGTGAATGAATGACGTGTATATGTCGTGGCATTATGCGGTTTGCAGGGGGCCGTCCAGCGTGAGGGGGGATGCTTGGCAGGAGACACGGGGTCTGGTGGTAGACATGGGAACAACAACCCATGCTCTATAGACCACTTTGAAGTGTACATGGTCTTTGGCACCTCTTGGCCTTTATCGCTCCCTGACAGCTCCACTTGGCAGCACAAGTACCCCGGTGCGAACTGCCTTTGATAGGGCGGGGGATGGACTGGGGCGCTGGTCGTGCAGACAAGACACAGGAAGACTCGTGAATGGAGACACACTTATGTGGATTGCAGGGGGCCGTCCAGCGTGAGGGGGGATGCTTGGCAGGAGACACGGGGTCTGGCGGTAGACATGGGAACAACAACCCATGCTCTATAGACCACTTTGAAGTGTACATGGTCTTTGGCACCTCTTGGCCTTTATCGCTCCCTGACAGCTCCACTTGGCAGCACAAGTACCCCGGTGCGAACTGCCTTTGATAGGGCGGGGGGGGTGTGGATTAGGGCGCTGGTCGTGCAGACAAGACTCGCTTGCCGCAGGGCCTCACCAAGGAGAGGCCATCTAACTACATGTAAGAGGCAGGCTGAAGGATCTAGTACATGGAAGGCAGGGGGGTGAGTTTATAAATACCTCAGCCTCCCAGGAGAATATATGGGTGCAGTTCACCCTGGAGACCCTGGATGCCTAGGCAGTTAGTCAGCAGCAGGCTGGCCTGTGGTGGCAAGGCGGCACGGGCCAGAGGGGGTCATCTCTGTACCCGGTGCCCAAAAGGATGATTTATTATGATCAACCATATTGATTATTTACCTATAACCATGTTTTGTATCAATAAAATCCAACGGCCTTCCTTTTATTGCCAACGCTTGAACAAAGTGGTGTGGTAAGTATTTTTGGGGGAGGAGGCAAGGCCGGGAGGCTTGATGCCAACCCGCAAAATAACGTATGTATGTCTGCTGCATATGGGTTCAACGGTTATGTGGATTGAAGGTGGGCGGCCAGCGTGAGGGAGGATGCTGCCGGAGACATGTGGTGTGACAAGACAAGGCACAGGAAGACTATTCAATGGAGACACACTAGATTCATTTAAAAAATCAAAACAACCATTGTTAAAATATATGTTGGGTTTTATTTTAGATCTTAATTTCAATTGAACATAAATAATAAACATTACACATTGTAAAGTTGCGGTTGCAGCACATCCAGGGAAAATCCGCGGTATTGTCCACTGTCGCTGGGGAAATGTTGTCTAATGGCAAGTACCGCACAGGCAGGTATTACTCTCCGAACGCGGTGTCCGAGCCTCCCGTGAAGCCACCAAGTGAAGCAACGATAGGCCACCAGCCTGTACCACCTGTGAAAATGAAAGATGAAACTGTATTAAAATGACAACTTTATTATCACTGTCGATTCAGGTAAAAAATGTCATTCTGCTTTGAAAAAAATTCTATCTAGAAAATGCACAACATGGAACCAATTTACATGCATTCGAATGATGAGACGACCATGAAATAGTAGTGGCATCACTGACATCACAACCAGAGTATACTTACTCGTTACTCGGATTACGCGGACGAACAGTGCCGCAAAGTTCGTGCATAAGCACCATCATCATCCTCAACACGGTCCGTGAGAGGCAGGCTTCCCTGAACTCTGGCAGCTCGGTGATGCATTGCGGACTTGGCTCGCCTTCCGAAATGTAGGCCAAGCACCCGGAATTTTCACGGCAGCAGCAGTTCTCCTCCTCAGTTGGCATTAGCTCGCACCGATTGCACGTGCACCAGGTGGAGACGCCGTCCATGCGACATGGTCCAGGCTCTTCATCCGTTGACTGGTCCTCCCAACTGCCGTCCGAATCCCCATCGTTTTCGCGTGCTTGCCTTTCCAGTAGTTCTTCCTCGGTGTACTCGGGCTCGTACATATACGGCATTATTGTAGCCATTGTGTGGTAAAGAAAGTAAAATAATTTATAGCGGTGGTACTGGTATCTGTTCACACGGGCTACAATCAACGAAGGTAGCTGACCAGAGCACAGAAACGAGTCACAGAATACTCAAAGTAACACACAGAGAGTAATGGAATCGAAAATCTGCTGCTGTGTGTTGTGAAACGGTGCGTTTATACTTATTGAGGAAAGAGGCGTCCTGCCATTTCCATGGCGACAGTTCATTAGCTGAGGCGCAGCGATTGTTGACACGAAACATGGTTTGGCGTTGGGAAATGGGCGGTAGGCGTCTGCTGATGTCAGGCTCAGGGGCGGGGGATTTGATTTAGTGCCGCAAAAGCAGTTGAGCCAGGGCGATGGGGGGAAATGATAGGATTATCAGAAAATGGCGGCTGATTTCGAGTGCGTTAATGGACGAAAAGTCGGGTAAGGTCCATAGGAAAGTTTTCTACGATCTACCGAGTTATGCTTAAAAACACATGGCCGAACCGTAGGGACAATAAAAAAAAAGTCCCGGAACTATCCTTTAACAATCAACAGTTCAGGAATCGCCTGCCGGCTTTTTGGTTCTGTATACTGTGGAATGAGTTCATCAGAACATGGAATCTGTTATTTCTATAACTGCTCGTTGTGACCAGAATTGACAGAAGGAAGAGTGAACACAGAGGTAGCATCGTTTTCCACATCAACTTGAGGACTGCATCTGACTAACTGTCTTCTCAGGCCATTTGATCGCTGCCACCTTTCATTATGCCTGACTCCTATCTTGTGCTACTCTGCCTGCCAACTTGCATTGTTCTTGTACTTTACTGCCTTTGTTTATGTAAGTGACTGACTGTAATTGTAACTGTAACCTTGCCATTCATGTACTTACTGTTTGAAGATATGCGCCCGGTTGACCTCGGGCCTGGTGCGCTATACAAATAAAATAAATACAAATACAAATTGAACATCTACTTCAGGCTCAGCAGCTGGATCAAGAGCAGAGCCTAAGCCTACTGTAAGGACTGACTCTATGTAGGCCACTCTTGTGGATTGTGTTTAGAAATCAGAAATGTGCATGTGTGTTAGCTCAGGGTTGTGACAAGCTGCTACACAGGAAATGTTAGGTAAAGGAGTGTATAGTAAATCTTCAGCTAACTGGAATCCCTGACAAACAGAAGGACACATGTCAGAAACTGTGCCCCGATTAAGCGCTGTGCTAGAAGAAAGACTTACATGTTGACAAATATCATGGTTTACTAAAGTCTCTACACTCAATGACTGAACAGTGTTCACATCAACAACAGATAAGGTCTAAGGTGTATTCAGTAAAGACTGCAAGGTTTTATTCTCTTGTAAAGAAACAAATTCTTGTCTTAACGCCTCAAGCTTAGCTTTTAGCATGTCCTGCATTAACTGTACATCACTATCAGTAGGCACGGTGGGAGGTATGGTAACAGCAGGGCTGGATCCTGCACTAGCAATCTGGATGCGCACCGATTGCACATTGTTATTTACTGCTTGCAGGTTCTGTGATTTCTTCTTTGTTTTACCAACTTGGTCTGTATTTCCCTTAAGCAAACTATTAACATCAGACCTCTTGGCATTAGGGACTACAGTATCTACTTGTGCAGAGCATGCTAGAGACTGAGGGGAGAAAACAGTAGTTATGCAAGGAACCTCTTCGTTCTTTTTGTTTGTATCATGAAACTGTTCAATCTGAGGAGAAGCATAACTGGAATCATGGGGTTCAACAACAGAGGCACTCTTGTGTAGTAAGCCTAAGAGTGTGTTGTTTTCTGCTGCTAAAGCCTGTGCAGACATAGAATCTGGATTCGAATAAAAGACAGAACTAGGATCTGGCAATGTAAGATGTGCCATCCTGTGGGAAAAATACTCTGCACGTAAATGCCCATTCGTGACAAGGACTTTATTTATGTCAGAACTAGTGATTTATTATCAGAGGTAAATGTAGGGGAACCTTTCTGTACAAACATGTTAGAGGCTTTGCTGCCTTTCTTTCTTAAATTTGCCATATTCAATGGGAATAGTAGGCTGGTCATTCTGCCAAGAGAGGACAAATGCAGTGAATATGACAAGGGAAATGTGCACACGATCACACAGTGAATAGCTTTGAGTCAAGGAACATGCACACAGGAACCAAGACATATGCACACTAAAACCCAGGATGTGCAAGTAGAGCATGTTAACAACAGAAATATATGAAAAGGATTTTGGGTTAAGCACTTAGAAGCTCCTTATGATTACAAAGAAAGTCGGCAAGCTCCTTAGCCACAATTGCTTTACAGGTACTGACAGTGCTAAGCCCACACACAGGGCAAGCAACGACAGGATCTGTGAGCTAATACCCTTGATGGTATTGTATAAGGTAATTTAAAGACAATACTCACGAGGATGAGAAATACCACCTGAAATGTCAGTGAAACCCACAAACCCTGTTGATCAAACAGCGACCCAGAAAGGCTATAACAGCAATGGGAGGAAAGCGTAATACATAAGATTCATGACAAGGGGCAAGTAGGACTAGTGATTACAGAATAGTGAGGAAAACATAGGCATTCACACATGAGCACACCACACCTAATAATCAATAGGAAAACAATGGAGAAGTGCAAGGGAAAACCAGAAATAGATTTCAAGAGAAAGTAAAGGAACAGGAGCAGGGAGAACAAAATTACAAAGTCAAACCCTCTCCCTCCTCCCCCATCCAGGGAAAAAAGCAAAATGCTAAATCTATAAACGAGGAAAGACTAAAGGATCAAGGTTTAACAGCAGAATAAGGCAAAGTCAAAGAAATATAGAATACAGGCAAACTGGGCTACACAGAAAAAGATAAGCACTGGGAAGTGCTGCCTGCAAAACAGAGGAAGACAGAAAGGGAATCCAGGAAGCAGAAATTACTAATAAGCACATTAAAATCGAAATCCACGGAAAAGGAAAAAGAAACTAGGAACTAGACCTTAAGCTAAGAACCAGGAACAAGGGACCAGTCACAAATAGGAACACTGTATCAATCACCAGTGCTGGAATGAAGCAAACTGAGGCTTTTAAAGCTGCTTAACGAGCTATAGAGGAGGAGCCAAGTACCCCCACCTCAACCACTTTGCCCATATTGCCTATATGTTGGGAACCAGAGTGTGAGACACGTGCGGTACCATTGAGAATACCGATACCAAAGAGAATCCTGGAAGAAAGGCTCCCATTGAGAAAGCCATACTTGCATACGAGAAAGCATGATGGCCATTTGAATGAAATCCCAGAAGAAGCAGAGAAAATGAATGGCAAAGATGAATAGTGACGTCACACAGAGTTGAGTTGACGGATGGATGTTTCCACTACGTATTATAGCAGTGCTGGACTAAAGAAATAAGGCCTCTTTTCTAGTATGTTGCAGTTAAAAACAATTGAATACAGAAGTGAATATCCGGAGACGGGACTAGACAAACTGGAGTAAGCTGACATTGGATACAAATCGTGTGAAAGAACAAAACTTCTGTTCAAAGGCATGAACAAAACAAGGAAGACGTCAGAGGTCTATTAGAAAATAGTATTTTAAATACACTAGAAGCTCGAAATCATGGTCTACAGTCACGTGAAAGGATGAAATTGGACAAACAAGACTACCACACCTATGCATAAAGGCAGAGCGTGCCTTCACTCCCTTGAATTCTCCAGAGCAAAGAACATTCCCAAGGACAAGTTCAAAGTCCTAATTGACAGCAGGCCACTGAGGCGATGATAGATGAGTATGCTAATTGGTGGGAAGCTATGGTTAAGATAAGCTCACCAGCACCTGGAAGCACAGCCTGTGTGCTGCTAATGTAGGTGGAAAAGTACTGATGGAGGTTAGAGTGCACACCAATTGTAGGGGACCACGTAATTAAGGGTCCTATAGTTTGTGTAGCCAATGGGACGTCGTACATTTAGTGATGTTCATAGTGGGCATTTTAAAGGGAGGGCTTAGTTGCCCAACCTGGTGTTAAGTAACCAATCACATAGTGTTACTCTTTTAGACTAGTATGGAACGAATACTTAGATGTTCACTGAGAGCCTATCACCGTTACTCATAGATTTTTGTAGTTTACTACATAGGATGACGTTAGTAGATACGTAGGTTAATGTCATCAATGCCGAATTTTCACTATAAGTATGTGTTTTTTTATAAGATGCATTGAGAGAGAGAATTGTGCTGCAACGTCTGTTGATGTCCGTTGTACTCCCTTAGATAATTGGCATTAAAACATCTTTTTTGCCAGCTACCTGAGTCGTTTCGATTATTGATTATGAATACATTCTGCATCCCCATCCATCTCCAGGGTATTGCTACTCATCTTAAAGAGCTGGGGTCATTCAGTTCAGAGCACACACCTCAAGTGTGCTGCTTGCTGCACCTGCCAGCCACAGGTGTTGCTTATCCTCCACCCAACCTTGTCCTGCAAGGGTAGAGATGAAGCAGTGGGCCAGGCATTCTGGGAGCAGAGTCATTTGATTACAGCAGCATGCTGGCTGCCAAAAACCTGGAATGGATCCAGAAGGGAAGTAGCTTGGAAAATAAGGATTTAGCACTCCCAATTCACCACAGCACTGTAGCATAAGGTTCAGAAGGAAAGTCCAGTAGGGAATAAACCCCAAATCATGCCCTGAAGTGGTGGGAACGGGAGCGAAGAGGATGGTTTAAAAAGAACCCATCGAGATAAGTAAGCTTTGGGGTCCCGGCAATATCGCACAACCTCTGCCATTCAGCTGAAAGGAAGTGGAGCTCCCTGTAGCTAGCGGAATAGTTTAATTGTCAGACTTGCAAGCAGGGTGAGACAGGTCCCCAAAGGAAATGCCAGGATGCTGTATGAGACTCTGTGGAGACAACGAAAGATTGCAACGAATGAGATCGCTCTGAGAGGGGGAGCGCAGCGCATCCGTGACGGCGGAACCTTCTGAGGTTGAATGATTCACAGGATACCTACATAGTGTGGATACATTGTAACACAGAGCATCCGTTACGGCGGAACCATCAGAGACTGAATGATCCACATGATACCTACATAGTGTGGATACATTATATCACCGAAAAAAGCAGCACGCAGGCAGCGCACAACACAGAAGCATTGGCTGGGCAGACTGTGAATCATCGTTTTACAGTTCACGGTGCGAGTGACTTCAGCGTGGCCCGACCGGTACTGAGAGTACACTCAGATAACAAAAGACAGAAGCTGCGCAAACCCCTTTAAATAAGGGATTGAAGAGCAGGCAGATGGACCTCCGTACCAGGTGAAGTGCACACCGTGACACAAAGAAGGTGTCACGAGGAATGTAAAACACTGGTACCACAAAGAGACCCTGGGCCCAAGTGATTGCTGTGGAGGTGTGTTGGGATTGGCGAGCGCCTTCATAGGCGAAGATAAAGATAGGCTGAACTGGCACAGCAAGCACCCATGAGCAAGAAGAGGATGCACATAACACTCAAGACTTAAGCCTGTGGGCAGGACAGAAACGAATGAAGACAGGCTTTGGGCATGGTAGATGCTGCCTGCCACTGGAGGACTTGATGGTGTGGCGAGGGCACGTTACTGCGGGCAAGCGAAGTGCTACCGCTGGAGAAGAGGAGCTGGATTGCCCATGGATGGGGTGATACGATCTGCAGCCGAGTGCCCAGAGACGGCCAGCAGATATTATAATGCCCTAGAGGGGGGTGGTGACAATAGAGCAAAAGACCTGTCCATTGCGCAGATGAGTGACCGTGAGGGCTTGATGGGACATCTGCACAATATCCAAGTGTGATAAGGGATTAACCCCCAAATAGAGACACATAGCCCGGATGCCACTACAAGTGCGGGAGCTGGCGCAAGGACAGAAACAGAAGCCCATAGCCACAACGAGGGCGGGTATGGAACTATACTGTTGCAGGTATCGTGGAGCTGTGTGAGACCCTGGGCAACCCAGACCTAATGGGATCCGGCCTGGGGATGGGGCTTGGAAGCAAGGCATGGACACCGGCGCATAAAAGACGACTCTGTTAAACAGTGCCTTTCTATGATGTAAGAACCACACGTGTGCGGGTAAGGCCAGCAATAACGCAAATGATAGGCGCGAAGGCCAGGTAGGATCAGGTGAGGTGCTGTGTTCGGAGTTCTGTGCATGGGCATACGCCCAGAAGGGTCGACTGTAGCCTTCCGTGAATAAAACACTGGTACATGTTAACTCAGATGGAGATTTGATGAAGGAAGCGCACATGGCTCCCACACCCTCTGCCAGCACATGAACTCCCTGAACTAAAGTGCGGAAACCACAGGGGTGCATGCGACGGCACGTCCGTCTGCCAGCTAGCGTAATGCAGATATACTGGACACAGGAAGTTCCCAGACCGGAGTAAGATGAAGGCTTAAGAGGTATTGAAGAGACATAGTATGGAGGGAGCCATCTGGATGACAAAGGAGATGGCGTCCAAAGTGAACAAGATTAAGGGGAAACAACCCACGTTGGACATCTTCACCAAACCACCACACTCACCAGAGGTGTCTGCCCAGACAAAAGGAGATGCACGGGGGACAACTGCCCCATAGCTTGATGATTACCAGATATTAGAAGCCATAGCTGAGCTAAAGCCCTCATGGAGCAGTAAAATCGACGCAGCGATAGCAGAACTGAAAACCGCCCTGGAATACAAAAATGATGCGGTCAGTGTGGATGTGAATCTCTTAAAACAGGATGTAAGGACACTGGCTGAGCACACAAGCGGCCTGGGGAGCAAGGTGAAGACTAACAGGGATGTTGGCATGGCCAATGCCAAGGAGATTCATATATTACAGCAAAAGGTACGTAACCTAGAGAGCCGAGCAGAAGAGGCGGAGGGGCGAGCGAGACACAGAAACATACTTGTGGTGGGATTAACAGAAGGGGAAGAAGGCGCGGACCCGATAAATTATGTGGAAAACATACTTCTGCAGGAGATAGGAGCGGGAGTGCTCACTCAAGGGTTCACGTTCGAAAGGGCGCACAGGGCCCAGCTCAGACAGCCCCAACCGGGAGCCCCGCCACGTGCTTTTATAGCTAAGATTTTGAGCTATAAGGACATAGAAAAGATCCTGGAGTTTTTTCACAAAGTGGGAACGATAAGCAGAGCGTCATCAACTGTCACGGCATACCCAGATTACACCATGCTGGTACAATGACAACGATTTCACTATGTGGCTGTCAAAAAACAGGTAAGAGAGTCTGGCTTTAAATACATGGGCCCTCATTACGACCCTGGCGCTAAGTGAAAAACGATGGCGGTAAATGATTACCGCCATCGTTTTCCGCTAGGTCCGATTATGACCCGTGACCGTTAACTACGATGCCATTAGCGGCATCGTAGTTAACGCTGCCGCTAACTGCTCCAAGGACGCGCGCACGCGACCTCCCACACCGTAATTACCGGCATAGCGGAAAGGTACGCGAATGCCAACCCAAGCGGACATGCACATAACGCCATCACACAGCCCGTTAAGTACCTTACCGCCATGGTGCTAATTACGCCATCGCAAACCAACCGTAAATGGCCATGTAAAGTGAATCCAGCTGCCACAGGTGCACAGAAACAGCACAGGTGGAGGCAATACAGACTCAGGAAGTACAAAAAGAGCACACCCCACCCCTTCCCACACCCAGTCACACTCCACAATGATACCAATAGGACTAGCAATGTTGGGGCTGGAGGACCTGATAGCAATGCAAGTGCTACAACAACAACAACAACAACAACAACAGGCAGCAAAGAGGAGACGCAGGAGAAGGAGGGCAAGGCAGGGCCAGCAAGCCCCACAAGCACAGCCAGTGCCACCACGCAGGCAGCCCCCAATCCCACGCATCAGAGCCAGTCCATTCAACCTCACTGCTGAGCAGATCCACACCCTGTACCGTTTGGACCGGGACACCATCACCGCCATCGTAGACATGACACACAACGACATTGTCAGCATGATAGAAACACCAACCGCCATCCCACCCCTACTGAAGGTAGTGTCTGTACTCCACTTCCTGGCCACAAGCACCTACCAGCACACAGTGGGGCACTTGCATGGCATTTCACAACCATTATTCTCACGTACACTTATCCAAGTGCTCGATGCCCTCCTCAAGCACACAGACAACCACATCTCATTACCACGGACTGCCCAGGAGATTGCAAACACCAAAGTGGGTTTCCATGCACTAGCCGGCATACCTGGTTGCATTGGTGCCATCGACTGCACCCATGCGGAATTGGTGGTTCCACATGCCATGGAGGTACTGTACTGCAACCGGAAACAATTCCACTCAATCAACGTGCAAATGGTCTGTGACTCCAACAGAATCATCACACATTGTTGTGCCCGATTCCCCGGAGCAACCCATGATTCAATGGTCCTGAGGAACTCCACAATACCACACTACATGGAGCGACATGCAGGCCCAAGATCCTGGCTACTCAGTGAGTCTAATGTCATGACCATGGAAATGTGAAGTGGGTAGGTGAACGACGTACCAATGCATACTCCACCTGGCTGAAAGGGGGGGGGAATGATGCATACTCCACCTGGCTGAAAGTGGGGGGGGAATGATGCATACTCCACCTGGCTGAAAGGGGGGGGAATGATGCATGCTCCACCTGGCTGAAAGGGGGGGGGGGGGTGATGCATACTCCACCTGGCTGAAAGGGGGGGGATGATGCATACTCCACCTGGCTGAAAGGGGGGGGGAATGATGCATACTCCACCTGGCTGAAAGGGGGGGGGGGATGATGCATACTCCACCTGGCTGTGACTAGCAGAGACAACGGAGCCAGATCATACCCTAAAGCAACCCAAAATTCACCCAACACCAGTAAACCCAATACATGATGTATGCAGCCCTACCATGTGAATGAGGTCGTGTCCCAACCATGACACAACCATCTGCAAGTGCATTGTACCAATTCAGACCACATTGACTACAACGAAATGTACCTACATGCATGTCACCAAACACCATCAACCGAAAGGTATGTCCCCCATAACTGCGCACGAAGGAGGCACATGACGGACAGAAACATCAACACACCATTACACAGACAGCAGGGCCCCCAAAATGTCCCTATCAACATCAGTATTGCTCACTGGGGTCATTTTGAGGCCGACAGCAATGTTGCAATGATGTGAGCATTGACATCACAGGACACGTGCCAGGCCACCAAAACAAACGGCATGAACGAACACAGTGGATGGGCACTCACAAGGCACTCGACCCCTCTGCATACATTGGTTGATGGCATGCAAAACAGGCCATGAGAGCCATGAGCATATACCGGTCGCATAGTGTGAATCAATTAGTGCATTTAGAAGTGGTCCAAAGTAACAGTTGGATGCAAGCCATGGTGGCACATCATGTTCTGAATTAGACGTCATGACTGACACATACATTCTCGCCCACATACAGGTGATGCAGGCTATCCCCTGCAGAGGTGGCTCCTTACACCAGTCCGGAACCCACAGAACCAGCACGAGGAGGACTTCAACCGTGCACATACACGTACCCGTGTGGTCATTGAGCAGGCATTCGGCCTATTGAAGGCACGGTTTCGCTGCCTCAGCACGTCTGGTGGGGCACTCCTATACCGCCATGAAAAGGTGGCAAAGATGGTCATGGCATGTGTCATGCTACACAATATGTGCGTCAGACGAAATGTGCCCCTGCCCCCTGACGCAGAACTGCAACCACCTGACGATGAGGATGAGGAGGGTGCAGATGGGACCGCACCTCATGGAAGAGCCGATGCACAGGAGGGGCGTGAAATGCGTCAAAATATCATCAACCAATGCTTCTAGCACACACGGCTGGTGTGTATCACATGGAGACGGCACTTGGGGCACTGTGTGTCTCTGGGTCATGCACACTGTGGACTGTAGACCAATAAAGCACACATACGCAATGAAAATGTCCACACATTTGATTTGGAAAAAAGGAAAATGTGTATTTCAATTGTAAATTATTGTGACACACCCCCTCCCCCTGAACACCCCAACACACCCCCTCCCCCCTCCCCACTGAACACCCCAACACACCCCCTCCCCCTCCCCCTGAACACCCCAACACACCCCCTCCCCCGTCCCTCCTCCCCCCTGAACACCCCAACACACAACCTCCCCCCTACCCCCTGAACACCCCAACACACCCCCTCCCCCTGAGCACCCCAACACACCCCCTCCCCCTGAACAACCCAACACACACCCTGTGAGTGGCTAAAGATGCCTGTAACAGTGGGCACACGCTATTGCAAGCCCCCTCTCCCGGCCCCCGGGGCACCCCTGCCTGTGGAGCGCAGGTTCCGTCCTGATCGTCGGACGGGGCTGCTTTGGGCAGAACTGGCAGCGGAGGATGTCCCTGGCTGCTCACGTGCATACATGTCCTGAAGGGTGTGGGACAGCTCTGAGAGCACACGGCGCACGGCGGCAAGTTCCCCACAAATGACCCTTGAGGTGGACTGCATTGCAGCCCTCAGGGTCTCCGTGCTCCGCTCAACTTCAGCCCTTAGGGTCTCTGTAGATTGTTCTATGGCTGCCCTAGCCCCCCCACATTCCGCAGCATGCTCATTGAGGAGCGTGAACAGCTGTTGCTGACGTGCAATGACATCCTCAAGGGACTGTTGCCTCTGCTGGGCCATGCCCATTGCAGTTGGTGTCACGGAGGGGCTGCTCCTCTCCTGCGGACTTTCAGCAGGGCATGGGGTGGATGGCCAGTCCTCTTCCTCTGGGTGCCCCTGTGTGGGATCCTCATGGGGGCTGGTATGGGACGGACAGGGGGAATGAGGCAGGTCAGTGGGGCGTCCAACATCGGGCTCCTCTGTATCGGAGTCAGAACATGCTGCAATGGCAGCTGTTTCCCCTATGGTGCTGCTGCCTGCAGAACCGGTGCCTTCTGTGGCGGACAATGTGGGGACATGTGGTGCTGCTGCTGCTGGCCTGCTGCCTGCTGGGGTGCCTGTCGGTGGCCCGTCCTGTGTGCTGGCAGAGGATTTTGCCTGCTGCGGTGTCTGGATCACTGCAGCTGAGGTGGAGGGTCTGTGCACGGTGGTCTTGGCCCTCTTGGCTTTTTTTGTGGCAGGGGTGTCCTCATCCTCGGAGTTGGATTCTGAGCCTGTGGTGGAGAAAAGGAGGGAGAGCGTTATTGATGGGTCTGGGGACATTGGAATGGCAATGATTGACATGATTTTGGTCACTAGATGAGACACATTTGAGGCAGGGGCATGCAGGTTGTCTCCTTTTTGTGTGGAATAAGGATGGAGGTATGTGGGTGCCTGCAGTTAGGGTATGCATGCTACATGTATACAGGGTAGAGGTTGCATGTGGCTGTGGGCAGTGTCCAGCTGATGTGTTGCATTTACACTCTAGGGCAACATTGTGCTACACATGAATGGACTTCAGTGACTATAGCATGTCTTGATTTGAGGCACCTACCTTCATCGCCTGATGTCGGCGCTCTTCTTTCCATCCCTCCTACACCTTCGATGCCTTCCATGCCTATTGTGCTGGCACATATTTCCTCCCATGGTTGGAGTTTGATTGGGGAGTCAGATCCTCCCCCGGTAGCCAGGCCCAGGTTGCGATTAGCGGAGATGATGCTTCTGACGCGGAGCCTCAGGTCATCCCACCGCTTCCTGCACTGCTGTGGGTTGTGGGGTACGGTCCCCACCGCACTGACACGCTCTGCCACCAGAGACCATATGGCCTTCTTTTTGGCTATTGCCGGCCTGGTCATTTGCGTAGAAAATACTACGGCAGCATTGTCCTGAAGAATCTCAGCAAGCATGGTCAGTTCCTCCCGAGAAAATCGGTCCTGGCGCTGCCGATCGCATGCCTTCTTCACAATTTCGGGCATTTTTAGGTAGGTAATTGGGTGGGTGATGGGTTGGGACAGGTCTCAGGGTTGGATCTGGTATGGTTGGGGAGGATGGCAATGGATTGTGTTTTTCAAGATGGCCGTCGTGCTGTTTCCCGTTCCGCCGCGATGACGCTACTTCCGGTTCCGCTTATTTACGGTGACCGCTAATTACGGTCACCGCTAACTACGGTGTCCGCTCACTACGGTCGCCGCTAAGATGGGTGGCGGTAGTGCACCTTGCGCGGCGTACGATGCCGGTAGGGGCCGTTTCCGCCATGGCGTAATTTTCATTACCGCCATGGCGTAATGCTCGTGCGCGATGGGTCGGAATGTGACGCTCTTTCCGCCATCGGTCCACGGCGTAAACGTTCATTACGCTATGGCGGTAATGTCAGATACTTACCGCCTGGGTCGTAATGACCTCCATGCTGTTATACTTGGCGAAACTGAAAATCATACACAGACATAAGGTATTTTTTTTTTTGAGACACCGGAGGAGGCTACGAGCTGGCTTGACGCACCAGGATGCCTGGAGGATGCGAATAGTCAGGACCGGAGCGGACAAGATAAGTGAACCAGCGTTGCATCACTGATATACTTGGTTGATGCCATATGTGAGACCCCGATATTGACTTGGGTAAGAAGTAGCCCTGACACCCAGCGGGGCCCTCTAAAAATATTGGCCGCTGCGTGAAATGTCATATAAATAAGAGTGCGTAATATTATGTAATGATCTAGACACACGGGTCAGCATGACCCAGGACTATGGAAGGGAGACCTGCAGGCCGGGGAAGGACCCAGGCGCGACCTTCATTTCATGGTAGGCGACTGGTGGGAACCCACATGCAATCCCCACTTACCCCGAACAGAGGAACTGACTGAGTGGGGGACCATAACACCAGTGCATGGGAAAGCACGGGTCGAAGAAAAGAAAACCGAGCAGCCGACCCAAGGTCAGCCCGCAGAGACGCGGATGCCGAAACGTCCCCGCGAGGACGAAATCCCTGAGTGCTTGGACGGAGAGGCAGAGTGCCGTGTCCAACCGGGGAAGACCCACCTCGCCAGAGCAGCGCTGACCGCAGGGAGGAGAGGGAAGTGTAGCTGTCCCCGCCAGGACGAAATCCCCGAGTGCAGGAACGGAGAGGCAGAGCGCCGAGTCCACCAGGGAGAGACCCGCCTCACCAGAGCGGCGCTGACGGCGAGTGGGAGAGGGGAGGGAAACTGGGGCCGCGGAGAGGACTCGACCACACGCGGCCGTTGGACGGAAGAAACCCAGTCACCGCATGGAGATGCAGTCCGCGTGTGTTACAATTACGAGCAGGACGCCAACCACGTGTCACGCGGAAACAGCGAACAGGAGAAAGGCGACCCGCTGACACATAGTCACGGGCACACAGGGAGAGTTCTCTGGCAGGGAATACACAACCCTACCATTGTTACAAACAAAACAGCAGTCACTTACCTGGGCTACAGTAAGACATCCCGGAGAACAGGTGCAGGAAGGAACATGGAAAGAGGCTTACAAGGAAAAGGGGGCGGGGCCTATATGGGTTCTTATGCTCTACAACAGGATGTAGAACCTGAATGGCCCATTCTTACCTGCCTATATAAAGAGCCAGCTAGTTTGAAGGTGTGTGCTCATTGTTGTTCTCCTTGCAGAGCCGATCAGACCTGGATTACGGAACTACAGGAAGCACCTGGGCGTATGAGGACTAGGACGAAGAAGACTGCCAGAGGTCCTTACAGCGTACCCTACAAGAAAACAGAGGAAAACCATTGCTCCACAAAAAGAACACCCAGAAGGATGCTGGAAAAAGAACTTTGAATTTTGCCAATCAGCATTTATTTTTGTTAAATCTGAATAAAGACCAGCATTTTAGTTCCTTCAACCCGCCTGTTTTGCCTCATTGTCACATATTTTGTTGGCAAAGGTGGGATTAGAAACACGACATGGAGGCAATTATCAAGGCACTGGCCGACGGACAACAACAACTCCAACAAATGGTTCAAGTTCAAGGGCACCAAGCTCAAGCAGATCGGCAGGCACTCCAACAGGCCTTACAACTACAAGCTGCAAGTCAAGATGCCCTAAAGAAGGTAACAGAAGCAGTTGTGGCTTATAGAGGAGTTACGCCAGCCCTTCCAACATCTTGCAAAAATACCAACCTGGGGATGATCCGGGGTACTTCTTTACGAACTTTGAAAGGGTGGCCAGAAATTCACAGTGGCCTGCGGATAAATGGGATCATTACATTGCTCCATTACTAACCGGATCTATGCAAGGCGCCTACCAGGCCGCTAACACTAATGGAGACACTGCTTATGCGGACATAAAAAGAACCATACTAGAAAGGATGGGGGTAGACGAGAAGCCTACCAACAGAAATTAAGAGAAACCAAACGACGCAATGGAGAGAGCCCCAGGCAGTTGTATTATCGAGTGCATGACGCAGCAGAGAGATGGCTGAAACCAGCCAACAGCTCAATTCCGGAAATCCTGGAAAAAGTGAAGCTCGAACAGTTCGTAGACGCCCTTCCGAGTGCCATGCAACGGTGGGTCCGACAACACCATAGGCCCACCCTGAATGAAGCCATAGATATCGCCTCTGCGTCCCAAAAGGCAGGAGGAAACCGACTCGGACAAGTGGAAATGCTCAAACCACACATTCCCCGAACTCTGGAAGCCATGGCTGCCAAGCCCACTCGAGTGGAACCCAAAGGAACCACCTGGACCTCGTCCAACAAACAACCCCAATGTTTTGATTGTGGGTAGTGGGGGCATATAGCCCGGTTTTGCCCAAGGAAAAACAGACCTGAACCCATGGAAATAGGACTCACACAGAATCGGGAATTCCGAAGAAGACGGGATCCCTACATGATGGAGGTTCGGGTTGACGGAGTACCACGCCAAGGCCTGATCGACAGCGGGAGCGAACAAACTGCCATACGTCCAGAAGTAAGTGTATCGGGGAAAAGGGGTGAAGAGATACCGGTTAAATGTGTACATGGAGATGTCAGGTTGTACCCTTCAGAACATGTCAACCTAGAGGTAAACGGGGTTATCACACCAATGGAGGTAGCCGTCATGCCACACCTATCCATACAAGTGTTAGTAGGCACGGATTTACCCAACTTTAAAGACTATATCAGAGAAACAGAATGGTTAAACACCGCTCCCTTTGCCAATGTTGAGGTTGCAGGAAATCAAGGAAGATCGGTTAGGAAAACCTGAAGAGAAGTGAGGGTAGAAAAGAGAAAGTGGATGGAAAGATTCAATGCTTTAGTGGACTGGGTCCCAGAAGATAGAAGAGTCTCCTTTAGAAGCGAAACCCTCTCAGACCCGACCCTAAAGAATGCTAGAGAACGAGCAATGGAAGATCCAGATAGTCAACCTTCCTATCCAAAATTCACATTTAAACAGGGTTTGCTATATAGGATCACCAAGAATCAGAGTGATCAACTCATAGAACAGCTTCTAGTACCATCCAGTTTTAGGCTGTCCATTCAGGAAATGGGACATAACAACCAAACAGGGGGTCATATGGCTCGGGAGAAAACCCTAGAGAAGATACTAAAAAGGTTTTACTGGCCCGGTATCTACAGGGAAGTGGCCAAATATTGTGATGAGTGCTATACCTGCCAGAAGATCAACCCATATAAACCTCCTCGTGCTCCTCTACAGCCTATGCGCCTAATAAAAGAGCCATTTTTCAGGATTGGGATGGATATGGTGGGACCTTTGGAACCCAGTAGTCATGGATTCCAGTATCGGCTGGTGATCGTAAATTACGCAACGAGATATCCCGAAGCATTTCCCATGAGGGGTATCAGTTCTCAGCAAGTATGTAACCAGTTAGTTCTGTTCTTTTCACGAGTTGGTATATCTTCAGAAATCATAACGGATCAAGGCAAGAATTTTGTGTCAGGAGTAATGCGGAAAGTATGTCAGCAACTGAATATCAAACAGATCCGCACGTCGGTTTATCATCCTCAGGGTGACGGCCTGGTAGAACGTTATAACAAAACCATCACGTTAATGCTCAAGAAGGTGACAGCACCCACCGGGAAGAACTGGGACCGAGCGATACCGTGGGTCCTTATGGTATTACGGGATACCCCGCAGTATCAACCTGGTTTTCACCCTTCGAGTTACTGTTCGGACACCAACCAAAGACAATATTGGACCTTGCAAGAGCAGAGTGGGTGGAACAGGAAGAAACCACTACTCTAACGGATTACGTTGTAGACATGAGAGAAACCCTAACCAGACTCAGAGAAGCAGCAAGGGATAATCTGGGAAGGTCCCAAATAGCCCAAGAAAAGTACTACAATAAAGGGACCAGAGTCAGACAGTTCAAGATTGGTGATCAAGTATTGGTGCTGTTACCCACAAGCCATAACAAGATGTTGGCCCAGTGGTGGGGGCCCTACAAGGTAACAGGAATATTGGGCCCAGTGAATTACATGGTAGAACAACCTGATCGGAAAACCAAGCTACCATGTAAACCACCTAAAAGAATGGAAAACATCGGTCCGGAGTACCGCTAGCATTCAAGTCATGAAGCAGGAAAACTCTGATTCGGCCTTTTCGGCCGTCCAGTGGGGAAAACAGCTTACCGACAAGGAGAGACAAGAGATGGAAGAACAGTTACAACCATTACGAAACGTGTTCTCATACCTTCCAGGAAAAACCCATTTAACCGAACATAAAATAGAAACTGAAACGGGTAAAACAGTACGGATCCGGCCTTATCGCCTTCCAGAATCCAAAGGGGAGGCAGTGCAAGAGGAAGTAGAGGATATGTTGAAGTTAGGAGTGATCGAACCCTCCAGTAGCCACTGCTCCTCTCCCATTGTTTTGGTGCCAAAACCCGATGGAAGCATTCGATTCTGCATGTATTATAGACAGTTAAATTCCATATCAACATACCAAGCATATCCCATGGCCAGCATCGACAAACTCATTGAACAGTTAGGATCTGCCCGGTATATCAGCACCATAGACCTAACCAAGGGATACTGGCAGATACCTCTACGGTCGGAAGACAAAATAAAAACTGCCTTCTCCACTCCGTCAGGACTGTTCCAGTTCACGGTTTTGCCATTCGGGCTACACGGGGCACCTGCAACTTTTCAGGCCCTCATGAACCAAGTGTTGGCACTCCACCATAAGTATAGCGCTGCGTATCTGGACGACATAGTGGTCTACAGCAGAACATGGAAGGAACATAAAGAACATCTCACAGCAGTGGTGGCAGCTCTCATAAAAGCCGGTCTCAATATCAATCCAAAGAAAACAGTGTTGGCTACCAGTCAAACTAAATACTTGGGACATCTGGTTGGAAATGGGGTTATCAGACCCCAACTCGATAAAATAGAGGCCATTGAGAAACTACACATGCCCTGCAACAAGAAACAGATCAGAGCATTCCTGGGGTTTATTGGATACTACCGGAAGTTTATACCTCATTTCTCAACTATAGCTAGCCCTTTAACAGAAGCCCTCAAATCAACTTACCATGAAAACGTGTTGACTGACAAGAAAGCTCACCAAGCTTTTCAGGAACTCAACAAAATAATAACTGCACAACCGGTGTTGAGATGCCCAAACTTCTGCAATCGTTTTTTTGTACAAACAGATGCTTCAGGGGTAGGCTTAGGAGCAGTACTCTCACAAGGAGATGAGAACGACCTACATCCTGTAACCTTCATCAGTCGCAAACTATTGCCACATGAAATCGGATATTTTACCCTTGAAAAAGAGTGTTTAGCGATAAAGTGGGCAATTGAGACACTCAGGTACTATTTGTTGGGACGTAAGTTCACTGTCTTCACGGATCATGCCCCTCTACAGTGGTTAGCCAAGCACAAGGATCCCAACCAACGTGTGTTAAGGTGGTTTCTTACACTTCAAGAGTTTTGTTTCAAAACCATACACAAACCAGCTGCCTTCCAGCTGGTACCAGACTATCTGTCAAGAAGCGTAGATCAGCCCGATCGGCTGAATTCTTCGGGGGGTGTATGTAATGACCTAGACACGGGGGTCAGCATGACCCAGGACTATGGAGGGGAGACCTGCGGGCTGGGGAAGGAGCCAGGCGCGACCTTCATGGTAGGCGACTGGTGGGAACCCACATGCAATCCCGACTTACCCCGAACAGAGGAACTTACTGAGTGGGGGACCATAACACCAGTGCATGGGAAGGTACGGGTCGATGAAAAGAAAACCGAGCAGCCGACCCTAGGTCAGTCCGCAGAGACGCGGATGCCGAAACGTCCCCGCAAGGACGAAATCCCTGAGTGCTTGGACGGAGAGGGAGAGTGCCGTGTCCAATCGGGGAAGACCCACCTCGCCAGAGCAGCGCTGACGGTAGGGAGGAGAGGGAAGTGTAGCCGTACCCGCCAGGACGAAATCCCTGAGTGCAGGAACGGAGAGGCAGAGCGCCAAGTCCACCAGGGAGAGACCCGCCTCACCAGAGCAGCGCTGATGGCGAGTGGGAGAGGGGAGGGAAACTGGGGCCGCGGAGAGAACTCGACCACACACGGCCGTTGGATGGAAGAAGCCCAGTCACCGCATGGAGATGCAGTCCGCGTGTGTTACAATTACGAGCAGGACGCCAACCACGTGTCACGGGGAAACAGCGAACAGGAGAAAGGCGACCCGCTGACACATAGTCACGGGCACACAGGGAGAGTTCTCTGGCAGGGAATACACAACCCTACCATTGTTACAAACAAAACAGCAGTCACTTACCTGGGCTACAGTAAGACATCCCGGAGAACAGGTGCAGGAAGTAACATGGCGAGAGGCTTACAAGGAAAAGGGGGCGGGGCCTATATGGGTTCTTATGCTCTACAACAGGATGTAGAACCTGAATGGCCCATTCTTACCTGCCTATGTAAAGAGCCAGCTAGTTTGAAGGTGTGTGCTCATTGTTGTTCTCCTTGCAGAGCCGATCAGACCTGGATTACGGAACTACAGGAAGCACCTGGGCGTATGAGGACTAGGAGGAAGAAGACTGCCAGAGGCCCTTACAGCGTACCCTACAAGAAAACAGAGGAAAACCATTGCTCCACATAAAGAACACCCAGAAGGATGCTGGAAAAAGAACTTTGAATTTTGCCAATCAGCACTTATTTTTGTTAAGTCTGAATAAAGACCAGCATTTTAGTTCCTTCAACCCGCCTGTTTTGCCTCATTGTCACATGATGTAGCAGCAATATCCAACTCCAAAGGTCTACAAGGAGGGATAGTACGGGAGCTGCAGGAAGCAGAGAAGAAAATAGAGGCAAGTATGCGAAAAGGCGAGCACTCCCCTGAGGAGGCTGGGATGATAAGACAGTTGCAACAGGATTGCGGGGAGCATTGGGTGTGATAATGTAACTTGAGCTATAAAAAGTATGTGGAAAGACAACACGCAGGGGAAGACAAGCTGGGAAGGCTACTAGCCTGGCTCTATAAGAGTGAGACGCCCAGACAAACAATTAGGGCAGTACGGGGAATGGATGGACAAATGCTAGATACCCAAGAAGGGGTCAACAGAGGCTTTCTAGAGTTTTATCTGCAATTGTATGGGGATATTGAGAAGGGTGAATGAGAGGAGGTGACTGAAATATTGGCGGATATTGGCCTTCCCAGGCTGGGGACTGCAGAGAGAAAGGCCATGGAGGTTCCAATTACAGGGGAGGAACTTGAGGCAGTGATTAAGTTGTTACCTACTAGTAAGTCTCCAGGTGCGGATGGACTCCCTAGTGAGTTCTACAAAACGTACAGGGCGGAAGTGGTCCCCCAGCTGTTGGCAATGCTAAACAAAGCTCTGGATAGAGGGATACTGCCGGAGTCCCTGAGGGAAGCGGTCATTATCCCACTTCTTAAGCCCAACCAACATTGCACGGACTGCGGGTCATACCGACCGCTATCCATGCTAAATCAAGATAGCAAGTGTTTGCAAACAGACTTAGACCGGTAATCAACAAACTCATTCATCCTGACCAGACTGGGTATGTACCGCGCAGGAGTATATCGGATAATCTTAGAAGGCTACATCATGTTATAGAACAAATGGAAGAGGACCCACAAGAGGTTGCTATAATCTCGTTGGATGTGGTGAAGGCCTTCGACTCGGTCAAGTGGTCCTGGCTGTTGGCGACCTTGAAGGAGTATTGGGTTGGGCCCACATACGTGAGATGGCAACAGCTGCTATACTGTATGCCCCTAGCCCCTGTTAAGACGGGAACAACGATCTCAGATCGATGGCAGCTTAGTAGGGGTACTAGACAGGGATGTCTGTGGTCCCTGATGCTGTTTATTTTAGCATTGGAACCTTTGGCGATATACCTGAGGCAGCAATTTGGAGAGGTGGAGATCAGCGCAAAGGGAGGGCAACATTTGATATTATTGTATGCTGATGATATGCTGCTGTATCTACGATACCCTGAAGAGAACCTACAGTATATTCTGGACGTGATGGAGAGATATGCGGCACTCTCAGGCCTAACGGTAAATCCCAAGAAGTCCTTTATATTTCCCCTATGCAGATATAAAGGGATACCTCAGGAGGAACTGCTGGTATTACAGATACAATGGGAGACCAGAACCTTCAAGTACCTGGGGATCGAAGTATACCATACGGTTGAGTCTGAATATAAGCATAACACTGAGAAGGCAGTGGCTAACATTGAAAGCAGCATGAGGTTCTGGGCCAAGCTCCCCTTGGCCATGATGGGGAGAGTGGCATTACTGAAGATGGTAGTGCTGCCTAGGTTGCTGCATTTCTTTGTGAACATACCATACATGATACCAAAGCGATTCTTTGTCAAGCTTGAAAGCATATGTAGAGGGTTTATATGGCACAATACTAGAAACAGGATAGCTTTGTGTAAGCTGCAGAACACATATGACCAAGGGGGCATCAAATTGCCCAACTTCGTGATTTACTATCTGGCCAGTCAGTTACAATATGTGGTTGGATGGTTATCGGAAGACTCAACATCAGAGTCCAGACTGCTGAGGGCTGAGTGTGTCCCGTTTTTCTTGAAAGAATGGATATCGGCGTCGAAGCAACAACAAGACAGGGAGGTAAGAATGTTAGACCTGGGATGGAAGATTTGGCGAAGAGCATGTCGGATCATGGGGAACCCGACCCCATGTTCCCCCACAAATGCCGCTGGTGGCATTGAAAGGAGTTGACGAGCAATTGAGGATGATAGTTCGCAAGCAGTGGGAATCGATTGGAATAGCTACGTTAAGGGATATTTTGCAAGAAGGTAAGTCAGTGTAGTTCAACACGCTGATGGCAGATACGGGTCTGGTGTGGAAGATAAAAGATACATGGTCAGAAATAGTGCTGGAGGATCCGCCCGATAGGACCATAGAAACATTCTATGATATGTCGAACGGTGGTCATGAAGTTTCCCGAATTTATGAACTATTGATGTCAAGGGTGGGGAAGGAGGTACTTCAGTTGAGACAGGATTGGGAAGAGGAAGCTGGGGAAACTATGAATGACGGGTTGTGGAGGTGGGGACAAAGATACCATAAGAAGGTATCTAGGAATGCAAGGTTGCAGCAGATCCAGTTATATATCACTCATAGGGCGTACTTGACCCCCTAGAGGTTGCAAGGTTCAAGAATGATGGGATACAAGCATGCCCCAAATGCAGTGAGGTGGATGCGGGAATGATACATATGTTCTGGGCGTGCCCTGAAATAAGGAAATTCTGGGGGGGGGTGGCCCACCTCTTGTATGAGAAAGGGATTAAACTGGAGGTAGAATATTTGTGGGCATGCATGGTGGGGGGATTTTCTAGGCCATGTAAGCAAGCACATGTCAGCAAACTCAAGGACTTGGCCTATGCATTGTCCAAGCGCAGAATTGCCATGGGTTGGAAAGCAACTAATAGACCAAGAGTGGATGTGTGGTGGCACGACCTTCAGAAATGGGTGGACGCAGAAGAAGCAGAGACATTGAGAGCCTGGAGGCACTTGGTATCTACTTTGTCAGAGTCGACCCTGACCAACCTTGATGATGAGGATTCTTTGGTGGGTGAGGGTAGGAGGACACCCAAAGAAAAGACGACCACAGGTGGTGATGGAGAGTAAGCTTGGGGGGGGGGCTAAAGGGACAACAGTGGATAAAACATGATACGGTAGATGTTAAGACTGGAATTGACTGTTTGGTTTGTTTTGGTTGTAGTGTTTGTTAAAATCCATAAAAATTGTTTAACAAAAATAATATTGCAAAGGTGAAATGATGAAGAGATACCAAGGGCAAATTAGAGAAGAGATGTGAAGAAAAAAGAGGAAGACAGGGTGAGGGAAGAAGCAAGAAAACAGAGAATTTGACAATGAATTAGAACGGAAGAGAAGGCAGAGAACACGCGACATAGATTGCATGGAGAAGGAAGTAATGAATCCTAATCCAGTAGTGACATGGGAGGATTTAGAAGACTTCTTCCCAGAATATGAATCATTACCAGGTCCGTCTAGAACAAATCTCGAGGATGAGTTTGACTCTAGAAGCATTGGGGACGCAATCGATAAAGCGTATCATAATATGAGGACTAAGAAAGAGTTCAAACGGAAGGGTAAAAATTATCAACTTGACAGTACACAGTTATTTGACAGAGGGAGCCTCATGTAGTGTCGAGCCCAAGGGATTGCCTCTAGATACTGACTTTGAATAGAGACGAAGAAGAGAGAAGTCACACAAGTTGGGCACAGGAGATGTCAGATGAAGACAGAGATACCTTCCGTGGGGAGGTGGGAGATGACGCATGTGGTCCTGAGGGATGTTTTTCAATGGATAAGGAAGTAAGATGGGTGGATTTGGACTTTCCTATACCTTGGCTGTCAGAATCATTGACACGGCTAGACCGACCCAAAGGGCGATCCAATGGTGAGAGGGGTGACTCGCCACCCTATGTGAGCAGGTTAAGGTCGCTGCCAGGAAAAAGGCGGCGCAGAACCATTGTTCCTGCTATAGATAGGCAGGTGATGGGAGACAAGAGTGAGTTTGGGGTTTTACAGTTTCCCTTATTATAGAAAGAAGGGGCCAGACCACAGAACATACCTTGGCCACAGATAGACAAAGATAATTTAAGGTGCAAACTCCTGAGTTTAACTTCTGGTGCTGGGAAATGGATACACGAGTTGGAGAAGATGACAGGAGGAAATACGTTGGCTATAGGGGACATTAAGGGTCTCCTAATTGCTATTCTTGGGGAACAAGCTGATGACGTTTGGTCGAGAGCAGGATATTCTGGTGTTACCATGGCGAACACTGCTCAGGATGGAGCACCGTTCAATAACTGTAGAGCGGCAGTCTGGAAAGCGATGTATCCCGAAACGTCAGATATGGGAGCTATAATGACAGAAAAGATGCAGGAAGGGAATGATCCGCTTGTTTACATTCAGAATTTCCAATAGCAATGGGCTTTGGAGACACGCGAGGCTTGGGGAAAATCCATGCATGTGTTCTATCATATATTGTGCCACGGGCTGCCAGACACAGTACAGAAGCAGCTCAAGAAGTTAGTAGGCATGGAAGCGAAACCATGGTCACAGATTCAGCTGACCATTGCGCATTATTGTAAGCTCTTGCAAGAAAAGAATCACAACAAAGACGATGTTAGGATAGGCGAAGAGGCAGAGTTAGTACAGAAAAAACTATCCAAGTACACCATAAAAGGGGCAATGTTGACTAGTGTAGACGGATCGAGCTCACAGTAAATGGCAAACATGCCACAGATGAATAACCAAACGCAGTAAAACCAAGGTAATAATGGGTTTGTACCACAGGGAAGGGGAGGTTTTCGAGGAAGAGGCTTTCAGAATAATCAGGGAAATTTCCAGAACAATCAAGGTGGGTTTCAAAACATGCAGAATGATAATCAAGACTTGCAGGATGGGCAGGGTAGGGGAGACCTCCTCCTATATGTTGGGTGTGTGGTATGACAGGGCATTTTGCTTGCACATGTAGAAGTCATGGGTTTGTGCAGAATAGTCAGTTTTCAAGAGGGGGGACTTCAAACCCACCTGCATATTCGCAGCAGAATGGAGATGGGTTTGCTCAGAATCAAACAGTGCAGCAGACACAAGTGCCGAGAATGCAGCAAGATTTGCAAACACAGCAAGCAGCAATCAATCCGCCACAAGGGCAGTCACAGCAGTCACCCATGCAGATACAGCAAAGCATGAATAGGGAACAGTTAATGGCTCCTAGAATCCTTTTTCAGGTACAGGGATGAGACTGTATCCACAATAGGACAGCTCACTGGGAGACTTGATATGTTCGATACATAGAGGAACCGAGGGTTGGCGTCAGTATAGGAGGCAAGAATTTTTCATTTTTAGTAGACACAGGTGTAACACACTCATGTATACGAGAGGGGGAATATTCAATGTCTGAAATGCCATGAATACTCAATGTTTCACAGGAGCTACAAGTAGAGTTCATTTTACTGAAGAATTATCAGTCTCTATAGGAGAGTGTGACATGTTGGTGCCATTGCTAAATTCAAGGCAGATACCTGTCAATGTGCTAGGTCGAGATTTAATGACCAAGTTGTTATGACGATTTTGTTCACGGATGAAGGCATAGTATGCTCAACACCAGGAATGCATTATTGAAACATGACTGAATTTATTATGGCATTTGCAGGACAATTGGCCATGCGAGGAGTTCCATTGGAACCGGAAGTTTTTCATTATGGGGTATGCATTCTGTTAAAGTGGCTACCAGGCTTAGTGGGTAGAACCTTGAGAGTACATGATGAATTCCTATTTAGACCAAGGATACCTATGCTTGAGGAAAAGGGACAAGTCTTTCCCTTAGAATTACAAGCAGCCATAGAGCGAGGAGAAATGGCTTTACTTGATGGCACTGACAATGAAGGAAGATAATGGTGCACCATAATTGCCATTGGAGAACATTACAGATTGGCTGATGTCACCGATGAGGATATGTTTAGAGATCATCCATCTGATGATGATGATGATGATGATGAAGTAATATTTGAGATGAGTATTACTTATTGGGTGACAGCAATTAAACGTGAGGTGCGTCAGAAAATGATGATGGCACAAAAACGTCCTGAGTATTTTGATGAAGACATGGACAACAGGCCCCTATGACGTAGGCTTATTGAAGTGTGTCGGAGAAGTGAAGATTAAATTGAAACCAGGAGCAATTTTACCTCGAGCACGACAGTATCCTATGTCTTGAGAGGCAGATGAAGGTATTTTTAAGACAATATCTGCTATGATGGAACAAGGTATCTTAGTGACGTCAGAGTCAACATGTAATACTGCGATTTATCGAGTGAAAAAGGGGAAAAGGGGGTTGTGGCATTTAATTCAAGATTTACGCCCGATTAACCAGATTGTAGAGGCCGAGTTCCCTCTAGTTTCTAATCCTGCTATGATCCTAAATAATATCCATGTTGAAGCACAATATTTTACTGTGATTGATTTGAAAAATGCGTTTTTCTCAATCCCATTGAATAAAGACTCGCAAGATCTGACGTCATTTATGTTTAGACAGACTCGCCTGAAGAGTACTCGCTTGCCCCAGGGGTACTGTGAGTCTATGTCGATTTTCAAGCGGGTCCTACAAATGGACTTTAGCAATATTGGTTTAAAAAATGTATTGCAATACGTGGATGACATATTGTCTGTAGCACCTCAGAGGAAGAGTGCAGGCGCGGTTCTGTTCAGCTGATGATTATTCTTGCTGACAAAGAATATAAAGTTGACAAGGAAAAATTGCAGTATTGTCAACAAGAACTGTTGTATATAGGCCAGTAGATTACTCCTGAAATGGCTTAGGCTATTTTGAAAATCACTAAACCACACACGATAAAGCACATGCAAAGAATTCTGGGACTATGTAACTGTGAGAGCATGGGTCTTTGATAACAGCTCATATATAAGGCCCTTATTGCAAGCTCTGAAGAAGGCACAGGAAACGCAAGAAAAAATTATCTGGACTGAGGAAATGGAAGAAGGGTTTGACGAATCGAAAAAAGCAATTTATACAGCTCTAGTTTGAGGGATTCCCAATTATGTTGAGGAATTCTGTTTGTTCTCACACATGGATGGCACTGTTATGACGGCAGTCCTCATGCAGAGAACCATGTTGGGATATAAGCCCCTTGCATATTGCAGTGGGGTTCTAGAAACAGTAATGAGAGGTCATTTTCCTTGCAAACGAATTTTTGGCAGCCGCCGCGTTCGCCATTGAGAAGGCTGCAAGCATAGTGATGGGATGCTCTATGACGTTATTTGTTGAACCATTTTATTGTTTGCCATTTTAGAAAAACCGAAAGGTATGTTGACGTCTCAAAGGGCTTCTGTATACGAGGTGGTCATATCGAATCCAGCGATTAAAATAGTCCGATACAGAATAGTGAACCCTGCCATGTGTATAGCTGAACCACTGGCGGAAGATGAGCATGCACATGATTGTTCAAACTATGAAGAATTTTATGACCAGATCCTTAGGATAAAAGAAAATGCTTTGGCAGGGGGAGAAATTGTTTTTATTGACGGTTCTTCAAGGATCGATCAAAATGATGGACAGAGTTATAAAGGTGCTGCTGTGGTGAAGCACACAGCAAATGGGGAGTTTCAGGTACTTATAAGTACATGACTACCGTCTCACTATTCAGCACAGGCTGCAGAATTATTGGCGCTGATATCACGCTCGAGAGACATGCAGAACAGGATGTAACAGTGTACAGTGACTCTGCCTACGTGACGTCAACAGTGCACGCAGGGCTAGCACGCTGGAAAAGGAGGGGTACATTAGAGCGGATGGCACTCCAGTGCAGCACGCAGCCTTATTCAATAGGCTTATTAAGGCACTAGAACACCCAGTAGCAATTGCAGTCATTAAATGCGCAGCTCATACTAAAAGGGCACATTTTTATTTTACGTGGAAATCAAGCAGCCGATGACAGAGCCAAACGCCTTGCATATTCAGATAATGTCATGATGAATGTTGTCACATTGGATGTGAATAAAAGCATGGTAGTGATGAGTGTGTCTGAATGTTATAGCAATCTGTCTAGGAATCAGTTGATAGAGGTCCAAGGGGAAGCACCTCAAGATGAGAAAGACTTATGGACGTGGAGAAGGTATTCTTTAAAACCCTCTTAAGCACTGTGGTGACAAGACAGCACTGGTAAACCGGTGATGCCTGTAGCCTTATTAAGGGTGGTGTTGGAACAGCTACACTACCCTGCGCACACAACTGGAGAGAACCTTGCAGCAACCATTGAAGAGGACTGGTTTGTGCCAAATTTGTTAGAACACGTTGCATTTTATGTAGTAAATTGTATTGTATGTCAAAGGTTTACTGCTGGGCACACTTCGCACAGTTAGGGGAGTTATTCTGAGACCTAATGGTCCCTTTCAACATTTGCACATTGACTATGTTGACAAGCTGCAAGTATGCAATGGATATACATATATGATTTTAGTAGTTTGTCCCTTTTCAAGGTGGATTGAGGCTGGTCCATGTACACACCCAGATTCCACCTGTGCAGCAAAATATTTAGTAAGAGAAGTGTTTCCTAGATGGCGAATATGTGAAGTATTAAGATCAGATAATGGCCCTCATTTTGTAAATGATGTCTTTGAGCAAATAAGCTTGCTGCTTGGCATAAACCATACGGTTTCCTCAGCTTATCATCCGCAAGAAAATGGGATTTGGGAGAGGCTCAATGGCCTATTAAATTAAAGGATAGCCAAACTCAAATTGTCCCTGAAGAAAGAAAGGATGGTTGCATTGCCTACCACTGGCATTATATGCGTTGAGGAACCAACCAGGTTCAGACTATAATCTTACCCCTGACGAGATAGTGACAGGGAGGCGAATGAGGACACCTCTCACACCTCCATCTAGAGTTAGAAGTGATGCCCAGCCAACTGCAGAACTGTTAGGAAAGGAGCTACGCGATTATTTTACATGCATAACTTCCAGTATCTCTGTCATTTCAGATCAGCTCAAGCGAAAAGGGTGTGGGGCCTCGCAGAACACAGAAGGAGATGCTTCAACAAGTGGAATTAAAGAACTATGTCTTCCCAAACTATTCCCTGGAGATGCGGCCCTAATCTGCAACTTCACTAGAAGGTGGCACAAGCCCCGTTTCAACGGCCCCTTCGTAGTGGAAGACGTTACGCTGTCTGCAATCAAAGTGCAAGGCAGATGCACTTGGATATTTCTTGGAGACGTGAAAATGTATGCTGGAGAGACCCCGTCACCCCCATACCCATCGGAAGCAAGCATCGGGGAAGAACCACAGCATGTGCAGACTAGGTCTATGATGAGGAAGAAGGACGCAGAAACTGCTGAATAAAGATAAAGAGTTCATTGGACTGTGGCTTATTTCTGGACACTCTTTTTAGTCATTGAAAAAGGAGTTAAGGGAAGATATTTGTTCTTGAAGCCACAGGAGTTTGTTGACATTGGACTGAGGCATGCTTAAGCCTTGATAAGAAGAACATATGCCAGATCTAGAGTTCCATATCGACGACTGCAAGAGGCAACAGTTCCCAGATTCCTTTGTCACTGAATTCCTGTTTGGAGGTGTCCATGGTGATGCCCAATGACAACATTTCACGGATTGTATTTAAAGTTTTTCTGTTCATTTTGCGTGCATACCCTGCGCTTGTGGGGAGAACTACTAGTGTTCATCTGTTGCTGCAAGACCCTAAGAATGGTCCAATCATGATGAGATTGCTCACAGCCATTATGGAGCAGATTCTCCAGCTTCCTGATTATAGTGGGGAAAACGCAAATGCCCCTATCAGCGGATAATGCACATAGACTGGTCAACCTAGTATTCCATTACCTGATTGAGGAATGCTCTCACCTTGTTGACAGACACACAGAGGTCCGCTTGTTCCTGAGAGACCCGAGAAATAATGCAGCACTTAATGAGATATTGAGAGACATAATAACAGGTGCATTTCTATTCAGAGAGAACAATAAGCACTGAGTGAGATTTTCGAGGGACAGCTCCGAGGTCTACTGATTAAAGAACTTTTATTTCATGCTGAGAAAGAATCATCATGTCATCTGATGAAAAGCCAATTCGTGGCATTCATTGGGAATTTGTGTTCACCCTTGACCAGTAACAGTCAGCTGATCAAGGAAACCTGTGAAGCCGACTCAGCAGCTTCCCGAGTAAATGCATAATGTTGAATGATTAAAGATTATTTTTTACTTCCACAAAGAAGAAGAATGGGATGTATCAACAGCAACTTTATTATGGCAGATCCTGAGGGACGTCCACAATGTGTAAGAAGTCATTGCTGTAAATGGTCCTACCTGTGTGTAATTTACATTTGCATTTTGTTCATAGTGCTACTGCTCTCACTTACAGTACGTACTTCTTATTATATAGATGTAAAGGAAGCAAAGACTCTTGTGGATCTTCCTATACAGAAGGAAGGTACAGATGCAACAACTACAAGGCAGCCAAGAACATATGTAATTGTTCCTGCTCTAGAGGTACTCATGAAAGCACCTACTCTTGAGATAGATGAATCTAAGTTACCTTTTGGAGGGAGGTCACATGCAGAGATTATAGCAGACTCCATATGGCCAGCTTTTGCTGCTGCTAAACAGAAATTCCGGGATAGGAAAATACTTCCAGACCTTTCTCCTAGACAGATAGTACATGTAGAGACACCCAGTCCACTGACAAATGTTTCTATGATTGGTCCAGTAAGAAGAAACTATGCTGACATACTTCATGAAATGATTATAGAGGATCATAAGAAAAGAACGAGATCTAAGAGAAATGCTAAGAGGATAATTATGAGCTAAATGATTACCTGGATAGCACAGCACATTTGGGGAGTAACATATGGTACCAGCATATGAAAGAGGAAGGAAGAAGGACCTCCAAGGAGGAATGCTTTGTATGTGCACTCCTGCCTTATAGTATGGGGAAATCTAAGATCTTCATAGCTATTGAAATAGACGTCCAGACAGCATATTGTCTTTCGCACATAGCACTTTGCTGCACAAGAGGCTAGTTTCTGGGCCGAGATGCCTATCTCAAATGGGCTACTGAATGGACAGATCCAGATGAAGATGATTATGTGCTAAGAGACAGAGCGCATACCAAGAATCACGTGATCAGGTACAGAAAACCTGGAGTAAAAGGAGCTGGAATTAGATGGGAAGTAAACAGAAGACTTGAGAGTCCGGGAAAGTCTAAAGAAGATGTCAGAAGATGTAAAAACAGAGGACAGATGCAGATCTGGGGATCAGTACTTTCTCCAGGTGGATGGGAAGAAGGAGTGGTTATCTGCAGTGCTTGGGTGATAATTGGTAGCCCTGAATCGACTATTAGCATGATACAACATGGATGCAAGCCTCTATGGCCAAGTCTTGCCAAGTTGCTGACCTGGGTCGAAGATGGAGGAGGACCCTTGCAGATAGTACCGTTGGAGAATGCAAAATTGTGCTTCAGAAACTATGGCACAAAACGAGTTGGGTAGAATCAGAACTGTGGGGAATCTTTGATGTACCAGGAATGAAGATTGGGATAGCAGTAATAATGGATCACTATTGGGCCTGTGGATCTAGAGTTTATATAAAACTGCCAGAAAACTGGGGAGGACTTTGCTCGATAGTGAATGTTCATGCTCCAGCGCTGGTGATTCCTAAAAGTGACCTGAATCTTGACAGTTTCCCGAAAGCAGATGCTCACATAAGGAAGAAGAGATCTGTGGAGCTGATAAGAAGAATGAAGAGGGAGAATTATTTCTCAGCCAAATCAATAGAAACGTTTGATGCTATTCCATATGAACACAGACTGTTCAGCCAGACTTTGTTGATATTTATAATGATTTTCTTGCCAAGGATCCAGGTTGGAGCAAATACCAAATGGCTGCAGATTACCAGATGGGAATTGCTACAGATGATCAACAAGACCATAAAGGGATTCAATGCTATCAGAGAAGAAATGAGAGCCATTCGACTGCTGACTCTTCAGAATAGATATGTCCTGGACATGATCACAGCTATGGATGTGTAAAAATTCGGAGAATCATGTTTCACGTTCATACCTTCTCATGACGACGAGAATGGTACCTTGACAGAGGCCATAGACATGCTAACTAAGCTTCACGGCCAGATGATAGACGAAGTCGAAGACATCGCTGATGACAGTTGGTTTGGAGCTCATTTTTCTTGGATTCCCCAACGGATGGCAGACATTTTCAAGTTTCTTGGAGCCCTGATAGTAATGAAACTGCTTGGATTTTGTGTGATCAAGATAATAATCTCACAATGCAAGAAGACTGCAAAGAAAGCCATATGGATGAAAATCATGATCAATGTTGAGCAAGGATGGAAGGCCAGAGACTTGACAGATGAAGAAATCAGAGACTTTGTGAAGGCCAGTATCCATGCACCTGAGGGAACGAAGTTCCTGTATCCAAAGAACCATAAGAAGTATGTGGGAGAATGGATCTACTGCAATCCAAGTGGACAGTGCATACCTATGACTTGGAACAAATACGAGCAGGTAAAATCAGCTGGATGCCTAAAGGTAGTCATAAAAATATGGATCCCAAAGAAGCATTTCTTCAGACAAGGATATCTAGATGTGAAGGATGAAGGGAAAGTGGTTGATGAATCACCCAGATGAGGGAGTGTAGAGGAGGAGCCAAGTACCCCCACCTCAACCACTTTGCCCATATTGCCTATATGTTGGGAACCACATCTGAGACACGTGCAGTACCATTGAGAATACTGATACCAAAGAGAAGCCTGGAAGCAAGGTTCCATTGAGAAAGCCATACCTGCATACGAAAAAGTATGATGGCCATTTGATTGAAATCCCGGATGAAGCAGAGAAAATGAATGGCAAAGATGAATGGTGACGTCACACAGAGTTGAGTTGACATACACAGAGGATGCAGAGACGAGAGAATGAAGATATTCTATAAGGCATCAAGAAAGTATCAAAGATAAGTGACATCTTGGGATCAAGGTGAAGAATCTTATGCTACAGAACTGATGAAGATATCAAGTCATTTTACACGTGTACAGTTCCAAAGAAACGCAAGCAGATGAAGTTTTCTTGAGGCTAGCTTTATAGTGAATATATTGTGGCAACCGCCAACGTATACATGAAGGGACTGTAGTAAGCACTTAGCACCTTATGAATTGCTGCTATCATTAGCACTTTAGGAATTGCTTCTATTATACACATAGCATTTTGCTATAAAAGTATAGTTACTAAGCTGCTAGAAGCACTAACAGCATACTTGCACTTATAGCTGCTAGAAGCACCATGCACTTTATTATGATTATTTGCACTTATGGCAGCACCTTTGAGTCTGCAGTAGACACGCATCGCACAGAGTCCAGTCATTAACAAGCGGGCAATGTGTGGCAGTCAGCATAGAATTCAGACTATGCATCAACACAGATATCAGACAGTGCTTCTAGTCAACCACATACCTGCCTTTCATTACGGCAGCCCTCACAGACGCACTGGTAAAATAACGGAGCTAACTCAGGAGTTTCCCATTGCAACCGTCTCCTGTTTACATTTATGCCATTAGAGCAGAATGGAGACGGTTTTCGTTTACGTTTCCGAATTTGGGATAGTAATGGCAAATTACTGCAACACATGATGCCAGCAGTTTGTTAATTAAGCATATGGTTTCATATATATAATCAGATTGTATACATGAGTGGAACGCTATGGAGTTAGACATTTAATTTACTGTTAACGTTTTTTATCTGTCTGAACTATAACATGCAATGCAGTCAGTATATTACATACCCTGTCCACTTGATGACCACCTAATTACACTGTTCCAAGATGTCTGACCTGATACCTATGAAGTTAAGGCTAGTCATTGATTGTATACTATTCTACAAGGAATGACCATAGAAAGTATGAGAGCTTTATAGTACTGTACCTATGTTTACACCCTGAACGTGACCAAGCGTTGTGTGTACCGCGAAACGCTACGTTTTTGCAGTGCTTTTCTTCTTTTTTCCATGACATTATAATTAATAAAGGACATTTTTGTTGCCTAGCATACTTCTGGTGATTGGACTCAGAGTTCGGAGAACATTTTCTCCTCTGGACTGCTCTTGGAGTGCACTCCAAACACTCTGTACTGCAGTACAAAGCCTTTACCATATATATATGAATAAGTAAAAGGATGGATGTTTCCACTATGTATTATAGCAGTGCTGGACTAAAGAAATAAGGCCTCTTTTCTAGTATGTCACAGTTAAAAACAATTGAATGCAGAAGTGAATCTCCGAAGACGGGGCTGGATGAGCTTAGGAAGCCAAGGTTTTATCAAACTGGAGTAAGCCGACATTGGATACAAATTGTGTGAAAGAACAAAACTCCTGTTTAAAAGGCATGAACAAACAAGGAAGATGTCAGAGGTCTATTAGAAAATAGTATTTTAAATACACTAGAAGCTCGAAATCATGGTCTACAGTCACGTGAAAGGATGAAATTGGACGAACAAGGCTCCCAAACCTATGCATGAAGGCAGAGCGTCCCTTCACTCCCTTGAACTCTCCAGAGCAAAGAACATTCCCAAGGAAAAGTTCAAAGTCCTAATTTACAGCAGACCACTTAGGTGATGATAGATGAGTATGCTAATAGGTGGGAAGCCATGGTTAAGACAAGCTCACCAGCACCTGGAAGCCCAGCCTGTGTGCTGCTAACGTAGGTGGAAAAGTACTGACGGAGGTTAGAATGCCAACCAATTGTTGGGGGCCAAATAATTAAGGGTCCTATAGTTTGTGTAGCCAATGGGACGTCGTAAATTTAGTGACGTTCATAGTGGCCATTTTAAAGGGAGGGCTTAGTTGCCCCACCTGGTGTTAAGTAACCAATCACATAGTTTTACTCTTTTAGACTAGTATGGAACGTATACTTAGATGTTCACTGAGAGCCTATCACCGTTACTCGTAGATTTTTGTAGTTTGCCACGTAGGATGATGTTAGTAGATACATAGGTTAACGTCATCAATGACGAATTTTCACAATAAGTATGTGTTTTTTTAAAGATGCACTGAGAGAGAGAATTGCACTGCGACGTCTGTTGATGTCCGTTGTACTCCCTGTTTTAGATAAATGACATTAAAACAGTTCTCTTTTTTGCCAACTACCTGAGTCGTTTCGATTATTGATGTATGAATACATTCTGCATCCCCATCCATCTCCATCTCCAGGGTATTGCTACTCATCTTAAAGAGCTGGGGTCATCCAGTTCAGAGCACACGCCTCAGGTGTTCTGCTTGCTTCACCTGCCGGCCACAGGTGTTGCTTATCCTCCACCCAACCTTGTCCTGCAAGGGCGGAAATGAAGCAGTGGGCCAGGCATTCTGGGAAGCATAGTCATTTAATTAAAGCAGCATGCTGGCTGCAAAAAACCTGGAATGGATCCAGAAGTGAAGCAGATTGGAAAATAAGGATTTAGTGCTCCCAATTTACCAGAGCACTGTAGCATAAGGTTCAGAAGGAAAGTTCAGTAGGGAATAAACCCCAAATCATGCCCCCAAGTGGAACAGGAGCGAAGGGAGCGAATCATGACGGTGTGATGCCATTATGCTGGGGGCGTCCGCTGAGACCAGTGCTGCACAATCCAGAAGTCTGCAATCTCCACTATGAAATGTGATGAATCTAGGGAATTTGTTCCCACTCCCCAATGGGTAACCACCCCATTTGGGACTAGGGAGGTGAGCCAGCTAAGCCTAACACCCCCCCTAGAAGACAGGCAACCCCTAGATACGGGTCTATGCTATCCTCTTTTGTCCCAAAAACAAACTGCTTTATTGGTTATATGGGAGTTAACCTTCATGATAACTGATACATAAAGGGCTGTTGTGGTTAATGACTCCTTTACGGACAGAAGAACTGACAGACCTCTTTGTTGTGGGGAAAATAAAACTCCAATCAGACTTCAACAAAAGGAGGGGATCCACCCGTGGAGCAGCAGAGGTCGGAAAACCTCCCCCTGGAAGCTGTGGCACGAGACAGGAAGCATACGCCAGCATGCCAAACCCAGGTGCGGAAAATCCTGCAGAAAAGTTGCTAGCACTGCAGGGAGACAAACTGGAGAGACCCGTTCACAGAGAGCCTTGAGCAGAGGAGGTTGCCCGAGTGGGAAAGAACAGCCACGATGAGGAACAGATGTGAGACCCCTGTGGAAAGGCAGCAGGGAGGAAGCCAAGGCTGCAAACCACACAAAACCCATGGAGGGAGGTCAGGAGAAGAAGCTGTCTTGCACTCCTGGAAGGCCTGCCCAGAGGAGCACTTCTCAGAAGCAGAAGGTACGCAGTCGTTTTAGGGAACTGGAGGGTTGGCAAAAACATCCCAGGAGACCCCAAGGCAGGTGAGAAACAAACCTATGGCTGGGTGAAAGACTGCACCCACGGCGGGGTAGAAGCTAGATACCAGGGCAGGTTGGAAGCGAAGCCCCAAGGCAGGGAGGAAGCCAAAGCCCAAGGCAAGGTGGAAGCCAAACCCCAAGATTAGATGGAAGCCAGGCCCCACGGCAGGGTGAGAGACAGACCCCCAAGTCGGGGTGAGGAATCAGAGACCCCAGCAAGGGGTAGAAACCAACATATACCTACTTGGAGAGAGTACAGCAATATTACTGGGTGGGGAATCCCAGGAAAAGACCTGGTTGGGATCTATAGATGCCAGGAAGCACCCGCAGATTGAACACAGACGTGAGACAGTGTCTGTGAATCACAAGTAAGAGAGACTAATCAGAGACTAAGGGCCTCATTACAAGTCCCCTGGTATCCCACCGGTAATTCCAGTGGGATAATGGGGACTACCGGACTGTCTCTGCCGCCCGCTATCCCGGTATTACCGGGTGACAGAAACACTGGTTCATCCACATCCGATTGAGTCCTAGTGGACTCCATGTGATGGGATGCCGCAATCACCGATACCGGTGGTTTGCGGCAATTGTCTGCCGGTAGGGGCCTGAACTACCAGCAGATTTGGAGTTTCTGGTCTGTAAAGGTGCCGGTGAACATTGTTACCGGCACCTTATTTCCGGACTGGCAAACTCCAAATGAGCTTATAAGACTCAATACCAAAGAAGAGAGGAACTATAATCGAAACTTGGTGTCCTGATGGGAACTTTGCAACGGGGCAAGGAGCCGCCTGTCTTTTTAGCAAGAGACATTACCGTGGGGTCAGAAACAAGCCACCCTTCATTTGTCGGGCAAAAGCCCTTATTGTACCTTTTGTTAAGAGTTGGGTTATTTTCATGTGGCAGAGACAGAGTCAGACTAGAATACGTTTCTGGATAGCGGACTTGATTTCTTTCTAAGAATTCTTTTCTTTAGATTAGGGCTAAGAGCTTAGGTGTTGAGACATTCAAAATAAAGAAACCTTTGAGCAAGATGACATCTCTTCCATCTCCTGATTCTGACTTGCCACAGAAAACACAAGCGGCAGGTCAAACAGTGCTTTCTTAACAAGCTCCGTACCTGTTCCTTTCTTCTTATGAGTAGTATTATACCTTCTGTATCCTCGCCTTGGCCTTGATCTTGGCTCTGACCCTGCTTGCCCTGGATTTTCCAATTGGCTTTATGATTTGCAGGACTGCGACTTGCAACCATTGTTTGAATTGGATTCTATTCAGATATTTGATGTGTGACTCTCTGTCTGTATTGACTCTGGACCTTGGGATCGAACTTACTTTATCTGAATACTGATCATTTAAGTGTGTCCTCATGGCACTAGGGGTTAGGCCATTGCATCTCCAGGTATGGTTCAATTTTTTTTATGTCTCTTTCAACATATTGACAACTGAATTCCTGACCAATAGACACTACTGGCCTGCAAGAGAGGGAGGAGAAGATATTAGACTTAAAATACCTTTTCTTGCCATAGGCAGGTAGAATCCAAAGTCCAGGGGAGTGTGTGGGAGGTTGCTTCTTCCTGTGACACAGATATTGTTTTAACCCTCCCCCCTTTTCCTGACACAAACACTTTCTCACAGACAGTTAATTGTGAGCGACAATGGACTAACACCAGAGCTGTATACCTGACATGTCCCAACACCCTGGTCAGGCAATTACTAATCATTACACACACCTGACTCCCATCACACTTCCCCACATGGATAAAAGGCGGAGCACGAACGCACACTCTGAGCAAGGAAAAGCACACGAGGAAGCAGATTTAACACATGGAGAAAGGCAGCGAGAACGGAGAGGGTTGCAAGGAGGGAAGTACCCTTGACCTCTAGAAACCGCGACTTTCACGATCATTGGAATGTGAGAAGCCTAAGACCGGCAACTGAAACTGAACAAACCTATGCTGTGCATCAAAGGTATCTGAGGCACTCCTGTGTCAATAACCCAGGCTGGGAGAATTGCTGCTGTGGTACTCTCCTTGGCTCCTGCCAGAAAGCAGCGCCAGTAAAAGCAGCACAGCCAGTGAGTCAGAGGAACTGATACGAAATCAGCTTATGTTTGAACCAAGGTCTAGTAAAATCCCTATACAATCGAAAGACTTTGATCTACAAACTTGAGAAAGTAACGGAAGTGAATCCCGCATGGTGAAAATAAGGGAAGTGAATCCTGTGAACAGTGAAAGCAAATGTGAATGTGCAATCAGCAAGAGTGAACCCAAAAGAGGGGGGCTAACAAGAAGGGGCAAAGTCTAAAGTCCTGAGAAACAGTGTGTTGACAAAGGCAAGGGATGTCCACCAGTACTGTTTAAAAAGACATTGAAAATTGGGCATGAAATGTCTGCGCCCGGAAGAGGGGGGCCCAACGTGAACTGTGAAAGAGAACTTTGTGTATATTTGTGTATTGAATACATCAGGCCCTGGAAGGCAAGAGACTTTCCAAGAAAAGGAGACTTGGCCATCGATGGTCTGGATAGCTGTAAGTGGAACTGACTCGTGCTGGGAAAGCTCGAGTGTGTGCTGTGCTCCAAGTTCCATCTTACCCGTGCTCCAAACGTGGGGAAGGGAGATCCAAGCTACCACATCCTGATATATTATTTGTGAACACATTTCTTTTTCTGACAACTATCCCACACCCTTTTATTTATTAGTTGTGAGGTTTGGCAATAGGTTTCTTAGTATAGGCCCTTATTATTTGACACAACACCACTAGGACTTCCTTATTTTTCCTTTTGATGGTCAACGCTTGCTCCCATCTTAGATTTAGATTTAGACTAGGTGGTTTTTCCAAGACCAAGGGAATGGAGATTTCCTCTCCCGGTTGCCCTGTGAAACAGATGTGGCTACATCGCATGGGGGAAGCATATGTGAGAAATGTAAGGTGTCTCACCCAGTAGGCCCTTGGCATCTGTCATCCAGGTGGCCAAGGCACAGCCATCGCTATTAGATCCAGTTCCTGGGGGTGTACCAGTGCAGGAGGATCATCTGGATGAGGGGTCTTCAGGGAGTTGATTTGGGACAACGAAGGGTGAGACACGGTATCCCCCATCATGTAACACCTTTTCCCCATCCTACCAGGTAGGATATCTAGAAGCTCAACTCTCCGCCCCTTTCCCGACACAAACACTTCCTCACAGACAGTTCATCGTGAGCGATAACGAACAAACACCAGAGCCGTATACCTGACATGTCCCAACCCCCTGGTCAGGTAAGGTCAGGCAATTACTAATCATTACACACACCTGACTCCCATCACACTTCCCCACATGGATAAAAGCCAGAGCACGAAACCACACTCTAAGAGAGGAAAAGCACACGAGGAAGCAGCAGTTCCAAGATGGCAATTTAACATAAGGAGAAAGGTGGCGAGACCGGAAAGGGTTGCAAGAAGGGAAGTACCCTAAAACCAGGAACTGAAGCTGAACAAACCTACGATGTGCATCAAAGGTATCCGGGGCGGTCCTGTGTCGATAACCCAGGCCGGGAGCAGCGATTGCTGCTGTGGTACTGTCCTTGGCTCCTGCAAAAAAGCTGCGCCAGTAAAAGCAGCACAGCCGGTGAGTCAGAGGAACTGATACGAAATCAACTTATGTTTGAACCAAGGTTGCAAGTGGCAACATTATATGAGGAAATCCATAACGGACAGTGTTTGAAGCGCATATGATGAGAGGCACGAGCAAGTGGAACCTAAAGGAGTGAATGTACTTTGGAAAAGCCAACTAAGGTACCGTGCATAGAGTGGTCCGGCGCCACGTGGGTGCTCATTCGAAGGTCTCTGTTAGGTATCCAACTGAATGGCAACTGCATTGTAAAAAGGGAACTTTGTATCGAAGTGGTCCTGCGATGGGTCGAGCTAAACCCTGTGCACATTTGAAAGTTTTCGATAAGTGTAAAGTGAACTGCAATTGGCCTGAGCCCGGCTGAGAGCGACTAATTGAATGTGAAGAAGGGATCTGAGCCCGGCTGAGGAGGATCCGGGGTGATCTGTGAATCACCTGAGAAGGAAACATTTTTGGAAGCTGAATGAACTGTAATTGGTCTGAGCCCAGCTGAGGGAGACTATTGAAAGTGAAAATAAAGGGACCTGTGCCCAGAAGAGGGGGATCCCCCATAATAGAAAAGGGATCTGACCCCAGCTGTGGGGGTTCCAATGATAGACACCAGAATCATGTAATTATAAGAAGAAAGGAACTTTCTATTTTTATTTTGTACATCAAGCCCTTTGAGTCAAGAGACTTTGATGAGAAAAGAGACTTCAGCACTGAAGGCCCTGGGGGTGGAAAAGAGACTGTATCCTCGTGTCAAGGAAGCCAGAGTGTGTGCTTGGCTCAGGTGAACCGCCTTGCCCCGTGCTGAAAATGTGGGCCAGGGAGGCCAACGGCCTGAACATCCTGATTTAACATTTTGTGAACATTACCTCACGCTATTTGTAAAGTAGCAGTAAGGATTGGCAATAGGCTTTTTAGTATAGGCCCTTTTCTTTTGACAAGATTTCACTAGGATTGTATTATTATTATTTGATGGTCATAGCTTGCTCTGATCTGTAGATGTAGCTTTAGATATGTGTTCTTCACTCCCTTGTTAAAGGTAAATAAACACCCTGGAACCGTGGTCACTTGTGTCTGTCTTACTTCAATACCATGCCTTCCTTACATATGGTGTCAGTGGTGGGATGTGACTCAATTGAAACAAATGTGGGAACCCTACAATTTCAGAAGCTTAATCATAGAGCCTCCAGCCCCTCTGTTGCCACAAAATAATCAATAGGCTTCGATATCTGTAGCAGTAGAGAGGCTACTATCCCTCCTGGGAAAAGAGGAATGATTCCCACAGACTGGGTTTTAATACCCCCTCCTGGGTGTTACATAAGATTGGCCCTAAAATCTGGCCTGACTTGGAAGTTCAGTATAGACGTTCTAGCAGACGTCATCGATCCCGACTTCCGGTGAGACATAAAGGTTCTCCTACAGAATCATTGTGAGATCCCATTTAAAGTACATTGTGGGGGCCAAATTGCCCAAGAAATTCTGGAAAAGGCTCTATTTCCTCATTTTGAAGAAGGTGAATCAGACAAAACAGAAAGAGGTACCTTAGGCTTTGGGAAAGCTTATAAACCTAACATCGAAGGGCAAGAGCTACCATCTATCCCAAATTGGCCTTTTTCCAGTGAAAAGATCCAGCCCTCACTGAAGCTTTTTTACAAGCTATTCCAGAAGGAGAAGGCATAGAAAAGGGGAGCCAAAAACTAGAGTAACAGGGGATACCAGGAATATCCAATTACTGTGACCTGGCCTGGAAAGAACAAGCGCAAAATTAACATAAAAGGTCAGAGTAGTAAAGTGTTCCGGTGGCCACTGTTGGTATAGTTACAAAACCTACAAACTCATACTAAATTCTGAGTACATACAACAACCATAAGGTACATGCGTCTGTCATATAACGATTCTTATGAGGTGAAACAATTAAATTCAACCCAGTAGACGCTCAATCAATTAAGTATTTGTTATTTATTAACATTTATTAAATAAATCACTAGAAAAAGTCATATTTTAATAAAAATATACAACAACATTAGTATCAACAATATTTCATGTAGAACAGTCCCTACAATTCATTAATGGACTGATCTGATACACCATTCTCATCCATGAATCACATCCAACCACACTACAACCATACCACATACATACACTAATCATTCAGAAGATCAATCACAATCCATACAATGATAAAAAAATGTATCCTCAGTAAAATCTCAAATATAAAACATCATTATACCACATCCAATCCCTTATTAGTACGAACCATTAATATGACACCTAAGAGCCTATTCCATGTTATTATGGACTTTCTTGGCTCGGGTGGATTTGACTTCTAATTTTGCTAACAAATAACAAAACATCCCCAACCCGACATGTTTCTTTCTGTATATCATCCAGTAGACAGAAATTCTTCAGGGACACTATGGTCCAGCGGAGTCAGATGGATTGTACATAGAAAAGAAGGAATTTTGTAGAATACACCAACAGAGTACACCTAAATGCAAACAAAGTCAATTAGGCTAAAATGCTCAAATTACATGATTGACCATTACTGCCATCGTATTTTCAATAAACATGGCGTAGATTAGGTTATTAATACCTCTGAACTCTCTTCAACAATGGAAACAGAAAGCGGACCGTAATCCACAAACCAATAGAAGACACCATAATGAATTGGTGCCTCTGAAATCTATCCACCATCACCATCACCTCGTGGTACCTCTCAGACACTCAAACTCAACCAAGTAATACCTCACCGAAGGGTGAAACCTCGAGTTACCAAAAAGTCCATAAAGCCCGGACACCACGGGATGAGAGAGATCCCACAGTGAAAGTCATCATTATAAAGACACTTACATTTCGTATTCTGTGATTTTGTAATGGGAGTACCCGAACAAGGGTGACTCACAATATCACACCGATGGGGGCACCGCGTCACCACGAAATCACCCGGCGTCCAGGCACTAATGTTTTTAGAAGGAAAAGCCTCAACCTGTGTTCAATACATGAGTGATGGCAACTTGATACCTGTCTGTAAACGCAGAAGCGAAAAACACAAACAAAAACAAAATAAGAAGCCATACACTATGTGAATCCGTGGAAATCAACATGGAGAATCTTATGTATTAGCGTAATGTCTGAAGGGCAGCTAAATTAAAGTGAACCCCATCAGAAATGCCAGTACACACAATACACTTCCTTAGTGCACAAGTATCCCAACGGAAAACAAGCTCACCTATATAAAGTGGTCAAACTCTTTTCACTCTTTGCATGAGTCTCGACCATGTCATGGAAGAACTCTTCTAATACAATAGTATCAACCACGGTAGCAAGGTTAGTCGTGACCATGAAGGTATAGAATTCTGGGACAAAAAAGAGAAACAGAAGAGAATCACAAAGAGAAATGGATCAGAGAATCATGGTTAAT